>NW_022196123.1:0-630000 GCF_008641045.1 Pistacia vera | reverse complement strand
GACCTCAGGGTTCCCTACCAAGTAACACAGTGATAAATCCATGAGAACAAGTAAATGCAATAACTTTAAGAAGTGGAATAGTTTTAGAAGGGGTTGAACAAAAAGGGAAAGATGAGAACACACTAAGTAAAGCGAAGGAAGAATCTAATGAAGAATTCGAGGAATAAGTCATGGTTGAAGAGAAGCCAACGAGTCCTAGAGAAGAAGAAACAAAGAGGGAAGAGAGGCCAAGGCAAAAGAAAGCAAAATTGCCATTTCCTGAGATACCACCGGAGTTGGTACATCATACTCCTCCTGTTCCTTTTCCTCAGAGGCTCAGAAAGAAAAATCAGGATAAGCAGTTCATGAAATTCCTTGATGTATTTAAAAAACTGCATATTAACATTCCTTTGCAGATGCCTTGTAGCAGATGCCGAGCTATGTAAAATCCTCAAGGAAATTCTATCAAACGAAAGGAAGTTGGAAGAGGAGGAAACAGTGATGCTTACAGAAGAGTGCAGTGCCATTCTACAGAAGAAGCTGCCACCAAAACTCAAGGATCCAGGGAGTTTCACTATCCCTTGTGTTATAGGAGATATTACATTTGATATAGTTTTATGTGATCTAGGTGCAAGCATTAATCTAATGCCTTTTTCTGTTTTCAGGAGACTAGGGATTGGTGAAGTGAAGCCAACAACCATATCTTTGCAGCTTGCAGATAGATCCATCAAGCATCTGAGGGGCATAGTTAAAGATGTACTGGTTAAGGTGGACAAAGTCATCTTTCCTTCAGACTTTGTTGTGTTGGATATGGAAGAGGACAAAGAAATGCCTTTCATCTTGGGACGACCATTTCTTGCCACTGGAAGAGCCTTAATTGATGTACAAGAAGGGAAATTGCTTTTAAGGGTCCAAGATGAAACGGTGGCATTCAATGTCTTTGAGGCCATGAAATTTCCATCAGAGTTAGATTCATACTTTAGTGTATACTTGGTGGATAGACTTGTAGCAGATGCTATCGAAGAAAACACCCCTCAACTACATTTAGAAGCTTACATTGCCCAATAAAAAATAACAGAGGTATATGAGCTGGTGAAGAATGAGTGTGCTAGGCTTTTGGAAGCACTTCAACCGATAAAAGCAAGCCAAGATCCATAATTTGAAGATTTTGACATAGAAAAAAAGAAGGAAAAGGCAAGAACGGAAGAACCTCTAAAACTTGAACTGAAGCCTTTACCATCTCACCTCAAATATGTATATCTTGGTGAATCAGAATCCTTTCCAATGATCATCAATGCAAAGCTGAGTAAATTGGAGGAAGACAGGTTGATTCGGGTGTTAAGAGAACATAGATCAGCAATTGGATGGACCATATCAGACATTAAAGGCATCTCTCCATCTTTTTGTATGCACAAGATACTCATGGAAGATGATGACACGCCTAGGGTGCAGCCGCAACGGAGATTGAATCCTTCTATGAAGGAAGTGGTGAGAAAGGAAGTGGTGAAACTCTTAGATACGGGCATCAGCTACCCTATTTCAGATAGTCCTTGGGTGAGCCCAGTGCAAGTGGTTCCAAAGAAAAGAGGTATCACAGTAATAAAGAATGACAACAATGAATTGATACCAACTAGAAAAGTCACGGGTTGGAGGGTGTGCATCGACTACAAAAAACTGAATGAAGCAACAAGGAAGGATCATTTTCCATTTCATTTCATCGATCAAATGTTGGAAAGACTGGCGGAGCATGCTTATTATTGTTTCCTAGATGGCTTTTCAGGTTATAATCAGATTGCCATTACTCTTGAAGATCAAGAGAATATGACATTCACTTGTCCTTATGGTACCTTTGATTATAGAAGGATGCCTTTTGGGTTGTGCAATGCACCGGCCATATTCTAGCGATGCATGATGTCAATTTTCGGTGACATGGTGGAGCGGCTCATAGAAGTCTTCATGGATGACTTCTCTGTTTTTGGTTCTTCTTTTGATAATTGCCTATCTAACCTCTCATTTGTTTTGCAGCGATGTCAAGGTACAAATTTGGTGCTCAACTGGGAGAAATGTCAATTCATGGTTCAAGAAGGAATAGTACTCGGTCACCGAATTTCTAAGGATGGCATTGAAGTGGATCGAGCCAAAACGGAAGTGATTGAGAAGCTACCACCACCTACAAACAGTAAGACAGTCTAGAGTTTCCTAGGGCATGCAGGGTTCTATAGATGATTTATAAAGGATTTCTTTAAAATTTCTAAACCCCTTTGCAATTTGTTGACTAAGGATGCCTCTTTTGATTTTGATGATGAATGCATGCATGCTTTTCAAACTCTTAAGAATTTATTAGTGTCTACACCCATTATTGCAGTTCCCAATTGGGAACTCCCCTTTGAATTGATATGTGACACTAGTGATTTTGCATTAGGAGTAGTTTTAGGACAAAGGAAGAACAAAGTTTTGCATGTAATTTAGTATGCTAGCAAGACACTAACCGATGCATAGTTGAATTACACCACTACTGAAAAATAGCTGTTAGTCGTTTTTGCATTTGACAAATTTCGCTCTTATTTACTAGGTGCTAAGGTGATTGTCTACATGGACCATTTAGCACTCAAGCACCTGCTGGCAAAACAAGAAGCAAAACCCAGGCTGATTAGATGGACCCTACTGCTGCCATAGATGATCATTTCCTAACAGTGGTATTAAAGCATAGGGTACCAGATTTTACAGTTTTTGTGAATGGTTGATTATATGTATTTGATTGATAACATGTTGCCTTGATGAATCTGCAAAAAATCTGCCATGAAAGCATGTTTTAAGAACTCAATTAATTGATTAATTTAATTTGTTGATGATCTGCGATTTGGAATATATTGGGTTATGGATTTTTGTTGAAATCAGTAGTTTAGATTGATTGCAAAATTCGTTTGGCATATTTTGGTTGCTGGTTGAACTGATTTGTTGGTACAGATCAGTGTACGCTTGCTGCGGCAAAATAAACCATCGCTGCGGCGTGCGTTGTTGGCGTACACGCTGATTGCATAATCAGCGCTTGCCCCGGCGATATAACCCATCACCGCGGCAAACACACATGGAGCATGAACGCAAAGTTAATCAGCACACACTGCAGAGATCTAACCCATCGCCACAGCGAGCGCACTTCCGAGTGCGTAGGGGCCAAATTGAAAAGTTTCAAAACTTTTAGACCAAATTGTAGATCTACAAATTATCAGGGGGTAACTAATAATTCACTCACCCAATTCAAAAATTGATTGTTTTTGAAATATATGCCATGTGCTTGTTTGTATATTGCATGGTGCCCGGTACATGAGCCTTAGACCTATGGTGAATGTTTTAAAATTTTTAGGTATGTATGGTTGTAATTTATTTAATAAGGCCTGTGTGTCCTGCCTGTCTCCTCTTCTCGATGTACATTCTCTTCTTATCTCATTCCCCTCGAATTTAAATCGAGGTTTCTAAATTTGTTGATGTAAAATTAGTTTGCAATTAATTTTATTGTAAATTTAGAATGATGTTTTTGTAATGTATTTGAAGACGGATCAAGGAAGAGACAATCATACTTTAAGACTCAAGATTTTATTACAGGACCCCTAGGTGACCTACCGATTCCTCTAGGCTCGAGGAAATTGATTTTTAGTTGGGCCATGTACCGGCACGTTTTAATATTTTGTTTAGAATGCATGCTAAGGTTGAATGTTCAATAACATGCCAAACAATGTCATTCTAACAAAGATAATAATCTGGTGAGACATTAAATAACAAACCCTCAATTAAAGTATATTAAGTCACATAAGCCTTCCATCACCATGGTTTTAATCAAACCATTGTTCGTCGAAACCTTGTTCACCAAAGCGAAGGGTACACTTCTGCCAATGGGAGGTTATAATGCATTGGAGTTTTTCTTAATGGTGATGGGTCGACTTAAAATGACGGTTTTGCTTGTTCGCCAAAGCGAAGGTTGATAAACACATCATAGGCATAGTAGAGAAGTACACATATTGTGTGTACGTGGTGGCATGTAGTGTCCACTCTACTGATACTGAGAATCACACTTGAGGATGATGGTTAGGGCCATTGGATTGTGTGATTGGCTTGTTGGCTTCTTCACATTTGAGGTTGATAGTAGGAGCTATCAACTGGTGTGGATTAAGTTTGTTGGCTTACCTAATCAACCCATTTTGGCTTGTTTGCCAAAGCGAAGGTTCGAAATGGGCTAGATGGGATCTCGGTCCACTAGGAAAGCCAACGGGCTTTCCCGAGTTAATAGTGAGGGCTATTTACTTGAGTAAAATTGTGGGAGCATCGTTTAATAAAAGACCATATTAAATAATAATGAACATGGAACACTTGTAGATTCACTTAAAATTGACCAAAATGATCCCAACATCACTACGACAAATCATCGAGCTGGAAGAGAAATGGAATGGTGAAAATTTCGTTGACTGGTATAGAAGTATAAATAATATACTTCAGTCAAGCAATAGATTATACATCATTGAGCAAGCTCTATCACCAGAGCCTGCTGATAGTTCTATCCATGAGACTGGGTATGTATATGTGAAGCATACACATGATGCAAAAGCATAAATGACTAGATACATTGTGCTTGCATCAATGGCACCATTACTGTGACAGTAGTGCCAAAAAATGGATTTAGCTTCTATTCTTCATTTTCTTCATAGAAATGAGAAGCATATGGTGTCTCGATCATTATTGAGATGTAGGATGGAAGAGGGTATCAAAATTGGCGATCATATACTCAAGTTGACCGAGTATATGAACAAGCTTGAGATTTTGGGATGTGGACTTAATGAAGGTTTAACGATAAACCTAATATTATAGTCTTTGCCAGATTCTTATTCTCAATTTGTCTATGACTTCATTAAGGAAAATAAGAAGAACACCCTTTCCGAGCTTCTGGATTTGTTGAAGGCTACTGAGTTAGGCATGAAAATGTCAGAAACATTGACGTTGGTTGAAGCCAGCTCAAGTGAAAAAGAAAGGGCTCAGAAGTCATTAGAAGGAATTGTTGCAGAAAGAAAAGGCGTTTGTCCTCATTGTGGGAATCCCAACCACTGGAGGAAACATTGCAAGGCCTTCCTAGCAAGAGGGAAGAAGAATGTTACTTCTTCGACAGGTAAGTTTTTGAGATCAACTTATCCCGTTAACATCTTGGGTTATTAACACAAGATGTGGTTCTCACATTTGATTGATGTGTAAAGACTACGGTAGAGCAGATTGCTAGCCGAGGGAGAGGTGGACCTACCAGTTGAAAATGAAGCACGTCCTGCTGCATTTGCTATATGATCTGATCGTCTGATTTAGCCGATGGGCTTATTTCTTGGAACTTGTGGATTATTATGGTCTTTCTTCAGTTTCTAGAAATTATATTTATGTGTCCACTTAGGACAAATGAGAGTATTAGTTTACTAATGGATTATTGTCCTTGAGTGTAAATAATATTCTTTATGGAACTATTTCATAATAATATGTTCTTAAGAAAGACAATAAGGATAATATCAAAATGACAACTATGCCAACTTTAGCAAGTTGAGCTAAACATACCTAAACGAATGTGGGATAGTATCACAACTCACCCCTCCATATACACCCCAACACAATGGACTATCAGAAAGGAGGAATATGACCTTACTTGACATGGTTAGGTCCATAATGAGTTTTAGTGATCTACCTGCATCATTTTAGGGTTATGCCCTAGAGACTGCGACTCATGTTATCAACCGTGTGCTGTCAAAGTTTGTAGATAAAACTCCATATGAACTATGGAGTAGGCGAAAGCCCAACTTGTCTTATCTAAGGATTTGGGGTTGCGAAGCTTATGTTAAGAAATTAACTTTGAACAAGCTGGGCCTAAAATCCTATAAATTTATATTTGTGGGGTATCCAAAAGAGATTGTTAGAGTATGTGCGCTAGAGCCAATCAATTATTGTAGAATTGACTCTTTGTAATAATGTTCATTGATTAATAAAAGGCATTTTATTCTATATCGCGTAAATCATCATTGTATGTACTGATATATGCCTTTAGAATGGTATAACCGTGACGAGGGTATCAAGTGTTTCAAATCTTGATAGTGAGAACCCTATGAGCACATATGGTGGCCATTCTAGAAACGTTCGTAGCCCTAGTATTATTCTGAAGTAAGGGCACAGATAATACGATAAGGCTATCATAGTGTTGAACGACCCTGTCGAAAGGCAATGACTGATCTCACTTATCAAGGTTGTTTGGTGACAACCTGGTGCAACACATAGGTCCTTGTTGTATGCAAGTTCACTGGACTGACCCACCAGAGGATTCCATATGGATGGTAACCCCAGTATCTATGGAACAAATTATACTAGACAAAGGACGGGATGATGTGCCATAGGAAGTGGTTGAACATCAAGAGAAGGTTACTCCACAAACTGTGGATCAAAGTGAACCACCTTAGGTAGCATAGGAGCTACGTAAATCTGGGAGAGTACGCCATGAGCCCGAGAGATACGGTTATCTCATGACTCAACATGGTGACGTACTGGTCTACCAAGACGATGAACCCAGAACCTACGAAGGCACTATATCGGATCCAGATTTCGTTAAATGGCTTGAAGCCATGAAATCTAAGATGGACTCCATGTACCATAACCAAGTATGGTCTCTAGTGGAACCACTTGTAGAGGTAAAACCCATAGGGTGTAAATGGGTCTTCAAGAAGAAGACTGACATGGATGACAAGGTGCATACTTATAAGGCACGACTGGTTGCCAAAGGTTTCAAACAAATTCATGGTATTGACTATGAAGAAACCTTTGCTTCGGTTGCCATGATTAAATCCATCTGGATTATGCTTACGATTGCTGCATATCATGACTGTGAGATTTGGAAAATGGATGTCAAAACAACTTTCTTGAACGGAAACCTTGAAGAGGATGTGTATATGACACAACCCGATGGTTTCGTTCTTGATAGGCAAGCTGATAGGGTATGCAAGTTGCAGAGATCCATATATGGACTCAAGCAAGCTTCAAGGAACTGGAACATTCATTTTGATGAAGCTGTAAAGGAATTTGGTTTTATCAAGAACGAAGATAAGCCCTATGTTTACAAGAAAGTGAGTGGGAGCGAGTGGCATTAATAGTGTTGTATGTCGATGACATACTTCTGATCGGGAATGACATACCGAACTTACAGTTGGTAAAGACTTGATTATCCAAGTGCTTCTCCATGAAGGACTTAGGGGAAGCAGCCTATATCCTTGGAATAAAGATCTATCGTGATAGATCGCGTAGGTTACTTGGCCTAAGTCAGAGTGCATCTATTGACAAAGTACTGAAAAGATTCAGTATGGAAGAATCCAAGAAGGGATTGCTTCCGATGTCACATGGTGTTTATCTCTCTAAGGAATTGTGTCCTAGAACACAAGATGATAGAGATAGGATGAAGAGGATCCCATATGCATCGGCAATTGGATCCATCATGTATGCCATGCTATGTACTTGGATTGATGTCTCATGTGCTTTGAGCACTTGTAGTAGATATCAATTGCATCCAGGTGAGTGTCACTGGATGGCTATCAAGAATATTCTTAAGTACCTGAAGAGGACTAAGGATATGTTCTTGGTTCATCGAGGGAAAGGTGAGTTCACTGTAAGAGGATACAGTGATGCTACTTTCCAAATAGACAAAGATGATTATCGATCGCAATTTGGGATTACACATTTTATCTCAATATAGCTGCAGTGAGCTGGAAGAGCTCGAATCAGTGTACTACAGCAGATTCTATAATTGATACTAAGTATATCGCATAATTTAATGCAGCCGCGTAGGCAGTTTGGATTAAGAAGCTAATTACTGAATTTGATGTGGTTCCAAGAATTGCTGATCCAGTATAGTTCTACTACGATAACAATGGAGCCATTGTTGTGGCTGAGGAATCATGGTCTCACAAGTACTACAAATGCATACTTAGTTGATTCAATCTGATCTAAGAGATCGATCAGAAAGGGAATGTGCAGATTTGCAGAATACCTACTAACCCACTATTGAAGTTTCTGTTGCAGCAGAAACATGATGGGCACTTGGGTCATTCAATGTTGAGTGCATGAATGATTGGCTATAGTGCAAGTGGGAGATTGTTAGAGTAGGTGCCCTAGAGCCAATCAATTATTATAGAATTGACTCTTTGTAATAATGTTCATTGATCAATAAAAGGCATTTTATTCTATATCGCGTAAATCATCATTGAATGTATTGATATATGTCTTTAGAATGGTAGAACTGTGACGAGGGTATCAAGTGTTTCAAATCTTGATACTGAGAACCCTATGAGCACATATGGTGGCCATTCTAGAAACATCCGTAGCCCCAGTATTGTTCTGAAGTAAAGGCACAGATAATATGGTAAGGCTATAAGTGTTGAATGACCCTGTCGAAAGGCAGTGACTGATCTCACTTGTCAAGGTTGTTTGGTGACACCTTGGTGCAACACATGGGTGCTTGCTGTGGGCAAGTTCAATGGACTAACCCGCCAGAGGATTCCATATGGATGGTAACCCCAGTGTCTATGGAACAAATCCTCTAACGAATGGTGGTGTATGTGATCCTTAGACTTGAGATCACCGAAGCGCCTTGTGCATCGATTGGTGTAGTTTGACACTAGCCTAACACAGTTCTATTCAGAGCTGTCAATACGATAGTGATTGCTGCATCAAGTAGTGTATCAAGACTATGGTGGATAGACAGAGGATTCATCACTCCCAGGTACGGGAGAAGTTATCTCACAACGCAATTCAGTAAATGGCAATGACATTAAAACTGTGGCCACAGTGGGATTGAGTTATTGCTCTATCCAGTTTATAATACAAGTCATTGGTCCAGTAACTGAATACATAATATCGAGAGTAACCGAGGTTGACACTATTTCTATGCCTCGGTCTCATCGAGATAACGGTTGATGAAAGGATCGGATTGTACAGTAACCATATCATTGACAGGTAGCTGCTTCGCTGAATCCGAATCTATCGGGTGGCCATGATGCCTTGTTAGGGGCCAATCTTGGTCTGTGTGTAGTGAGACGATTAATTGGTGTTAATCGCGATACTACACACTACCGGTATGATAAGGAGCCTATGGGTCACACACATAGAAGATAATTTAAGAACCAGTTTACAAGAAGGGTGTTTTCGTCTTTTTAGGTGAAATGATATTTTGGTAATTTCACAGTGCAATTAAATTTGCTGAGGTCGTAGCCTTTATTTAATTTGATATTAAAATTAAATAAGTGAGATTACGTTTAAATATGTGTTCGCATATATTTAAACAAATTATCATTATTGTTAAATATTAATATATTATATATATTAATTTAATTTAATTGAGATAATGATAATTAAAATAAAATATCTTAAAGGGGCTATTTGGATACACGGAGTTGTTTGGGTTGGTGCCCAAGCCCATTCCAAGATGGAATGGGGTATAACGTTGCACTATATAAGTGCAACACTTTGTGAAATAAATTAGAGAATTCATTTTATTCACAAAGCAAAATATTCCAGCCTCTTTTTACTGTCCCACGCCAGATTTCTTTTGCTTGAATCAAGTATTTCATTTGATTTTAATCTTGGTTCTTAAAGGCTAAAGAGGATCTAGCAAATCCCTCTTTAGTTCCTTGAGGTTGTCTTCGTATGGACTACATTGGTTCGATCCTACACTTGGGTCGGTAGCAAAATCTGTTCAGAGACAAACTTGGAGGAGCCTCCAAACGTGCGTATGATTTCTAAACTTTAAACTGATTTTTCTGCAGATTCTATTATAATGTATAAACTGTAATTTTTTTGCCCTGATCTTGGTTCTAAGGAACAATCTATCATGTAAATTATTTTGTTTTCTGCTGCCATAGATGATCGTTTCCTAACAGTATGTACTGCCAAATGAGTGCTCATGGAACTCCAGATTTCGCCGCGGCAAATTTTATTCTTCGCCACGGCATCGTACACACTGCCAAAGTTGGACTTAAAGAAATTCAAGATTTCGGCATTGTAAGCATTGCCAGACTTCGCCACGGCATCGAGCGTCTCGCACAAATGATTCATGAACTTCGTCGCGGCTCAAACTGTTTTTTATATAAGAGCGTGTTGACTCTTCATTTTTCGCGAGAGCTCCCAAAAAATTTCCAAGAACCAAACGCTTCAACCTTCAATAGATTGTTTCTAGTCAAGATTCTTCCCACTACTCCACTCCTTAACCCTTATAAACACTAAATCATCTCAATTTTTCAAGGATTATGCAAGAATTTTTGGAAACCCTAGGTTGACAAAAATTTGGGGATCCTTCAATTTGGGTAGAAATTGGGAAATCAAGGGTGAATCTGAGGTAGGCAAGGTACGAATTGGTGTATCTAGCTTTGATTTTAATCAATTTCAGTTTGTACTTGCTTTATATTTAAGAATTGATTGAAGTGCTTGAGGTTGAATTAGTGCAAATTGTATGGTGATTTTGAGTTGAAAATTGTGGAGTGTGAGTTGTGTGTATTGAGGAAGTGTGGGTTGTGATTTCGAAGTTGGTTGATTGCGTTTGGAAGAGTGGTGATTTTGGGGTGTAAGTGTAAATTTTGAAACCTTAGGGTGAATTGAGGAAGTGATCTTGGGTTGTAGAATTATGCATTGGTGTTGAATTTTCGAGTTAAATCGCTAACTTTATTGACAAAACGAAATGCCATTCAAAACTGTTCCCAGAGGTAAAGGAAAACATGTCGATAATAGATTTGTGAATGAGAAGGCTAAACAGCGTTACGAAGGAGCAATTAAAAGAAAAGACAAAGGTTTTATTGCCGAGAGAAAATTGACCATAGTCAATAAAAAAGCTTGATCCAAGGGAGAGGTTGGGATCTATTTTTGCTTGAACTAGAGCATTTAGCCATAGAGCCAATCGTAAGAGAGTTTTATGCAAACTTCCCTGAGTGTGAGCCCGGGTATGTATATGTGAGGGGTATTAAGGTGCCAATTAGTGCAAAGATTATCAATGAATTTTACTAGATTGATCAAATTGACCGTGATGAGTATGTAGAATTCAAAAAGCAGGAGATTAACTAGGATGAGATTCTTACGGTTATTGCAAAGCCGAGTACCTCTTGGGAAATTTTGAAGAAGGGAAGGAGAAGCATAAAAGGGACTAATTTGACTCCCATGGCTAGAATTTGGCAGTACTATGTCTATGCGAGGATGGTTCCAGAAACGCAGTACAGTTCAGCAATTTTTGAGCGAGCAGTCTTACTTTATGCCATTGCCACTGGAAAGAAAATGGATGTGGGGAATATCATAAAGGAGAGTATAAGGCATGCAGCTAAACCAAGGAGAGGGAGCTTTGCCTTCCCACATCTCATCACTGAGATTTGCACTCGAGCAAGAGTAAAGAAGGCAGATGATGAACCACTTCTTCATCCTTCCCCAGTCCTTGATCAAACCTATTATTTCAAGCTCTTAGGGCGTCCTACCAGTGAAAGAACAAGCTCCAGCTCAAAAAGACCAAGAACCACAAGCACTACCACAACACCTAGTTCAACATCCACGATAAGGGAGCTGTTGCAACAAATCTTGGAAAAAGTGAGCAGAATGGAACGACGTCAAGATTGGATGCAAGTCAGACCCAAATGCTATATGAGATGCAATACAATTACTGCACTAATCTAGGCATTGATGCATCAAACTTCCAATGGCAAGATTGGCAAGAGGAGGAAGAAGATAATGTTATGGAAGAAGATGATGATGAGGAAGAAGAAGAGGAAGACGACGAATGAAGCCTGAAACACTTGTATTTGTATTTTCTGTTTTCATTTCTTTTTGTTTTGTAAATTGGAACTGATTTTCCTTTGTTAGATTGTTAATTGTTGTTGTTTGAATTTTCTGGTTTAGTTTGATAAGATTGAGATCAAGTTGTAATTTTTTCGTATTAATTAGTGAAGATATCTAACACAATGGGCACCATAGATTTTCATTTGCTTTACAAATGATGATGATGAGGAAACCAAGGAATGGATGTTAGGGTGTTGAACGAAAATCAACCTTCACAGATTAATTAGGGGAGTATCTCGTACCCTTTAATTCTGTTTTTCTATTCCTGAGATGTGCATGATGTGACATTGGGGACAATGTCATTTTAAGTTTGGGGGTAGGAAAATTTGAAAAATTTTGTGTTTAGTTTGTTATTGTGTTTTGTGTGTTGTTGCCAATGATGAATTGCATAGGTCTATGATGAGAATATGATTGTTGAGATTTTATTTATGGAAAATGTTCAGCATTGCTTCAAGTTTAGGCTAGTTGATTAACTTTTCTTTTCTTGAGGTTTGTTGAGTGGTTCAACCACCATTTTCATTATTTCGGCATGATTAGAAACATTTTATGTGGTTAAGTGAAGTCTTGATAATGTTGGTGGACTCTAGAACCTAGTTGAGAAGGGTTTTAGGCTAAATTCTAGGAATAGACATTATTGAGGAAATGATTTAGGCAATTTTTCGGAATGTTTAAGCCTTTCTAGCCAACCATGAATAAATTTTTCCCTAGTCACCCATTTGAGCCTTATGAGATTATCACTGTCCTATTTTTCTTGTGCAACCAAAAATGCCCAAAACCTCTCAGCCTAAACATGTTTCATACCCTTTAAGAGAATTCTGGACCTAATGTATGCCACAAAAGAGCTTGGAGAGTTGTGTGAGAATTTGACGAACCAAATCTTAAGTTTAGGGGTTGCAAAAAGGGTAGGAAGAAGGGGTAATTGACCTTAATAAATTGATGTTGTTTGCTTTAAAAAAAAAAAAAAAAAAAAAAGAAATAATAGAAATTTGAGAGTTTAAATTCAGAATCAAAATTAAGAAGTGTATATGTTTGAGGGTTATAAAATGGTTGACACCTTGATTGGGGGTATTTGATAATCCTAGGATTATACTGTTTTATCTATGCTTTTTGGCTGGATTTTGGATACTTCTTCTTAAGTTTGTGCCTGAATGGCATTTAATTTCATATATTTTACGTTTCAGGCCAAAACATGCAGTTAGAGCAAAAACTGAGCAGAATTGAGTTTTTGGACCCAGAATCAAGCGAATTTCAGGAATCGGGAAAGTTCTGATGCGAATTCGAAGCACTATGAAGCTTGTTTCTATTGCGGATCACTAAGATTGAAGAGTCAAGTAAAGAATCAAGTGGAGGGCAGTTTCGTAATGTCAGAAAAGTTCAAAAAAGTTCGCCGCGGCGAGAAAGTCTCAGGTCAGATAGTGAAATAAAATCCAACTCGATGCCGCGGTGAAGTTTATTCTTCGCCGCGGCGAAAACTAAAAATTTTAGTTTATTAAAACTGTGTGTTTTAATTATTTGGGATTAGTCTTAGGGTTTTGGGGTCGACTATTTAAGAGGGACATGGTTATTTTAGAGGGGATTCGACACTTTTTGGAAAGAGAGGAGAAAATTTGAGATTGGAAGCCTTTGGGTTCATCAAATAGGGAATAATTTATTCTCTTTTCGTTATTCCAGCATGTTGAGCTCTGTTTTCACAGCTTTTCTTTTGATTTGCTTTATTTTTAGTATGAACTAACTCACTTTTGGGTTAGGGTTTTGATGTAATTGGGATTTTAATGTCTAATCAATAAATTGATGTTGCTTTCATATTCTATTGCTTGGATTATGTATTTACTCTTATTCTAATTGAAATTAATTGTTGAGCATGATGAGACTGAGAAGTGAATCATGTATTAGCCTCTTAGAGTAAATACCATTGATTGAGTGAACGCTAGAGATAGGTTCGAAGATCCATGAAATCAATTTAAGATTCCACTTAGCTTAACGGACTTGGAACTATTAACCTTCATTTTGTTGGGTGCGGCAGTTTAATAGGGATAAGTAGGAAAACATAGCCTGAGAAGGTATGTTTTACAAGTTAGGGTGTCCGATTTATAATCCTTGCATGTGAACTTAGAAGCAATAGAAATCGTAGATTAAATCGTAAAATCCTAGTGAAGTCAAAACCCTAACCGCTTTGTCTTAATTGATATCTTCTTGAATTGATATTGCTTTCATTAGTTAGATTTTAAATTACATTGTGGATTTTGTTTTAACTTTAGCTTAATTGTCTCCCGCAAATCCAACCATTTTTCGTTTACTCCAACTTGATACAAATTAGGATAATTAGTACTTAACACGCAATCCTCGTGGGAACAATACTTTACTCATCATTCTATTACTTGTTGCAACTAGTGCACTTGCTACACATTGCATGTTCTAAAATCAATGCATCACAAGCCAACAAAATATCATCATTCTTTTACTATTTTATCCCTAAGGCCTGTGCATGGTAGTTAACTTAGCACATAAAAATGAAAAGACTATTTTACCCTTGGAAGTACTGGTAGGGTTTATAGTAATGATTCTTGCATGCTTCAAGTTAAAAAATCTAAAACATCTATATACATTTGAGGCCATGGCTGAATCTCATTCCAAGGAAAAACAATGAACATTTTATTATCTATTTATCAGGCCAAAACAAGAACATGCATGTCACTTTCATAAATGATGAACACAAGAACACTTGGAAAATGTCATTTTTGCTTATAAATTGGAATGCAAGAAGCTTTTAGCTCTTATACCATTTGAAAGATTGATGAATAACATATGGTGGAAACAAGAAAAAAAATAAAAAAGGAACATGCATGTTGGTTATTGTAACACCCACATCGCGGTACGTAGCTTTACGTATTCCCTAATACCTGTAGTTGAATTTTGTTAAAGGTATCTTGAACAAGTGTGAAGAAAATGCCTTAAAATTTGTTTAGGGGTAAAATGGTCTTTTCACTCATAATTAGTTGAAAAAGTGAGAGTGAAAAGAGATAGAATTTCATGGAGAAGTTAATAAAAATGACGGCATTATTGTAATTGACTAAGGGACATAGATGAAATTTCATAGAAAGTGCAAGGGCAAAATGGGAAAGTAGAAGTAATAAATGAGATATTTTGAGTTCATTCTTGAAAACTCTAGAATAAAGAAAAAGAAAGAAAAGAATTAATTGTAAAAAGATAAGAGAAGAGAAGGTTGTTGCGATGGGGAACCCGTGAGTGATAGAGAAGAATAGTCCCCCATACACGCCACTTTCAGTGAGTGGCCTCAGAATCAGAAAGAAGTAAGTGTACAGTTCATTAGAAGTGTATGTGGATGAGAACTGTACCACCAGAATTTACCTACATGCACGTCGCCTTTAGTGAGCAGCCTCAGAATCAGGAAGAAAAGTTGTACAATCCGATAGAAGTGCATGTAAATGAGGACTGTACCCACTCACATGGCCAAGGTTCTGAATCTATGCCTTAACCGAGTCTGATCGACATAGAAAGAAAGAAAAGAAAGAAAGAACAGAACAGAACAGAAAGAAAGAAAGAATAGAAACTGAAAGAAAGAACATAATAGAAAGAAAGAAGAGAAACAGAAAACAGAAAATAGAAAAGAAATTGCATTCTTTATGCATTTATGCACATGCATCATGGCATTCATATTATTCAAAATTAGTTTCTCCAATTGTGCTTACATGTAAGTAAGTGAGAAACAAGAATAGAGAAGAAGAGAGAAGTGTGATGTAAGGAAAGAATTCAGAATATGAGCAACGGAGATAGAAGGGTAGCATAGCGGGTTTACTTACTGAGCAATTAGTTCTCTCCCCATTGTTTTCAATGTTTTTGCAGGTAGTAGATGAGATACGGTCGCTTGGAATGTCAAGATGCGAAAGGGTCGGGCAACACTGTCGAGCTTCTTGAGAAATTTATTTACACTATGTATAGTTTTGTATATATAAAGAAAAACTGGGCCCATTATTTTATACTCATCTACATGTATATTTTCGTAATATATATAGTGAGTTTTACTGTTTATTTTACAAGTATACTAGCTAAAGGGAGAGTCATTACATTTTTGGTATTAGAGCAAAGATTTTGGGATTTGACAGTGTGCCTCTCCTGCCGCATTGATGTTCTGTAGCCGACTACTGTAAGTTATTTCTTTCCTTACTTGTAGTAGATGAGTTCAATGTGTTAACTAAAAGTGTTGGTGTTATGTAGATGAGACGTAGAACTCGAGCAGGTAGTAAGAAGGCAATGAGTACGGGTGAACCTTCCAACCCGTAAGAATTTACTACCCCTGTCCTCGATGAAGCGAGGATCCATAATTATACAGTAAGTCTTGGTAGAGACTCAAGGAGGCTCGATACTAGAAAGCGTTGAGACCCCAGTTATTGTACCGACCCCCAGAAAGGAGAAAGAGAGGCTGGTACCCCCGATAGTGCAGAATCGTATTAAGCTGATATATGGGTTGCCTAGTCAACATCAGCCATCAGCATCAAAGGTACGACGGACCCTATAGTGGCAGAAAAGTGGTTTAGGTCCGTGGAGCGTACGACAGCATTGTTAAAGCTGATGCCACCAATAATAGAGAGGTGAGAAATAAGAAAAGATTTCAATCCAAGAAGAACATGTGGGTTTGGCAGAATAAAAGGTTGAGAACTGTTCCATTAAGAAAGAGTTACTAGATGGTGTTAGTGTGGTAACCAAGGAGATGCTTTTAGGGGAGTCCATGGTGATCCATGGAAGAGAGTTGCCAGTGGATTTGATAGTGTTTGATATGCCCGATTTTCATGTTATTTTGGGCATGGATTTCTTGGGGAGATTTGGATTAGAGATTGATTGCCGGAATAAGAAAGAAAGATTTAATCTTGATGATGGTGATAAGTTTAATTTTGGCGAGGGCCACCAACTTAGTATGTTGATTAGTAGTGTAAAGGCCAGAAATATGCTAAGAAAATGGTGCTCGAGGTATATTGCTCATGTAGTGCACAGTAGTGATGTCCCACAACCAGAGATTCAGATTGTGCCAGTAGTCTGAGAGATTTTAGATGTATTTCTGGAAGTTTTGTCAGGTTTACCTCTGGAAAGAGAAGTTGAATTCACCATTGAACTGGCACCAAGGACAGCACTAATTTCTAAAGCCCCTTACCGGATGGCCCTAGCTGAGCTCCAGGAATTGAAAAAGCAACTTTTGAAACTCTTCGACAAGGGTTTTATTCGCCTTAGCCATTCTCCTTGGGGTGCTCCAATTTTATTTGTAAAGAAGAACGATGGATCCTTACGTATGTGTATAGGTTACAGAGAGTTGAATAAAGTGACAGTGAAGAATAAGTACTCATTACCTCACATAGATGAATTGTTTGATCAGTTGAAAAGAGCAGCTATGTTTTCACAGATTGATTTGAGGTCGGGTTATCACCACGTAAGAGTTGCAGAGCAAGATATTGCCAAGACTGCTTTCCGAACTAGAGATGATCATTATGAGTTTGTGGTGATGCCTTTTGGGTTAACCAATGCCCCAGCAGTCTTTATGGACTTAATGAACCGAGTGTTTTAGGATTGTCTTGATCGATTTATAGTGTTGTTTATTGATGGCATCCTGGTGTATTCTAAGACAAAAGAGGAGCATGAAGAACCCCTAAGATTTGTGCTACAGTAGTTGAGAGATAAGAAGCTATTTGCCAAATTTTCCAAGTGTGAGTTTTGGCTAGATCAAGTTATCTTCCTGGGCCATACTGTTTCAAAGGAAGGTATCTCAGTGGATTTGAGTAAGGTGAGAGCAATTCTAGAATGGCAAAAGCCAAAGACATCTTGGGGCTAGTAGGTTACTCTAGACGGTTTGTAGCAAGGTTTGCTCAGTTAAGCTTACAGCTCTTATGATGAGAATGCAAAATGTCATATTTACCCCCCTTAATGTCTAGTCTTTTATACTTATTTTCTGCCTAAATGTACTCATTATTATTCTATTTTGATTTAGGATGCAAATGGAGGCGTTAATTGCAAAACGGAACTAATTAAGTGAATTCGGACAGTTTCAACATTGTTTTGTAATCTGGGAATAACTCTCTCATCTCCGATTGAGATGATTCAAAATTCTGTGGAACAGTGAGAAATAGATCTACAACTTTCATGTTTTGAGTTTGGAGAGATACTCGCTGCATCAAGGTGGTAATTGGGCTTGAAGTTGACGCACCTGCACTGCCGACGTTCTGGAACATTCTGTCTTGTCATGCAAGTCCAATTATTTGAAGATTTGAAGACATGTGGCACGCAAGTTACAGCTGGACACACAACTTTCCTATTTTGTATTAAGATTTTATTTTATTTTCAATTACTCAGAATTAGGATAAGGTTATTTTGGGATTTTAGAATATTTTTAGGAGATTTAGATTTAGTAGAATTTGAATTCGAATTGGATATGAAGAAAGTGAGATCAGATTAGGTTTTGACACATATCACACACGCCTTTCTCTTCTCTCTTGGGTGGATTTTCGTTTTTCTTTTGAATTTTCATGATGGCCATGAGTGGCTAATTTTCATAACTTGGTCGAAGGAAACAAGACCTCAAAATCAATAAACTGTGAGATCAATCTGTTTTTTTTTTCTTTAAGTGTTCAATTTATGTTTGAGTATTGAATGTTCTTCCATGCATATTTTCATGATTGTTGCGTTTAATTACTAGGAGGCCTACTAGTTTATTAATTGTTGCAATCTACTGCTAAGTTAGATATCAAATCCATAATTGCTTGATTCCTCTAACTTGTGAATCAATTAGGGTTAATAATTTGCTGCGTCAGGAATTAGTAATTCTTAAGAAGAACACTCAACTAAATTAAATGCAATCGCTTGAGTTTGTGTTGTTTAGCTTATCGATCTCTCTAGGTCTTAAGGCTGCCACTAGATTAAATCTTTAGCGTTTGTCTAGGGTTGTTTAGCAGTAAGGTTAATTAGATCGCTTGTTTCTTAATTAATTACAACTAAGGAGAGATAGGAAAATAGTTCCAATGGTGAATATTCAAGGTATGAATTGATTTATTTTTGCATCGATGATCAATTGTAAGATTCTGATGGTGGATGTTGACTTAGACCAAGGTTTGTTATTTTGATTGATTGATTAATTTGAATTGTTGTTTTCCTGAAATTGTTTCCGTTTAACTCAAAAGCCCCCCCCCCCCCCCCCCCCCCCCCCCCCCCCCCCCCCCCCCCCCCCCCCCCTCACCCCCCCCCCCCCCCCCCCCCCCCCCCCCCCCAATACTGGTTCATATAACATTAAATTCAGGTAGACACTCTCCGTGGGAAAGATCCTGACTCACACTACTACATGTGTTTTTAGGTTTTAATTCTGGGTGCCTACGACAGCACGCCATCTTACCAAACATAAGACTCCTTTCATATGCTCAGATGCCTGTGAAGACAGTTTTCAAGAGTTAAAGAGAGGATTGACCACAACTCCTATCCTCATTTCAAGGACTTGGTGCAGCATTGATGTAGTTGGGTAGGGTAATAGCTTATGCTTCTCGACAGTTGAAAGAGTATGAGACGAGATACCCTACTCATGATCTAGAGTTGACTGCTATAGTTTTTGCTCTAAAAATATGAAGGCATTATTTGTATAGAGCAAAGAGCAACATTTATACGAATCATAAGAGCTTGAAGTACTTCTTCACCCAAAGGAAGCTGAATATGAAGCAAATGAGATGGTTAGAGTTGGTAAAGGAACAGATAGAGGTGATACTGAGAAGGCTTTCCAGGTTAGAAATTCAACCTACTTTGCTGGGAAAGATTAAAGAAAAACAAGTTGTTGATGAGTGGTGTTAGAAAATAAGTCAGCAAGTGCTTGAGAGCAAGATATCAGAATTTCACCTGTTAGATGGTGTCCTCCGTTTCCAAAATCGTATATGTATTCCCCAAGATGTTGAGTTGAAGAAGAAGATTTTTGTGGAGGCTCATGAAACACTATACACTGCTCATCTTGGAGGAACCAAGATGTATCAAGATTTAAAGAAAAGTTATTGGTGGTTAGGTATAAAGAAAGATATAGGAGATTATGTGGCTAAGTGCTTAGTTTGTCAATAGGTGAAAGCATAACACCAAAGACCATTAGGTTTGCTTCAGCCACTCAGCATTCCTGAATGGAAATGGGAAAGTATATCAATGGATTTTATTATAGGCCTTCCAAGAGCTTAGAAGGGGTATAATGCAATATGGGTGATAGTAGACAGATTAATGAAGTCAACCCATTTTCTTCCAGTAGAGGACTACCTTAGAGCAACTGGCTCAGATTTATGTCAGGGAGATAGTTAGACTCCATGGTGTGCCCAAGACAATAGTGTTAGATAGAGATTCCAGATTTGTGTCTGCTTTCTAGACCGGTTTACAAAGAAACTCGGGTACCAAATTGGCCTTTAGTACAACATATCATCCTCAGACAGATGGCCAGACTGAGGATATGTTGAGAGCATGTTGTATAGATTATAGAATGACTTCTTGGCATGAGATGTTACCTTTAGTGGAGTTTGCCTATAATAACAGTTATCAGTCTATAATTAAGATGGCTCCTTATAAAGCCTTATATGGCAGACGGTGTAGATTTCCATTACATTGGGACGAGATAGGAGAGAAAGATGAGTTACAGACAGCTCTTGGGCCAGAGATGACTCAAAAAATGATAGAATATGTCTAGTTGATCAAGCGTAGAATGAACATTTAAAGAGAAAGGATGTAGAATTTGAAGTGGGTGATAAAGTGTTCATTAAGATTTCCCCCTACAATCGGGTAATGCGGTTTGGTGATAAAGAAAAACTAGCACCTAGATACATTAGCCCTTTGAAGTGTTACAACGAGTGGAACAGGTTGCTTAAAAATTGGCGCTAGCACCAAATATGGATAAAGTGCACAATAGTTCCCATGTATCAATACTTCGAAGGTATATCAGTGATCCCTCCCATATGCTAAAAGTAGAAGAAGTGGACTTAGAAGAGAATCTCGTTTATGAGGAGCAATAAGTACAAATCTTAAACAAAAAGATTAAAGAGCTCCGAAACAAAAGTATTCCACTAGTAAAAGTCCTATGGAGGAATCATAAGGTAGAAGAAGCAACATGGGAGGTAGAGCAAGATATGCGGAACCGCCACCCTGAGTTGTTCATTTGAATTTCAAAGACGAAATTCTTGCAAGGGAGGGAGAATTGTAACGCCCACATCGCGGTACGTAGCTTTACGTATTCCCTAATACCCTTAGTTGAATTTTGGTAAAGGTATCTTAAACAAGTGTGAAGAAAATGCCTTAAAATTTCATTAGGGGTAAAATGGTCTTTTCACTCATAATTAGTTGAAAAAGTGGGGAGTGAAAAGAGATAGAATTTCATGGAGAAGTTAATAAAAATGAGGGCATTATTGTAATTGACTAAGGGACATAGATAGAATTTCATAGAAAGTGCAAGGGCAAAATGGGAAAGTAGAAGTAATAAATGAGATATTTTGAGTTCATTCTTGAAAACTCTATCATTCTCTACTCCCTCACACGCCACTTTCATCTCCAAATTCTCTCATTTTCTTCACCAAATTTCCAAGGCAATTTAGAGGATTTTTGTTGGATTTTGGTAGATATTCAATCCTAAGCACCGAAAGGTAAGAGTTCTTATAATATCATGTGAGATTAATTTTTAAAGTGTTGAATTCTTATAGTTATATGCTTAGGGTTTAAGAAGAAGAGGAGATCTACCCAAAGAGAGAGTTTCTAGTGTGGACCTACCCAAGATCAAGGTAAGTAAATCCAACCCTAAGTTTGATTTGAGTAAGTTTGTAGAGATTTGTACATGTATGTATGTGCTTATGTTTTTGAGAAGTTTTGATGAGATTTATACTTGATGATAATTAAAATTCAGCCATGAAAATGTAGACTTTGCCTATATGGTGATTGATGGAAGTTTGGTTGAATTAAAAAAGAGTTTGAGTAGACTTTATGGAGTGCAGTTTCCTAGCCAGGTTTATGGTGATTTGATGGAGTTTTGCTCCAAATATTGGTGGCTTCAGAAAGAAGTAGAAGTGTAGCCAAATAGAGTTTGAGTATGCATGCAATTTGTTTGATGAAAATCCTAAGAGAAAACATGTTACCATGGTTGCCCTGTCACAACCGTGACCTTCTAAGTAATTTTTAGGCATCTTACCGATTGAACTGTGTAATGACTTCTTTCTACTGTCATATTCATACAATAGATTAATAAAAATACAAGTATACTTATCAAAATAGTTGGGCCCAAAAATTTTCTTTACTTCATATATACATTCTTTACATAGTACAATATCATTTGTACAAAAAGACTCTCAAAATAGTGGACAATGTAGCAAGTCTCCCCGCTTGCCGACGTCCATCCGACCACGTCCTCACCTATGTCCTGGAAAACCATAGAAAACAACAGGGTGAGCACAAAGATGCTTAGTAAGTAAATCCTCTACTCCACCATCCCCGTGTATCACTCTTCAATTCTTTGTTTACTCTTGTCACTTTCTCTTATTCAATCTCTCTTGTTGTTTCTCTGTTTCTAGTTCTCACTGTTCTTCTCTCTTTTTTTTTACTCTTTCTTTCTCTCTATTCTCATCACCCATGAGGGATATCATGATAACATACATGGATGAGATGCATATACACTAATTCAAAGCAATGCATTTTCTCTCTTTTCTTTTCTTTCTATTCTCATGTTTTCTCATTCTTTCTCATTCTTATTCTTTCTTATTCTTATTCTTTCTCTTATTCTTTGCCGATCGGTCTTGGTTGATGCATGGATTCGGAACCCTTGGCCATGTGAGTGTACTCTCTCTCGTATATAGCCCTCATCCGCATGTATTCTTACGAGCTAAACGAATTATCTTTCTCATTCTCATTCCGCTCTCTCATGGTGGAGACCGCTCTCTCACAGCGGTTTGCATGCGGGAAATTCTACACTCACGGGTTCCCCATTGTACAACCTATTCTCGTTTCTCTTCTTTAGCACTTTTTTTATTCCTTTTATTCTCTAGTGCTAATTCTTTCTTTCTCTTTATTCTAAGAGAATTTGTTCTTTTCTTTAGAGTGTTTCTTTCTCAGTACTCATATTTCTTTCTTTGATGATTACATATATAAACATATGCTTATGGATGGCTCATGCCTAGAATCTTTCTTATATGCACTCATGAAATGCAAATATGCTATGTTGCATAAAGTAAGGTTCTATACTTCTACTAATACTTCTCTTAGGCATTTCATCAAACAATATGTGTGCATACCTAAACTCTACTCTAACTATAATTCTACTTCTTTCTTAACCATCCAAAATTGGAGTTCAACTTCTTGAAATCATCACACATCCTGCAAAGAAAACACACTTCCAATAGTCCTCTCAAATTCTTCTAAATCTATCCATACTTCTATCAAATTTTATCAACACAATCCACCCTTCTCATGGTGGAAATCTCTCCATAAATCAACATTGAACTCATCCATAAATCCATCAACTCATTTCAAACATAAAAATTCAAGCATTAATCATATACAAATCTCTATACATCATTAAATCATGCAAAGCACAACCTAGGTGGATTTACTTACCTTATACTCAAGAAGAATCCACTTAAGCTCTCTACTCTTGATGGCTTGATGCTTTCTCTTAAACCTTAAACACAAACTTAGTAAGGATCCTACTCTTACACTAACAAAAATTCACATCTAGAGTAAGGATTCTTACCTTTAAGTGCTTAGGATCAACTTGTAACAACTTCTAGGCAAAAGCCCTCCAAAAATCCTTGGAAAATGGAATGAAAGCTTGTGAGAATTGAAGGATGTAAGAGGCGGTGGAAAAGAAAGAATGAAAGGGTTTCTAAAGCTAAACCCTTAATATCTCATATTTTCTCCACTCTTTCCCATTTTACCCTTACTCTTTCTTAAGAATTCCACTTTTGCCCTTTTAATTCTTTACAAATGCACCCCCAATTAAACTATTCTCCATGCAATTTCCTTGCATTTCACTCCCCACTTTTCCTGCTAATTAGGGGTAGAATGGTCATTGTGCCCCAAAGGAAGAATTCTCTAGAAACTCATAAGAATTTTCAGCCGAATCTTCGCCGCGGCGAAGAGGAATTCTTCGCCTCGGCGAAAAATTTCAGGGCCTACGTCGCCACGGCAAAGAGTCTTCTTCACTGCGGCGAAGTCTGCCTTTCACAAATTTCAACCAGACTTCACCAATTTCAGGGTATTCGAGCAATTTCAACACATACACACTTAACTAAGGGCACAAAAACAACTTTAAGGGCAAAATGAGCAAATATGAGTTACGTACCTCAAGCGGGCGTTACAAACTGGGTTGAGACTTAAACCTAAACATTGTAGCCCTGTCTCTAAGCTTTAAAACGAGACCAAGATCATAGCAATCCGATGTGTATAACTTGAGATATGCCTTCTTTAATATGACCTGTGTAGAATGACTACCTCAAAATATTTTTTAGTCTAATAATCTATGATTGATTTCAAGTATGGGAATGTTGTTGGCAGAAAATACTAGTTCTCTAATGATATTTTTATATGCCATAATGCATTCTCACATTCTCACGTTTGCATTTAGAAAGAATAGCAAAGAATGAGCATAGTTCTAGGCACATACACATGGATGAGAATAGTAAAGAATAAAGAAAAAGAAAGAAAAGAATTAATTGTAAAAAGATTAGAGAAAATAAGGTTGTTGCAATGGGGAACCCGTGAGTGACAGAGAAGAATAGTCCCACATACACGCCGCCTTCAGTGAGCGGCCTCAGAATCAGAAAGAAGTAAGTGTACAGTCCGTTAGAAGTGTATGTGGATGAGAATTGTACCAATAGAATTTACCTACATGCTCGCAGCCTTTAGTGAGCGGCCTCAGAATCAAAAAGAAAAGTTGTACAGTCCGATAGAAGTGCATGTAGATGAGGACTGTACCCACTCACATGACCAGGGTTCTTAATCCATGCCTCAACCGAGTTTGATTGGCATAGAAAGAAAGAAAAGAAAGAAAGAATAGAATGAAAGAAAGAATAGAAAGAAAGAATGGAAAGAAAGAAAAGAAAGAAAGAACAGAACATAACAGAAAGAAAGAAAGAATAGAACACAAAAAGAAAGAACAGAATAGAAAGAAAGAAGAGAAATAGAAAACAGAAAAGAAATTGCATTCTTTATGCATTTATGCACATGCATCATGACATTCATATTATTCAGAATTAGTTTCTCCAATTGTGCTTACATGTTAGTAAGTGAGAAACAAGAATAGAGAAAGAACAGAAAAAGAATAGAGAAAGAATAGAAAAGAACAGAGAAGAAGAGAGAAGTGTGATGTGAGGAAAGAATTCAGAATATGAGCAACGGAGATCGAAGAGTAGCATAGCGGGTTTACTTACTGAGCAATTAGTGCTCACCCCGTTGTTTTCAATGTTTTTGCAGGTAGTAGATAAGATGTGGTCGCTTGGAATGTCAGGATACGGAAGGGTCGGGCAACACTATCGAGCTTTTTGAGAAATTTATTTACACTATGTATAGTTTTGTATATATAAAGAAAAATTGGGCCCATTGTTTTATACTCATCTACATGTATATTTTCGTAATATATATAGTGAGTTTTACTGTTTATTTTACGAGTATACTTGCTAGAGAGAGAGTCATTACAGTTATGGAACATTCAAACATTAAACAACTTAAAATGAATTAAGTTTGGTGTATTATACCTTCTCCAAGTGCCTTATTTGATGAAGCCGAAACCCAAAGGAATGAGTTCTCTACACTTTGACACTACCTTGTGGAAAAGAAAGCTTGGCCGATTTAAGAGACAGTGAGAACTTTTTGTTTTTGTGATGAAAAATGAAATTCTCTTATTAAAAGATAATCTATCATTTCATTTATATAGGCTATGGTCATTTTATAATTACATGTTCTTCATTGTTGCCACATGTGAAGGCTCATTTATGCAATGTCCCTTGAATAATCATTATTATTCAAAAACCCATGTAATGTAATAACTCTTTCTAGCTAGTATACTTTGGAAAATATAATATAAATTAACTAAAAATGTCATAAAAATATATAAGTATATAAGTAGAAGATAGTGGGCCCAAAAATTTCTTTATTTTTTTATACTAAAATCTTTAGAACAACAAAAGTATCTTATACATAAACTCAAAATATGGTGGATAGTGATGCCATTCTCCTCCATTCTCGACATTCATCCGACCACTTCTCACCTATTTCCTGCCAAAACATTTGAAAACAACAGGATGAGCACTAGTTGCTAAGTAAGTAAATCTGCTATGCTATTCTTCTATCTCCGTTGCTCGTATTCTGAATTTCTTTCCTTACATCACACCTTTCTATTCTTCTCAATTCTTTCCTTGTTCTTTCTCTGTTTCTTTCTCTATTTCTAGTTCTCTTTGTTCTTTCTTTATCCTAATTTCTCACTACTCATGATAGTAAGCATGGTATCATGCATAGGTATGATGCAAATGCACAATTGCATAGGATGTGCATTTTTCTTTCTGCTTTTCTATTTCTTATTTTGTTTTTCTTTCTTCTTTCTTTCTTTTCTTCTTTTCTCTTCTTTCTTTTCTTTTATTTTCTTTCTTATTCTCTTTTTTTCTTTCTTATTCTCTTCTTTTCTTTCTTATCCTTCTCTTTCTATTCTTTTGTTTCTTTCTTTTTTATTCTTTGTCGATCGGACTCGGTTGAGGCATGGATTTGGAACCCTGGCCGTGTGAGTGAGTACAGTCCTCATCTACATGCACTTTTTATAGACTGTACACATTCTTCTTCTTATTCTTAGGCCACTCACTGAAGGCGGCATGAATGTGGTATATTCTTCTGGGTATAGCCCTCATCCACATGCACCCTTGCGGACTGTACAACTTCTTCTTCTTATTCTTAGGCCGCTCACTGAAGGCGGCGTGCATGTGGGGATATTCTTCTTCTTGTCACTCATGGGTTCCCCATCGCAACAACCTTCTTTTCTCTTATCTTTCTTTTAGAAATTAGTATTCAATTTCTTTTCTTTAGTAATTCTGTTTCTTTCTTCGTTCTTTGGTGTGCTTATATGCATATATGCATGTAGATGGACTCTTTCTTATTGTTTTTTCTTAATTCTTGATTAAATGCAAGGATGCAATATGGCATGTAAACATGTCACTCTCTACTTTCTCTACCATCTACAAACTCATATTAAAATAATAAATCAAAATACTCATACATCCACTTCTCTATGAAATTTCATCAAACATTTTGTATGCACAAATAAAGCACTAAGGTGATTACACTTCCATAACAATCTCTAACCACCAAAATTTTGAGGCAAAGCTTTTTAAAAACAACTTCAAAACCTGGCTAGAAAAATACACTTCATAACTCTACTCAAATTCTTTTGGAACTCATCCAAACTTCCATCAATTTCTATAAACATAATCATCAATCCTCATGATGGAATTCTAACTATGAATCATCATCAATTCCATCAACAATTCTCAATACTCAAGCATATACATATATATATAAGAGAATTCTCTATGCACCTTATTGCTCAAATCAAAGGCTGGGGTTGGATTTACTTACCTTGATCTTGGGTAGTTCCACACTAGAACCTCTCTCTTTAGTAGATTTCCTTTTCTTCTTAAACCCTAAGCATATAAACTATAAGAATTCAACACTTAAAAATTAATCTCACATTTTATTGCTAGAATTCTTACCTTTGAATGCTTAGGATTGAAAGTCTAACAAAATCCAACCAAAATCCTCTAAATTTCCTCGAAAATTCATTCTTGAACCCTTAATATCTCATATTAATACTTATACTTTCTCATTTTGCCCTTGTACTTTCTATGAAATTCCATCTTTACCCTTTAGTCAATTACAAAAATACCCTATCTCCATTGCATTCTCCATGAAATTCTACTACTTTTCACTCCCCACATTTTCAACTAATTATGGGTGGAATGACCATTTTGGCCTTAAGGAAGTTTTCTAGAATTTTCTCAAAAATGTCAACAAGTTCTTTGCCCCAGCGAAGTTTTTTCTTTGCCTCGGCGAGACATTCCAGAGCATACATTGCCGCAGCGAAGACTACAATTCTAAGAACTCGATTTGGGCAGTGTGTACAATGCTGCGACAACAAAACTCCTTTGACGCGGCAAAGCCAGCGAATTCTAATTTTCAATCTTTCACCTTGAAATAGGCAAAACTAAGGGCATTAAAGCATAAACAAGTTACGTACCTCAATGTGGACGTTACATGTAAATTACACTAGTTTACACTAATGACCTGTAATATTAATTTTAAACCCTTTAACTCTTAAAGGTTATTCTTTAGCCCATATAATCCATCCTAACACTTTAAGATATTATAATTAATCCAATTAATTATCATTCAACCATTTTAACCCTTTAAAATGTCTTGAACAATTTCCATGTAACGGTTTATATGAAAATTCCATTATTACCCTTGAAAGGTGCTAGCCCCCTTCAGATAATCATTTCTCTCTCAACCTTCTTTAACTCCACAAGGCTATTGGTGTGACCATGTAGATCCATCGTGGGTTAGTCGTGAGCTAGTTCTAGATCAATCCAGAAACTCGTCCGAAAGCCCAACGACTATGGTAAATATCTAGCAATGTGCCATAGCCCCTAAACCACGATGAAGGAATAGCTCCATCAAACCTTCTTTAGATCATATGTACCATGCAGGTAAAGTCCCTCCATTGATATATCCTGATCGAGTACAGATTCATGGAATGTCAAAATCCTAAAGTTGATCATCTATCGAATCATCGATCAATATGTCTGGAATTTGTCATCACGAACTTTCTTTCGTATGACTAATAATATACTCTACCTAGAGCTTTTGGTTTTCGACTTTTATTGATGTTCGTCTAGGAACCCAGATCTGAATGGAGTCAATGGTACTCCTAATCTTATATATCTAAGTCAATGGATCCCGTCTTGACCATTGTTCGTTTTCGTATATGAACAACGCATGACCATATAGGCTTTATCATACGAAATATGACTATTCTCATACTTATACACCACATGAACCATACACATCTATATTGGATCCGACCACGATGTCTTAGGTCAAAGGACTACATCGTGCACTGATATAACCGAACGATAAATCATTGATTATATGCTTTTCCAAGTGATTTGTCGTTATTCGGTTACATTCGAAAAATAGTTCACCAACTGCTTATCCACACTAATGCCCTAGTGACATAACTATCACTGTCATCCATACTTATATCAACTCATGATATCTTTCGGAAACATCCAGTATGCATACTATGCAATATAGTTGCCTAAATAATATTGCTTCCGGAAGGTAAATTCATTTACCAATTAAATGAATCATCTGGACAATTCATATTCATACTTTATTTTAAATGCATGACTGTATAAAGGAAGTCATTTATATATATGAATTGAAGAACTCTTTCTTCTATTATTTATGATATATTGATACAAGACAAAATGCTATGAAACCGACAACACGAATGGTTTCTAGGGTGAACACTACCATACACTAACATTAACCTACCCGATGCCTTGGGTTTCTGCATTATCATTTTCAATGAAAAGTTGGTCAGGACATGTATGGAGTGTGCCTGAAAATAGGGCCACAACTTTCGAGCGGCTATGATAAGTGCATAGGCGAGCTTCTCCATCTCTTGATACCTTGTCTCAACATTGAGCAACCGCTTGCTCACATAGTATACCGGCCATTACATCCCCCTTCTTTGCGTACCAAAGTCGCGCTGATGGTAGACTTAGATACCGATAGGTATAATAGTAGAGGCTCACCCAGGACAGGCTTTGACAACAAAAGAGGCTGCCCTAAATGCCTCTTCAACTCTTGGAATGCTTTTTTGCACTCCTCTATCCACTTGAAACCCTCGTTGCCCGTCAAGGTTTCGAAGAAAGGCAGGCACCTATTTGTAGCTGGAAAAAAAAACCTGCTTAGTGCAACCACTCACCCTATCAAACTTTGAACCTGCTTTATATTAGCTGGGCTCTTCATGTTCAAGAGAGCTTGAATCTTGTCTAGGTTGGCTTCAACACCTCGCTGGTTTACAAGGAAACCCAAAAACTTTCCAAGCTTACTCCGAAAGCACACTTCAGAGGGTCTAATCTCATTCAGTATTTTTTGAGGATATCAAACATTTCTCCTAGGTGCTTGATGTGGCCTTCGACAACCTTTGACTTGACGAGCATGTTGTAAATGTACACCTCCATGGTTTTGCCAATCTGCTCAGTGAACATTTGATTCACCAAATGTTGATAGGTTGCTCTAGCGTTCTTCAGGCCAAACAACATAACCCTATAACAATAGATGCCCAGGTTAGTAATAAATGAGGCATGTTCTTCATTGAGCTGATACATCGAGATTTGTTTATATCCCGAGTAAGCATCTATGAAGCTTAGTAGTGTGTTCTCGATTGTTGCATCTACTAGTTGATCAATCCGAGGTAACAAAAAGTTGTCTTTAGGACAAGCATTTTTCAGATCAGTGAAGTTGACGCAAGTCCACCATTTGTCATTCGACTTCTTCACCTGGACTGAGTTGGTGAGCCAGTCTAGTATTTTACTTCCCAAATGAAATTGATGTTCAAGAGCTTATCAATTTTATCCTTAACGCTCTAGACCGCTCAACATCCACATATCTTCTTTTTTGTCTACTTGGTCAAGCCCCTGAGTCAACATTCAATCTGTGGCACATTACCTTGGGGCTAATCCCCACCATGTTTGTATGTACCCAAGTGAACACGTCGAGGTTTTTCTTTGGGAACCCTACCAAACTATTTGCCAACTCGTTGCTTAGACTGCTCCTAATTTTCAGCAAGTGAGTTGGGTCTTCCTTGCTGACATGTACTTCTTGCAACTCTTCTATAGGCCCTGCTACAGGCTCTTCTTTGTGGATGTGAGGATCTATGGTGTCCTCTAGTGGGCCCGGACTCTACAATGACCATAGTCCTCGAGAGCAACTATTTTTGTGTAGCATGGATGGCTCGATTATAACACTCTCGAGAATCTTTCCTGTAACTCTTGATTGTTACGACTCCGCCTAGAGTTGGAGTCTCATTGCTTGGCAGCACACCGAGGTGACTGCACTTATGTCGTCTAAGATTGGCCTCCTCAAAATGACATTATAAGTGGTCAGGCAGTTGACCACTAGAAACTTTGCCATCATTGTCCTTATCTGAAGCTCTTCCCTAAGAGTCATGGGCAACTTGATGATTCCGTTGGGGACTAACTTATCCCCAGTGAATTCGTACAGTGGTGATGGACATCCCTTAGGTCTTGCTTGGTGAACCTCACCTCTCGGAAAGCTCCCAAGAAGATAATGTTCGCTGCACTACCATTATCAACCATTACCCTAAGTAGTCGAGCATTATCGATCCTTATTGTTCGCACTCTTCCTTGGTGAATCCTATCACCTTACTTTCTTAGCTGGGCTGCTTCTATGACTTTCTATCCTGGCCTCCCACGCATATTGCTTGTAAGAGCACTTGGAGCTCCTTGCAATGTTGGGTCCCCCATAGATCATACCTACTAGTACATCGTTGTTCAACTGGGTCTGTTTAGATTTTTGCGAGCTGGCTCCTCCTTGACAAATTCTTTTAAGTGGCCTCTTCTAATCAGATCTTCTATGGCATTTCTCAAAGCTTGGCACTCATTAGTGTTGTACCCAATGTCTTGGTGGTAACAGTAGTATTTTTTGTGATCTTTTTTGCATAGTGCCCCCCTTATTCTTTCTGGCATGGGCAGTTTCCTAGCCTCGCGAGAGACTTCATAAATGTGAGCTACATCTTGAGTCAGGGGGTGTACTCTGCATATCGCGGAAAAGGTTGCCTTTCCTTGTAGTTTTTTATTTTTTGTCCTTTTTGGAACCTATTTCAGTCCCTGTCAGTGCGATCTTGGCCCTTTCATTTATTTGTTAGGCAGTCTTGTCGCCTATCAAGGGCTCTTCAGGGTGAACTTCTGGCTAAGGCCGTCAACAAGTTTTCTACTCGCTGATGTTTGACGGCCATTTGATAGAACTTGGCCAAGCTCACATGGTCTTTGCTTTGAAGCTCTTTCCATAACTCTGTCTGTGGCCTTATTCCTGCTATTAGCAAAGTTCGGATTGAATCCTCAAGTGCATCCGCAACCTTTACTTGTTCATTCTGGAACCTCGTTAAGTATGAGGTCAAAGTTTAATCATTTTCTTGATGAATGTTACTTAGATAGCTAAGTGGCATTGCAAACTGTCTCCTCACCTGAAATTGTTGTAAGTACAGCAAGGAGAATTGTTGCCAATAATGTATTGTGTTTGCCTTGAGCCTTTTGTACCACCTCTTGGTATCTCCAACTAAAGTGACCATGAAACAGCGACACTTTGCCAAGTCAAAGACCTGATGCAGCTCTATTAGGTCATTGAAAGAGTTAAGGTGGTCTCTGGGATCCCTTTCCTATCGAACTTACTCTTTGGTGCCCTAAATCCTTATGGAAGCAGGGCTTGGCGAACTTCCTCCTTGAATGGAGAATTCACTATCTTTTCCGCCAAATTATTCTAACGAGCTCTTAGATCGTTGAGCATTCTCTGCACCCAATCTAAGTCCTCATTATGAGGAGTATTCTGGTTGTGAACTCTGCTCAACCTTACCTCGAGCAGGTGAGTTCAGAAATTAGTTGCTTGTGAGCTTGCTCTATTGTTCACATTAGTGCACGAGGTGGGGTCATGATGGCTTACTTGATAGGTGCTATCATGCTCGTCTATGCGCTAGTAGTGATGTTCATTAAAAACGTCGGTCATTGCCAGATTGGCGTGAACGGCTCATCTCGCGAGCTTGAGAGTTTTGAGCCCACCTTTGGCATGGGTTAAAACTGGCACTCTGGCATTGATTGTTTCACCTATTAGTGCAAGCATCTCTTTGTCGATCAGGATCTTCATTCTCCCCTATAAGCTATTTGCTTGGTCGCCTCTCGGGGTTGGATTCACGGTCATGAGCAAAATGCGCCCTGTGGTGTTGAGGGTTACAGTCGCTCTTTGGTGCTAACAAGCCAGATTGGTCGCCGACCAAGCCATTGTGGCCCATTGGAGTAACCTCCATGAAGCGTGGCTAATTGAGGTCTTGGTGGGCCAATTGCTGATTCCTTAATTCAGCCACACTCTGTTGCACTGCCTGTGTTACATCGTCTTTATCATCTCCATCAACTAGTCGTTTTCGAGATTCGAAGTCCCTACTCCCTACTAATTTGCAACCTTCTGCCCTAGCGGCGTTGGTGGTTGACCTAGAAGAGCAGCCTACTGCATCTTTTGCTTGGCAATTTCCATGTTGTCGTGGTTTTCGGTGGTGGTTTTTTATCTGGTATGGGCCATTTGAAACTTCAGGTGACCAGGTCACTGAAATTGTTTGTGATAAATTTTGAAAGTAGGCCCCTCCTTCTAGCGCCAAAATGTTGATACGAAAATTCGCACCAACTACAGTGATTCGATTGACCTTGGTGGAATCAGAACTGATGTGTGTGTGATTAAAGATAACCAGGAATGAAATATGAATGTAATAACAATAATGTAAACAACATGAAAGGTTTTTTAAGTGGTTCGACAAGTTTGAATCTTGAGCCTACGTCCATTATTTTTCTTATTTGCTTAGAGAGCTTACAAGAAAATAATATAATGCCTAGAACAATTTGCTAACCCCTTTTCCATCGTTAGAAGGGGTTTGTACAAGTTTTTTACAATGGAAAGCGCGAAATTAAAGGAATTACAATCAAGATTGAAATGCAACTCCGATATTCTTGTGATTGAGTGTTATGATTATGCCATTATTGCTGTTGATCTGATCTCTTTTGAAATATCTGGGATCTGAGCTTATATGTGATTTGCTTGAACAAATGTTAGGGTTAGCTGCAACTAGCTTATTCTGAGTCAAACAAGTGCTAAACTGAACTGATTTTAGGTCGAACTATAACCTTACGGAATTCTAACTTCTCCGAGCTTAATGAAAAAATCACACACAACAATGATATACAAAGATAATATTACATCACTTTGTATTCTATATTTGGTATGTATAAGTCGTAACATTACTCGCCAAGAAAAAAAAAAAATTTATAATTTTAATTATTGACTCAAAAGAACAAGATAGACAATAACGTTAGTGGCGTGTAGTTTATCCTAAAGAAAGAGCAAAAATAAAAGTGACAGCTGGAGAGAGGTTAGCTATGGCCGTTACAAAAATTGCAGATGTTAAGGCCAAGCTCTTCAAGAACAAATATTGATATAGTGATCCCCTGAAACTCAAGCGGTCTATAATATATCAGGATGAATCTGCAATTCAATTTTCAACATCATTTTAACTAGACTACAAGAGATGCATTATATTTATTTGCATACCCAAACAAGCTATAAAGAAAACCTTGAAAGAGTATCATCAAATTTAGCTTTGGTCTGCTCTTCCTGCAAATTTTTTTGTAGAAGATCCAATCATTAATGTAAAGACATAAACAATTAAAACTTGAAGCTTAGAATGAATGAATGACTGGCAAAAAGGAGATTAAATTTCATTAATAAAAACTAAACGAGAAGAGAAGAAGATTCAAGTATGTACATAAATAACATATTTCAATGCCTAGCAAGAAATGGATGCCTAAATAATAATGAAAGAAACGTATATTAAAAGAAAAAGATCAAACCTTTCAATAATGTGAGCAACAGGGACCATAAAGGCAGAGGATAAAATGAATCTATAAGAAACCATAACACTAAAGCTCATTCCATCAACAACAGCTAGTTTATACAATACAGTTCCTCCAGTATAAACCAATTGAGCCACTACCAGCAACAACGCTGGCTTAATTTCATTTATGAAACTACAAATACGATCCATTATTCTCAGTATACATAGATGATTGCTATGGCGGGTGCATTTTGTTGTCATTAAATTGGTAGCTTGTCATATCAGTTGCTCAATTAATTGATTGCTACGGTGGGTGCATTTTGTTATTCAATAAAAGAGTTCAGTTGCCAGACGTGATGATTCCACTAGATCTTTTTTCTGATTTGAAAGTCTTTTGATTTGAAACCTGCCTGGAGTATATAAATTAATATCCTTAAGCTGAAGTCATTTGCTACTACGCTTATTCTTGTGAGGATGAGGTATCCATCTTTAATCCGAATACAATTTTCAATCTATATAGAATATTAATTACAGAAACGTTTCGAACTAAACTATATGTACGTAAATTATATATAACACGTTTCTGTCCTAATCTGGGGCACTTTAAACTCTAACCACACTAATTTAGTACAAGCTGCAGGCATATTAAAGTCCACTTTAAACTCCAGCCGAAGACCTAAAGGTTTCAAATAGAAGGTAATTGTTTGGCTTTAACTATAGTTTTATATTTTTCTGTCATTTGACAAGTAGAATATATTAAACATTCTTTGTCCCAAAGAGTATCAAATCGCGCAATGCAAAATATTCTTAAAGCACATGCGTAATCATATAAAGTTGATGTCTGCCAGAAGGAATATAAGGAGTTTTGAATAGATGTCAAATATCCATTGGCTCTAGCATGTTTGCTACAAATGTTTGCTATGATTTAGCTTTAATGAGTGTGATATATAGGGTGCTTTTGGTTAGGGGTAATCCCACGACTCTAGTAATGTCATATTATATTACTCACATTACTATATTTGATTGTCAAGTAATAAAAAAATTTAATAATCTTCTAATACTAATAATAATTACTGTCGGTTACAAAATGAGTAATCTGAATACCACCTCTTTCTTAGGTATTCTAAAATTACTTGGTAATCTTAATTTTGTTACAATTTTACCCCTAATTAATAAAAATTTTGGACGGTAATGTCCTTGTTCTGAAAACAAATTACAAGAATATTCATAGACTATTTTAACCTTATGCACAAGATGTTTTAAGACAATATTACCCTTGTATTTCCACCAAATTACATCCCCAAATGAATACCTCAGCCACCAACAACCACAATCGATTGCCGAGCACCACCATTAACTGTTGGCCACCACCATCGATGGTGAAATGACGATCAAGCATGAAGGGAGGTAGATCAGGTGCTAGGGAGTCCCAATAGGTAGCTAGGGAGCCCAAACGTCGTCGGAAAGTAAGCAAAATCTAGTGAAGAAGTTGAACGGTCACCAACGAAATATGAATAGTCACAACCAAGCTTGTAACGCACAATGGAGATATGTAAATTTATTTATGTTCTTATACCCTTAGTTGAATTTTGTTAAAGTTATTTTGAGAAAAATGTGAAGAAAATCCCTTAAACTTTCATTAGGGGTAAATGGTCTTTTCACTCAAAATTAGTTGAAAATTGGGGAGTGAAAAGAGATAGAACTTCATGGAGAATGCAATAAAATGAGGCATTATTGTAATTGATTAAGGACATAGTGAAATTTTCAAGAAAGAGCAAGGGCAAAATGGGAAGACTGTGTTAATTGTAAGTTAATAAGGGTTTGGGTTTAGAAAACCCTTCATTTTTTTTCTTCCCACCGCCATTCCCATTCACCACTTCCTCTCAACTCTTCTTTCAATATTTCAAGATTTTAGAGGGCTTTTTGAGTAGTTTCGGGTAGAAAGTTAATCTAAGGCATCCTAAGGTAAGGATTCTTGCTTTAGATTTGAAGTTTTGCTTATACATGTATATTAAGCTTTATGGTTTTATTTAAAGTTGTAAGAAGAGACAAGCTATCAAAGGAAATGAAAAGTGTTACTGAAATCTCTCCATTACAAGGTAAGTAAATCCAACCCAAGTTGAGATTTGAGAATACCTTTGAGTAGAAATTGAGTAGAATTTATGTATGTATAAGTATGTTATGTTATTGAGAATTGAGTTGGATGAATATTTGCTTTGTGGTTGTGGAATACACTTCAATTATGATGTTTTGTTGATGATGAGAATGTAGTTTGAGATGAAATTAAAAGAATTGGAGAAGTATTGTGGGAGTGTTTGTGCCGTGGGATTATGGTGATGATACAAAGAGTTTTTCTCTCATTTTGGATGGTTTAGGAAACAAATTGAATGATAATTAAATTGGGTTTGTTTAGGCACAATTGTTGTTTGATGAAATGCCTAAGTGAGAACATGTTACCATGGTTGCCCTGTCACAGCCGTGACCTTCTTAGTGATTTTTGGGCATCTTACAGATTTAACTGGGTTGAACCAAACATAAAAGTTGTAGCCCTGTCTCTAAGCTTAAAACGAGACAAAATTGTGGCAATCCGATGTGTATAACTCAAGTTATGCTTTCTTGAGTGTGACCTATGCAGAATGACTATCTTGATGCAACATTGCATTTGTGCATTTCATAAGTGCCTTAAGTAAGAATTTTAAGCATGCTATCCTTATAAATTAATTGTGCATTGAGAAATAGCTTGAGAAAGAGTATAGAACTTTGTGAATGACCTACTCTAAGAGTAGAGAGAATGAGAAAACACAAAGAGCGGGTTGGTGCTTTGTAACTCCACCCGCCGTGCCTCCGGTAATAAGGCCGTGACATTCAGTGAGAAAGAATAAAGAGAGAATGAGTAGAGTTACGAAACGGGTTGGTGCTTTGTAACTCCACCCGGCCGTGCATCCGGTAAGTAAGGCCGTGACTTACAATAGAAAATTACTAAAAGAGAGCTGTGTGAAAGAGAAAATAATGAGACGAGAAGTGTGTAAGGAAAGAATTAGAAAAAGAGTTACGGGGACAGACGAGTAAGGATTTACTTATTGAGCATTATTTTTGTGCTCACCCCTTGTTTTTCTTTGTGTTTCAGGATCTAGGTGAGGACGCGGTCGGATTGGCGTCGGCAAGCGAGGAGTAATGCTACACGTCCACTATTTTTTATAACTTTTTGTAAAATGATATCTTATTTGGTAATAAATGTTTATATGTACTAAAAGAAATTTTGGGCCCATCTACTTTTGTTGATATAAAGTATTTTACTTTATTTATTTCTATGAGTATCCTAGTATAAAGGAGTTATTACAAATCTCTCTCATGGAATCAATGTGGGAACTCAGGTGAAGGTGGGAGATAAAGATATGGTGGCCCATCTACGTGGGGAGGGCAAATGGCACTGGAAAGGGAGGAAACATCGTTAGCAGTAAATCGTTATCAACAGTGGGGAGATGAAGCATCACAGGGGCATGGAGGAGATGGAGAGGACTACCGGCGATAGGGAAGAACGAAAGGTTGCCTGTCGGCGGCCAAAAGATGTGAGGTTGATGTGGTAAGGGTCAACACTTGCTGTGGTCTTGGGTGGCTGGGGGTATTTTGTTAAATTTTAAACTTTTTATTGTGACTGGGGTGTTTTAGCTAAGTTCTCAAATGTAGGGGTTAAAAATAATCCAAATATTTTCATATATAATATTAAAAAGAAGGGCAATTTAGTAAAAGGCTTCTCCCACAGTGTTACTCGCTCTTTATTGTTGACAGACTCTGAAAGAGAATCCTCAGAAACAAAAGCAGCAAAAGGCTCCCTGTGTCACAAGTACAGCCCGTTGGTAGCGGGCAAGTCACGTTGCTCTCCTCCCCTAAAAGCCATGCCTATTTGGATCATCTCGCTTTGCGACTGAGTAGGCTATAAGGTTTCACACATTTTTTTTTTATTGAATCCTTGCCGCTCTGTAAGAAAGGTTGCCAAAGGCATTCTTAGATAGCATCCTTGGTAGCGAGGCAAGGGTGTTGACAGAAGGATAAGAATGGCCCTAGAAACTACAGACTTCAAGGGTTAACCCTATCCGTAGGTCATATTAATTATTTGTATCTACCAATTTATTTCAATCTAACCAAACATATTTAATATAATATTCTCAGTAATCTTCAAGGTAATCTATCTTCCCATTAATATAACATTCCGTAATATAACATTTCTTGAATCAAACTGATGTAAAACGTCTGGCGGATGAATTCAGGAGCGGACTGAACGTCAAAGTTCATGCGTAAAGCCCAAAGGTCCTAAATGTATGCCACATTCAACGGCCATAACTTTCTATCCGAGAAGTTACGGGGCCCAAAATACCGTTGAAAGCTTATTTCGAGCTCGATGTGGAAACTGCTTTAGTCAGTTGGAGGTCGTTTTCAAGGTCAAAATCCACCGTTTCACGTGTTTCGAGGCTATTTTAGTTGTTTGCGTGTTTTTTCCTATTTTATTTCGGGTTTTCTCTTTTAATTAATTTATTTTTTGTTTCTTTGTTATTAGAGGTCTTATTAGGGTTGGTTGTCACCCTATATAAACTTATTTTTCGTTTTGGATAAAATTCAATAATTATTTAATTTTATTTAAGTTTTTGGATTGAGACTTGTATTTCAGTTATAAAGGTGTAGCCGAGTACTAGCCTTGTTTATCACGCTAACTCGCTGCATCACAAACGCCCCTTATAATTTTGTTTAATTACTTCCCCTCTTGTATTTCTTTGGGTTTTCATTTGGATTGGCATGTTTGGGCTTTATTTTCATCCAACATCTAATCTTAGAATTGCTTGATGTCTAAAAGTTTCAAAAACTTGAAAAAAAAAAAGTTAACATGTTTTTATTGAATGGTCCTTTTTGGTGTTTTTATGTACCATAAAATTTTCAATAATAGAGCGTAAATAGAGTTTAATGGGCCTTAAATAACTTTCATAAAAATTTTCCAACCCAACCTATTATTAAAATTTTTAATAATAGGCTGGGTTGGGCTAGGTGGAAATTCATGCGTTTTGGGTGTATTTTGTCATTCTTACTCAAATAAGTCAAATCCATCAGTATACACATCCAAAGGATCATAATAGTAAATAATTATTATCCTTGATTGATTTTGAAATAATACAACTTATTTAAACATGAGAAAGTTTATGGGTATGATGATCGAATAATACATGATAATTCTTATGAAATAATAAGTCTATTATTATCCTAAATCAAGATAAAATAATAATAATTTGTAAATGGGAGTACAGGATGAAATTATGTGTGATGTCGTAACACCCAACATGGAGGTCCAGATTTAAATTATGTTGTATAGCCCTTAGTTAATTTTGTTAGAATTATTTTAAGATAATTTGAAGAAAATGCCTTAAATTTGCATTAAGGTAAAATAGTCTTTTCACTCAAAACTAGTTGATTTTGTGGGGAGTGAAAAGAGATAGAAAATCATAGAGAATTCAATAAAAGTGAAGGCATTTTGGTAATTGACTAAGGGACAAAGATGGAATTGCCTTCTAGGACAAAGATGGAATTTTTAGGAAAGAGTAGGCAAATGGGAAATGGAGTTTATAAACTAAAATGTTAAGGGTTTGAAACCCTTATTTCGTTCATACCACCCCCACACTCCTCCTCCTTTTTTCTCTCAAATTTTCATTCACTTTTCCAAGGATTGAGGGCTTTGAGTAGATTTTCATAGGGTTTTGATTCAAGGCATCAAAGGTAAGGATTCATACTCTTTATCTATGATTTATTGTGTAAAGGTTGAGTTCTTATGAATTTTATGCTTAGGTTTAAGAGAAGATTGGAATCCAACAAGAGTTGAGAGTTTAGGAGAGACTACTCAAGCACAAGGTTAAGTAAATTCCACTCAAAATCCACTCAAGCTAAAATTTAGAATTCAAGTGAGTAAGATTTATTTTAATATGCAATGTTGTGATTATTGAGAAATTGAGATGAGATGTATGATGTATTATGCTTATTGTTGGATATATTTGAGTATAGAAGTAATGTATGTATTGATGAGGGTTGAAATTGGAAGAATTGGAGAATTTTTTTGGGAGTGTGTTTGCCATGTAGGTATGTGATGCTACAAGAGAGTTTTTTCTCTCATTTTGGATGGTTTGAGAATAAATAGAATGATAATTGAATTAGGGTTTGTTTGTGCACAACTAATGTTTGATGAAATGCCTAAAGTGAAAACATGTTACCAACTGCCCTGTCACAGCTGTGACTTCTAAGTGATTTTTGGGCATCTTACAGATTGAAATGGGTTTATACAAAACATATAGTTGTAGCCCTGTCTCTAAGCTTTAAAACGAGACCAAAACTGTATCAATCCGATGTGTCTAACTCAAGTTATGTCTTCTTGAGTGTGACCTATGCAGAATGACTGTTTTGATGCAATATTGCATTTGTGCATTTCATGTGCATTAAGTAAGAAACTTTAAGCATGAACCATCCTTATGCATTAATTGTGCATTGAGAAGTAGTTTGAGAAGAGTAAGGAACTTTGTGAATGGGCTACTCTAAAAGTAAAGAGAATGAAAATCTAAGAACGGGTTGGTGCTTTGTGAACTCCCACCGAAGTTATGAAGAATGGGTTGGTGCTTATTGAACCTCCACCTAGAAGTCACGAAGAGTGGGTTTGTGCTTTGTGAACTCCACCCCCGTGCCTCCCGTAAGTGAGGCCGTGACACTCAAGTGAGAAAGAATGAGAAATATAGAAAGAAGAGAGAAACAGAATGAGTAGAAGTCACAAGAGTGGGTGGGTGCTTTGTGATCTCCACTCACCGTGTGCCTCCGGTAAGATGAGGTTGTGACATACAACAGAAAGTTAATAGAAAAGAGAGCTATGTGAAAGAGAAACGAAAAAGAATAAATGAGAGAGAGAGTGTAAGGAAAGAATTAAGAGAAAGAGTTACGGGATAGACAAGTGAGGATTTACTTACTGAGCATTATTTTGTGCTCACCCCTTGTTTATCTTGTGTTTGCAGGATCTAGGTGGAACGTGTCGGATGGGCGTTGGCAACGAGACAATACTACACTGTCCACTGTTTTTGATAACTTTTACAAATGATACCTTACTTTGTATAAAGAATGATTATATGTATTAAAAGAAAATTCCGGCCCATTACTTTTGCTAATATAAATGCTTTACTTTATGTATTTCTATGAGTAACCTAGTATGAAGCGTTATTACGATGTGGCTCCGATGCATGCCGAGCAATATCTATTAGGAAGATCGTGGCAGCACGATAGGCTTGTAGTTCCAAACGGATTTAAGAATAGATATTCCTTTGTCATGAGCAATACCTAAACTACTGTACCTTTAACTCCAAACAAGTGTATAGGATCAATTGAAAAGAAATTGAATGAAAGTGAAAAAGAATAAGAATGAAATGAGAGTGAAAAAAATTGGGAACAAAAATAATAGAGAGAAAAAAGAAGTGAGATAGAGAGGAGAGAGAGAGAATCTCGGGAAAAGAGAGAGGCTGAGTGTTCGTTGCCAGCCTTGATGACTCCACTAGGTCTTTTTTCTAATGGAATTTTTTATTAATATGAAAGTCTTATGGGTTTCCACTGAGAACTCAAATGCTGTTCATTAAATAGTTCAGTTCTTTTGATTTGAAACCTGCCTGGAATATATAATTAATATCCTGAAGCTAAAGTCATTTGCTACTATGCTTATTCTTGGGAGTATGAGGTATCCATCTTTAATCCGAATACAATTTTAAATCTATATAGAATATTAATTACAGAAACATTTTGAACTAAACTCTATGTACATAAATTATATATAACACGTTGTGTCCTAATCTGGGGCACTTTAAACTCTAACCATACTAAATTACTACAAGTTTGTAGCCATTCATGCTTTATATATATTAATATTATATATATATATAATATATAATATGATTTTTTTATAATTTTTCAGAGTCAAGAAGGGTCAATTTGACCCTCCTTGACCCCCATCCCTCCGCCCAACTTGTAGGCATATTAAAGTCCACTTTAAACTCTAGTCGAAGATCTAAAGTTTCCAAATAGACCATCGGGCACTGCCATTTGCTGTCGGCCACCATTGTGGGTGGCAAAATTATGATCAAACATGAGAGGAGGTAGATTAGGTGCTAGGGAGTCCAAATAGGTAGTTGGGGAGCCCAAACGTCTCTGGAAAGGAAGCAAAATCCAGTGAAGAAGTTGAACGGTCACTAGTGAAATACGAACAATCACGGCCAATCTTCAATGGAATCAACATGGGAGAGCTCGGGTGAAGGTGAAGATGAAGATATGGTAGCCGATCTACACTGGGGAGGGGCAAATGGGGCCGAAAAAATGGAGGAAACGTCGTTGGAAGCCGAATTCTCACCGATGGTGGGGGTGACAAAGAGGCATGGAGGAGATGGAGAGGACGATTGGCGATGGGGGAAGGCGAAGGGTCACCAGCTGGCGGCCAAAGGATGTGAGGGTTGGTGTGGTAAGGGTCGGTGGCCGACTGTGGTCGGGGGTATTTTGTTAAATTTTAAACTTTTATTGTGGTTGGAGTGTTTTAGCTGAATTCTCAAATGTAAGAGGTTAAAAGAATAATCAAAATATTAACAATAATAATAATAATATTAAAAAGAAGGGCAATTCAATAAAATGCTTTTCCCATAATTCTTTTATTTCTCACAACCAAACATATTAATTATTTATACCCACCAATTTATTTCAATCTAACTAAATATATAAAATATAACATTCTCAATAATTTTCAAGATAATATATCTTTCCATTAATATAACATTCTAAATAATACAACATTTCATAAACCAAACTCCTTTCTATTAGTTTGTTTAATTACTTCCCCTCTCTCTACTTCTTTGGGTTTTCATTTGGATTGGCATGTTTGGGTTTTTGTGTGTCGGACTTCTGGATTTATGACCCATTAATAGATTGGGCCTTTATTTTCATCCAACATAATATTAGAATTGCATGATGTTTAAAAGTTTCAAAAACTTGAATAAAATGTTAAAATGTTTTTATTGAATGGTCCTTTTTGTTATTTTTGTATGTACAATAAAATTTTCTAATAATAGAATGTAAATAGAGTTTTAGTGGGCATTAAATAACTTCCATAAAAATTTATGCATCCCAACCTATTATTAAAATTTTTAATAATAGGCTGGGTTGGGCTAGGTTGAAATTCATGCGGGTTGGGTTGTATTTTGTCATTCTTACTCAAATAAGTCAAATCCACGAGAATACACATACAAAGGATCATAATAGTAAATAATTATTAATCCATTGATTGATATTGAAATAATACAACTTATTTATAAAAATGAGAAAGTTTAAGGGTATGATGATCGAACAATACATGATAATTCTTATGAAATAATAAGTCTAATTATTATCCTAAATCAAGATAAAAATAATAATAATTTGTAAAGACAAAAATATAAATCCTAAAAATAGCTCATAACAATAAATATTTCCCACATCAATCAATGAACATCAATCCTTGATGTTAATTGATGTTATTGTTGTATTTATTTTTGTTGGAGGTGTAATCAATTGGAGAGTCCATAACAATCTCAGTTGATTGAGAATCTCCAGATCTTTTAGATGACACCAACTGAATTATATCAACCGTCTGAGATCCTGTAGAGCTTTTGGTCGGCACCAACTGAGTAATTTTCTTCATCTCCTTACCTTTACCCCACAGTATCGCATAAAGTCCACAGACGATCATGGTTGAACCTAATATACTGACATAATTTGTGAATTAATTACTCTTAAATCTTACATATTTTTCCTGGAAAAAATAAAGAAAATCAAATTCTTCAAGTTACCCCAAAGATATCTGTTCCATATGACGAAAAGATATTATTTATCTTCAAGGAAATGTTTCACATTATTATTACTAGCATATAAATTCTTCTCATATCAAATTATTATTATTATTATTTTGAGAAAATTGGCATCAATAGAACTGTCATGAAGGTGCATGAGCTACCTTTAAAAGGTCTTTCTAGGTATTGGTTCATTTCATTTTCCCTTATATGAGATCACTTAGTACTAAACTCATCCGTTTCCTTTAGAAAATATTAAAACCCTTTCATAATTACAAAATCCCCTAAAAATTATTAACCAAATCCTTATAAAAATATCATAATTTTTTAAAATAATAAATGAGTTAAATATTAAGCGATCTCAGATAGGAGAAAATGCAATAAACCCTTTTAGGAATAAAGATGCCACTTTATGCCCTAATTTATCTATAATGTTCAAAGAGGTTGATTATTCTATTCAAAAGATATATTAAGCTTCTTTCTTAGAGAGGTAAATTGACAAATACCTGCCCAAGTGAAGGGTCTCGTTCAGTATTAACGAACCAAGAAAGGCTACTACCACAAGCATAAGAGGGTTGAAGGAAGATACAAATAAAGGCCCCTTCATACGCACACACCAGAATATCAAGGTCATCAACAAACCAGAAGAAACAATTCCCTGCAACAAATACATTAAAAACATCACATAATCAAACTATTAATAGAAGAAGACGTTATTTTTGTCAGCTATGTTGAAAATAAGAGAACATACAGTATAAGCAACAGTAAGAAGCCTAATATTGAAGCCCAACTTCCACTGATTCCAATCTGTTTCCCTGAAAAGGGCAAACACAACAGACTCTATTGCTGCCATTAGAGACACCAGAGCTGTGGTTGAGTAGTGACAAGGGTATTGCTCACTCATTTTAGCCTGTAAATATTGAAAGGTAAAATAAATAAATCAATAAATTCTTAAAACCTTTAGGCATATATATGTGGTTAACCAAATTTAAAATTAAAGACCTGAATGATCAACCAGGAAGCGTAAGTGAAGCAACTAGCGAGAACCAATAAACATCCAAAGAGGAATTTATTAGATTCGGTATGCTGTGTGGCGGCATGATGCAGAATGTTAATATTTGTAGACCAGATTTTAATCTCAACTCCCTTGTAGAAAGTGAGGAGCATCGCCCCACCTATTCCAATAAATGTTCCCAACACTTTTGCTTTTCCAGCCAATGTCCTTATTCCCACCTTCTCTAGTCTGATATATTCGCAACCACAAACCCAGATTAACCATTGCGTTGATGAATATAATAAGCAACATTGATTTCCATTATTAATATTAATATTAATATTATTTTAAATTATATGTTTTATATTCTAAATATGTTAACAACATGAATTACTGTATGGAAAGTGAATGTAATGTATAAGTTTAATGCTACATGAAGAAATGTTATATACAAATTGATATGACATAAGATATACGGAAGAGAGCAAATAAAGAAAAAAAGTTAATAAATGTTCCGTTAAATAATGATAAATGATGTAATAATATGACAGTAATGTCCTATTTGTTTGCATAAAAAAAACTTGAATGTAACTGGACTTGTATAACACGTTATATAATAATTTTATTTAAGGAGATAAAGAAGACTAGTGGTGATTAGTACCCGAAAGAAAAAGCCAAAAAGAAAGTGATGGCTGGAATGAGATTGCTCATGGCCGTGGCAAACGTTGCAGTTGTGAAGGCCATGCCCGTCAAGTGCAAATGTTGATGTAGTGATCCCCTACGATTCAAGCATTAGTTGGATGAGAAATCTAGAAATAGTCAAGTTTATTATTATCATTATTATTATTATTTTTTAAGATTTTAAACTTACCCAATTAAGCTACAAAGAAAAGCTTGAAAGAGTATCGTCCAAGTAAGTTTTGGTCTGCTATTCCTGCGAAAAAAATATTATAAAAACCATTACAATCCTGCAAAAGTCTTGATTAAAGAAAGTTAGTGAGAAGTGTTTATGAGTGTAGTATTATTGATAAATAAAACATGGAAAGAAAAAAGAGATTGATACATATGAAAAGAAAATGAGCAAACCTTTCGAGAATAAGAGCAAGAGGGACCATAAAAACGGTGGCAAAAATGAATCGATAAGCAACAATAACACTCAAGCTCATTCCATCATTAGCTGCAAGTTTATACAAAACATTGACAACAGCATATGCCACTTGAACCACTACCATAAAGAAAGCCGGTTTCAATCTATATATGAAATTACAAATCTCATCCATCATTCTCAATAAATTTAGCTCACTTAAAGCTCAGAAGTTGTGTCTTCGTGCTTTCCTAGAGCATGCAATTTATAGGGAACTTGGCGATTTGCTGATAGCTGATGCAAATTAATGCCAACTTTATAGTTCAGTTGATTAGAAAAATAGTTCAGTTGCCAGCAGTGAGGAAGGCACTGAAAAAGTCATATAAATTAATGTTCAATAAAAAATGATAAAACAAGAATCCTGATCCTGACGTGAACCTATGTTAACATTATTTCTTAGACTCTGGTAAAAAGTACTGTAAAAATGACAACAAAACGTTAAAAATTTGGAGTGATGGTAAGTGTGGATCTCGATTAGTTATCTAATCAGCCACAATTAGAAAGTTGAAGATGTTATATTTTAAAGGTTGAAGGAGATGCAATAGTTTAAGTTAGTACTTTACTCAAACTTTAGACGTTTGGTTATGATACTATATTAAATTAATTACTTGATAATAAAGCAAAATATAAAAAATTCATTAATGATGTCATATATCACTTTAAATGGTTAAGTAAAACAACCTTTTTGTTACTTCTCATAATACGAAAAATCCAAAAAAGAAAGTTGGATAGATTATAAGGGAAAAGTTTACAATACCATGGATTTACCATAAAGTTTTACTTACTAATAAATAATTCTCTGTATTCAACATCAATATTTGTTTGGTAGACTTAAAAAGAAGGAAATTAAAAAGAATTGTAAGATTGTCGTTTTTAGAAACCATTATGGCTATAAGATTATCCTAATATTTATCTTTGATGTTTTGCAAGAAATAGGATATGTCGACCAATCCTAATTTTATTCTATCTTCAAGAGATAAGTCACGAGAATCACGATGAAATTTTTTAGCTATTATCCTCGTCAACAATTGGAATCACCATAATAAATATAATAAAATAATATTTAAACTGTATCTTAAATTATAATTGTGATCTCTAACAATAGTACCTCCTTGTGATTTCTTTTTATTGAAACTTATCTAAAGCCCTCATGAATAAACAAAAGTTCTTATTCTTTGTGTAAGTGTTTTTGTCAACTTATGAAGTCACGTGTGCACATGTATTACTGATGTTTGCATAGTCATTTGGTTAAGCTCAATCGTATCTGTAGTTTACACATATCATGACATTCTGTATAGATGTGTTCACATTTCTTTAATATGGTTTTATCGCAAAATGTGTAGGCACATTAGAGTCAAATGTGTAAACAGTCGTCTAGTCAGACCTTAGTACAAATGTCGAGTTTTCACTGGCTATTAAGATTCTATTAAGGATTGAAATATGCATGAGTGGTTCAAATACAAGTGTCAAATATTTTAGATGTGGTCTTGGAAATTTGTTTTGCTTTTCAGAAATAGTCTTAACAAGTTGGTGAAAACTTTCCTAAAATAGCCACACATGTGTAAGGTTTTGTCAGTTGGTTGTCTAAGAGTTTATTGCACAAGGATTCTTTATAATTTTCTTCATCCTTGCATTTATGTTTGAACCTGAATTCTCTCCTATTTGTTCTCTAAAATTCCTTAGACAGTTTATTCGCTTTAGGTTAGGTTCTTTATGTTTTTGAATGCTCAAAATACATTGCTAATCTTAGTTGTTTGAGTTTGTTAGAACATGGTTCCATTGATGAAAGCTTAAAGGGATTTCAAGCTGTGGAGCTAAAGGTTGGCTTTGATGTTGAAGCTTAAGTGGAGCTCGAGCTATCCAGGAGTTATCTTGGATTCAAGCAAGCTGTGACAAGATGGTGGATCATCCAAAAGGTGAAGTTAGAGTGTTGTGAAAATAGGCAGTGTTTTACATCGTTTAACTTAACTTCAACTTTGTAATGAACTTTGAATGTTTGCTATAGTGGATTTGCTTCTTTTGGACTTGGTCCTATGGATGTAGGCTGTTGGCTGAACCATGTAAATATGCTTGTGTACATTTTATGCTTATAGTTGATATGATGAATATGTTTAATAACCATACCCACAAGCACCAATGAACACAATCAACACTTATTCCACATTTGATTACAACTTGGTAAATAATTATAGTTAAACAAACTTCCATTTGGTATCAAAGCCCGTTCTAAAGAGTCATTTCAGTAGATCCATACTTGTTGATTGTGCTTGTGCTTTGTTTTAGTGTATGTTGCATCCGTTATCTTTTGTACATTTTTGAGCAAATTTCTCGATTCAGCATGTGTGTCAACATCTATTTAGTGTGTTTCCACATCTGCCTTGCTAGTGTGTGTGTGTGACCACATCTGATTTGTTTGTGTCAACATCTGCACTGTGTTTATCATGAACTTCTTTAGTGAATGAGGGTTTACTAACAAACCACCCATGTTAGAGGGCCCAACTATCCTTATTGGAAACCTAGGATGCGTACCTTCCTAAAGTCTATAGATGAGAGGGTATGGATGTTTGTTGTGAGTGATTGGAAAGAACCCGTAGTTGTTGAAGAAGAGGTGACCAAACCAAAACCAATACAAGAGTGGACCAAGGCTAAATTAGATCTTGCTAATTTTAACTCAAAAGCCTTCATGCCATCTTTAATGTTGTTTGTGTAAATCATATGAAAATCATTGCTGACTTTGAGATTGTTAAAGATCCATATGATAAACTCCAAGCCAAAAATGAAGGTATAAACATTGTTAAGAAAATCAAGCTTAGGAGATTGGTTATTGACTATGAGAATTTGACTATGCATGAAGATGAAAGAAGCACTAACTTTCATGTTAGGAATTGTGATGTTTCTAATGAGTGTTATGCTTTAGTAAAGTCTATACTAATGCTTAACTTGTCAGGAAGTCTTATGCTCATTGCCCAAGAGATTTATGTCAAAGGTGACCTCCATTGAAAAATGCCGAGATCTGGATGTCGTGCAATTGGATGAGTTGATTAGATATTTGCAAACTTTTGAACTCAATTTGAAAAGGTGGGACAACAAATCAGGTAAAAGCTCTTTTACTTTAAAACATGAGGTAATTCCTAATCCCTTCGAAAATGTTGATGTAAGTGATTTAGATGATGATAAGTGTGTCTTATTCACAAAAAACTTTGCCAAATTTTTTTATAAAGAACATGAAAAGGCTAAATGTGGCTAGAAAAGGCAACAACCTTTTGTGAAAAACTTTTCTGACCATTCTAGTCCTGGTGCTTTTCTGAAAAAGTTTTCAAAAGAAAATGAAAAGAAGAACAAAGGCATTAAGTTTTTTGAGTGTGAGGGAATATGAGCACACCAGACATGGATGTGCTCACACTCGGAGTGAATCCCAAATCGAATCTATCTCCAAAAATCATTTCTTGACCAAGCACTTCATTAAGCTTGTATGAACTTGCATTTAACCTTCCAACAATGGGCTTAGCCTCAATTAGTTCTTTCAAAGCTTGACTTAACAAAAACTCTTTGTTGGTTAGATCAAAAGACAAGGTTATCACTTTATCTGACAAATTTTTTTTGTCATCCAACAAAGTTGATTTTTCAGCTTCAAGAGATTTTAACTTCTTGATTTCCTTTAGCCGCTAATCATACATCTTATCATACGCTTTTTGTTGCTCTTGATAAACATCACTAATATCATCTGAAGAAACACTATCACTATCCTCTTGATTAACCATAAAGGCAAAGAAATTCTCACTCTCATCAGGCTCATCTTCCTGACTCTCATTCTCTTCCTTATCACTCTTACTTAGGGTAGTAGCCATCGCTTTACCCTTTCTCTTCAAAGTATTGGGACACTCAACTTGGATGTGCCTAAAAGGCATCAAAACGTCCTGCTGTTGCTATTGTTACTATTGGCAATCAATTTGTAAAGGTAAAAAGTGTTAGAGTAGGTGCCCTAGAATCAATCATACATTGTATATTGACTCTACAAATCATGCTATTCTATCTAATAAAAGGCATCGTTTATATTATGTAAATGATATTCCAAATATATGTCCTTTTTGTGATAATATATGTCCTTAGAGTAGTTGAACCATGACGAGGGAATCAAGTAGTGATAAGTGCTGATTGTGAGATCCCTATGATCACATTAGGTGGTCATTCTAGAAACATCCATAGCTCTAGTATTATTTTGACCTATGGCACAAATAATACGGTAAGACTATCATAGTATTGAACGACTCTACCAGAAGGTAGTGATAGATCTCATATGTCAAGCTTGTTTGGTGACAACTTGGTTTGACGCATGGGTGCTTGTTACGAGTTCACTTGACTGGCCCATATAGGGGATTCCATATAGATGGTAACCCTAATATTTATGGAATACATCATCTAACAGATGGTGGTGCATGTTATCCTTGGACTTGAGATCACCAGAGTGCGGTGTGTAAATATTGGTGTAGTTTGACACTAGTCAAACATAATTCTATTTAGGTTATCAACATAGTAGTGGTTGGCTAAATTGAGAAATACACTATGGCTATGGTGGATCGACAAAGGATTTGTCACTCCTAGGCACAAGAGAAATTATTGCGGTGAGATATTCGATAAGAGACAATGACCTTAAATCAGTGGCCATAGTGGAATCGAGTTGTTGCTCATTTTGTCAATTGATCTGATAATTGAATCTGAATATGTCAAGGTGCCTCATACTTGAAGCTGACATTATTTCTATGCTTCAAACCTTGATGAGATAATAGATTATGAAATGATTGAATTGCACGGTAACCATACTATTGACAGGTAGTGAATTCGTTGAATTCAAATCTGTTGGGTGGCTAATCTAGGTATGTGTGTAATGAGACAATTAATAGGGTGATTGATCACGATATTAGACACTTTTCAATAAGATGAGGAGTCTACAAGTCACACACTTAAAAGGCAATATAAAGAAGATAACGAGTAAGGGTATTTTCATCTTTCATAGACGAAGGGATATTTTGGCAAATCTTACGGAGCAGTTAAATTTGTTGGAAGGGTTGTTGCTTGGATACAATTCCATATTGGATTTAATTTGTAAGATTACATATTTATTCAAGCATATATATATTGGTGTATATATATTAAATGAATAAATAATCATGATTTAAATTAATATATCAGTGTACATGCATTTTAAATAGTGAATTATTATATGATTAAGGCAATAATAATAAAATACCAAACTGACTTTTTCTTAGGCACTAAGTAAAGTCTAATTAAATTAGATATTAGTGGGTGCATTCATGTAATATCCAAGGGGCTCTGGGGTTAGGGTTTGCCTATAAAAGGGGGCCTTAACCCTATTTCCTAAACTAGCTCACTCTTGCCTCTCAAGCTAAATGTGTAGAGAGAAAATTCTCTTTGAATTTTCTTAACCCTTTTTCTTCTTTAAACCACAAAGATCACTCTAGCAAATTGATCGTGTGTGAAGTCTTGCCTTTGTGTGGATATCCGTAAGTACACTTCTAATCTTGAACTCGGAGCGTTTTCAAAGATCGATTAAAGCAGCCATCAACGTGGGTATGAAAGCAAAACCTTGAATGGTTTTTATTGTTCTTAAGCATGTAAAAAACGTAAAATCTCTTATAATTAAGGATTTGAACTTTAGGTTTTAATCAGTAAATTCTTGTTTTCTAGCATGTTTTATTGTGAATAATTCCTAACAAAAAGGTTTGTTCCTATTTGTCATTTCTGTTATAGGAAATGTCACATTAGACCAAAATGCTTTAAACTCATTTCCTTTTTGAAAAAAGGTCTTGAAAATCATGAAATGCTCACTCAAATGTCACCACATCCAAAGGATGCATCTAAGACCAAAAGAGTGTGGAAACCCAAGTCTAACGTAAGCTGTCTTGTTGCCCATACATCTTTGCTTGCATTTTAAAATTATCAATGGTACTTTGATAGTGGTTGTTCTAGACACATGACAGGTAACAAAGCCCTTTTGACAAATCTTGAATTTTTCAATGTTGGTCACGTTACCATGGAGATGGAAAGAAAAGTAAAATTCTTAGTAAATGTTCAATTAATATATCAAGATTTCCTATGTTAAATGATGTCTTGTATGTTGAAGGATTGAAAGCAAACCTAATTAGCATTAGTTAGATCTGTGATAAGTGTTGGTTATAAAGTAATTGGAAGAAATGAGAAACAGTGTCATTTTGTGTCAGCAATATTGTGCTGAGTAATGCACTTTTGTTTTATGTTCAATGAAGCTGTTAAAGCTATTAAGTGTAAAATGTCAGTATAAAAAAGGAAAAACTATTCCCGCTTGTAATTAATTCAATTAAGCAATACAAACTATACTTCACTTCTTAAATTTTCTCAAATTTCTCTTAAACTCTTTCTTATCTCACATGGTATCAGAGTGTTGACTCACGTTAATGGCGAAAATCTCTAATTCAACATCAATGACTAACATCATTGAAGAACTGCTTTGAAATTCACCAAATCGCTTATCTTGAAAGGTTTTACTAGAAAGCAAGAAAAAGTCGCTAAAAACTGAAATAAAAAAAGAGAGTTTAGTCGAGAAGAGAGTGAAACCGAATTTCATTTCTTGATTGATTAGCTAACAACCTTATCGGCCTTTTTACTAATTACAAACTGGCAATATTGCATGTTGCAACTTGATTTGAAACTTGTGCAACTTGACCCAAGACTTTTTCAAAACTAACCTTATGGTACATTTAACCAATTACACCTAATATCTCCTTTTAAGCTGAACCTGCTATTTTTGAAAAACTTTATCTTCAATAACTTCCCATAAATTGGACCAGCTTTTATCTTCAACCTTCTAACCTCATCATTTTACTTGTACGCTTCAATTGTCTTTCTTTTATCTTCAATGTCGGCTCGTAAACTGGACCATCTCACGCACTCAACGGATGATATGCATGGATTGACATCTCAAGTGACATATCTTCTAGTAACTTAGAAACAACATTCAGTTTCTCCCATAGCACACTAAATCGAGCACCAGACAGAGACTTAGTTAAAATATCAGCTTTCTAATATTCAGAAGCGACATAGTGAACAACAAGTTTCCTCTCAGCAACAAGTTCTCAGACGTAATGGGCGTTAATCTCTATGTGTTTAGTACGGGCATGAAACACAGGATTTGACGACAATGCTCCTGTGCTCATATTATCACACCATACTATAGGAGTATGTTTTATTTCAATGCCCAATTCTTTGAACAAATGTTGAATTCAGACCACTTCAATGGCAGCTTGACTTAAGGCTCTATACTCAGCCTCAGTGGATGACAACGATACGACCTTTTGCTTCTTTGAGCTCCATTGAACCAAATTATCATCAAAAAAGATTGCATATCCACTCGTCGAGCGTTGATCATTAATGTCACTGGCCCAATCGGCATTAACGTAGGCCTTAAGCTGAAAATGAGAGTGCTTATGGAAGACAACACCATGATGCAAGGTGCCTTGAATATACCGTAGGACTCGCTTACATGCTGTCCAATGAAGCATGGTGGGATTATGTAAGAACTGAATTATTTTGTTAATAGTGAAAACTAAGTTAGGTCTAGATAACCTAAGGTATTGAAGTCCACTAATAATGCTCCTATAAAGAGTACGTTGTTTAAATAAGTCACCATCTTCTTTACTCAGCTTGGTACCAATTGCCATGGGTGTAACACACGGCTTACAACCCTCCATATTAGCTTTGGCAAGAAGCTCTTGTGCGTACTTGGTCTGAGTAAGTAGCAAACCAGTGGAATTCCTGTTCACTTCAAAGCCTAAAAAATAATGCACCGGTCCCAGCACTTTAAGTGTAAACTGATTATTGCGATCATGAACTGCTTTTGCAATAAGAGTTAGATCATTGTCGGTAACTAGGATGTCATCTACATACACCAATAAAAACATCACAGTAGATTCTTTGCAATAATAAAAGAGGCTTACATCGGAGGTGTTGTTATGAAATCCCCATGTAAGAAGTGCATCAAACCATGCCCTAGGGGCCTGTTTGAGACCATACAAAGCTTTTTGGAGCTTGCAAATCTATTGAGGGTGGTCCGTGGATGAGAACCCTTCTGGAGGTAGCATAAAAACTTGTTCAGTGAGGTCTCCATTGAGAAATGCGTTGTTGATATCAAGTTGTTGAATGTCCCAAGCATTGTGGGCTGCTAAAGAGAACATGATGTGTATTGTGGCTGCCTTTTGCCTCCTTAAAATTTTGTGGAATTGATTGCTTGGTCTCATGTTTTTTTCCTAATTTTGTTTTTGTTCAAAATTGAATAAGTGATTCAAGTCTACTACTTTTGTGTAAATGTTGCCATATTGATAGTTATTGTACCAACATGTTTATGCATGATTTCATTCTCTGTGAAAACTCTTGTGAATGTAGTTACATGTCTAGTAGATGTCTATAGATCTCGTTTGTTTTTATCTTGTGTGTCAGCATGTATGTGGATGTCGTCACATAGTTAAGTTTGTTTCTTATGCTTATGTCCTCACATCTCGTCAAATTGTGGGCACATCTGTTTTAAGTGTCCGTATAGTGTTAAAATTCCTAATTTTTCTAAGGTTATTCTTTAAAATGTAGCACAAAGTGTTTTTCTTCTCTTAACCCGATTTGTGCTGCCTGAAACTCTCTCCTCCCTAAATTTTGTTGAAATCTCCGTAGTCAATCTAATCAATTGTTTTTTGTCCCATGGAACACCAAAGTTCTTCCTTAGCAAACATTCACCACTTGATGCTTACCAAGAAGATAGCAATAGCTCATCAAACTCGTCTAGAACAGGTATCCAGGTCCTCATCGACTTCATCTAAGAAGACCCAAACTGTGTCTGAGTCTTCCAATTTAGGAATTGAGGAACCCATTAAGGAATTGAAATGTTCAAAGAGCTCACTTGCCAAATCCAAAGGGAAGAAGAAGTCATCTCAGTCTCGTAAAGGGAAGAAGGAAGCAAAGATTGCTCCTCATACTTCTGATTTTGGGAAACATCTTACCTTTATTTCCCCAAGTGTTGAAACTCGATTTGTTGACTGTGAATCCAAGCCTCAAACTCAAGCAAAAAACAACAAACTCTTGTTCCATATTTCAACTATTTTATTGTTAAAAAATATGGAGTCTTTTTACTCCAAAAATGGTTCAACAGAAAGTCTTCAAATGCAATTATTTTTAACACCAACCTACAGCACACGTGGTCTTCTTCTTCTTCAACACAGAATGCACTTCAACATATAGAGTTTAAAATAAGATCAAAGGGTTTAAACTATAGAGTTTTTTGTTTGTTTCATTCTCTTATGAATGATAAAGATTTATTTTGACATGGATCGAAGCAATTATGAGTATAAATTGTAAAGTGTAGCTAATGTGTTTAATAAGAAAGGTTTAGTCACGTTTCTAGAAAAGTCTTTTGTAACGCCCACTTGAGGTACGTAGCTCATGTTTGTTCATTTTGCCCTTAATGTTGATTGTTTGCCCTTAGTTAAGCTTGTATGTTGTTAATATTGTTTGATTGGCCCTTAATTGAAGTGATATGTTGGTTTGGTTGAGTGGTTGCCCTGAATTTGGTAAAGACTTGGCGAAAATTTGGAGTTACAGACTTCGTTGGGGCGAAGAAGAATCTTCGCCGCGGCGACATAGGTTCTGTAATTTTTCACCTCTTCTTCGCCTCGACGATGTAGGTTCTGTAATTTTTTGCCGCAGCAAAGAGTCGGCTGAAATTCTTCATGAAGGTTCTAGAGAATTTTCCATAGGGACAAAGTGACCATTCTACCCCTAATTAGCAGGAAAAGTGAGGAGTGAAATGTCAGAAAATTTCATGGAGAATACATTAGAGTTGGGGTTGTGATTGCAAAGAATTAAAGGGCAAAGTTGAAATTTCCAAGAAAATGTAAGGGTAAAATGGGAAAGAGTGCTTATAATATGAGATATTAAGGGTTTAGTCGTATAAACCCCCTCATTTATCTTCTTGCACCGCCACTTCCATCCTTCATTTTTCTCTCAACTTTTCACTCAATCTTCCAAGGATTTTGAGGGCTTTTGGTTAGAAATTGATAAGGAGTTGATCCTAAGCAACAAGAGGGTTTAAGAGGAAGCTTGAGCCCAACAAGAGTAGAGAGCTTTAGTGGAAACTACTCAAGTATAAGGTAAGTAAATCCAACCTAAGCTAAGTTTTAAGTGATTGAATGATGTGTAGAGATTGTTTATATGAATCTTGCATGAGTTCTTTATGCTTAAGATGAGTAGATGGAATTGTTATTGAGTTTGATGATGGTTCATGGTTGGTTTTTCCACTATGAAAAGGGTTGGTTGTGTTGATAGAATTTACTAGAAGTTTGGATGGATTTAGAAAGAGTTTGAGAAAAGTATTTGGAGTGTGTTTCCTTGGCAGGATTTGTGATGATTCAAGGGAGTTTTACTCCAATTTTGGATTGTTTAAGAAAGAAGTAGAATTATAGTTAAACTAGAGTTTATGTATGCATACTTATTGTTTGATGAAATGCCTAAGAGAAGCATGAGTACGAGTAAAGAACCTTAATTTTATGCAACATTGCATATTTGCATTTCATGAGTGCATTTAAGAAAGAATTTAAGCATGAGCCATCCATATGCATATATTTATATATGTGTAATAACTTAAGAAAGAATCATAAATTGTGAGAGTAAAGCACTCTAAGAGTAATGAGAAAGAAAGAATAAGCACTAGAGAAGAAAAGAAAGAAAAATGCAAAGAAGAGAAAAGATTAGGTTGTGCGATGGGGAACCCGTGAGTGATGAATAGAATATTCCCGCATGTAGGCCGCCTTCAGTGAGCGGCCTAAGAATGAGAAGAAGAATTGGTATAGCCCGTGAGAGTGTATGTGGGATGAGGGCTATACCCGAGAGAGAGAATACACTCACATGGCCAAGGGTTCTGAATCCATGCATCAATCGAGTCCGACCAGCATAGATTAAGAAAGAATAAGAATGAGAAAGAATGAGAAAGCATGAGAAAGAAAATAAAAAAGAGAATAGAAAGAAAAGAAATGCATAAAAATAGAAAACAAAAGAGAAGAAAGAGAATGCATTCCTATGCATTACTGCATGTGCATTTCATTCATGCATTGTTATCATGACTTCTATCATGATCTGTAAGAATAAGAGAGAAACAAAGAAGAAAATAGAAAGAACAAGAGAGAAAGAAAAAGAAGAAAAAGAGTAGAGTAAGGAAAGAATTAAAGAATGATGCACGGGGATAACGGAGTAGAGGATTTACTTACTAAGCATTTTTGTGCTCACCCCGTTGTTTTCTATGTTTTTGCAGGAAATAGGTGAGGATGCGGTCGGATGGACGTCGGCCAGCGGAGAGAACTGGCAACACTGTCCACCATTATGATAGTTTTTGTACATGTTCTTTTTGTACTATGTAAAGAATGTATATATTAAGTAAAGAAAAATTTGGGCCCAACTACTTTCTATTAATTATACATGTACTTTTATTAAGTATATTTTATGAGCATATTAGTAGAAAGAAGTCATTACGTCTTTTTTCTTCTCTCTAGTTTTTAAGTTCTTCATACGGTATCTGAGCTTTTGGCAGACGTCAATGGCGGATCCAAAAACACCTCACTCTTCAGCTTTCAATACAGAAGGAAAAATAATGAATTCATTCTCATCCTTAGCACTTAAAAACACATTACCTACTGTTACGGTGAAACTAGGCGAGAAAAACTATGCCTACTAGAAGTCACAAGTGTTTCCAGCCTTGAAAGCGTACGAATTAGAAGGTTTCATATCAAGAGAAATTTGCCCTTCTGCTTTTATTCTTTCTGTAACTGATGAACTGAAGAAGATAGTAAATCCAGAACATGCACAATGGAAAAAGATTGATCAATTTTTGTTCAGTTGGCTAATCTCATCCATTTCAGAAACAATGTTTAGGCATGTAGCAAATTGTGAAACAACATACGAAATATGGCACACTTTAGAAATGCATTTTCTAACAGATTCTAAGGCTAGGATTTTGCACCTAAGGAATCAATTACAGACTAGTAGGAAAGACAATTCCAGTAAAAATGACTATGTGCTGCAAATGAAAGAAATTGCTTGATCTTTAGCCATAAGCAATGTGACTGTGACTGATGAGGAATTGTTATTATACTTACTTGATGGACTTGGATTAGAATACGATGCAATGGCAACAACCTTAACCTCTAGAAGTAATGAAGTGTCACTGCAAGAAGCACAATTCTTGCTACATAAACATGAAATGCTGTTGGAGAAACAACACTCAGCCTACATAGGCTTTCATGAAGCTACTACCTTTATAGCAAATAAACAGTCTATCAATTCACAACCACAACCTACCATGTTAGTAGCCAACACCTCAGAACAACAACCACATCAATTTTCACAATCTTTCTCTCAAAATCATAATGAACCTAAAAATTCCTATTAGTTTGCCCCAAATTTCCAGTCCTATAATCCTAATTTTGGAAGAAGTAGAGGAAAAGAAACTTTGACAAAGCATGGCTCTTTTGTCAGTTATGTGGGAAGAGTGGTCATATGGCTCTTTAATGTTACCATTGTTTTGATACCTCTTTTCAAGGAAATTAGAATCATAGACCTTCCTTTAGTTTTGATTATAACCCATCACCACAACCTACACGGACCGTGGCTCCTACACAAGCCTATTTTGCCAACACTGAACCTGGATATTCCAATTACTACTCAACACAACCTTTCACAAACTCATCTTCAATGGTGTATCATCAAATGAACTCTCAGAATGTTGTACCTACAAACCACTCACCTTTGCAAATCAATCTATCACAACAGTATTCTAGAATTCAGGGGAAAATCAGCTAAAACAATACTCTGTAGCTAAACAGTAAAATCCGACAGCAACACCTCTAACAGTATCATATCCCAACAAGTTTATTAACTTAGGGGCCACTAATCACATAACACCTTCTCCACAGAATCTCTCTCTCAAGAACCAATACACTGGATCAAAATCTTTGCAAGTTGGAAGTGCCTAATGTCTTGATATCTCCCATACTGGTCTGACTACTCTCCCCTCCTTTTGTGTTGGCAGGTCTTACAACTCAAAAACATTTTGTGTGTTCCACAATTGACTAAAAATCTTCCTAGTATATTAAAATAATAGGAGACAACAATGTGTTAGTTGAATTTTCTACTGATAGATGTGTTATGAAGGACAAGGCTTCTCAGGTGGTTCTTCTTAAAGGTTCCATGTGTTAGTAAACGGTCCCATATACGCAGCGGAAACAAAACAAATAATTCAGGGATCGTTTACATGAGCCAAGATCAAGGGTATAATTTTACAATTTATATTAAATAAAATCTGCAGAAAAATAAATCTGAGTTTAAAGAAAACAAACGCACGTTGGAGGCTCTTCCAAATTTGTCGACGAATATTTTGCTACCGATCCAAGTGTAGGATCGAACCTGCGTAGTCCACACGAAGACAATCTCAAAAAGAACCAAAGAAGGATTTGCTAGATCCTCTTTGGCTTGAAGATTAAGAAGAAAGCAAATCAATTGAAATTGATTTTGGGCTAAAACCCAAAACTGGCGTGGGAAGAGATGGGGCTGCTGTGTGTGTTTTTAATTTCAAGAGAAATCAATTCATTAAATTAATTAACACACACTTTTCCTTTTATAGTTAATTAAGTTGCCCTAATCCCATATGGAATAGGCTTGGGCTCCAACCCAAACGCCCCATGTTGCCAAACACTCCCAATTTGATTTATTTTATTTTCCATCATTATCTCAATTAAAATCAATTAATATATATTTAAATATATATTAACATTTAACAATAATGATAATATATTTAAATATGTGCGAACACACATTTAAACGTAATTTCACTTATTTAATTTTTCTAACAAATTAAATAAAGGCTACGACCTCAGCAAATTTAATTGCACTGTGAAATTACCAAAATACCCTTTTGCCTTAAAAGACGAAAACGCCCTTCTTTCTTCTTGGATATTAAATTATCTTCTATGTGTGTGACCCATAGGCTCCTCATCATATCGACAGTGTATAGTATCGTGATTAACACTAATTAATCGTCTCACTAATACACAGACCAAGATTGGCCCCTAGCAAGGTATCATGGCCACCCGATAGATTCAGATTCAGCAAAGTAGCTACCTGTCAATGATATGGTTACCGTGCAATTCGATCCTTTCATCATACGTTATCTCGACGAGACGAAGGCATAGAAATAGTGTCAACCTTCGATTACTCTCGATATTAGGTATTCAGTTTCTGGACCAATGACCCATATTATAAACTGGATAGAGCAATAATTCAATCCCATTGTGGCCACAGTTTTAACGTCATTGCCATATATTGAATTACCATAGTCTTGATACACTCCTTGATGCAGCCAATCACCACCGTATTGACAGCTATGAAAAGAACTGTGTTAGGCTAGTGTCAAACTACACCAATCGGTGCATAAGACGCTCCGGTGATCTCAAGTCTAAGGATCACATGCACCACCATTCATTAGAGGATTTGTTCCATAGACACTAGGGTTACCATCCATATGGAATCCTCTGGTGGGTCAGTCCAGTGAACTTGCTGCGGTGTAATCGCCTACAGCAAGCACCCATGTGTTACACCAGGTTGTCACCAAACAATCTTGACAAGTAAGATCAGTCACTGCCTTTCGACAGCGTCGTTCAACACTATGATAGCCTTACCGTATTATCTGTGCCCTTACTTTAATACTGGGGCTACGGACGTTTCTAGAATGGCCACCATATGTGGTCATAGGGTTCTCACTATCAAGATTTGAAACACTTGATACCCTCGTCACGGTTATACCATTCTAAGGACATATATCAATACATTTTGCAATAATAATGATTTACGCGATATAGAATAAAATGCCTTTTATTAATTAATGAACATTATTACAAAGAGTCAATTCTACAATAATTGATTGGCTCTAGGGCATCTACTCTAACACCATGCACAATGGCTTATATCAACTTGATATTCCTACTAGAAATGGTGTAAGTCAGCAAGATGTGTCTCCCTCTCTTGAATACTCTCAGTCTTTTCTATCACAAGCTTCAACTACTTCTATAGAACCTCTTCAATAGCTGGCGTCTGCTCCTGGTTGTTTGAAAAATTCATCTAGTCATCTAGTTTCAAGTAATGTGTCTAATGTATTAGAAAATAAATTTTAGTCTTCAACATCTGATAGTGAAGGTGATCTTTGGCATAGGAGACTTGGTCACCCTTATTCATCTGTCTTGAAGCATATTGTAAAAAAAATGAATGTAAATGATACTGTAGTAAATAAAACTCGCTTTTGTGAAGCTTGTCAATACGACAAACTTCATCAAAATTGTTTTCCACCTTCTTTTTCTCAAACATATAATCCTTTTAAATTGGTTTTTCCTGATGTCTACGGACCTACCCATATTGTTTCTCCGACAGGGTTTAGATATTACTTACTTTTTGTTGATGACCACTCTAGATATTCATGGATCTATCCTCTCAAATTAAAATTTGAAGTCACCACAGTTGTTCGATCAGTAGTTTACTCAGCTGGTGTCTCAATAGTTTAACAGCAAAATAAAAGTTTTTCAATCTGATTGGGGAGGTAAATTCAGCCCCTTGGCTAAGTTCTTTGCACAACAAGGCATCCATTTTAAACATCCTTGTTCCATATGCACTAGCAAAATGGTAAGATTGAACACAAACACCGGTATGTGATAGAGGTGGGATTGACATTGCTTGCACAAGCTTCCATGCCCTTTCGTTTATGGTGGGTTGCATTTCACACAACCGTGTATTTGATTAATAGGCTACCTTCCTCTGTTTTATCTAACCAAGTTCCCTATCATCTCTTGTTTCGTAAAACACCAGATTATAAAGCTATTAGAACTTTTGGCTGCCAATGTTTGCCTTTTTTCGAAGATATCAGAAAAACAAATTATCCTATCAAACTGAATAGTGTATTCTCTTGGGTTACAGTGCACATCATAAGGGGTATTTATGCGTCAACTCTAAAGGCAAAGTCTATACAGTCCAGATTGTTAAGTTCAATAAGGTAGTTTTTCCTTTTGTTGTAAATTTTTCTATTGATGATGTTCTAGGTCTTGATGCAACCAGTATGTCACCCTTATCTTAGACCTAGAGGATTCCCACTAGCGTATCTCTTCCTGTTGACTTTCCCATTGAACATCAATATCAGGATGCTCTTTCTGGTTCATCTATACCACCTAGTTATTGCCCGTAATTCCATTTCTCCTTCATTCATGCCTTCATCACAACATAACTTCCCTATGGCTTCTACCTTAAATGGTGCCTCTTCCAATCCTCCCAATCACTTACAAGTGCATGTTAGAGTAGGTGCCGTAGAGCTAATCAATTATTGTAGAATTGACTCTTTATAATAATGTTTCATTGATCAATAAAAGACATTTTTATTCTATATCATGTAAATCATATATGTATGTATTGATATATGTTCTTAGGATGGTAGAATCATGACGAGCGTATCAAGTGTTTCAAATCTTGATAGTGAGAACCCTATGATCATATATGGTGGCCATTCTGGAAATGTTCATAGCCTCAATATTATTCTAACCAAGGGCATAGATAATACGTTAAGGCTATCATAGTGTTGAACGACCCTGTCGAAAGGCAGTGACTGATCTCACTTGTCAAGATTTTTTGGTGACAACCTGGATCAACACATGGGTGCTTGCTGTAGGCAAGTTCACTGGACTGACCCACCAGAGGATTCCATATAAATTGTAACCCCAGTGTCTATGGAACAAATCCTCTAACGAATGGTGGTGCATGTGATCCTTAAACTTAAGATCACCGAAGCGCCTTGTGCACCGATTGGTTTAGTTTGACACTAGCCTAACGTAATTCTATTCTGAGCTGTCAATACGGTAGTGATTGGCTACATCAAGGAGTGTATCGAGACTATGGTGGATCAAGAAAGGATTCGTCACTCTTGGCTATGGGAGAAGTTATCTCACTGCACAATTTAGTAAATGTCAATGACACTAAAGTTTTGGCCACAGTGGGATTGAGTTGTTGCTCAATCCAGTTTATTATTCTGGCCATTTGGTCCAGTAATTGAATACAGACATATCGAGAGTAACTAAGGTTGACACTATTTCTGTACCTCGTCTCGATGAGATAACAGATGATGAAAGGATTTGATTGCACAATAACCATATCGTTGACAGTTAGCTGCTTCGTTGAATCCGAATCTATCAGGTGGTCATAATGCCTTGCTAGGGGCCAATCTTCGTTTGTGTGTAGTGAGACGATTAATTGGTGTTAATTGCGATACTACTCACTGCCGGTATGATGAGGAGCCTACGGGTCACACACATAGAAGATAATTTAAGAATCAGTTTGTGCAAGGGGTATTTTCGTCTTTTAGGATGAAAGGGTATTTTGGTAATCTCACAGTGCAATTAGATTTGTTGAGGTCGTTGCCTGCATTTAATGATAAATTAAATCAGTGAGATTATATTTAAATATATGTACGCATATATTTAAATGAATTATTATTATTATTAAATGTTAATATATTTTATAAATATTTTAATTGATTTTAATTAGAATAATAATAATTAAAATAAAATATCAAGATTGGGAGTGTTTGGGCACAAGGATTAACTTTGCTTGGAGCCCAAGGCTATTCCTCAAAGGAATAGGGTTTCACATGCACTATATAGGTGCATGTGTATTGTGATTTAAATAATCAACTCATTTTTCATTCATTGAAAAGGCTGCCCTCTCTCTTTGAAAGTCTCACACCACCCTTGGTTAATTGGATCAAAGTTTTCTTGATTCAATTTGGTTCTTGAAGCTAAAGAGGATCTAGCAAATCCCTCTTTAGCTCTTCGGGTCATCTTCGTGTGGATTACCGTTCGTTCGATCCTGTTCTTGGATCGGTAGCAAAAAAATTCAGAGATAAGTTTGAAAGAGCCTCCAAACGTGCGTATGAACTCTAATCTTTACTTTGATCATTCATATTTATGCAGAGTTTTTAATTTAACATATTAACTGTATAATATGTACCCTGATCTTGGCTTAAAAAAGGAATCAGATTGTGTTTTTGTTTTTTTTTTTCGCTGCTTCATATTAGATCGCTTCCTAACAGTGCAACCCTCTATCACATTAGAAGTTGATCTCTAATCTTACCAACCTCAAGCTCTTTCCTTATCACTATAGCCATCTTCTTCAGTGAAGAATCTTCATCTTATGCTCACCAGAAGCAAGACAGCTGCTCTTTTCAGTTCTATTACTCCTACTTCACACACAAAGCCTTCCTTCGTTGCCTCAACCTTAAATAATCCACTTTGGTTGAAAGCTATGACTGAGGAATATGAGTCTCTCCAACATAAGGTCTTTAGTCCCATACACAAATGATATGATTTTAGTTGGTAAAAAGTGGGGTTTCAAGGTGAAATTGAATGCTGATGGTAGCCTTCAACGCTACAAGGCAAGACTTGTTGCCAAGGGTTTTCATCAGACCCCTAGTATCAATTACTTTGAAACTTTTTCTCCTATTATTAAGGCTTCCACAATTTGTGTAATACTGTCTCTAGTAGTCTATCATCGTTAGGATGTACAATAGGTTGACGTGAATAACGTCTTTCTCAATGGTGATCTCTTTGAGTCAGATTACATGCCCCAAAATGAGGGCTTTCTTGATTCCTCTAAACCTCATCATGTCTGCAAACTTCATAAGGCTCTATATGGTTTAAAGTAGCACCACAGGCCTGGTTTGACAAACTCAAAGTTGCCTTGTTACAGAAAAACTTCAAGAACTCCACCTCTAACTCCCATCTTTTCTACTACACTCAAGGCTCTAAGATGTTTACAGTCCAGTCTATGTTGATGATATCTTGCTAACTGGGAATAACAACTCTCTGATTCAATAGGTTGTGGCCTCCTTGGATACCACTTTTGGCTTCAAAATTCTTGGCTTTGTTCACTACTTCTTGGGCATTTTGGTGGTTCACACTGACCATGGACTGCAACTAAACCAGAGCTAGTCTGCTCAGGAGATTCTCCTCAAGTTTAGTATGCAAAATTGTAATCCATGTGCTACTCCAATGGTCATTGGTTTGAAATTAAGCTTTGATGATAGTCATCTGTTTGAACAACCTACCACATATAGAAGTCTCATTGGTGCATTGCAATAGCTAACTATGACCTGGCCTGATGTCTCTTTTGTAGTGAATAAATTAAGTCAGATTTTCAAGGCTCCAACCATCAATCATTGGCAAGCTTGTAAGCACGTTATGTTCAAAGGACCTTAAACCATGGTGTCACCTTTCGCAAAGGTACCACCTTACAGCTTGAAAGACATGTCGATGCTGACTGGGCCAGTAACCTCTCTGATCGCAAATCTATCAGTGGTTATTGCATCTTCCTTGGTCCTAACTTGATTCAATGGAGGTCCAAAAAGTAACAGGTTGTAGCCTTATCCTCTATAAAAGCTGAATATCGCGCTTTAGCCCAAGCATCCACAAAAATAGCCTGGCTTCAGAATTTATTTCAAGAACTTCACATTTCTGTTATGGGCATTCTAGTTCTCTAGTGTGATAACACTAGTGCGAGTGCACTTGCCTCCAATCTTGTCTTCCATGCCCGCACAAAACACATTGAAATCGATGTGAATTTTTTTTTGTGAAATGGTTCAATCTAAGCACCTAGTTGTACAATATGTTGTCTCCTCTTTTCAAGTTGTAGACATTTTAACCAAACCTCTATCTAGTTCTCGCTTTCAACTTCTTCATGATCAACTCTGTATTTTTGCTTCTCCCTTTGAATTTTTGCTTGAGGGATGATTATTATCTCAAGTACAAGCTTCAAATTCTATATCTGAATCAAAAAGTACTGAAGATGAAATGATTGGAGATAGTGATGAAACTGTCGTTGAAACTTAAAGTAGCCTTAAAAAGGTTTCACGCCTGAGCCTAAGGGATGAGAACTTGAGCTAAGCTTGAACTGAACTTGAACTCTATGATGATTTTTTTGCTTGAGTTTTTTGCTTGAGGGACGATGTTGACTGTGAATCCAAGCCTCAAACTCAAGCTAAAAATGAAAAACACTTGTGTTGTATTTCTGCTCTTTTATCCTTGAAAATTACAGAGTCGTTTTACTCCAAAAGTGGTTCAATAGAAAGTCTTCAAAAGTAATTGTTTTTTGCGCCAACCTATAGCACATGTGGTCTTCTTCTTCAATATAGAATGCGCCTCGAAAGAAAAAAAGATTCTCTCTAAACAAGATCGAAGGATTAAAAATATAGAGATTTGTGTTTGTTTCATTCTCTTATGAACGGTAGAGATTTATTTTGACATGGATCGAAGCAATTATGAGTATAAATTGTGAAGTGTAGCTACTGTGTTTAATAAGAAAAGTTTAATCAGTTTTCCAAAATAGTCTTTTTTCTTCTCTCTATTTTTTATGTTCTTCATACAATAAGCACATTGTTTGTAAACCTTTGCTGTGTGAATCACATGTTCAATTAGATGATTTTCCTACCATTTCCTCAATTGTGATGTAAAGAGGTTGGGACAAGACTGATAGCAACCTAGTAATCCCTTCACATTCTCTTGTTTAAGAGTTTTATGCCAATTTTTGGAAAGACCTAGATAAATCTAGCCCTCATAGGAATCAAGTTTTTGTTCGAGGTTTGTGGGTTGGTTTCACTATTGATGTCATAAGATCTGCCCTTAGTTTGCCTGTTGTTGAGGATCCAGAGGATTTGATTATCAAACCAGATGATTTTGACAAAATGGCCAAAAACAAGACTGGTGGGTCTGTTTCAAAATGGCCTGAATGTGGCTATCTTCAACCAAGTGTGCTGACATCTTCCTATAAAGCTATGTTCAAGATTGCCCTGGCCAACTGGTCACCTTTCTTGCATAACTCATCTATTAAGATTGAAAAGGCTCAGTTAATTTACAGGATTGGAACTAGGAAAAAGATAGATAGGAACCTTGATTTACTCTAGCATTAGAGCAGCTGTTGAGTTCAAAAGCTCAACCCTAGCCTTGCATTTTCCATCCCTGATTCATAGGATCATCACTCCTTACAACCCCAAGAGGCAAGCCAATGAATCTTTCTTGAAAATTAAGCTAATCACTGGCAAAACCATTAAGATATCTAGCTTTACCCCTACCCCTACTAAGGATGTTCCATCATCCTCATCTGTTGCCTCATTCAAGACTAACTCTTGGTAGTCCAAGTTATTAGATGATGTGCTTACATGGGAGAAAACACTTGGTGATATGCACCAATAACTCTCTCAATAGATTGATGATCTTCACACCACTTTGCATGTGAGAGTGGATCATCTAGAAGAGCCGGTGAAGAAGACCAGAGTTGATCATGTTTTCCCTACCGTCTCCTAAGAACAAGATCAAGTTGCTACTCAACAAGTTCCTACCCAACCAGCTGCTCATGAAGAAGAAGTGCCTCTAGTTGTTCAAGCCTCCCCAACCCTTGCTACTTCAGATCTTGCTGAAGCAACTAAACAACAAGTTTCAGCATCATTTGGTTCTCATGGAGGAAAAAGATTTAAAACAAGAGCTACAAGAGGTAAAACTCCCAAAGGACAAACTTCCACTCAAAGATCAAGCAGACAGTGAAGGTTTGGTTCAAACCTTATGAGCAAAGAGGGGGAGTAGATGATGATTATAGGGAGTAGATTTTTTTTTTATTGTTGATGAGTAGTTGAGGTTGTTTTTATTTTTGTTAAAAAATGTTGCTTTTTGCTGATAAATTTGAACAGTTTTTGTCGGTTTTTGTTTTTGATTATGTTAGTTAAAATGAACTGCCTTTTTTTTTATTGTTGATTTGGTGTTCTAATCAATGTTGGCTAGAATGTGAAGTAGTTTAAACACTCAGGGGGAGTGTGCTTGCTGAGGGGGAGTTTTTGTTTTTGTTTGTTGAACTGTTTTGTTGATGATGAACTGACTTGTTTTTTTAAGCTCTTTTTTGTTCATAGATCTCTATGCTTGATTGTAATATATGTTTACATGAGATATTTTATTTTATTTTTTTTTTTTTTTTTTTTTTTGTGTATGTTGTTACTTATTTGTCTCTATAATGTGTTGCTGGTCTATGTTCGAGACAGGTTTGTGTAAATCATTTGATCAAAATTGATCTTTCTTCATAACTTTGACAAAGGGGGAGATTATAAGTATTTTTGTCAACTTATGAAGTCCGGTGTGCACATGCATTTCTAATGTTTGCACATTCATTTGGTTAAGCTCAATCATGTCTATAGTTTACACATGCCATGACATTCTGCAGAGACATATTCACATTTTTTTAGTCTAGTTTTATTGCAAAATATGTGGACACATTAGAGTCAGATGTGTAAACAGTCGTGTAGTCAGACCTTAGTACAAATGTTGAGTTTTCATTGGCTATTAGGATTTTATCCAGGACTGAAATATGCGTGAGTGGTCTAAATACAAGTGTCAAATATTTCAAATGTGATCCTGGAAATTTGTTTTACTTTTCAAACATAGTCCTAACAAGTTGTTGAAAACTTTCCTAAAATAGTCAAACATGTGTAAGGCTTTGTCGGCTGGCTGTCTAAGGGTTTCTTGCTCAAGGATTCTTTATAATCTTCTTCATTTTTGCATTTACGTTTGAACCTGAATTCTCTCCTGTTTGTTCTCTGAAATTCCTTAGAGAGTTTATTAGTTTTAGGTTAGTTTCCTTTATGTTTTTGAATGCTCAAAATACATTGCTAATCTTAGTTGTTTGAGTTTGTTGGAACATTGTTTTGTTGATGAAAGCTTGAAGGGATTTCAAGCTGTGGAGCTGAAGGTGTCTTCAACGTTGAAGCTTGAGTGGAGCTCGAGCTATTCAAGCAAGTTGTGGCAAGACGGTGGATCATCCAAAGGGTGAAGTTAGAGTGTTGTGAAAACATGGAGTGTTTTACATCATTTAGCTTAACTTCAACTTTGTAATAAACTTTGAATGTTTACTGTAGTGGATTTGCTTCATCTGGACTTGGTCCCATGGATGTAAACTCTTCGCCGAACTATGTAAATATGCTTGTGTGCTTTATTTTATGTTCATATTGATACAATGAATATGTTGAATAACTATACCCACAAACACCGATGAACACAATCAACACTTATTCCACAATTGATTAACAACTTGGTAAATCATTATGTTAAACAAACTTTCACTTTGCATCAACGATGAGTTAGGATTATCATTTTGAAGGGACTGGAAAATTTTCTTTTTTATTTGATTTATTTTTTGTTCAAGTCTAAGAAAGAAAGCTTGTAACTATAAGTTTATAAGTCTTATATTTACACATTGCAAGTTTTATATCTAGTAATATAAGTTTTATCACTAATAACTTTCTAGAATAGTTTCCTTTTCAGTATCATTTTTGGGAAAATGATTTCAAAAGATATATTGATTTCTTTTTAAAACAACAAATTAATATGAAATTGGACGTAAGTTTTAGTATTTTATGAATTGGAAGAGGGATAGAAAAAGAAGTGAAAGTATAAAATGAATAACCTAAAATGTGTGGTACACATATATAAACTCTTGATAGAATTCGATTGTGCCATAATGTGATTAGAAAGATTGAAAAAGAAAAATAAATTAAAAAAACTTGAAATTTAATGTCAAAATTATGTAATCGTAACATATTAGATTAAACGAAAGAGTTTAGACGAAGAGTTTGTATATGTAAACATTACCCAGGAAAGAATCAAAATATGAATAAACTTCTTGAGTATGACAAACTTTGCAACTTAGTTTCTAGAAGCCACTTTCTTCAATTGTTTCCACGCACACATTTTGAATGTACCAAACCTAATTTGCCAATCAAAAAAGCCTTTTTTGCTTAACATCTTGAATTGCACCAAACTTAAAAATGACCTAAAAGGAAAAGAAAAATGAAACCTTTGGTGGAAAAATCACGCTTCTGTGACATTTTTGTGCCAAATCACTTTCATTGGATTACTAGCTGAAAATGACTCCATGATTTGACTTGAAAAGATAAATAAATTAACGGCAATCCCCAACAGTTTTCGAGAAATATAATATTTTAAAAAACTAATTTTAGTATTGAAGTTTTCGGCCAAACCCTTTGCGAGAGAATTCATCAAAAGGAGCTTAAACGATCAAGCCTATAATAAACCTACGGTCGACAATAATAGATCTTCTCTTGACCTGAGCTTCTACTTCAAATAATAAAGGCTTTTTTTATTATTAAAAGAAAAATAATCTTGATGATACATGAGTTAATTAAGTACACAGGTCACGAAATCCTTCAAAGCTCAGTTATGTTTAGAGATCAAAATTTTGATCCTTATCTATTCACATGCATACCTATAGAAAATACATAAACCACCTTAAAATTGTATAAACATTGTTAAAACAGAAGATAACCTGGAGGAGCAAAAGAACAGCTTCACCAATAAATATATTATCTATAACACTAATGCTGCTCCAGTTTATCTCAACTGAGATTAAATTATTGTATCTACGTGGCCAAGGTATGCACAACCTATCAATGGACCATTAGTATATATATTTACATATAAAAGATAGGAGTTGAACTCACTATTGAGTCACTGTCACTGAATGGACTTTTCATTAGCCAGAAAATATGAGAATTTCCACCAGGTGTTTTGAATCACGCTGTTCTAATACTAATGATTTTTCATCACCGCCAAAAAAAAAAAAATTAATCTACTTCATGGAATATTTATTAAAAGGAAAAAAAAAAAAAAAGTGTTATGGTGTTGAAAATAACTCATTGATCAATCAAAATTGGCAACGCATTTGATACTAATCTCACAAATTCACACAACTGATATAACACCTGGGCAATTGATTAAATACTAATCTCATACTTCCACAGATTCACACTACTTCAAATAGTCGGGCTTAGAGTCTACTTTGATTCGAACCCATAACTTCATCATTGGAAATGAATCAAGGGTAGGTTTCTTTCATATCTACTTCTTGATTGGACGAAGAAGACCTACTCTGCATAAATTAACTACTTAAAAGAGAGCCTCTGCTGCCTTTGATGACTACAAAACAGTGCCAACGTTTGCCAACTTCGGAGAACTTTTTATCAATTAAGAATCCAAATAAAGTGGAATCTGGCGTGTAACTGCAACTGTGACTTATACTAGTTTTATGGGAACATAATTATTATTTTACACAATTAACATATTAACATCTTGCTAAAGAGTTATTTACCCATTACAAAAAGATGCAACAATTTTTATTCATAAACGGTGCTGAAATAAAATACTAGAACGCAGAAGGGTTCAAGCTATATGCAATCCCAGAGGCGGCTCTTTTCAGACAGAAATCATCGACGTGGTGGCTTATTAATGTCACTTATGTTGATCGTTTTGTGGCTCCAAAGGGAAAAGCCAGATTAGAAGATGCCTATTTGCTAATAGGAACACTTGTTTGCAGACTACTTGCCTTAGCTAGGGAATTCTATTCATTGCTAATTCCAAAAGCTTCATGGCTACAGTAAACAAATATTGATTGTAGTGAAAATAGCTTTGTAAAAACATGTTGTTTTGCTTAATTTCAGTGATATTTTACTCATGTTAAATTGTATATAGAAAATGTGAGAGACACCTAAGCCACTAGAAAAGAGTGTTAAAACCCCATAAAGGGGTAACAATCTTTAGTTGATTAGGATATAATTTGTCACATTTCACATCATCAAAAAATGAGTTTGGGATTCAATTTATATGATTTGAATCCTCTTAACTTAATAGACACATTTTGGGTGAAGACGGTTTCGTGAAACCCAAGAGCACACCTAATACAATTGGTATCAGAGTGGGTTCACTACCTAGTTAGCAGTGTTTTAAAACCTAGCTCAGCCCGACCGGTTGAACCGGTTCAACTAGGACCTGGAGCCTTCACCGAGTTGGGTTACCACTTTTGTTATTCATTGAAACCCCTGGAATTTGGAATGATGATTAGGGAAGAATTGAAGGCTGGAATGTTGAGGCTTTTGAAAAAGTACTGGTGAGTTCAATCATGGCAATGGAAGTGATTTCCAGTGAGTGAATCAACAAGAATTGAAAAAAATGGGCAACGGCAATAGTCGGCTTTTGGCTGCGATTGGCAAGGCGAATGCGGGGTGGGGTGAGATGATTTTGGTTAGGAGGTTGAGAGGAGTATTTTCATGGTGATGGAGAGGGTTGTCAATGTCGGCGGTGATGAAATCTGGTTGGATTGTCGACGTCGGCAATGGTGAGATCTAGCCGAAATCAAATCGATTTTTGCCAAATCTTTGGTATATTTTCAAGGGAATGGGCTCACAAGATGGTTTGGGTTGCATTTGGTGTGTCTTTGCCACAAACTAGTCGATCGCTGATTTGTACTTGGGGTGTGTTTGCTAAATTTTAAACCTGTAGGGACTTAACAAATTTTTAAGGTTGTATTTGCTGAATTTTAAACTTTTTGAAACCCGATTTGACCAACCGATCAAATCGATTAAACAGCTCAACCCAAGATCTAGCAACTTTGTCAAGTTTCACCTCAGGTTGGTTATTAAAACATTGCTAGATAGTGGAGTGATGACCTCACACCATGAAGATGCGATGTCCATAAAGTGGTGAGTTTTTCATATCTTACATTGTCAGCAAATTAGCTTAAGATTCAATTTATGAGGAGTGACGTCACAAAGATGCTATGGCCATAAAGTGGTAAGTTTTTCACATCTCAATAGCTTCTAAATGAGCTTAAGATTCAGTGACTAACAAATGACTTTAAGATTTTGTTTAAGAGGATGTGAATACTGTTAGAGTAGATGCCCTAGAGCCAATCAAATTATTGAAATATTGACTCTTTGTGAATCATGTTTATATCAAAAAAAGGCATTTTTCTTTATATAATATAATTCATATTACATATATGTCTTGGTATATGTCCTTAGGATTGTAGAACCGTGACGAAGGTATCAGGTGTTTTAAATCTCGATAGTGAGGACCCTATGATCACACAAGGTGGCCATTCTAGAAACGTCCACGGCCTCAGTATTATCTGACCATGGGCACTGATAATACGGTAAGGTCATCATCGTGTTGAACGATCCTGTCGAAAGGCAGTGACAGATGTCACTTGCTAAGGTTGTTTAGTGACAACCTAGTGCAATACATGAGTGCTTGTTATAAGCAAGTTCACTAGACCGACCTACCAGAGGATTCCACATAGATGCTAACCCCAGTTTTGTTGGAACAATCCTCTAATGGATGGTGGTGCATGTGATCCTTAGACTTGAGATCATTAGAGCACCTTGTATGCCAATTGGTGTAGTTTGAACTACCCTAAAGTAGATCTATTTAGATTTATCATAACGTCAACGATTGGCTACATCGAGAAGTATATTGAGGCTATCGAGGATCGATAAAGAATTCATCACTCTTGGGTATGGGAGAATTTATCTCACCGCGTGATTCGGCTGAGTGACAATAACACTAAATCCATGGCCATAGTAGGAATAAGCTGTTGCTCAATCCAATGTTTGTTTTGCCATTGGTCCAGTAACTGAATACCAGGATATCAAGGATATCTGAGGCTGACACTATTTTTGTGTCTTAGCCTTGATGAGATAACAAATAATGAAGGGATTTGATTGCATGGTAACCATACCATTTACAGGTAGCATTCTTCGCTTCGCTAAGTCTCTATCTGCTAGGTGGTCATGATGCCTTGCTAGAGGCAAATCTTGGTCTGTGAATAGTGAAAGGATTGATTGGTAGTTAATCACGATACTATTTCACTGCTATCTCGATAGGGAGCCTACGATCACACACATAAGAAAGTTGAAATCCCAAAGTATAAAGCTTCAGAGCTTTAGGGTCTTATGAAGTGGATTTTCATGATTCCAGGATCACATTGTTACATAATTCTAGGATTAAGTAATGACAATCTTGATCTATTTAATAAGCCGACTCAAGAATGGCAATTTATGAGTTTTAGTGAAAAAGGGCATTTTATGTATTTTTTACCTTAAGGGTAATTTGGTAATTTTGTTGTGTAATTAAGTGAATGAAAATTTACTTAATTCTGGGATTGTTGCTCATGCCTATTTCGTTATGAAATAGAATTAACAAAATTACATTTTTCATTTAAAATAAAATACCCATTAAAGTTATTCTACCATGGAATAACTTGTAGGCTATTCCTACTTGGAATAGGGTTGGGCCTTATTCCTAAATGGAATGGGGTTTAGTGTTTGTGTCCAAACACAAGGCACTAAACCCTAGTCCTATATAAAGAAAGGTTGAGCTAATATTTAGACATAAGAATTTTATATTCACAAAAAATCTAGCTGCCCCTTTAGTCTCCATCATCATGAATTGTAAAAGGTTGATCTAGCAATCAATCAATTCTTGCCTTTTCAGGTTTGCTTTTGTGTGGATTATGTAAGTGCGTGTCTATACTTGATATGGCTTGCAAAGAAATCATTTCTTTAAGGAGAAGGAGCATCAACAGAGGTATAATCTATTTTCTTGTATGGGTTTTCATTAAAATGCACATATTCTTTGCTCTTGATCTTGGATTAGGCTTGATTTGGGTTTAATTTGTTTTATTATATTCCACTATTATTTCCCCCAAATCACCATTAAACACATTGCAGCTAAATGACCTTAAGATTCAGTGTATAGGGTTTGTATGAAGCCCAAATGTAAACCCGTGCGGACCTATTTAAGGTTAGACCCAAAGCGGACAAAGTTAATCTATTTTGTTAGGGGAGAACGACATTTTTCCATACAAGGTTTGGCGAAACGACACTTTCACACCCGTGAAGTTTCACATCCATACTTTCCCACCCACCATTATGTTCCGTTTAGAAAATCCATTATTATTTGACTGCAAAGATGAAAATATCCTTTACTATTTCACTTTATAATTTTTTTATTATTTTATGTCATGTCAATAGAGTCAATTACCAATATAACCACCCTTAAAGATGAAATTATTGATATACCCTTAACTATATATAGAAATGTAAATTACCATTAAAAATAATGTTTTAAATTGATAAAGTTGCCGTTAGATTTTAAAAATTTTAAACCTTTAAAATTACCAATTTGTCCCTTCAGCTGCAACAACGCATTTATATTTAAATTTTGTCAATTTGAATCCAAATAAAACTAAGTATTAACATTACTGATATTCTTAAATAAGAGACTAGATTGTAAAAATACAGTTCATATATATATAAGTAATTTTGTCAATTCAAACCCAATAGAAATAGGGAATTCAATACACAGAAAGAAGTTTCCCTGGTTTCTCATTCATTTCTTAAAATCGAAAAAGTTTTGCTTTCACGGTCCCGCTTTCTAGCTCCTTGAAGCTTGCTTTTCCTTTGCTTTCTAGATGTTCAAAACCTTCTTGACAATCCTTTGCTTTTCCACTAAGAATGCTCGAATTTGATGTATTATTTTCAGTCAAAGTTACCATCTTCAGTACCTTTGCAACTGCCTTAGGAGGCTATTCTCCATTTAACTTAGCGTCAACACATTACTTCACCTTATCTTCATTGAGTTTTGGAGTTTCCTAAAATAATCCAGAATTGCATAAAAATCAGCTTGAATGAAGCTTACACATAGGAATTTGCTATCTACCAGTATAAAGAATAACAAAATAGAAAAAATATGTATGTTCCAAAAAGAGTTAGTGGTAACAAAGATGAAGTTCATACCCATGTCATAAGGCTCTACTATCCATGTGACAGAGTATGATCAATAGGCTTCTGCCCAGTTAAGAGTTCTGGCATAACAAGACCAAAGCTATAAGCATCACTCTTTGCACTCATATGTTCGATCATAGCGTATCTGCAATCCAAATCAAATATTAAGCCTAGAGTATTTATAGGTGCTTTAGAGAAAAACAAAAAGACATAATTTTCCAAACCAATGTTTCAAGTGTATCAGTCAATTTAACATTCTTTTGCTATTTCTTTTATCACTTTTAACTTCACTACTTGAATTGCATAAAAATCAACTTGAATGAAGCTTACACATATATGAATTCGCTATCTACAAGTATAAAGAATAACAAAATAGAAAAAATATGTATGTTTCAAAAAGAGTTAGTGGTAGAAAAAAAACAAAGATGAAGTTCATACCCATGCCACAAGGCTCTGCTATCCATGCAATAGAGTATGATCAACAGGCTTCTGCCCAGTTAAGAGTTCCGGCAGGACAAGACCAAAGCTATAACCATCATTCTTTGCACTCATCTATCCAATCATAGCATATATGCAATCCAAATCAAATATTTAGGCCAGAGTATTTATAGGTGCTTTAGAGAAAAACAAAAAGACATAATTTTCCAAACCAATGTTTCAAGTGTATCAGTCAATTTGACATTCTTTTGCTATTTCTTTCATCACTTTTAACTTCACTACTCCAGGAGGGGTTCTAACATAGTTTCTCAATTAATTGTAAGCAAAATCAAGCACTATTAAGTCATTGAAAAGATACTGTGACAGGGCAAACATAACATACTATGCAAAATGTTCCTGCATGTACCATCTCAATCTTTATATAACTTAGAAATAACATGTTTGATGAGAAGATCCATGATAGTATGAATGTATATCTAAAAACAAAAATGAGATATCTACAAATTCCAAAGTCATAAATCTTTGATTACCATGGGATTTACTCCAAAATTAGGATGCAGATACAAAATCTCTACCATGTTTTTTTTTCTCAAAAATATTCCTCATTGCCGCTATTTCTAGAATTTCTGAGCACCTTGGGGAGGCAAATATCACACTAGCTTTCCATTTGCAATGATGGTAAGTCTGGCCACTATTAACTCAGAAAATAACTCAATGAATTCAGTTGCAGCGAAAGCATTTTGTTCTCATATCACATGTTCAACCTGCAAAATTAGAAAACACTTGTTGGTGATTTAAAAAAATCTAATCACAATCAAGCAAACAAATAGAAAGAGATGGTACATGCAGGAACATTTTGCATATTATGCTACCTTTACTGCCTGTGTTTCCTTTGGTGCAGCTTCTATCATCTAATAACCTCCAATATTGCCTACATGAGAAGCAACTGATTAATTAGGTTCATAATAACGAAACAAAAGCCATTACTGAAGAGACATAAGAATAATTGAAAGTAACATATACCTACAATGAAATTCTAAATAGCCTGGTGTAGTAAAACTAACAATGTGATTAACAAGATCACCGGACAAGCCAGATAAGAATAATTATGTGCTCCTCACCAAGGAAGCAAGATTATGGGTAGCAAGTATTTTTGAAGTAAATAACAAAGTGTTTCATTTTAAGAGAAAAGAAAAAACAATAAGTTAATAACTTCAACAAAATGACAACATCTCAATAAAATAATACCATCATTCATTGATAATTACATTTAGAACAAAAGTTGTAGAACTTCCAATGATGTGAGGATGCTTAATGTGTTGCTTGGTAATGGGATTGAAAATGAAATAAATTTTGATAGATTTTCAATCCTAAGCATCCAAAGGTAAGATTCTTGCACCAAGAAGTGAGATTAAATTTTAAAGTTTTGAATTCTTATGGTTGTATATGCTTAGGGTTTGAGAATGAGGGAATTCTACCAAAGAGAGAGTATAGTGTTGGAGTTGCTCAAATTCAAGGTAAGTAAACCTAATTTGAACCTTAATTTGAGCAAGACTTGTGTTGAATGAATTTTTTTGCATGTTTGTATGTGATGGTATGAGAGAATTCTGGGCTGTTTTTGATGTTTATTGATATATAAATTCTAGCCATGAGAAGTTAGTGTATGGTTATGTGATGATTTGGTGAAGTTGTGGAAGATTTTGTGTTGAGATTTTTGGAGTGTAGAGAAGTGAGAAATTCGGCCAGGTTTGATACTCAATTTAGTGAGTTTTTGGCTCACAATTTGGTTGAATTAGAGAGTTGTGGAAGTGTAGCCAACATGGTAGTAGCATGTGCATATGAATTGTTTGATGAAAATCCTAAGAGAAAACATGTTACCATGATTGCCCTGTCAAATCTCTGACCTTCTGAGTGATTTTGGAGCATCTTACTCATCGAACTACATTGAAACCTAAACATAAAAATTGTAGCCTTTTCTATAAGCTTTAAAATGAGACCAAGATCATAGTAATCTGATATGTATAGCTCCAGATATGCCTTCTTGAATATGACCTGCGCCGAATGACTACTTCAAAAGTACTTCGAATTTATTAGTTATTTTTAGTCTAATAATCTATGATTATTTTCAAGTATGGAAATGTTGTTGGTAGAGAATACCAGTTTCATAATGATATCTTTATATGCCATAATGCATTTGAGCATTTGAGCATTTGCGTTTAGAAAGAATAGCAAAGAATGAGCATATTTCCATGCACATACACATATATGAGAACATTAAAGAACAAAGAGAAAGAGAGTTTGGATGAATTGTAGAGAATTTCTTTTATGCATTTATATGCTTATATATGAAGAATTGTGTCACGTGTCTGCATTATGGTCCTTTTAGACTTCCATTATTTTAGTTGTTAAGTCATCTTGTATATATATCGTAAGTAGAGTCAGTCAAATATTTTATTTCTTTAAGTTGAGTTGGTTAACATGCAATCATAATAGTGGGCTACAGTTTAGCTATTCTGAGCTATTCTTTAGCCACCACTCTTTAGTTATTTAGTTGGGTATCTGATAGCTATTTAGTTGCTATTAGTGGGTATGTGGTGCTGAGTCGTGCTTATGTTTTTAAGTTTATAAATTCTACAGATCATGAGTAATAGAGATATCAAAGAAAATTCCAAAACTTGTTCCTTAAAGTATACTGTCCATTCTTTCTTTATTGTGATTAAATCTTGATCAACAACATAGCTCGAGGTCGAGGACGGCGTCAAGGTAGAGGACGGGGTCGTGACATTTTGGTATCAGAGCTAGGTATGGCCAAAGATCAACGACTTCAACGACTTGAAGGACAAGTGGAGAGCTTTAGTGCAGTTCAGGAAAGGCTCATTAAACAGATGGATGAATTAGTGTTAGCAATGAACCCTCGATTGAACGTGTCGGAAGAAGGTTCCGTCAATAGGAATCGGGGACCACGAGGACAGGGTGGTGTTGGGGATGTAGGTGGAATGGTGGTTCCCAAGCTTGTGAAGCTTGATTTCCCTCGTTATGATGGCTCAGAAGATCCAGCTTTATGGATTTGCAGAGTAGAACAATTCTTTGAATTTCAAGGAACTGCTTTTGATGATCAAGTTAGGCTGGCAGCATATCATTTGGAGAAAGATGCACAATTGTGGTACCAGCAACTCAAAACCCAAGAGCACTTGATCACTTAGGAAAGCATGAAAGTGGGTCTGTTGGCTCAGTTGTTGCCACTGAATATGAGGATTTCTTTGGAGACTTATGCAAGCTAAAGCAGACAAATTATGTTTCTGATTATCAGGCTCAATTTGAGAGGCTTTTAGCTCGTGCTGGCACCCTCACCGACAAGCAAGAAGCTGAATGCTTTATTAGTGGGTTGAAGGAGGGGATACGAGCTGATGTACTGGATCAAAATCCATAGAATTTAATTGGGGCTATTGGCCTAGCGCAAACCTATGAGACTAAGGCCCAAGAAGTAAGACGATCAACTCATTTAACAATTCCTTCTTTGAGTCGAAACAGCGCACAATAGGGCACAACAACCGTTGGAGGAACTAAAGGCACTACTCAAGAGCAAATTATCCCCATCCGCAAGTTCTCTCAAATGGAGCTCCAACGGCGACAAGAACAGGGCTTATGCTACAACTGTGATGAAAAGTACACGTTAGGGCACAAGTGTAAAAAATTATTTCTTATTGATGCGGAAGAAGAAATAGAGCTTTCAAAGGTTGTGGAAGAAGACAACCATAATTGCGAAGAAGATGAGATGCCAGCTATCTCTTTACACGCCCTAGCGGGGGTTTAATCTCTATAAACCATGCGTATACAGTCACGGATCGGTAAAACCCCACTAACAGTTCTAATCGACTCTAGTTCTACTCATGATTTTCTTCGTCACGGGCTTGCCAAAATGGCTGGTCTTAAGCCTGAAATTGGATGTTTACTTAATGTGGTGGTCGCTAATGGTGAAAAATCATCAAGCCTAGGCCGCTGCACTAACGTGCCATTGACGTTGCAAGGCATAACAGTAGAAGTCGATTTTTCTTGCTGTCCTTAGAAGTTTGTGATGCTGTCTTGGGGGCCTAGTGGTTGTGCATACTAGGTCCTATCTTATGGGGATTTGGTCAAATGCAGATGCAATTTAATATAAATGGGAAAAAAGTGCTGCTACAAAGATCACTTTCCTCTAGACTTATTGCTCTTGAGGGAGAAATCATTCCTAAGACTCTGAGGTAAAGTCAAGGCCGAGCATTTCTGTTGCAAGTCTGTGCCACCCAACCAAGTCAGACTGTAGACACAAGTTCTGAGGTAACATCCAGTGTTGAATTTGATTTTTTGCTAACCGAGTTTGGTGATTTGTTTTAGGCACCCACAAGGTTACCACCACCATGCACTCATGATCATAATATTCCCCTCCAACCTGGAGTAGGTCCAGTTTATGTTCATCCATATCGTTATCCTCACTTCCAAAAACAAGAAATTGAGCGAATGATGGAGGATATGTTATCTCAAGGAACAATACAACCCAGTCAAAGCCCATTTTCCTCTTCGATACTGTTGGTAAGAAAACATGATAGGAGCTGGAGGTTTTGTGTGGACTATAGGGCACTTAATCAAGTGACAGTGAAGGACAAATTCCCAATCCCAGTTATTGATGAGTTATTGGATGAGCTATGTGGTGTTAAATTCTTCACAAACCTTGATCTCCGATCTGGATATTTTCAGATCCGTATGGCTTCCCGAGATGTCTATAAAACAACCTTTCGAACTCACCATGGGCACTTTGAATTCCTGGTAATGCCCTTTTGGCTCTCTAATGCTCCTTTTACGTTTCAGTCTCTTATGAATGAAATTTTCAAAGCTTATTTACGGAAATTTATTTTGGTATTCTTTGATGATATCCTAATCTATAGTCGTACTTGGGTTGAGTATGAGCAGCATGTCAGAATTGCATTTTCTATTTTGAGAGCTCATCATCTTGCGGTAAAAAAATAAAAAATAAAAAATAAAAAAAAATAAAAAAAAAGAGAAATGCCAATTCGGACAAACCCAAGTTCAATACTTGGGCCATATCATCTGTGAAAAAAGTGTAAAGGTGGATATGGAGAAAATTAAAGCAATGGTGGATTGGCCGAAACCTACTACTGTCAAACCCTTGCGAGGTTTTTTGGGACTAACCGGTTATTATCGTAAGTTTATTGCAGGTTATGGAGAAATTACAGCACCGTTAACAGCCATGTTACGAAAAGATGGTTTCTCTTGGACTCAAGATGCAAATAAAGCATTTGAGGAGTTGAAGCATTCCATGACCCAGGCCCCAGTACTAGCATTGCCCAACTTTGATCTTTTGTTCATAGTAGAATGTGATGCGTTCAGAAATGGGTTAGGAGCTGTCCTCATGCAAGAACAATGACCAATTGCATTTTTCAGCATTGCCTTGAAGGGAAAGAGCCTTTTGTTGTCTACCTACGAGAAAGAGTTGATGGCACTAGTTTTAGCAGTAAAAAGATGGCGACCATATTTATTGGGACGTCATTTTGTGGTGCGAACAGATCAATAAAGCCTTAAATTCCTTTGGCAGCTGCGGATAACAACAAAGCCATAACAAAAATGGCTAATAAAGTTAATGGGCTATGATTTTTCCATTGAGTACAAGAAGGGGAAGCACAATGTGGCAGCAGATGCTTTATCAAGAAGAGAGGAACTTATGCAATCTCTAGCCCTTTGCCATAATGGTTAGAGGCCATCAAAGTTGAAAACCAATCACGCCTAGAGGAGCAGAAAGTCCATCAGTTACATGTACAGGGCGAGGCTCTCGGACCATGGGAGAATCGGGATGGAATTATGTTCTTTAAGGATCGCATTTACCTACCCGCAAATTCAGATTTAATTCCTATCATTCTCCAAGAGATACATGGTAGTGGGCATGAAGGTTTTCACAAGACTTTCCACTGACTAAGGGAATTTTTTTATTGGAAGAACATGAAAAAGACACTAACATATTACATCAAGCATTGTGATATTTGTCAACGCCATAAAGTTGACCACCAAACTCCAGCTGGCCTTCTCCACATATTACCCATCCCTACACAGGTATGGACTAACATTTCTATGGATTTTATTGATGGACTACCCCCATCAAAAGGAAAAACAATAATCTTTGTGGTGGTGGATCGGCTATCCAAGTATGCACACTTTATCCCATTAGCACATCCTTACATAGCCCCAAAAGTGGCACAAGTATTTTTTGAAAATATATTCAAGCTTCATGGTATGCCAAACTCTATTGTGTGTGATCATGACTCCACTTTCTTGAGTGTTTTTTGGAAGGAGCTTTTTACCCTGCAAGGGACTAGTTTCAACTATAGCTCGTCTTATCATCTGCAAACTGACGGGCAAACCGAAGCTGTAAATCGAACTTTGGAGATGTACCTACGTTGTTTCACAAGTTCCAAACCTCATGAATGGGTGCACTAGCTTCCTTGGGCTGAATTTTGTTATAACACAAGCCTACATGCTTCTACTCGCAAAACCCCCTTCGAAGTAGTGTATGGTAGGTTGGCACCCAACTTACTCACTTATGTCCCAGGTACATCGAAGGTTGAGGTTGTAGATCAAACATTGCAAGCTAGAGATCAAACTCTTTGCGACTTAAGATCTCAACTTCAACAATCCCAAGTAAGAATGAAGTCTGCATATGATAAAGGCAGAATGGAGAGGGAATTCGAAGTTGGTGATTGGGTATATCTGTGCCTACAGCCATATCGACAAACTTCTTTGGTGTTGCGCAGGTCAAAAAAGTTTTCACCATATTTTTATGGGCCTTATCGAGTGTTGGAGTGAGTTGGTGCAGTAGCTTATCGATTAGACCTACCTTCGAGAACTAAGATTCATCCTGTGTTTCATGTCTCCCTCCTTAAGAAGAAGCTGAGTGTTAGAAATACGGCAGACTCAAGCTTGCCAATTATGTCAAAAGATTCAGGATTTCTATAGCCTCAGCCCACGGCGATTCTGAATAGTCGCCAGAGAGGCTATCAACGTGAACTAGTAATCCACTAGCAAGGTCTTCCAGCTATAGACGCTACGTGGGAAGAAGAAGACTCTTTCAAAGCAAGGTTTCCTAATTTTACTGGTCCTTGAGGACAATGACCCTTTTCAACAGGGGAGGAATGTCATGTGCTTGCATTATGGTCCTTTTAGATTTCCATTATTTTAGTTGTTAAGTCATCTTGTATATATATCGTAATTAAAGTCAGTCAAATGTTTTATTTCTTTAAGTTGAGTTGGTCAACATGCAGTCATAATAGTGGGCTACAGTTTAGCTATTCTGAGCTATTCTTTAGCCACCACTCTTTAGTTATTTAGTTGGGTATCTGATAGCTATTTAGTTGCTATTAGTGGGTATGTGGTGCTGAGTCGTGCTTATGTTTTTAAGTTTATAAATTCTACAGATCATGAGTAATAGAGATATCAGAGAAAATTCCAAAACTTGTTCCTTAAAATATACTATCCATTATTTCTTTCTTCTGATTAAATCTTGATCAGCAACATAGCTCGAGGTCGAGGACGGGGTCGTGACAAATTGTTGATGGAATGGATATTGAATGATGATTAGAATTTATCCATGAGAGGTAGTGTTTGTGTACTTGATGTTTGATGAGAGTTTGGATGAATTATGGAAGAATTGGAGTAGAATTTATGGAGTGTGAATCCTGGACAAGTTTGATGTTAATCTTGGTGTGTTTTATTCCAAATTTTGGTGCCTTAGAAGAGAGTAGAAATGTAGCCAAATTAGAGTTGATGTGTGCATATAAATTGTTTGATGAAATGTCAAAGAGAAGTGCATACATGATTATGATTATTTGATATCTTAAGATGAGTTGGTAGATGGTAGAGAATGACATGTTCACATTCCATATTGCATTATTGCATCCAAACATGTGAATTTAGAAAGAATAATAAGCATGAGTCCATATACATGCATACATACTCATAAGAGCATTAAAGAACAATAATGAACATTAAAGTTAAAGAACAAATAGAAAGAGATGAGAAATATTAAAGAAGTTCAAATCTGAAATTTTATCTAAAGAAGTGTAAAAACATAAAAGAAGAGAAGGTTGTTGCGATGGGGAACCCGTGAGTGACATAGCCCCGCATGCATGCCGCCTTTAGTGAGTGGCCTCAGAATTCAAAAAGAAGAATTGTACAGTCTGTTAGAAGTGCATGTGGATGAGGACTGTACCCAGAATTAGAGAATACACTCACACGGCCAGGGTTCCAAATCCATGCCTCAACCAAGTCCGATCGGCAAGAAAGAAAGAAAGAAAGAATAGAAAGAAAGAAAGGAAAAGAAAGAATAGAAAGAAAGAAAGAAAAAAAGAATAGGAAAGAAAAGAAAGAATAGAAAAGAAAGAAAGACTAGAAAAGAAAGAAAGAAAGAAGTACAGAAATCAGAATAAGAAAAAAATAGAAAAGAAATTGCACATTTTATGCATTTGTGCATTTGAATCATACCTATGCATGATACCATGCCTATTATCATGAGTAGTGAGAAATTAGAAATAGAGAAAGAATAGAGAAAAACAGAGAAAGAATAGAGAAAGAACATAGAACAACAAAGAAAGAATAGAGAACAACAGAGAAAGAATAGAGAAGTGTCATGTAAGGAAAGAAATTCAGAATTTAAGCAGCGGAGAGAGAAGGGTAGCATAGCGGGTTTACTTACTGAGCAATTAGTGCTGACCCCATTGTTTTCAAAGTTTTTGTAGGTAGTAGATGAGATTGTGGTCGCTTGGAACATCAAGAAGCGAAAGGATTTGGCGACATTGTCGAGTTACTGTTTTGTGACTTTATTATATTATGTAAAGATTTGTATATAAAAAAAAAATTAGATATAGGCCCATTATTTTATACTCATCTACATCTACATGTATATTTTCTTATGTATATATTTAGTGAGTTTTACTATTATTTTACGAGAACTAGCTAGAAAGAAAGTATTACAATATACATGTACCCAACAATTTTACAAATAAAAGTTTATATTTAATTCAACGATTTTCTTTTTCCTGTTTATTTTTAATTATCACAAAGTTTTGATCTTGGTGTTATATATTTCACTATATAATTTTTAATTAAGTTGCTATCAAATCATATGAATTTACCACATAACCCTACATACATACAATTTAGAGCTAATTCTCTTAAACAAGACCGACACATTTTAGGCTATAATCAAAGAAAGAGTAGCAAAAACAGGCATATATATATGCATAATCATTCATTTGTAGCTCAGCCATATACGCATAATCATTCATTAGCAACTTAGGCATATATTTATCTTTAGTTCAAAGAATTTCCATAATGTACTGGTCATTTCCTACCAATGCTTGTCACTTTTTGTTAGGAAGCGATCATATGTGGCAGCGGAAAAACAAAAATTATTTACATCATAGATCGTTCCTTAGAACCAAGATCAGGGCACAAATTTACATTTTATACATTAATTAAGTGATAAGAGCTTGAAAATACACATTTAGTTAGTGGTTTATGGGGATTAATTGTGGGAAATTAGGCTTAATTTGGTAAAGTTGCTTAATATTTTCATAATTACCTTTTACGGGATCACGGGTGTTTTTGAGTGTTTTTCAGGCTATTAGTCCTTAAATGTTATGCTCAGATGAAGAATCATGTTGGCAACGGAATGAGTGACGATTGGAAACAAACGGATTAAGAATCAGATTGAATTGAAGAAGTTATGGAAGTTGAAGTAAATAGAAGATTCTAGATTACGTTCCAGCTTGAGCATGCCTCGGTATTTTCAAAATATATTGAGATTTAGAACTCGGATTAAGATGATTCTTGGACCGTTGGAAAGACTATTCAAAGGGCTACATTTTATATGTTTACCACTTTTCCACATTGCATCGTTACTGAGTTTAAAAATCACCATCTCTGAAGAACAGTGGAATGATGTGGGAAGAAGGGCAGCAGCTACGGTGCCGCGGCACACTTTTTCTAGTAGCTACTTTGTCACAGCATAGTGCCGTGGCACAGTCACAGAAGTTACAAACTTGTTATCCATTTTTAGGTAGGAGAATAGGGTTAAGGGTTCCAAATCAAATAGAATTAAGGAAAAACAAAACCCTAACTCTTGTGGGATATAAATAGAAGTCTTTTAGCATTATTAAAGGGATTCTTTGATGAGAAGAAAGGGAGAAACATCTGTAGAGAAGAGAAGTAACAGAAGTTCTGGAGCTTTGATTCACAATATAGAGAAGTTTTCCTTGTTCTTTTCTTGTAAATTCATGATGAATGTTTTAACAAAGATGATTGTTTCTTTCATGTTTATTATGAACTAAATTTATTCTCTAGGGCTAAGATGTAGCCCAATCTCTTAATTATGTATTGATCTTTGATTGTCAATGTTTATTAAGAATTCTTCCTAAGTTTTACTATTTTTCCTAATGCTTTCGATTCTTAAGGGCCCAAGAATTGAATGAACTAATGGACTAAGTTGAGATCGAGAGATGATACTTAGTTGGTCTACGGTAGTAAAACCATAGGTTGAGCGAACACTAGAGATAGGTTATCGCGACTTGTGAGGTTTTGGTAAACTCCATAGAGCGTAATGATCCCCAATTGCTTAAATCTGATTAGAGATAATTCGGGTTACTAATTAGGGGTTAATTTGATAACTGTTCGAGAGAAAGTTATTGGAAATTTAGGGAGTTTGACCTGTAGGAAGAGTTTAATCAAATTAGCATGAGAGATTGATACATATGAATAAGAGTTGGTGTGAAGTCTATGCCCTAGGTCTAGTCATCTTGTTTTTACCCAAAGGTTTATTTTAATTGTTCTCTTTTCAATTTTCTTTTTAAATTTAATTGTTAATTTAAATTAGGTTTTTCTTGATAAAATTTGGATTGATCAAATAGTGATAGGATAGTTTAATTGGTAATTGACAATAGTAATTCCCTTGGGTTCAATATCCGTAATTTTACACTTTATTACTTGCACGATTTCGTACACTTGTGAAAATCTACAACATTAAGAATCTGCAGAAAATTCAGTCTAGAGTTTAAGAAATCATATGCACGTTTGGAGGCTCCTCCAGCTTGTCTCTGAAATGATTTCACTACCAACCCAAGAGTGGGATCGAACCAATGTAGTCCACACGAAGATAATCACAAGGAACTAAAGAGGGATTTGCTAGATCCTCTTTAGCCTTAAGAACCAAGAAGAAATCAAGCAAACTTTGATTCAATAAAAACAATCTGGCGTGGGAGAGAAGAAAAAGGGGTTGGAGTTTTCTTGTGAATGAAATAATGTATTGAATTAATTATTTCACAAAGTGTTGCACTTATATAGTGCACACTATACCCTATTCCAACATAGAATGGGCTTGGGCATCAACCCAAACAACTCCTATGTCCAAACAGCCCCATTTATATATTTTAATTTTAATTATCATTATCTCAATTAAATTCAATTAATATATATAAAATATATTAACATTTAACAATAATGATAATTTAATTAAATATATGTGAACACATATTTAAACATAATTTCACTTATTTAATTTTATTAACAAAATAAAATAAAGGCTATGACCTCAGCAAATTTAATTGCACTGTAAAATTACCAAAATACCCTTTTGCCTAAAAATAGGAAAACACCCTTCTTATAAACAGGTTTTTAAATTATCTTCTATGTGTGTGACCCGTAGGCTCCTTATCGTACCGGTAGTGTGTAGTATTGTGATTAACACCAATTAATCATCTTACTACACACAGACCAAGATTGGCCCCTAGCAAGGCATCATGGCCACCCGATAGATTCGGATTCAGCAAAGTAGCTACCTGTTAACGATATGGTTACCGTACAATCAGATCCTTTCATCATTTGTTATCTCGATGAGACCGAGGCATAGAAATAGTGTCAACATCTGTTACTCTCAATATGTATGTATTCAGTTACTGGACTAATGACCTGAATAACAATCTGGATAGAGCAACAACTCAATCCCGCTGTGGCCACAGTTTTAGTGTCATTGCCATTTATTGAATTGCGTTGTGAGATAACTTCTCCCTTACCCGGGAGTGATGAATCCTCTGTCGATCCACCATAGTCTTGATACACTCCTTGATGCAGCCAATCACTACCATATTGACAGCTTTGAATAGAACTGGGTTGGGCTAGTGTCAAACTGCACCAATCGATGCACAAGTCGCTCCAGTGATCTCAAGTCTAAGGATCACATGCACCACCATTCGTTAGAGGATTTGTTCCATAGACAATAGGGTTACCATCCATATGGAATCCTTTGGTGAGTTAGTCCAGTGAACTTGCCTACAGCAAGCACCCATGTGTTGCACCAGGTTGTCACCAAACAACCTTGACAAGTGAGATCAGTCACTGCCTTTCGACAGGGTCGTTCAACACTATGATAGCCTTACCGTATTATCTGTGCCCTTACTTCAGAATAATACTGGGGCTACGGACGTTTCTAGAATGGCCACCATATGTGCTCATAGGGTTCTCACTATCAAGATTTGAAACACTTGATACCCTCACCACGATTCTACCATTCTAAGGACATATATCAATACATACAATGATGATTTACGTGATATAGAATAAAATGCCTTTTATTGATCAATGAACATTATTACAAAGAGTCAATTCTACAATAATTGATTGGCTCTAGGGCACATACTCTAACACTTTTAACTTTGAAAAGATGGCCTGAAGCTTACTAACCTTATCTTTGAGTTTGGGTTCTTTAGTCTCAACTACATATTTAGTGTGTTCTCTACCCCCTGGAATCCTTTCCATGTCATGATTTGAAGCACTTTCTCTACTTTGAGTTGCATGTTCCTCAGTTCTCTGATTCACCCTCTACAGGTCCATTTAGCTTAATCTTTTCTACCAAATCTACCACCTGTAGCTCGATGATTTTTACAACCGTTGCATTGTCTACAATTGAAGAGGAAGATTTTCCAGCTTGATAGGTGAATCATGATGCTTTTTACTAAATTTAAAATAATCTGCAATGGTCATATCATCTTCATTGGCCAATTCTTGTCTCTCTACCACATTAGATTTCGTAGGAAAACCAGGAGGAAAAGGGGAATCATTAGCTTCTCTCATTGCCTTCAAATTCAATGGTAGCTTTTCTGAAGGCAATATTTCAGCAGAAGAGGACCTAACATTTTCTTTCTTCATTAGCTTCTCTTACTGCTTTCAAATTCAGGGAATCTTTAGCTTCTTTCAGAGTCTCCATCAATTTTTTTGATTTCATGAAATAATCACCCAGAGAACCAGAGTAATCAAAATCTCTCTTCTTCCAATTTGATGTCCCAGGTGAATTTTCCAAGCCCCTTAGAGAAAAACTAGGATCAATATGTGAGGTTTTATTGTGATTGACAGGTAGTGGAAACAATTTAAAAATTTCCAAAAACCCTAAAACCCTCGAATCCAGGCAATGAATATTTTGTTTACATGCATAAGACATAATTAAAACCATTCAAGGATTTGTTTATACTTTCGTTTGATAGCTCCTTCAAAAGGGTGTCTCTGAATCCTTCGCAAGCCAATCCAAAATTAGGATTGCACACAATGGTATCCACATAAAGATAGGATCACTCACAATTAATTTGGTTTGCTAGACCAAATTAATTGTCCAAAGGTTGAAAGATCAAACGAATGAAATTGAGAGAAATTTCTCAATTCTAATTGCAAGGGGTGGCACTCAATTATCAGGGTTATTAAATCCTAAATACGTCATGCTTATATAGCATGAATAATCCTATTCCACTTTGGAATAGGATTAACCCTATTCCTATTTGGAATAGCCTTAATTTAGTATTTAATTAATTCCTATTCCTTATTGGAATAGACTTATCTTGGTATTTAATTAATTCCAATTCCTACTTGGAATAGAATTAATTTGGCATTTAATTAATTAATAATAACCAATTAATTAGTTAATATTTATATTTATATAAATATACAAATTCGAAAATTAAACTCCAATATAAATATTGGGATTAGACAGCAACCTCAGGAAATTTAATTGCATAGCAAAATTACCCAAATACTCTTTCGCCAAAAAGACGAAATCACCCTTTCACCAAAAATGACGAAATTGCCCTCATTCATTACAAACCTTAAACTGTCTTCTAAGTATGTGATCTGTAGGCTCCCTATAATGTTGGTAGTAAGTAGTAATGCAATTAACCACCTATTAATCTCTCACTACAGATAAACCAAGATTGGCCTCTAGCAAGGTGTCATGGTTATTTAACATATAAGGATCAGCGAAGAACTGATACTTAACAATTGAATGATTATTGTGCAATTCAATCCCTTCATCAGTTGTTATCCCATCAAGGTTTGAAGTACAATAGTAGTGTCAACTCAAATATATTAGCTTGACATGTTAGCATTCTGTTATTAGATCAACGACAAAAATTGGATTCGAGCAACAACTTAGTCCCATTGTGGCAATAGATTCACGGTCGTTGTAATTGATAAGAGCTTGAAAATACTTATTTACTTAGTGGTTTATTGTAAGACCCACAGTGAGGTAACTTATTTATGCTTTAATACCCTTAGTTTTATTTATTTTAATTTGAAAGATTGAAAATTAGAATTTGTAGACTTCGCTGCGGCAAAGGAGTTTTGTCGCCGCGGCATTGTACACACTGCCCAAATCGAGTTCTTAAAATTGCAGTCTTCACCATGACAAGGAAGAAAGTTCGCCACGACAACGTACACTCTGGAATGTTTCGCTGAGGCGAAGAAAAAGCTTCGCCAGGGGAAAGAACTTGTTGGAATTTTTGAGAAAATTATGGAAAACTTCCTTAAGGGTAAACTGGTAATTCTACCCATAATTAGTTGAAACTGTGGTGAGTGAAAAGTAGTAGAATTTCATGAAGAATGCAATGGAAATAAGGGCATTATTGTAATTGACTAAAGGGTAAAGATGGAATTTCATAGAAAGTACAAGGACAAAATGGGAAAGTATAAGTAATAAATGAGATATTAAGGGTTCAAGAATGAAAACCCTACCATTCTCTACTCCCTCACACACCACTTTCATCCCCAAATTGTCTCAATTTCTTCATCAAATTTCCAAGGCAATTTAGAGGATTTTTGGTTGGATTTTGGTAGATATTCAATCCTAAGCATCCAAAGGTAAGAATTCTAGCAATAAGATGTGAGATTAATTTTTGAAGTGTTGAATTCTTATAGTTTATATGCTTAAGGTTTAAGAGGAAGAGGAAGTCTACCAAAGAGAGAAATTCTAGTGTGGAACTACCCAAGTTAAAGGTAAGTAAATCCAACCCTAGCCCTTGATTTGAGCAATAATGTGTGTAGAGAAATTTTTATATGTATTTTACATGCTTGAGTGTTGAGATTTGTTGATGGAATTGATGATGATTCATGGTTAGAATTCCAACATGAGGAGTGATGATTGTGTTTATACAAATTGATGGAAGTTTGGATAAGCTAAGAAAGAATTTGAGTAGAGTTATGGAGTGTATTTTTTTGGCCAGATTTGGAGTTGTTTTAGGGAGCTTTGCTCTAAAATTTTGGTGGTTAGAGATTGTTATGGAAGTGTAATCACCTTAGTACTTTATTTGTGCATACAAAGTGTTTGATGAAATTTCATAGAGAAGTGCATGTATGAGTATGTTGATCTATCTTTTTGATATGAGTTTGTAGATGGTAGAGAAAGTAGAGAATGACATGTTTACATGCCATATTGCATTTTTGCATTTAATCATTTGAATTAAGAAAGAACAATAAGAAAAGCCCATCTACATGTATACATGTATATAAGAATATTGAAGAGCAAAGAAAGAAAAGAGAATTATTAAAGAAAAGAAAAGAAATTTAATACTAATTTCTAAAAGAGATATAAGAGAAGAGGAGGTTATTGCGATGGGGAACCCGTGAGCGACAAAAAGAATTTTCCCGCATGCACGCTGCCTTCAATGAACGACCAAAGAATAAGAAAGAAGAATTTGTACAGTCCGTAAGAGTGCATGTGGATGAGGACTGTACCCAGAAGAACATACCTACATGCACACCGCCTTTAGTGAGAGGCCTAAGAAGAAGAAGAATTTGTACAGTCCGTAAGAAGTGCATGTAGATGAGGACTGTACTTACTCACATGACCAGGGTTCCAAATCCATGCCTCAACCAAGTCCGATCAGTAAAGAATAAGAAAGAAAGAAAAGAAAAGAAAAGAATAAGAAAGAAAGAAAGAAAAGAATAGAAAGAGAAGAATAAGAAAGAAAAAAAAGAATAGAAAGAGAAGAGAGAATAGAAAGAAAAGAAAGAACAGAAAGAAAGAAGAGAAACAGAAAGAAAGAAAGAAACATAGAAAAAGCGAGAGAAAACAGAATAAGAAAGCAGAAAAACAGAAAAGAAAATGCACATCCTATGCATTTGTGCATTTGCATTCATACCTAAGCATGATACTATGCCTACTATCATGAGTACAGAGAAATTAGAAACAGAGAAAGAATAGAGAAGTGTGATGTAAGGAAAGAAATTCAGAATACGAGCAACAGAGATAGAAGAATAGCATAGCGGATTTACTTACTGAGCAACTAGTTCTTACCCCGTTGTTTTCAATGTTTTTGCTGGAAATAGGTGAGAAGCGGTCGGATGGAACGTCGAGAAGCGGAGGGGAATGGTACTACTGTCCTTTGTATGTTGAGATTATGAATATGATACTTTTGTTGTTGTAAGGAATTTAGTATATAAAAGTGAAGAAATTTTTGGGCCCACTATCTTCTACTTATATACTTATATGTTTTTATAACATATTTAGTGACTTCATATTATATTTTCCAAAGTCTACTAGCTAGAAAGAGTTATTACATGGTTTATAATGATTATTTATGGGAAATTAGGTTTAAATTGAGTAATTTTGCTTAATTATTTCACAAATGTCTTTTATGGGATCATAGGTGTGTTAAAGTGTTTTCAGGTTATCAATGCTAAATGTTATGCTAGAATGAAGAATCATGTCAGCAACAGAATCTGTAACAAGTAGAAACAAACGGATCAAGAATCGGAGTTGAATTGAAGAAGTTATGGAGTTTTGAAGTTAAAGAGAAGATTCAAGATTACGCTTCAGTTTGAACAAGCTTCAATATTTAAAAGATAACCCAAGCTGTAGACCTTGGATTGTAATGATTCTTGAACCGTTGGAAAGATGATTTGAAGGGCTACATTTCATATGTTATCACTAGGCTAGATTCGAACGTTATCATGCTAAAAAAATAACCATCTCTAGACTGTTGAGGAATGATGCAAGATTTGAACTAAAGAAGAGGACTTGACACCATGCCGCGGCACATAAAATTCCAGAATCAACCATGTCGTGGCACACTCATGATAGTTGGATTTTTATTTTCTATTTTTGACTATGAAAATAGGGTTTAGGAGTCCTAAACTGAGTAGAATTAAGAAACAAAACCCTAACCTTTATGGGATATAAATATAACTCTTTCAGCATTTTTTTTTTTTTTTTTTTTTTTTTTTTTTGGAGAGATCAAAAGGAAAACTATTAGAAGAAAAGAGAAAAGCATCAGAATTTCTGGAGCTTTTGGAGCAAAATCATAGAGAAGTTTTTCTTTATTCTTCCTTAAACTCATGATTTTTACTTTTATAAAGATGATTGTTTCTTTCATAATTGTTATGAACTAATTTTATTTTCTAGGGCTAAGATGAAGCCCAATCTCTTGATTATGTGTTGATTTATTTATGTTGATTTTTATTAAGATTTCTTCCTAAGTTTTATTATTATGCCTAGTGCTTTTGATTCTTAAGGGCCCAAGAACTGAATGAACTAATGGACTAGATTGAGATCGAGAGATGATACTTAGTTGGTCTACAGTAGTAAAATCATAGGTTGAGCGAATGCTAGAGATAGTTTACTATGACTTGCGAGGTTTTGGTAAACTCCATAGAACGTAATGACCTCCAATTGCTTAAATCTAATTAGAGATACTTCGGGTTAGTAATTAGGGGTTAATTTAATAATTGTTCGAAAGAAAATTATTGGAAATTTAGGAAGTTTGATCTGTAGGAGGAGCTTAATGAAATTAGCATAAGTTACAATACATAGGAATAAGAATTGGTGTGAAATCTATGCCCTAGGTTTAGTCATCTTGCATTAAAACCGAAGATTTACTTAGTTGTTTTCTTTTCAGTTTTTTTTTTTTTATTCAATTTCAATTCTTTATTTTAATTTAGATTTTTCTTGATAAAAATTGTGATTAATCAAATAGTAATTAGATAGTATCACAAGAAGTTTTTTCTGCCGTTGCTAGGGAATTGCTTTTATATTATCGATATCAATACAAGATATCTAGTTGCTAACTTGATTTGTATTAATTTTTTTTTGTTTTTAGTGCTTTAATTTTTAGTTCTATATTTTTGGTGTTGGACTATACAGAGGAGTTAAGTTCAATGGCAGATATAGGAGGAGAAGAAGTTCACTTAAGGATTACTCAAGACCTACAATTGAGGGATGTGCTTCTAGTATTAGGAGACCACCGATTTAAACAAATAACTTTGATATCAAGCCTACCATTATTTAGATGATACAACATTCGGTACAATTCGCAAGGTTATCTAGTGATGATCCTAACTTGCATATCGCCAAATTTCTGGAGCTATGCGACACATTTAGACATAATAGGGTATCAATGATGCAATTAGGCTAAGGCTTTTCCCATTCTCTCTTCAAGATAAAGCTAAGGTTTAGTTGATTTCTCTACTACCTGGAAGCATTACTATTTGGAATAAGTTAGTTCAAGCGTTCCTTATGAAATATTTCCCATCGGTCAAATCCGCCAAGATGAGGAGTGACATCATTAATTTTTTCCAACAAGATATGGAGTCACTTTATGATGCTTGGGAGAGGTATAAGGACCTCTTACGGAGGTGTCCTCACCATGGGTTACCAATATGGTCGCAAGTACAAACATTTTACAATGGGTTGATGCCAAATATACAAGCTATGGTAGATGCTACAAATGGGGGAGCTTTGAATGACAAACATCAGAGGAAGCCTTTAATTTGATTGAGGTGATGGCAAGCAATAACCACATGAGGCCTTTAGAGAGAAATTCAACAAGGAAAGTTGTGGGAGTGCACGAAGTTGAAGACTCCGCATTGGCTGCTCAACTATCAACCATCCAAAAGCAATTGGAAGTTGCCTTAAAGGTAAATGCTATTGAATCATCTCTCTAACTTGTGAACTTTGTGTAGGGAATCATTTGTCCAAGGATTGTCAAGAAGGGAATTCATTTGTTCAGCCGGAACAAGCAAATTACATCAACAATTTTCAACGAGGGCAAGGGAATCCGTACTTTAGCACATACACTCCAACATGACGCAATCATCCAAACTTTTCGTGGAGCAATATCAATGAGCACAAACCACCACCGGGTTTCCAAGCTCAAAAGAAGAAATCCAACATAGAGAATGGGCTTACAAAGTTTATGGAGGAATCAAGTAAAAGATTTGACAAGAATGAAGCTCAACTTCAAAAATATGAAGTCTTGTTGCAAAATCAATCCGCTTCCATAAGGAACCTTAAGACTCAAGTGGGACAAATACATAGTATCTTAGCAGGAAGAGTTCAAGGAACGTTTCCAAGTGATACCGAGAAGAATCCAAAGTAGCAACTCAATGCTATCATGCTGATAAGTGGTAAGGAGTTGACAGAATCAAGCAAAGAAAGAGACAAAGGTCAAGAACTCGAAGTGGAAAAAGTGGACCAAGATGTCGCGGCATAGAAGAAACCAGAACCAAGAGTGCCACGGAACAACAAAAGATAGAATTGAGAGTGCCACGACACAAGGGCATAATCTGACAAAAACCCCCATGTTGCGACGAATGATGAGACGACCTTTCCGTATCCTCACAGAGAGCAGAAAAGAGATTAGACAAGCAATTTGGCAAGTTCATGGATATGTTTAGAACTTTACACATTAACATTCTTTTTGTAGACATGTTAGAGCAAATGCTGAAGTACGTGAATTTTCTAAAGGAGATTATCACCAAGAAGAGAAGGTTTGAAGAACATAAGATAGTAATGCTTACGAAAGAGTGTAGTGCATTGCTATTGAAGAAACTACCACAAAAGCTCAGAGATCCAGGGAGTTTCACAATTCCTTGCACAATAAGTAGTGTTCATTTTGATAAGGTCTTACGTTATCTAGGTGCTAGTGTAAATCTTATGTCGTTTTCAATTTATAAGAAACTAGGCCTAGGGGAAGTAAAACTAACCACTGTTCATCTTCAATTAGTAGATAGGTCTATAAAATATCCCAAGGTAGTAGTAGAGGATGTCTTAATAAAAGTAGATAAATTGATTTTCCTGGTAGATTTTATTGTGCTTGATATGGAAGAATATCAGGAAGTACCTCTAATTTTAGGAAGACCTTTCCTAGCTACGGCTAAGACTTTGATAGATGTTCACCAAGGAAAGCTAATCTCAAGGGTAGAGGATGAACAAGTAGAATTTAATGTTTTTTATGCTATGAAGTATCCATCTGAGGTAGATACGTGTTTTGAGAATAGCATCCTTGATGACAAAGTAGTTGAAACCTTAGAAGAAAAATACCCTTGTCCACCCCTAAGAACTAGTGTAGTCGATTTTAGGACATTGGAGGAGAAAATTGAGAATAAGAGGGAAATAGAGCAATTGAAGCTTTATGTAAATGGTGTGTAATACCCAAGATATCAAAGGTATGTTCCTAACTCAAAATAGTCCTTTAGATGTTAATTTTATGTTAAAAAGCATAAAATCTAACTAAGGGCAAAATAGTCAATTCATTTGGAATGGTATGAATCAATTATCCATAGAGAGGCTTAGGGGCAAAATGGTTACTTTGCTTATGGATAAGCATTGAAAAAGTCAAGGATGAGTAGGCTTCATTGCATTTAATGGCATTAATTAAGTAATAATTATGTCTAGTGTGAAATGACCAAAATGCCCTTATATGAAGAATTAAGGACTTATGAGTTATACAATTAAAATAATTGGGCCAATTGCATAATTTTGGAAAATAAATGAAATATTTTCCTATAAATGAGATGAAATTCGTTCAAGCCAAAGGAGAGAGCCTTTCTTCAACATTTCTTCCATTTTCTCTCAAATCTTCCATGAAACAAGCTTTCTTTCTCTAGGTTTTCAAGGAGTTTTGCATAATTTTTCAAGGAGAACAAGATAGGAGCCTTGGATCTTCAATTTGAAGGGTTTAAGGTAAGGATTAAAAACTTTAGTTTTGATGTGATTTGAAGATTTGAAGTAGATGTTGAGGTATAATGTTATATATGTAGGATTAAGGTGTAAAAGAAGTCAAAGGCAAAGGATTTGTTGGAGGAAGTCTTTAAAAAGGTAAGGAAGAACCTCCCATGACTTTAGGGTTTATGCTAGGGTTTGTAGATTTTTATGAAACCTTAAATTAAAGCTTTAAGGCATAGAATTAGTTGATGGCAAGTGTAGTTGAACTCATTTATTCTACTTATTGCCTTGAATTCATTATACATGAAGGTTTGGGGATATGTAGGTTTAGAGTGTTATGTTTGATTGAAGAAAATGAAGTGTAGATGCTGATTGTGGCAAAATTGTAGTATGGAGGCCACATGGTGTTGAATGGTTGCTATTAGAAGTTGTTGAGTGTTGTTTGCATTAGTTACAATGTTATAGCAATAATGGATGGTTATGGGAATGAGATTTTACACTTCCTTTAAGATGTTAAAGACTATTAAGGGGAGGTTATTTGATCTTAAGTTAACCTATTGGTTAATGCAATAGGAATTGATGTGGCATAGTTAATATGAAAATTCGGATTTGGTGGGCTTAGGGGTTTTGTTAACCCTGCTTCAATATTTCGACCATAACTTGAGTTATAAAAATCTAAATGAGATGATTTTGAAGCATTAGAAAGCTAAGACACAGACCTGTAACTTTATGTTTAGCCAGGAGCCAATTCGTTTGAGAAATAGATGGAAAATGGCCTGAAGTATAAACTAGTTATTGAGTTTAAGATTTACATGATCAATTATTATGATTATGAATTGATTATTAATGATTATTGTAAGTATGCCATGTACTAATGTTTACCCATTAGTTAGATGATCTTTGAAAGATATAAATGGTCATGATGTCAATGATGATTAATGTTATGAAATGGCATGAAGATGCATGTAATACATGTTTTAAGATGATGTATGTGAGCAAGAGGTAATGTAAATGGATTGATAATCCATAGATGATTAAAAGTATAAGCTCACCAAATATGTATTTACATGCCATAAGATGTTAGAGATGCAAATAGACATGATAGAGATGCATATAGACATGATGGAAAACGCGTAAGCATCCTCCTATATCGGTTGAGGAAAGATGAATATATGCTTTAGATGCTAAATAACGCGTAAGCACGCCTCCCGATGATATGAGCTCTAGATGAAATTTGAGGCTAGATGATATGAAGTGCTTAAGATGCTAAGAAAGGTCCGATCGGCTGACGTTAAATGTTTCATATGCATTTAGTTGCATTACATGAGTTATGATGTTATTTACATCATGAGCTGATTTATACTCATGTAGATGATTTTAGATGGTATGTCACGACATGTGACGTGTGTGTACTATGTTCACAACTTATTTGTATGTGTACATTGATGTTTACCTAGCCATGAGATAAAATGATGAAAAGCATATGAATAATAATAAAAGGGGAAGTATCCCTAGATGTAAAAGATAAGTGATGTGTTAATAATATGTTTAAATAAAGATCAAATGTACATTAAGATGAAACGGATCATTCCTTACTGAGCGATTAGCGCTCACCCTTTCATTGTTGATTGTTTTGCAGGTAGACTAGAAGCGAGGGATGCTAGAGACAGGTGGGATAACGTGAGGGGAGATGATTTATTGTCATCTCGATGTTTTATCTTGATGTAAATAATGTAAATGATAAATATTTGTGAAATACCTTTGGAAGCTTCCACCCTCTAAATATGTTTTGATTGTATAATTTCTTAAAGTTTGTAAATTATAAGTTTGGATCCTGCGTGACATTTTATATGCATATTTTGGATATTATTATTATTATCCTTACACAGATTTTTTCTAAATACAACTCGTTCTCCAGACATGTATCCTCAGGATTCTCATTGAGGGATATTCAGAGGATACCTGACTGGAGGGGGGTTTTACATGGTGGCATTAAAGATAAAAGGGCTTCGATTTTCCTAGATGATCCGGATTGAAGGAGTTAAAAGAAAAGAAAAAAAGTCGAGCTTACGAATCTAGTAAAGCGCTTCTTGGGAGGCAACCCAAACACTTTACTTTAATTTTTTATTTTATTTTTTTGCATTTATTTTAAATTTTCATTTAATGTACTAAATTGTGATAACTTTGGTTTTGTTTTATATGTTAGTTGTTTATGTTTTACCCATAATTTCTTTTATGCACACTAAGTTGGCCAAGAAAGGTGCATAGTTTTTTTGTTTTTTTAAACTAGATTCCTAATGACTATTGGACACAGCAAATAGTATGCATGCCTTCACGTGATTATCTCCACATAAATGTTGCACATGAAGGGAATTGTAGTTGTTCCCTTTGCACATTAAGGACAATGTCCATCTCTAACACTGGGGGTAAGTTATGGCCAAATCTAGTTTCGTTTGATGGACATCTTAGAATATCTCTTGTTTTTAATTATCTCTTTAAAAGCATCTAGATGAAATTGTTTTAGGTGTATTGTAGGGTCAAAGAGTCAATGTATTTTGTTTTATTTTGGAACTCATACATAAGTCAATGATAAGACCATGATTGCGATGCATTTGTAACATTGAGAATTTATTAACTTTCACATAGTGTAAGGATGACAGTGGATGACAACTGCATTTAGTTATGACTCTCTTGAAAATGGGTTTGATTGATTGAGTAATTCGAAAACTTAGAGACATTTTATGTGTTAGAGTAGGTGCCCTAGAGTCAATCAATTATTGTAAAATTGACTCTGTAATAAATGTTTATTTATCAATAAAAGGCATATTCTTCTATATCGTGTATGTAATGATATATGTCCTTAGGATGGTAGAACTGTGATGAGGGTATCAAGTGTTTCAAATCTTGATAGTGAGAACCCTATGATCACATATGGTGGCCATTGTAGAACCATCTGTAGCCCCAGTATTATTCTGACCAAGGACATAGATAATACGATAAGGTTATCATAGTATTGAACGACCCTGTCGAAAGATAGTGACTGATCTTACTTGTCAAGGTTTTTTGTCGACAACCTGGTGCAATGCATAGGTGCTTGCTAGAGGCAAGTTCACTGGACAGACCCCCCAGAGGATGCCATATGGATGGTAACCCCAGTATCTATGGAATAAATCCTCTAACGGATGGTGGTGCATGTGATCCTTAGACTTGACATCACCAGAGCGCCTTGTGCACCAATTGGTGTAGTTTAACACTAGCCCAATGTAGTTATATTCAAAGCTATCAATACGGTAATGATTGGCTACATTGAGAAGTGTATCGAGACTATGGTGGATCGACAAAGGATTCATCACTCCTAGGTATGGGAGAAGTTATCTCACTGGGTAATTCAATAAATGGCAATGACACTAAATCTATGGCCACAGTGGGATTGAGTTGATGCTCAATCTAATTTAATATTCTTGTCATTGGTCCAGTAATTGAATACAAACATGTTGAGGATATCTGAGGTTGATACTATTTATGTACCTCAGTCTTGATGAGATAACAGTTGATGAAAAGATTTGATTGCACGGTAACCATATCATTGATAGGTTGTAGTTTCGCTAAATCCAAATCTATCAAGTGGTCATGATGCCTTGCTAGGGGCCAATCTTGGTCTGTGTGTAGTGAGACGATTAATTGGTGTTAATGACGATACTACACACTGCCAATATGATGAGGAGCCAACGGGTCACACATTTAGAAGATAATTTAAGAATCAATTTGTGAGAAGGGTATTTTTGTCTTTTAGGACGAAAGGGTATTTTGGTAATCTCACAATGCAATTAAATTTGTTGAGGTTGTTGCCTGTATTTAATTTTAATATTAAAATTAAATTAGTGAGATTATATTTAAATATATCTCTGATATATTTAAGTGAATTATTATTATTAATTATTAATTAAATATTAATATATTATTATATATTAATTGATTTTAATTATAATAATAATTAATTACTTAAAATACCATAAAGGGTGTGTTTGGTTGCAAGGGTAAACTAGGGTTGGAGCCCATCGCTATTCCTAAGTGGAATAGGGTTTTAATTGTTGCACTATATAAGTGCAACTTAAAATTAAAACATAGGTGAATTATTCATTCAATTAAAACCCTAGCCACCCTATCTCTCTCTCTCAAGAAGAAAACTTTTCTTATTCTTCTTTCTTGATTCTTGAAGCCCTTGATTGTTCTAGCAAAATAATCAAGGGTTCTGCAGATTATCTTCGTGTGGACTTCCGTGAGTGCGATCCTACTTTGGATCGATTGGCACAAAATCACGCGAACAGTAGACGGTGAACAGTGTTCTTGTTCGAAGTCAGAGATATTCGGAGGAGCCTCCAAACGTACGTAAGTATTCTAATCCTTGAATGGATTTACTTTATACAGATTTTGTTTATAAACATGTAAACGGTATAATCTATGCTCGGATCTTGGCAAAGAAAGGTAATTGATTTACCAATTGAATTTTTTTTTATTTTTCCACTGCGTATGGTATATCAATTACTAACAGTGGTATCAGAGCCTCGGGTGTTAGATTATATTGTTTAATTGATGTTTGATGACATGTAAATTTATTTGATAACATGTTATTGCATGATTTGAAGTGTTTTTTTAAATCTAGAAAATTTTTGTATGTTGAATGTCTTAATTAATCAATTGATTAAATAATGTGTCGATTGAATGTGTATTGGTTGGTTGGTGTCTTGGTCAAATGTTTAAGCATTCGATTCGATTTGGATCCGTGTCATTATGTGAAGAATTGCAAACGATGTTACTATGCCTGATTCACTGTTTTGCAGCGTTAGCCGCGACGAGATGCAAAAAGTGAATCTGGCCGCGGCGAAATATACCTTCGCCACGGCAAAATTCCAGAAAAGTAGATCTAGCCGCGGCATAAAACTCTCTGGAATGATTTGTGTTTTCTGGAGTTCACAGTCACAGCGGCAAAATAAAACTTCGCCGCAGCGACCATATGTGCATGAACTTCACCACGGCAAGAAACCTGCTATTCCGATTTTGCTTTCCGTTTTTCGCACAGGGGCTAAATTGTAGCTTTTTTGAACCTTTAAAGCCAATATTCATTCTGCACATTTAAGGTGGTAACTTGATAATTCAACCCACCCAATCAAAAAATTGATTGTTTTTTAATGTATGCAACGTTCTTGTTTGATAATTGCATGGTGCCCGGTACATGTCCTGCCTCTCTCTCTTAAATCTCCATGTATTTCTTCTCCTCATCTAACTCCCCTCGTATGCAACGTGAGGTTTCTATTTTATTGATGTAAATTAGAATAGGCTTTTTATTATAAAATTATTTGTAATGATCGTGAAGAAGAAACGAAGGAGCTATGAAAAGGAATAACTTGAAGATCCGAGATTTATTTTTAAACCCTAGGTTGACCCACTGATTCCTCTAGGCTCGAGGAAATCGGTTTTATTTTGTTTAGAATGCATGCTAAGGTTGAATGTTCAATAACATGCCAAACAATGACATTCTAACAAAGATAATAATCTGGTGAGACATTAATTAAAAACCCTCAAATCAGATATATTAAGTCACATATTGTAATATTCTTTCTAGCTAGTAGTAGTTTTTGGAAAAATATAAGTAAAACTCACTAAACATATTATAGAAAATATATATATATAAGTATGAAATAGAGGGCCCATAACTAATTTTTCTTTATATACAAATCTCTACATCAAGTAATAAGTCACAAAAATAACTCAAAAATACAGTCAGACAGTGTTGCCTTTCTCCTCCGCTACTTGACGTTCCATCTGACCGCATCTCATCTACTACTTGCAAAAAACAATGAAATTAACGGAGTGAGCACTAATTGCTCAGTAAGTAAACCCACAATACTTTTATTCTTTCTCTGTTACTCAGATTCTGGATTTTCTTTCCTTACACCAAACTTCTTAATTCTTCTCTGCTCTTTCTAAGATTCTAGTTTCTCACTTACCGATATATAAGCACAAAGAGGGAAACTAACTTGAGGTAGTAGAAATGGCATGACGCATATGCACAAATGCATAAACTTTTTCTATGCAATGCATTTTCTTTTCTGTTTTTCTGTTTTCTTTCTTTTTCTGTTTCTCTTCGTTCTTTTCTGTTTCTATTCTTTCTTTTCTGTTTTTCTTGCTTTTCTATTCTTTCTTTCTTTTCTTTTCTTTCTTTCTTTTTTTTCTATTCTTTTCTTTCTTTTCTTTCTTTTCTTTTCTTTTCTATTCTTTCTTTGCCGATCAGACTCGGTTGAGGCATGGATTTGGAACCCTGGTCATGTGAGCGTATTCCCAAATTCTTTCTTGGGTACAGTCCTCATCCATATGCACTTCTTACGGACTAGTACTAATTCTTCTTTCTTATTCTTAGGCCACTCACTAAAGGCGGCGTGCATGCGGGGCTATTCTTCTTCTCTGTCACTCACGGGTTCCCCATCGCAACAACCTTCTCTTCTCTTATCTTTTTATATTTATTTAAGTAGAATTTCAGTTTTGAAGTATTCTTTAATTATATTCTTTAGAGGATGATTCTACAATTTCTTTCTTTCTCTTTATTCTTTAATATTCTCATGTGTATATGTGCATGTAAATATGCTCATTCTTTGCTATTCTTTCTAAATGCAAATGCTCAAATGTAAGAATGCATTATGGCATATAAAGATATCATTATGGAACTAGTATTCTCTACCAACAACATTTCCATAACAAAGTAATAATCTAACATACTCATATATATGCACTTTCTTTGACATTTCATCAAACACCTTACATGCACATACAAACCCTAAATTGGTTACACTTCCACATATTTCTCAAGCCACCAAAATTGGAGCAAAAACTCCCTAAGGCCAACAACCACCCTAGCTGAATTTCATCCTCCACCATTACACATCTATTCTTTCATATTTCATCCAAAATCCCATCAACTCAACACATACAAATACATCACTTCTCATGGCCATGAGATTCACATATCAATAACCTCAATTTCAATCCATAATTCTTATCATCCAAACACACATACAACATACAATAAATTTCTCTACACAAGTATTTATCCAATCAAAGCTAAAGTTGGATTTACTTACCTTGAATTTGAGCAATTCCAACACTATAATCTCTCTTTAGTAGAATTCCCCTTCCTCTTAAACCCCAAGCATATAAAACCATAAGAATTCAAAACTTTAAAATTTAATCTCACATCTTGGTGCAAGAATCTTACCTTTGGATGCTTAGGATTGAAAATCTATCAAAATCTAGCCAAAATCCTATGAATTTCCTAGAAATTAGTGGAAGAAAAATTGAGAGAATTTGGGATGAAGGTGGCATGAATAATGGGTGGAGTGGCTAAGGTTTCAATCCTTGAACTCTTATTACTACATAATAATATATATTAGTTTCCCATTTTACCTTTATACTTTCTAAAAATTCCATCTATGTCCCTTAGTCAATTACAAGCATGCCCTCATTTTTATTAAATTCTCTATGTTATTCTACTTCTTTTCATTCCCCACTCTTTCATCTAATTATGAGTGGAATGACCATTTTACCCTTATTAACATTTTAAAGAATTTCCTTCACACTTGTTCAAGATAACTTTAACAAAATTCAACTAAGGGTATTAGGGCATAAATAAAGCTACGTACCTTGATATGGGTGTTACACGTATGCCTTCCACTACCATGGTTTTAATCAAACCACTATTCATCAGAACGTTGTTCGCCACAACGAAAGGTACACTTCTACCAGTGGGAGGTTAAAATTCATTGGAGTTTTCCTTATTGATGATGGGTCGACTTAAAATGATAGTTTTGCTTGTTCGCCATAGCGAAGGTTGATAAACACGTCATAGGCATAGTAAAGAAGTACACATGTTAAGTGTACGTGGCGACATGTAGTGTCCACTCTACTGATACTGGGAATCACACTTGAGGATGATGGCTAGGCCGCTGGATTGTGTGATTGGCTTGTTAGCTTCCTTGGGAGCTATCAATTGGTGTGGATTAAGTTTGTTGGCCTACCTAATCAACCCATTTTGGCTTGTTCGCCACATCGAAGGTTTGAAATGGGCCAGATGGGATCTCAGTCCATTAGGAAAGCCAATGGGCTTTCCCGAGTTAACAGTGACGATTATTGGCTTGAGGAAAATAGTGGGAGTGTTTTTTAATAAAAGACCATATTAAGAAATAATAAACATTATATTGACTTTACTTTTCTGAATTGTAGGTTTACTTAAAAATGAGCATTATGAACCTGCGACCGATAATCGAGAAAGAAAACTGTAATGCCCACATCAAGGTGCGTAGGTTTATTATTGCCCTAATACCCTTAGTTGAATTTTATTAAAGTTATCTTGAACAAGTGGGAAGAAAATTCCCTAAAACCTCATTAGGCGCAAAATGGTCTTTTCACTCATAATTAGTTGAAAAAGTGGGGAGTGAAAAGAGATAGAATACCATGGAGAAGTTAATAAAAATAAGGGCATTTTGGTAATTAACTAAGGGACATAGATGAAATTTTTAGAAAGTACAAGGGTAAAATAGGAATCTATATATATTATTTTATGATATTAAGAGTTGAAGAAGAGAAACCTAGCCACTCTACCCTCCATTCAAGCCATTCTCCACCCAAATTCCCTCAAATTTCTTCATTAAATTTCCAAGGAAATTCATAGGATTTTGGCTAACTTTTGATAGATTTTTCAATCCTAAGCATCCAAAGGTAAGATTCTTGCACCAAGAAGTGAGATTAAATTTTAAAGGTTTGAATTCTTATAGTTGTATAAGCTTAGGGTTTGAGAATGAGGGAATTCTACCAAAGAGAGAGTATAGTGTTGGAGTTGTTCAAATTCAAGGTAAGTAAACCTAATTTGAACCTTAATTTGAGCAAGACTTTGTTGAATGAATTTTTTTGCATGTTTGTATGTGATGGTATGAGAGAATTATGGGCTGTTTTTTATGTTTATTGATGTATAAATTCTAGCCATGAGAAGTAGTGTATGGTTATGTGATGATTTGGTGAAGTTGTGAAGATTTTGTGTTGAGATTTTTGGAGTGTAGAGAAGTGATAAATTTAGCCAGGTTTGATATTCAATTTAGTGAGTTTTTGGCTCACAATTTGGTTGAATTAGAGAGTTGTGAAAGTGTAGCCAACATGGTAGTAGCATGTGCATATGAATTGTTTGATGAAAATCCTAAGAGAAAATATGTTACCATGGTTGCCCTGTCAAATCTGTGACCTTATGAGTGATTTTTGAGCATCTTACCCCTCATAGTAATCCGATGTGTATAGCTCGAGATATGCCTCCTTGAATATGACCTGCGCTGAATGACTACCTCAAAATTACCTCTGATTTATTAGTTATTTTTAGTCTAATAGTCTATGATTGATTTCAAGTATGGAAATGTTTTTGGTAGAGAATACTAGTTCCATAATGATATCTTTATATGCCATAATGCATTTGAACATTTGAGCATTTGCGTTTAGAAAGAATAGCAAAGAATGAGCATATTTCCATGCACATACAAATGTATGAGAACATTAAAGAACAAAGAGAAAGAGAGTTTGGATGAATTGTAGAGATTTTCTTTTATGCATGTATAAGCTTATATTTGAAGAATTGTTTATGGAATGGATATTGAATGATGGTTAGAATTTATCCATGAGAAGTAGTATTTGTGTACTTGATGTTTGATGAGAGTTTGGATGAATTATGGAAGAATTGGAGTAGAATTTATGGAGTGTGAATCCTGGACAGGTTTGACGTTAATCTTGGTGTGTTTTATTCCAAATTTTGGTGGTTTAGAAGAGAGGTAGAAATGTAGCAAAATTAGAGTTGATGTGTGCATATAAATTGTTTGATGAAATGTCAAAGAAAAGTGCATACATGATTATGATTATTTGAGATGTTGAGATGAGTTGGTAAATGGTAGAGAATGACATGTTCACATTCCATATTGCATTATTGCATCCAAACATGTGAATTTAGAAAGAATAATAAGCATGAGCCCATATACATGCATACATACTCATAAAAGCATTAAAGAGCAATAATGAACATTAAAGTTAAAGAACAAATAGAAAGAAATGAGAATTATTAAAGAAAAGAAATTGAATACTAATTTCCATAAGAAAGATAAAAAAAAAAAAAAAGGTTGTTGCGATGGGGAACCCGTGAGTGACAAGAAGAAGAATATTCCCGCATGTATGCCACCTTTAGTGAGGGGCCTAAGAAGAAGAAGAATTTGTACAGTCCGTAAGAGTACATGTGGATGAGGACTGTACCCAGAAGAATATTCTTACATGCACGCCGCCTTTAGTGAGCAACCTAAGAACAAGAAGAAGAATTTGTACAGTCCATAAGAGTGCATGTAGATGAGGACTGTACTCACTCACACAGCCAGGGTTCCAAATCCATGCCTCAACCGAGTCCGATCGGCAAAGAATAAGAAAGAAAAGAATAGAATAAGATAGAAAAGAATAGAAAGAAGAGAATAAGAAAGAAAAGAATAGAAAGAAGAGAATAAGAAAGAAAAGAAGAGAATAAGAAAGACAAGAAGAGAAAAGACAGAATAGAAAGAAAAGACAGAATAGAAAAAGAAAGAAAGAAACAATAGAAAGAAAGAAAGAATAGAAAGAAAGAAAGAACAGAAAAAAGAAAGAAACAATAGAAAGAAAGAAAGAAATAATAGAAAAAAAAAAAGAAGGAAAGAAATACAAAGAAAAGAAACAGAAAATATAATAGAAAAACAGAAAAGAAAATGCACATTCTATGCATTTGTGCATTTGCATCATACCTATGCATGATACCACGCCTATTATCATGGGTAGTGAGAAATTAGAAATAAAGAAAGAACAGAGAAAGACTAGAGAAAGAACAGAGAAGAATAGAAAAGTGTGATGTAAGGAAAAAAATTCAGAATTTAAGCAATGGAGAGAGAAGAGTAGCATAGTGGGTTTACTTACTGAGCAATTAGTGCTCACCCCATTGTTTTCAATGTTTTTGTAGGTAATAGGTGAGATGCGGTCGCTTGGAACGTCACGCAGCAGAAGGGTTGGGCAACACTGTCGAGTTGATGTTTTGTGACTTTATTATATTTTATAAAGATTTTTATTTAAAGAAAAATTAGTTATGGGCCCATTATTTTATACTCATCTACATGTATATTTTCTTATATATATTTTGTGAGTTTTACTGTTATTTTTTGAGTATTCTAGCTAGAGAGTGAGTATTACAAAAACAGGTTGGATGGATCTAATTTCTCGGATTGGTATTGTAATCTTCGGATTATACTTAAATCCGAAAAGAAATTGTATATCCTTGATAAGCCATACATAGCTAAGCCTGATCTTGATGCCACTCAGGAAGTAAAGGATACTTATCAAAAGTTCCTTGATGATGCTGATGGCGTTCAATGCTTGATGTTAACATCAATGACACTAGTGCTGCAAAAGCAGCATGAGAATATGGATGTTGCTGCCATTATTCTACACCTCAAAGAGCTTTAGGAAGGGAACGCTCGACATGAAAGGTATAAGGTGTCAAAAGCACTATTTGGAAGTCGCCTGACCAAGGGAGCCCAAGTTGGCCCTCATGTGCTCAAAATGATCGAGCACATGGAGAGGCTTGAGACTTTGGGGTTTGAGTTGGATGCAGAATTACAGGTGGATTTAATTCTGCAATCCTTGTCTGACTTTTATGCACCGTTCATAATGAACTTCAATATGAACACTATGGTGAAAACCCTGTCGGAGCTTTTGAACATGCTAAGGACTGCAGAGCAAGACTTGAAGAAGTCAAAGCCTATTTTACTAGTAGCTGCTAGCAAAGGAAAGGGTAAGGGTAAGGGCAAAGGAAAAGCCAAGGCCAATCCCAAGCCCAAGCCTAAAGGACAAGATGCTCTCAAGCCTGCGAGTGGCGTTGGGAAAGGTGGGAAGGTAGTCTGCTCCTATTGTGGCAAGCCTGGCCATTGAAAGAAGCCCTGCTAGGCTTTCCTCGTAAACAAGAAGAAGTTAGATGGCTCGAATTCAGGTATGTTTATGATTGAGATTAACTTCTCTCTTTGAACATCTTGGGTCATTGACACAGGATGTGGTACTCACATTTGTACTGATGTATAGGGACTAAGGTAGAGTAGATTGCTTGCCAAGGGAGAAGTGGACCTACGAGTTGGAAATGGAGCACATGTAGCTGCATTAGCTATAGGGACTTATTGTTTGTCTTTGCCTTCTGGCTTATTATTAGAACTCAAAGATTGTTATTTTGTACCTGCGATTTCTAATGAAGGCTGTAATGGACTGAGTATATTGCATTATCTGATGCGGCCAAGGAGGCAGTCTAGATTAAGAAGTTCATCACCAAACTTGGCGTGTTTTCCATGATTCTTGATGCGATAGATGTCTATTGTGACAACAATGGAGCAATTGCTCAAGCAAAGGAACCACGAACTCACCAGAAGTCCAAACACATACTTATACATTTTCATCTCATTAGAGAAATGGTTGAGAGGAAAAATGTACAGATCAGTAAAATGCATACTGATGAGAATCTCGTCGATCCACTGATGAAACCTTTGTTGCAGTAGAAGCATGAAAAACACTTAAGGTCATTCAGTATTAAATACATGAATGATTGACTATAGTGCAAGTGGGAGATTGTTAGAGTAGGTGCCCTAGAACCAATCAATTATTGTAAAATTGACTCTGTAATAAATGTTTATTTATCAATAAAATGCATATTCTTCTATATCGTGTATGTAATGATATATGTCCTTAGGATGGTAGAACCGTGACGAGGGTATCAAGTGTTTCAAATCTTGATAGTGAGAACCCTATGATCACATATGGTGGCCATTCTAGAAACGTCCGTAGCCCTAGTATTATTCTGACCAACGACATAGATAATATGATAAGGCTATCATAGTGTTGAATGACCCTGTCAAAAGGTAGTGACTGATCTCACTTGTCAAGGTTGTTTGCTGACAACTTAGGGCAATGCATGGGTGCTTGGTAGAGGCAAGTTCACTGGATAGACACACTAGAGGATTCCATATGGATGGTAACCCTAGTGTCTATGGAATAAATCCTCTAACGAATGGTGGTGCATGTGATCCTTAGACTTGAGATCACCGGAGCACCTTGTGCACCAATTGGTGTAGTTTGACACTAGCCTAATGTAGTTCTATTCAGAGCTATCAATACGGTAGTGATTGGCTACATTGAGAAGTGTATCGAGACTATGGTGGATCGACAAAGGATTCATCACTCCTGGGTACGGGAGAAGTTATCTTACTGGGTAATTCAGTAAATGGCAATGACACTAAATCTATGGCCATAGTGGGATTGAGTTGATGCTCAATCCAATTTAATATTCCTATCACTGGTCCAATAACTGAATACAAATATGTCGAGGATATCTGAGGTTGACACTATTTATGTACCTCTGTTTCGATGAGATAATAGTTGATGAAAGGATTTGATTGCACGGTAACCGTATCATTAATAGGCTGCGGCTTCGCTAAATCCAAATCTATCGGGTGGCCATGATGCCTTGCTAAGGCCCAATCTTGATTTGTGTGTAGTGAGACGATTAATTGGTGCTAATCGCGATACTACACACTACTGATATGATGAGGAGCCTACGGGTCACACACTTAGAAGATAATTTAAGAATCAATTTGTGAGAAGGGTATTTTCGTCTTTTAGGATGAAAGGGTATTTTGGTAATCTCACAGTACAATTAAATTTGCTGAGGTTGTTGCTTGTATTTAATTTTAATATTAAAATTAAATTAGTGAGATTATATTTAAATATATCTCTGTATATATTTAAGTGAATTATTATTATTAGTTAATAATTTATATATTATTATATATTAATTGATTTTAATTATAATAATAATTAATTAATTAAAATATCATGTGTTTGGTTGCAAGGGTAAACTAGGGTTGGAGCCCATCGCTATTCCTAAGTGGAATAGGGTTTTAATTGTTGCACTATATAAGTGCAACTTAAAATTAAAACATATGTGAATTATTCATTCAATTAAAAAACCCTAGCCACCCTATCTCTTTCTCTCTCAAGAAGAAAACTTTTCTTGTTCTTCTTTATTGATTCTTGAAGCCTTTGATTGTTCTAGCAAAATAATCAAGGGTTCTACGGATTATCTTCGTGTGTACTTCTGTGAGTGCGATCCTACTTTAGATCGATTGGCAAAAAATCACGTGAACAGTAGACAATAAACAATAACCGTGAACAGTAGACGGTGAACAGTGTTCCTGTCCGAAGTCAGAGATATTCGGAGGAGCCTCCAAACGTACGTAAGTATTCTAATCCTTGAATGGATTTACTTTATACAGATTTTGTTTATAAACATATAAACGGTATAATCTATACTTGGATCTTGGCAAAGAAAGGTAATTGATTTACTGATTGAATTTTTTTTGTTTTTCCGCTGCGTATGGTACATCAATTACTAACATTATGTGTGTTCTTATGGGGAATAATTTTTTTTGTGAAAATTGTGCATAAACTCTAGAACTCATTTGATAACCACTTTAGGCAAAATCCTAGAATCCACATTACTTAGGAAAGGACTTAGGCAATTTTCTTTGGAATGATTGAGCCTTTCAAGTCAACCTTTAGTATTTTATCCTTCGTTAACCCTTTGAGCCTATTATATACACTTGGTAAGCCTTATTTTGTTTTTTAAACCTACTATATCTCACCTTGATGATGAAGCCTAAAACACTTTCCCGACCCGTCTTATTGTGAAAGACTTAATTTGGTGTGACCTTGGAAGAAAAACTCATGAAAAGAAGTGTGGTAGAGGAACATAAATGTATCTTTTGGACCATAGCCTGAGTATGTGCAATGAGATAGGTTGGGGATTGTGAAAAGAAAAAAAAANCATTTAATTTGAAAATTTTATTAGAAATTATGTTGTCATGAATGATTGGATTTTTTTTTTTTTTTTTTTTTAGAGAGATAGAAGATGGAATCACAACGGATGAAAAATAATAATTGATATTTCCATTGACTGTTCTTGCTTAGGGTTTGATTTAAGAAAGAGCAAACGACATGTTTACAACTCGAGGTTTAGTGAAATACCAAGTTCATACTCTTGGTTGCATTTATTTAGGATTTCTACTCTTAAACTAACACCATTAGTGAATATTGACTTCTAACTTGTGTTATTACCATACTGTCTTTAACACCGATTCCTCTAGGCTCGAGGAAATCGATTTTAGTGGGCCATGTATCGGCACGTTTAATTTTTTGTTTAGAATGCATACTAAGGTTGAATGTTCAATAACATGCCAAACAACGATATTCTAACAAAGATAATAATCTGGTGAAACATTAAATAAAAACCCTCAAATAAGATATATTAAGTCACGTATGCCTTCCATCACCATGGTTTTAATCAAACCACTGTTCGTCGGAACCTTGTTCACCACAGCGAAGGGTACACTTCTACCTGTGGGAGGTTAAAATTCATTGGAGTTTTCCTTAATGATGATGGGTCGACTTAAAATGACAGTTTTGCTTGTTCACCACAGTGAAGGTTGATAAACACGTCATAGGCATAGCAGAGAAGTATACATGTTGAGTGTACTTGGTGACATGTAGTATCCACTCTATTGATACTGAGAATCACACTTGAGGATGATGGCTAGGCTATTAGATTGTGTGATTGGCTTGTTGGCTTACTTCACATTTGAGGTTGGTAGTGGGAGCTATCAACTAGTGTGGATTAAGTTTGTTGGCGTTCCTAATCAACCAATTTTGGCTTGTTCGTGACAATGAAGGTTTGAAATGGGTCAGAAGGGATCTTAGTCCACTAAGAAAGCCAACGGGTTTTCCTGAGTTAATAGTGAGGCTATTGGCTTGAGGAAAATAGTGGGAGTGTTTTTTTAATAAAAGACCATATTAAGAATTAATAAAAATTATATTGACTTTACTTTTCTGAATTGTAGATTCTCTTAAAAATGAGCATTATGAACCTGCGACCGATAATCGAGAAAGAAAACAAGTTGGATGGAGCCAATTTCTCGGAGTAGTATCGTAATCTTCAGATTAAACTTAAGTCCAAAAAGAAATTGTATATCCTTGATAAGCCATACATAGTTGAGCCTAATCTTGATGCCACTCAGGAAGTAAAAGATACTTATCGAAAGTTCCTTGATGATGTTGATGGCATTCAATGCTTGATGTTAGCATTGATGACACCAATGCTGTAAAAGTAGCATGAGAATATGGACGTTGCTGCCATCATTTTACACCTCAAGGAGCTTTACGAAGGGAATGCTCGATATGAGAGGTACAAGGTGTCAAAAGCACTGTTTGGAAGTTGCTTGACTGAGGGAGCCCAAGTTAGCCCTCATGTGCTCAAAATGATCAAGCATATGGAGAGGCTTGAGACTTTGGGGTTTGAGTTGGATGCAGAATTACAAGTGGATTAATTCTGCAATCCTTGCCTGACTCTTATGCACCGTTCATAATGAACTTCATTATGAATGCTATGGTGAAAACCCTGTCGGAGCTTTTGAACATGCTAAGGACTGCAAAGCAGGACTTGAAGAAGTCCAAGCCTGTTTTACTAGTAACTGCCAGTAAAGGAAAGGGTAAGGGCAAGAAGGCCAAGGCCAATCCCGAGCCCAAGCCTAAAGGACAAGATGCTCTCAAGCCTGCGGGTGGCGTTGGGAAAGGTGGGAAGGTAGTCTGCTTCTATTGTGCGAGCCTGGCCACTGAAGGAAGCACTGCAAGGCTTTCCTCGCAAACAAGAAGAAGTCAGATGTTTCGACTTCAGGTTTGTTTATGATTTAGATTAACTTCTCTCCTTCAACATCTTGGGTCATTGACACAGGATGTGGTACTCACATTTGTACTGATGTATAGAGACAAAGGTAGATTAGATTGCTTGCCAAGGGAGAAGTGGACCTACGAGTTGGAAATGGAGCATATGTGGCTATATTATCTGTAGGGACTTATTGTTTGTCTTTGCCTTCGGGCGTATTATTAGAACTCAAAGACTGTTATTTTGTACTTGCGATTTCTAGAAACATTATTTCAGTATCCACTTTAGATAATATAGGATATCGTTTTGAGATTTCTAATGGATTGTTGTCCTTTAGTTTGAATGGTATTCTATTTGGAATTGCAAGGTCATATAACATATTATATGTTCTTGATTTGAACAATAAGGACATTCTCAACATTGAAACTAAGAAATCTAAACATAGCGAACAAAATCATACATACCTCTGGCATTGTAGATTGGGTCATGTTAATCAGACCTGTATTGCAAAACTTCAAAGGGATGGAGTTTTGGACCCTTTTGACTTCCAGTCATTTGAGGTATGCGAGTCATGCCTTTTAAGCAAGATGACCAAGTCACCTTTAACAGGACAAAGTGAAAGGGTTGCTGAACTGTTAGGCATCATCCATAGTGATGTATGTGATCCATTAACAGTTGAAGCCAAATGTGGATATTCCTACTTCATCACATTTACTAATGATTTCAGTAGATACGGTTATGTCTACCTCATGAGACATAAATCTGAAGTCTTTGATAAGTTCAAAGAATTCAGGAATAAAGTATAGAATATGTTGGGCAAAAGTATTAAAGCTCTTCGGTCAGATCGAGGAGATGAATACTTAAGCTCAGGGTTTTCTGAATACTTGAAGGAATGTGGGATAGTATCACAACTCACTCCTCCGTATACACCCCAACACAATAGAGTGTCTGAAAAGAGGAATAGGAACTTACTTGACATTGTTAGGTCCATGATGAGTTTTAGTGATTTATTTGCATCATTCTGGGATTATTCCCTAGAGACTGTAACTCACATTTTGAACCGTGTGCCGTCAAAGTTATGTTAAGAAAGCCCAATTTGTCTTATCTAAGGATTTGGGGTTGCGAAACTTATGTTAAGAAATTAACTTCGAACAAGTTGGGCCCAAAATCCTACGAATGTATATTTGTAGGGTATCCTAAAGAGACGAAAGGATACTATTTCTACCATCCAGAAGAGCACAAAAATTTTGTTGCTCGTATTGGTGTCTTCCTAGAAAAGGATTTTTTTTCTAGGAAGTACTAGTGGGAGAAAAGTAGAACTCGATGAAATTCTAGAGCCACAAGATATACTAGACGAAGGATGAGAAGATGTGCCACAAGCAGTGGTTGAACATCAAGAGGATGTTACTCCACAACTTGTGGATCAAAGTGAACCACCTCAAGTAGCACATGAGCTACATAGATCTGGGAGAGTATGCCATTAGCCTGAGAGATACGGTTATCTCATGACTCAACATGGTGACATACTTGTCTACCAAGACAATGAACCCAAATCCTACGAAGACGCTATATCGGATCCAGATTCTGTTAAATGGCTTGAAGCCATGAAATCTGAGATGGACTCCATGTACCAAAGACCATACCAAGTATGGTCTCTGGTGGAATCACTTGAAGGGATAAAATCCATAGGGTGTAAATGGGTCTTCAAGAAGAAGACTGACATGGATGGCAAGGTGCACACTTATAAAGTACGACTGGTTGCCAAAGGTTTCAAAAAAATTCATGGTATTAACTATGAGGAAACCGTTTTGCCGGTTGCCAATTGTTAATCACATTCAGTCACTAGCCACCCTATCTCTCTCTCTCTCTCTCTCAAGAAGAAAACTTTTCTTGTTCTTCTTTCTTGATTCTTGAAGCCCTTGATTATTCTAGCAAAATAATCAAGGGTTCTGCGGATTATCTTCGTGTGGACTTCTGTGAGTGCGATCCTACTTTAGATCGATTGACAAAAAATCACGTGAATGGTAGAAGGTGAATAGTAACCGTGAACAGTAACCATGAACAGTACCATGAACAGTATGTAAACAGTATTCCTATCCGAAATAAGAGATATTCGAACTAGCCTCTAAACGTATGTAAGTATTCTAATCCTTGAATGGATTTGCTTCATACAGATTTTTGTTTATAAACATGTAAACGGTATAATCTATACTCGGATCTAGGCTAAGAAAGGTAATTGATTTACCGATTGAATTTTTGTTTTCTACTACATATGGTAGATCAATTACTTACAATGGTCTATGTATACTCGAACAATTCTAAGCCTGATGGTGAGGGCCAAGAGGAAGTTGAGGAAGGCGAGGAAGGGACTGGCCTTAAGCAAGAGGTCAAGGATCCAGTTCCTCTGGCTACACTTCCCCCCAATGTTGTCGATCTTCCTCCGAGCGAGGCTCTCAACCCTAAAGAGGCCTCTGTTATTCCTACCACCGAGGAACCATCTCTCCCAGTTGGTGGCAAGCTCCATGGTCCGGCCATTGATGATGCCCCTACTCCTCCACTTGTTTAAAGAATTTCTGTATCTTTCCCCTTTTTTAAATAAATTTGTAGTCAAACTTCATAATGAATGGGAGGTATTTTTGCATGTCTTTGTCGAGCAATATATTTCTTATAATCCTATAGAGTCGTTTCAATCGTCCTAAACAGACTTGTCATAAAAACTCTGATTTGCTTCAAGTTACGCATAGCTCGCTTCTTGAGGAGCTTTTCAAATATATGCAGGGAAATCTTATGCGACAGCTCCGACTTCGAATCCATTATCTGTCTCGAGTTTTGGTCACTGCCCTATGGTCGATTTCCCTTGATGTGTTTTACTTGAATTTTTCCAAGTATAACTTCATCAATTTGGGGATATTTCCCCCTTAAAAAGTTAGATTATGACATGGCTTATTGAGATAAGCTGCCTTTTTCCAGTCTCTTGACTTTGAGTTTTTTAGATGTGCTTGCGTAAGTCACGATTTTTGAAGCAATGAATGATAAATGCTAAACAAGAAGTAAATTAAAAATGCAAACAAAGAAAAGTTATGAATAATACCTCTTTTATTGATTAAGCATTTTGGCCGTAAATGACCTTACAAAATGATTGAAAGAAAACAAAACATAACTGGAACTCGAGCTACTTATTGGTAATACCTCCGCAGATGCTCGGCGTTCCAGGCTCGTAGTATTGCTTCGCCGTTGAGGCATTCCAAGTGGAAAGTTCCTAGTGTGAGCTTTTCGGAGATCCTAAACGGACCTTCCCATTTGGGCCCAAGTTGCCCCAAGTTTGGGTTTTGAGGCCCCTGGACGACCCTTTTGAGGACTATTAGTGTATATTAGTGTATGCCCTAGAAACCATTCGTGTTGTCGGTTTTAGAACATTTTGTCTTGTATCAATATATCATAAATAATAGAAGAAAGAGTTCTTCAATTCATATATATAAATTGCTTCCTTTATTCAGTTATGCATTTAAAATAAAGTATGTGTATGAATTGTCCAGATGATTCATTTAATCGGTAAATGAATTATCAAAAGGGTTCCTTACGGAAGCAATATAATTTGGGCAACTATATTGCATAGTAGGCATACTGGATGCTTCCGAAAGATATCATGAGTTGATATAAGTACGAATGACGATGATAGTCATGTCACTGGGGCATTGGTATGGATTAGTGGTTGGTGAACTGTCTTTCGAATGTGACCGAATAACGACAAATCACTTGGAAAAACATGTAGTCAATGATTTATTGTTTGGTTATATCAGTTCACGATGTAGTCCTTTAACCTGAGACATTTTGGTCGGATCTGATACGGTTGCGTATGGTTTATATGGTGTATAAGTAAGAGACTAGACATGTTTCGTATGATATAGCTTATTTGGTCATGTGTTGTTCATATGCAGAAACGAACGATGGTCAAGAAGGGATCCATTGACTCGAAAATATAGGATCAGGAGTACCGCTGACTCTATCCAGATTTGAGTTCCTAGACAAACATTGATAAATGTCGAAAATCAAAATCTCTGGCAAGAGTCGATTATTAGTCATACGAAAACAAGTTCGTGATGACGAGTTCCAGACATATTGATCGACGATTCGGTAGAAGATCGAGTCTAGGATTTTGGCATTCCATGAATCCTTACTCGATTAGGATATATCAATGGAGGGACTTTACTTGCATGGTACATATGATCTAAAATGGGTTTGATGAAGTATTTCTTCATTGTGGTTTAGGGACTATGGCACATTGCTAGATGTTTACCATAGTCGTTGGGCCTCCGGATAGGTTTTCGGATTCATCCAGAACCGGCTCATGGCTAATCCACGATGGACCTACATGGTCATACCAATAGCCTTGAGAAGTTAGAGAAGAATAAGAGAGAGAAATGATTATCCGAAAAGGGCTAGCACCTTCCGAGGATAATGACAGGATTTCTATGGTAATAGTTATACAGAAAATTATTTGTGACATTTTAAGGGTTAAAATGGTCAAGCAATAATTAATTGTATTTAATTATTATATCTTAAAGCGTTAAGATAAATGAGATGAACTAAAATAACCTTTTAATAGTTAAAGGGCAAAAAGGTAAACTTGTGGGTTGTTAATGTAAACTTGTTTAGTTTACATGGGCCCTCGAATAATATTGATTATTCAAAGGGTAAAATAATAAATACTTGGGCTCCTTTTAAAATAAGATTTTATTGGGGCATAGAAGTGAAAAACAACTAATTACAAAATTGCCCATGTACATATAAATGCAAATGGCTGTATTTTAGGTTAATGGTTCATTTTGTTCACTCAAAAGAAAATCGATCTCTCTCTCTTAGGGTTCGGCCACTCTCTCACTCTCTCAAGGTGGTGTTAAAGTGTGGAGGATTCATCCCTTTGATTCTTGACTTCATCAACCTTAAGCAAAGGAGAAGGTATAATGTTTTCAAGCTTTGTTTGAAAACTTTTAGAATCCTATCAATCTAGCCCTTTCATGCTTTCAATCTACAATTTCTGTCACCTCTTCATGTTATTCTTTCAAGGATTAGGTCGCCCACTTCAAAGTCTTCATTCTTGAAATTGGTGATAAAGTATCGTCTGGCTCTCTGTTGATACAAAGCGAGCCTTAACTGAGAGATTTAGTTGCACCGATTGGTGTAGTTTGACAGCCTACACCAATCGGTGCAATTAAATAATAGATTCCACCTATTATAATACTCATGTAATCGGTGTAGTTTTAAATTATAATACACTCCAAAACAATTATGGAATTGTTTAAAGAAGTCCAAAACAATTATTGAATTTTTTACAAGGCAACATATATAAGAAAATGATATATCAATTTTGGAGTGGAGATAAAAAATTTCTGAGAACCTTGGTACATCTCTCTTGGCCTAATTCTTATTTTTTCCTTAGTGTGGATACTCTTTTGTTTAATTTCTCTTGAAATTAAAAGTCTTCAAGGTTACTAAGGGCTTAAGGTAACAAGCTATACCTTACATGTGTTTTCAATTTGATTGATTTTTTTTACAAAATCCTAATATATATTTTAGAGTATTACATGCATCAAATGCTTATTTCTCGATGCATTCCAACCTTCAATTTTAACTTATATTTCCCCATTGGTTAATAAAAATTACAATATTTATGAATTTTAAAACAAAAAAGCTTTTGAGAGTATGATCATCTTGAGAATATCTATATAAAGTAAATCCATTCAAGGATTAGAATGCTTACGTACGTTTGGAGGCTCATTTGAATATCTCTGATTTCGGACACGAACACTGTTCATGATTACTATTCACCGCCCGACTGTTTATGGTTACTGTTCACTGTCTACTGTTCATGTGATTTTTCACCAATCGGTGCCACATATGAAGAGGAAACCAAGTTATTAATTATATAGAGCGATTGAAAGCACATCAAGGTTCATTGAGAAATATATCAAACTATTTACAAATCGGTGCCACATATGTTATAATACATCTGCCTATACATAATTTAAAGCAATCAATTAGGCAGAGCTTAAGCGATCTGCAATCTGTTGCATTATACCAGACATACCAGATTGCTTAAACAATCCATCAGATCCAGAACATATTTTCAGTTATCTCCACCTATAATCGGTGCTACCACCCCCAACTACCCACAATGCAAGAAAATATTCAACAAATTTCACTCCTTTCAACTTACATTACATCAAACACAACCCAACAACCTAAGGAACTAAATCAAAATCATAACCAAAACCCAATGCATCATTAAACCTTTGTAAATCGAAATATAAAATGCAAATAAGAGATACACATACCTGGACAAAATGTCAGGAGGAGGAGGAGGCAGATCTTTGGCGGAGAAGATGTTAATAGCAGAGGAAGAAGAATATGTAGACGAAGAAGAAGATGTAGATGAAGATAAGAAGAAAAAGCAACGAGGGAAGGGCACAGTTCTGATGCGTTAAAAGTGGGAGGAAGAAGAAGAATGTGTTTGCGTTTGTTTGCAATAATTTCAAGTTTTTGGGGACATAGTTTATTTTTAAAAGATTACACAATACTTCATTAATCCTAATGAAGCACTAATCATGTTTAATTACCGTTAATCAATAATGAGGCTATTTAGTTAACATTTCAAAACTTCATAGCCTTTTAATTAAATTTGAACTTGATATCGTCTTTTAATAGAAAGCCCCATTTTTTTGACACAGAGATTGAATCCAATTCAAAGAAGGAGAGTTTATACTCATTAAGGTTTAGAAATTTGCATTTAACACCCTTTTTTTATTGCTTAATTTTTATTATTTTTATTTTGTTTAGAATCCAAAAATATTTTTTATTTTAAATTTTTGCAATTCATGCTACTTGATTATATTTTTAACATAAACTCATGTTTATATGATAATTGTTTATAAATGTTTCTAAAGGATCATGAAGAAATTAGTGATTATTTTTTAATTGCATAATAAATGACATAGCAACTTTGTATTATAAAATAAATCAAAGATAAGATGAATTCATACAGAAATATTTTCTAAAGCTGTAAAAAATATATTAAAAAAAATTCATTTCATTATTAGCTAAAAATAATGGATAAATAATATGTTCAAATCATGGATTTGAAAAGTGTATTGTGTGGAAAGTAGAAATATAAATGAAAAGGGTTATTCTCGAATAAATGAAGTTTATATAGATGATTACATATGTTTAAATTTTTTAACATAATAGATTTAGAATTGAGTAATGCTACAGTTACCGAATGATACACACCAAATTCGTGCACCGAATGACATGACGCAATTCTAACTATTGATTCATTATAAATTAATATTAATCAACGGTCAAGATTTTGTCAAGTCATTCGGTGCATGGATTTGGTGTGTAATTTTCGATAACTCTATCATTTTCCTTTAGAATTTGGGTTGGGGTAAATAGCATCATTCATAAAATTTTTATTCATTTGTGGAAAGAGTTATTTCCAATTTTCCCGCCCTAGTTTTGCCGAATGAACAAGTCGGTATACCTTAAATGCTTAAACTACAAATGTTCACCCAAAATGTAACTCTGATAAAAATAAAAATAATAAAAAAAAAGTTAATGGCATAAATTCCCCAAAGGTAAATATAATAACAAAAATCCTTAAAGATTTCGGAAATAACACAAATCCCCATGTCGGTAATAAACTTCCAGTGAGTTGTTAAAATTTTTGCTATCATGACTTAATAACCAAATTGCCCTCTTACTTTTACTTTTAACACATAAAACTTAGGGGAATTTTTATTATTTCCGAAACTTCAAAAGGATTTTCGTTATTATTTATTGTATCATATCCCAAGAGAAACAGCATAAAAGTCAGTTGCTGGCTTTCTCAATAAAATTTAGCTAAGCATGGGCCATGTGTACTTACCTAAACCCTGAAACATATATAAGATCTAAACCTCTAGCCATTGACACTAATCTGACCAAGGGCAATCTTTGCCTCTATCATAAACCTCTTCAACTCGTTTGGGATAGGAATCTCAAACCACAATTCAAAGGCAAGGATAGAAGCTCACGAACCGTGTCAAAGGGCTTAAGGGAACATTGCCCTCTAGCGGGCTCAAAGAGTGACATATTCGGGAATTTGGTACTTAGTCCTATAGTGACCCTAGCCTTTCTCACCAGTCTTGGAAGTTTCTGCATCAACACTCCAGTTTCCAACACACTGTCGCGCTACTAATGATCTACTCTTTTCATTATTAGACTCGGTCTTTGCCCTATTTTAGGATTCATCTACTTCAAACATAATACACGCTAAATTCTAGAGTTGCAACGCAAGCATCAAGGTCCACAGAAAACAAAAGCAATAATGGGCACAATCAACATACAAAAAGCTACTCAGTATTCAATCAAGATCAACCCGTACGAAAATCACAGAAAAATAGAAAACCCCTAGAAGCATGTAATGTTAAGAGTACCAAAAAATCTTAAAGGTCAGAGCACAAAGTCGTGACACTGTGACAGAGAAAGAAAGAGACAAATGCCATAAAACTAACTTGAAAATGAAGACGAACGGAGTGATTTGGCCAACTATGACCTTCGTCGGAGTCGCGAATTACAATATGGGGAATTTAAAAGGTAGAGAATTCGACAAAGGAATCANTATGGTAATAGTTATACAGAAAATTATTTGTGACATTTTAAGGGTTAAAATGGTCAAGCAATAATTAATTGTATTTAATTATTATATCTTAAAGCATTAAGATAAATAAGATGAACTAAAATAACCTTTTAATAGTTAAAGGGCAAAAAGGTAAACTTGTGGGTTGTTAATGTAAACTAGTTTAGTTTACATGGGCCCTTGAATAATATTGATTATTCAAAGGGTGAAATAAGAAATACTTGGGCTCCTTTTAAAATAAGATTTTATTGGGGCATAGAAATGAAAAACAACTAATTACAAAATGGCCCATGTAGATATAAATGCAAATGGTTGCATTTTAGGTTAAGGGTTCATTTTGTTCATGTAAAAAAAATCAATCTCTCTCTTTTAGGGTTCAACCACTCTCTTACTCTCTTAAGGTGGTGTTAAAGTGTGGAGGATTCATCCCTTTGAATCTTGGCTTCATCAACCTTAAGCAAAGGAGAAGGTATAATGGTTTCAAGTTTTGTTTGAAAATTTTTTGAATCCTATTAATCCAACCCTTTCATGCTTTCAATCTACATTTTCTACCACCTCTTCATATTATTCTTTCAAATGGTATCAGAGCTTAAAAGCTCCATGCATGTTGTTTTTGAGCAAAAGTCATGCTATTCCATGTGTTCATATGTTCATCATACATGGTTGAGTTTGCATGTTAGTGATTTGGTTCAAAAAATGAGTTTTCCATCCTAACTCTGCATGTCTTGGCCACACCTTGATCAAAGGTAAATGTTTATTTTTCATGTAATTCTCATGTGTTTTGAATGATGTTAATATTGATAATGAGCATGCCTTTTATTGAATGAGTTGTTAGTTGGAATAAGCATGTTTGATGCATGTATGTGATTCGGCCATCTCCTTACTTTGTGAAAATATGTGTTTCATCTTGCTCTAATATGATTGGGTGTGTTAGAATGTGATTTAAAGCATGCCTGGATGATGGTTATTGCATGAGTTGTATTAAGAACTACATGCATATGTATGTTATGATTTTCCTTTTTGTCATGTTCGGCCATGACTAGTTTTGCCATAAGAATTTGTCATCTCATTCATGCATTGATGAATAATGTTTTGGGAAATGTTGCATTATGATTTATTTAAAGAAATATTCATGTATGTTCATTTCCATGACTTTGATTAAATTGTTTATGCTTTGACATGCTAAATGTGTTATCCTTTAATTTGATTGAAGTATATTTTGTATGAAGAGTATGCAAATGTTGCAAGTGTTTAGTGGTGGAAAATGATGTTGGCATAAAGTTATGGATTATTAATTCATGTGATGCATTGTGATAATATGTATACATGATGATGGTAATTTTAAAGCATGATATTTAATTTGATTAAATTATCATATAATGCATCATTGCATGGTATAAATTATTATTTTTTTGAAATTTTTTAATTTGGTTTTTTGAATAGTTTCAAAAATTGATGATGCAAGATGATATTTTTGTCTTTGAGAAGATAAATATGTCATAAAAAATATTACTTTATTTAAAGTAATTTATATCGTAAAATGATTACTCTTAGAGTAATAAAACCTATTTATCTATGTCATGCATGACTTTTGTGAAAAGTATTGAAATGATGTTAATAATTAAATAATAAATTCATTATTATATCTTTGCGTAGACTCTGACAAAAGTGTTTTTATAATGATTCTCTTGAAATGTGTAATTGTTGCATGCCTCAAAGTTATGATTAAGTTACCATATATATATATATATATATATTAGTGAATATATATATTTTAAATTGTTTATATTTATGCCTTTAAATAATTATTTATTATATTTGGTATGAATGTTTAATATTTATTTATGTGATGGATGAATATTAGATTAGAGGGTTGATCATGGGTGCCATTTAGTTTTCAAAATATTCGAAAGTGTTTGTAATATTCTTTTATTAAATAGCTTGTAATAATTAAATTTTATTTATTTATTTTAATCAGGCCTGCGCGCCTAAGATCCAATTTGTAATTGAATTGGCTAGACGGGAACCTGAAGAGCATTCGGATGACGATCCAATCAAGGATATAGGATTAGGGTAAATAGTTTACCTTTAGGATGTATTTTTGAAAAGTCCCATGCTCAACCCACATGCTTTAATTTATGCATATATGTGATATGTATGGATAGATAGTTAAACATGACATGTTAAAATTAATTAACTAAGGTTAAACCTAAATCTCCCCAAATTAAAATTATTAAATCCAAATCTCCCATTGTTGGATAACTAAATTCTTTAATACAAATTTTAATATCCCAGGATTTCTATTTTGTGAGGGATATGATCTTTATATCATAGAATTATATTGATCTTGTTCTTGGATGGATATTTTCACCTTGACCAAGATTTCTATTATGTGAGGATATGATGAAAATGTCATCCTAAGAAAGAACAAAGGTTCATATTTAACTAGCCTAGGGTACCAAGAATTCTATTATGTGAGGTATCCAAAGTTAGGACAAGGAATATGAATCAAATCTTATATAGTGATATAAAAGGAAAATAGTTTCCTACTTATTAGACTTAATTAACCAAGAATTCCATTATATGAGGTTAATTGAATTTGATAAGAAATTGTTTCCCCACTAAGAAATTTAATCCAACGAAAATTTTCGGATCCTAGTTAAGAGAGTGTAGGACTCGAATAAAATAGTGGGAGCTAATTTGATTATGCAATAAAGGATTTAAAAGATTACAAGGCACTAATAAAATTATTTTTCTTTGCAGTTTCATCTTTGTGATATATAATAAAAAATGGCCAACAATGTTCTCCTAAAGATATTGAATAATAACATGTTAACCAGACCCAACCTTAAGGATTGGCTAAGAAATCTCAGAATTGTTCTAGATTTCGAAAGGATTGCTTATGTCCTAGAAGCACCTCTTCCAATTGATATTGGATCGGATGCTCCACAAGCTGAGCTTGATGCTTTTGAAAAGTGGAGAGAGCATAGTAGAAGGGCTAGAAATTACATGCTAGCCTCAATGAATAGAGAACTGCAAACTAAGCATGAAAAGGTTTCGAATGCTTATGATATCCTCACAGCTCTACAAGAGTTGTACAATGAAAATCCAAGAGTGGTTGAGTATGAGTTTTGTGCATCCCTCTTTAGCATGAAGTTGAGGGAAGGGGTATCTCCAGATGATCATACTATTAAAATGATCAATGGATTAGGTCGATGGATGGATATGGGGTGGTCATGCCAGATTGTCTCAAAGTGAATTTGATTCTACAATCCCTTCCTTTAAGTTATGAACCGTTTATAACTAACTACAATCTCAATAGGATTGAGTGAAACCTCTCTAAATTGCTAAATGAGCTTCAAGAATTTCACAGGCAGAATGTGAAAGGAAAAGGACATAAGGATGTCTTTGCCGCCTCCACCAGCAGGGCCAATAAAAGGCCCAAAAAGCAACAAGAGAAAGGTCCAAATGTTGGACCCAAGAATAAAAGCTTCAAGAAGCCAGCGGCGAAGGTAGAGAAGGCCAATACAAAGGGAAAATGTTTCCACTGTGGAGAAGATGGACACTAGAAGAGGAACTGTCCTCAATACCTGAACAGTCTGAGGAAAGGTAAAGGAAAAGCAGGTACGAACCAATGTCATATGATTGAATATGAATTAATTGTTAATTCAGATAGTCATTCATGGATATTAGATTCAGCAACAACATCTTATGTTTGTATGTCTTTGCACGTACTTCAGAATAGTTTTGAGGTGACAAAGGGCGAGATCATTTTATGGATGGCAAATGGGGCATGAGTTGCAGCAGAGGCCATGGGGGCTTGCCCAATAAGACTACCTTCAGGGCATGTTTTGAATTTATTTAAAGTATTATACTTTGAAAAAGCCACTAGAAACATCATTTCTATTTTTGCTTTGTATAAAGCAGGTTATTATGTACTGTTTAATGGAAATGAATGTTCAATACATTTTGAAAATGTTTTAGTTGGTAAAGCTGTGAATACAAATGGTTTGTATGTCTTAGAATTGAATGACTATGCTTCAATCAATACCATTTCTAATAAAAGAACTCGATCTGAATCAAATTCTAAAATTCTATGGCATCATAGATTGGGTCATATAGGAGAGAGAATATTAATACGGCTTGGAGAAAGTAGGATTATAAACTCATTGGGTTCTGAACCCTATCCAACCTGTGAATCATGTCTTCAAGGAAAGATGACCAAGTCTCCCTTTAAGAGTAAATGAGAGCGAGCTAAAAAACTATTAGGACTCATACATATAGATGTGTGTGGACCATTCAATACTTTAGCCAAGGGAGGATTTGAATACTTCATTACCTTTATAGATGATATTTCACGATATGGGTATTTGTATTTAATGAAATACAAATCTGAATCCTTTGAAAAATTCAAAGAATTCAGGAATGAAGTAGAAAATCAAACTGGAAAAAGAATTAAAATACTACGATCAGATCGTGGGGAAGAATACTTGAGTTCAGAATTTCAAGAGTTCTTAAAAGAAAATGGGATCATCTTACAATTGACTCCTCTCTATACACCCCAGCTTAATGAAGTGTTTGAAAGGAGAAATTGTACCTTATTGGATATGGTACGATCGATGGTAAGTTTTACAGACTTGCCAATGTCTCTATGGGGGTACACTTTCTAGACCGTTGTGCACATCCTTAATAGGGTCTCGTCTAAAACTGTCCAGAAAACACCGTATGGGATATGGTATGGAAAACATCCAAGTCTGAATTATATGAAGATTTGGGGCTGCCCAGCTTATGTTAAATTGGTTAAATCTGATAAGCTGGATGTTAAATCTGAGAAGGGTTGGTTCATTGGATATCCTAAAGATAGTTTAGGATATTAATTTTATTTCCCAAGTGATCAAAGAGTTTGGGTCAGTAGAAATGCACACTTCCAAGAGAACGAGTTCTTAGAGGAAGGCGGTGTTGGAAGAAATATTGAACTCAATGAAGAGTTCGAAGAGCCAAGAACCGAGATTGCTGAAGCTGGAACGTCCACTCAGCGAACCTCAGTATTAGATACTATGGTTCCAGTGCGAAAATCTTCTAGAATATCAAAACCTTCAGAAAGATATGGGTTTCTACATGAGCAAGATTTTGAATCTTACTTAGTGGGAGTAAATGATCATTATGATGATCCTAGGCTGTGAAAAAGCAATACTGGATAGAGATTCAGGAAAATAGCTGGAAGCAATGGATTTTGAGATAGAATCAATGCATGCCAATCAAGTATGGTCACTTGTGGATCCATCAGAGGGAATAGTTCCTATAGGTTGCAAATGGGTCTACAAGAGAAAAGTTGGCAAGGATGGGGAGGTAAAGACCTTCAAAGCTCCACTGGTGGCAAAAGGTTATACTTATAAACAAGGATTGGATTATAAGGAAACCTTCTCGCCTGTAGCTATGATTAAATCCATCCGTATAATGCTAGCCATCGCAGCATACCATGATTATGAAATTTGGCAGATGGATGTCAAAATAGCTTTCCTTAATGGGTTTATTCAGGAAAACATCTATATGGAACAACCGATAGGTTTTGTATCCTCTGCTGAAAAGCATAAGGTATGCAAATTGCATTGATCCATTTATGGACTGAAGCAAGCTTCAAGAAGCTGGAACATTCGATTTGACGACATAATCAAATCATTTGGTCTTGTCAAGAATTCGGATGAACCTTATGTATACAAATGGGTTAAAGATCATGCCATCATGTTTCTCATATTATATGTAGATGACATACTTTTGATGAGAAATGACATAGGCATGCTAACAGAGGTTAAAGTTTCGTTGTCCAAAACCTTCTTGATGAAAGACTTAGGAGAAGTGACCTATGTCCTTGGCATTCGTGTCTATAGAGATAGAACAAAAAAGGTAATTAGATTATCCCAGAAATTATACATAGAGAAAATGCTAAAAAGATTTAGCATGGAGAACTCTAAGAGAGGTCTTGTGCCCTTCACTCATGGTCTTCATCTTTCCAAGGGAGATGGGTCCAAAAACCGATGAAGAGTGGTAGCGGATGCGTAATATGCCTTATGCGTCTGTTGTAGGAAACTTAATGTACTCAATGCTATGTACAAGACCTGATATAACTTATGCTATAAGTGTTACAAGTAGATATCAGTCAAATCCAGGGGAGAAACATTGGTCAGTTGTAAAATCGATCCTTAAGTACTTGAGAAGAACTAAGGATCTGGTTCTGAGTTATGGATGTTCAGAGTTAAACATTCAAGGATACTTAGATTCTAATTTCCAATCTGATATTGATGATATAAAGTCATTTTTATATGTAATGGAGGTGTTGTTAGTTGGAAAAGTTCCAAACAAACAACCACAACATACTCCACTATAGAAGCTGAATACACTGCTGCTTCAGAAGCAGCAAATGAGCTTGTTTGGATGCGAAAGTTTGTAATTGAACTTGGTGTGGTTCTGAACATGGCTTACCTGATAAACATGTTCTGTGACAATACTGGAGCTATTGCACATGCAAAGGAACCAATGGCACACCAAAAATCCAAACACATTCAGCGCAACTATCACATTTTGAGAGAATTCGTTGGAGCTGGAGAGCTTATAATTCTAAAGACACCTTCAGCAAAAAATGTAACTGATCCACTGACTAAGGCGATGACACTGAAGCAATTGGACCATCATCTTGAGAAGATGGGCATGAGATACAACATCGAATGACTTTAGTGCAAGTGGGAGTTTGTTAGTGTATATTAGTGTATGCCCTAGAAACCATTCATGTTGTCAGTTTTAGAGCATTTTTTCTTATATCAATATATCATATATAATAGAAGAAAGAGTTCTACAATTCATATATATAAATTGTTTCCTTTATTCAGTCATGCATTTAAAATAAAGTATGTATATGAATTGTCTAGATGATTCATTTAATTGGTAAATGAATTATCAAAAGGGTTCTCTACGGAAGCAATATAATTTGGGCAACTATATTGCATAGTAGGCATGCTAGATGTTTTCGAAAGATATCATGAGTTGATATAAGTATGGATAAAGATGATAGTCATGTCACTAGGGCATTGGTATGGATTAGCGGTTGGTGAATTGTTTTTCGAATGTGACCGAATAACGACAAATCACTTGGAAAAGCATGTAGTCAATGATTTATCGTTTGGTTATATCAGTGCACGATGTAGTCCTTTGACCTGAGACATTGTGGTCAGATCCGATATGGATGCGTATGGTTCATATGGTGTATAAGTACGAGACTAGTCAGGTTTCATATGATAAAGCCTATTTGGTCATGAGTTGTTCATATGCGGAAACAAACGATAGTCAAGAAGGGATCCATTGACTCGAAAATATAGGATCAAGAGTACCACTGACTCCATCCAGATTCGAGTTCCTGGACAAATGTCGATAAATGTCAGAAATCGGAATCTCTGGCCAAAGTTTATTATTAGTCATCCAAAAGCAAGTTCGTGATGATGAGTTCTGGACATATTGATCAACGATTTGGTAGAAGATCGAGTTTAGGATTTTGGCATTCCATGAATCCGTATTCGATTAGGATATATCAATGAAGGGACTTTACCTGCATGGTACATATGATCTAAAATGGGTTCGATGACGTATTTCTTCATCATGGTTTAGGGACTATGGCACATTGCTAGATGTTTACCATAGTCGTTAGGCCTCTGGACAGGTTTTCGGATTCATCCAGAACTAGGTCATGGCTAATCCACGGTGGACCTACATGGTCGCACCAATAGCCTTGAAAAGTTAGAGAGGAATAAGAGAGAGAAATGATTATCCGAAGAGGACTAGCACCTTCTGTAATACCCAAGATGTCAAAGGTATGTTCCTAACTCAAAATGGTCCTTTAGATGTTAATTTTATGTTAAAAAGCATAAAATCTAACTAAGGGCAAAATAGTCAATCCATTTGGAACGGTATGAATCAATTATCTATAGAAAGGCATTAGAGGTGAAATGGTTATTTTGCCTATGGATAAGCATTGAAAAAGTCAAGGATGAGTAGGCTTCATNTTTAAGGTACTCGAAATTACAGACCCACCTTCAAAAAACGCCAAGCCTCTCTGCAAAACCTTTTCAAAAACATTAACCCTCAATTTATGGACCCCACTCAAAGCCGCCTCCCACAAAAACGCTTGTTGCCAGTAAGTGGCCACCAGTCTTGCCAACACAAAAAACACCCAGAACCAGCCCTTCATTTCTCAACTGGGCTACGCTCAACTTCGATATTAACGACGAGAAGGCTCCACTTTTGGGGATGGATTTGGAGAGAGAATAGACCGAAACAAGGCTACAGAGCCAGTCAGTGAGAATGGGCTTGTACTGGGCCTCAATATAAGGTCTGATTGAAGAGAGAGAAGAGGGTTTGGAGGAATTGAGGGGTTTAAGAGAGGCTTTACATGTTAGAGCGAGATGAGTTTTTGGTGGAGAAGATTTGAGTTTCAACTTGAAGAAGTGAGAACGAGGGAAAGAGAGTGGAGTTTCAAGGTGAAGAGAGACAGAGATGGGCTTTTTTTTGACACAGGTTGAATCCAATTCAAAAAAGGAGAATTTATACTCATTAAGGTTTAGAAATTTGAATTTAACACCATTTTTTCTATTGCTTAATTTTTATCTTTTTTAGAATCAAAAAAATTAGGTACAGAATTTGATCATATCAATTAGAAGCTTCCAATACCGACTTCTTTGTCATCTCATTATAATTAAACAAAAATGCTTGTTGGATCAATTGATGTGGATAAAATAGGAATATAATCCATATATAAAAAGACTTATTTGTCTTTATTGAATTAAAAAGTACAAAAATAATTTAACGATGAGAGAGAGAATGGTTTCAAATTTCATTTAATTCTCTCCCTCATCATTCCCTCTAAAAATCAACTTTCAATGAGATATTTTCAAAACATTGTATTTGTTATGTGATTTGTTACCAAGAATAAATCCAATATTTTAATTTAATTTTATCACATATATGATAAATCCAATACACTTGACTCATGCCAACAGTTATAAGTTTAATTATAATCAAGATATATGTGATAAAAATTTAATTTCAAATAATAACTTCATTGAAGTCGAAAATTGTTTCCAATACCGCGTTTCGCTCTTTGGATTTCATAGTTCCCTTCCAAATCAAACAATGAATAAGGCTTTCCTTTCAACACGAAAATTAGCACGTATTAATAAACAAAGTCATACCACACAAAATATGAACACTTGGATTACAATGGTTGGCTTAATCGAATTTTAAGTTGTCTATGCATAGATAAAAAAAAACCTCTTGTACAAAATCTATAAACATTCTCTCGATAGAGATCAATATATATATGAACACTTGAATAATGCAGTGGTGGAGTAACACATAGCCCGTAGCCCACCATTCATTGCCTAAATACCCTTCGACTATCTATGCAAAAGGATGTGTCACATTCTCTTAATAGAGATCAATAAATATATTAATATTTTCGTTTATTTTTAAAATTAAAACAATCTGATTTTATTAAATAGCTACAGAGAAAATGACTTTTATCATCATGACATGGCATACTCATTCGATACGAGATTTTATACTTGATTACTTGTAAAATATATATTAAAATATTTTATACAAGACTTTATACGCATAATATTGTATATACAGATGTTGATACAGAATTCTGCACCAACCAGCGTGATCTGATCGACTTTGTCAGGATCAGAACCGATGTGTGCGTGATTAGTGAAAATCAACGATGAATATGAATGAAATGAACTAAGAATAAAAGGATTTTTAAAGTGGTTCGATTGAGTTAACAACCTACGTCCACTGTGTTTTTGTATTTGCTGTAAGAGCTTATAATGCGATTTTTATCTGAAATTCGTAACCCCTTTCTCATTGTCTGATGGCGGTTTATATACAAGATTTGTACAAAAGAAGAAACAAAATTTAGGGGATTACAACTTATTCGAATCATAATTCTGATATCCTCGCGATTGGGCATTGTGATTACGTAGCGATCACCGTTGATCCAGTCTTTCCAACAATATCTGGGATTTGAAGTAATTTGGAGATTGATTGAATGATTCCTTGAATTATTCGTGACTAGCTTATTCTAGGTTGATCAATCATAGTTGCCAAGCTCATTCTGGATCAAGCTATATTCTCGAGTTGGCCTGAGCTTGGCGAAAAAACCATACACAACATCTGCCCCTAGTGTTCGATGCTCCTTTTGGGCTTTGAAGACTATTGCTCGATTTGATGCCAAGTTCGACTTCAATAGTGAGTCTTTGAGTGCGTGCTCGACTGGGGCACAATGATCGACCTTATGCTTGGCTGACGTACTTCACACTTGTATCTTTATTTCTCATGGTACCTGTCAAAACTCAGAATATGAACAGTCAGGGCATACAAGTAATTTTTGCATGGTCGTGCCGCATTAAATGTGGCAGCCTTTGTCAGTTACGTTTCATTGTGCGTGGGTGACGACAACTGTTCATGCCCAAAGTTGAGGCAATGTGCGACGACAGATATCATTATAGCAATCTGACAGTTCGTCGCTCTTTCCGGATGGTTGACACATGGCCACGCCTACAGGCTGAGATTGCTCGATGAATGAAGGGTTAGAATCGACTGTAAGTTGACGGCCACGATTAAACTCTGCCCATTCGTCTCCCATGCAAACCACTATAAAAGGTGATAAAAAACCTCAGAATAGTTACTTCGAAAGTTATTTTGACTCCAGTTCTCCTTTTCCATTGTTCTTACGTCATCATGATGGTCTTTCTCATGAGTTCCCAACATTTTTCTTATTCCGATAAGGCTCTTTTCCTTATTTTCTTCCCTTTTTCTGATTTTTGAGTCAAAGGGTAGCTACTGTAGTGGCCACATTGGATGTTTTAAGGTTTCAGTAGGGTTTTTGGTTGTGTCTCCAGCGGTCTCAAGTTTTAAAGGGGTTTAACGCAGTGGCCGCGGGTATCCTGGGTAGGTCGTGCAACACCCACATCGAGGTACGTAATCTCATTTCCCTTAGTTGTAGTGTTTATTCCAAGATGAATGCATGACATTAGCTTAGGGAAAATTTTGCAGACTTTGCCGCGACAAAGGGATTTTATTGCCGCGACAATGTACTCTCTGCCCAAATTCATGGCAGCAAATGCAAGCTTCATCGGGGCAAAGAAAGTGCTTTGCCGAGGCGAAGAACTGCCTGGAAATTTTTGTGAAATTTAAGGGAAAACTTGCTCAAGGGCAAAATGGTCATTCCACCCATAATTAGTTGAAAGTGTGGGGAGTGACATGGAGAAGGCAATGGAATAAGGACATTATGGTAATTGACTAAGGGACACTGATGGAATTTCATAAAAAGTGCAAGGGTAAAATGGGAAGCTATAAGTAATAATATGTTATATTAAGGGTTCAAGCATAAACCCTAGCCATTCTTCCCCTTCCATTCACGCCACTTTCCACCCAAGTTCTCTCAAATTACTTCAATCACTTTTCAAGGAAATTCATAGATCTCGGTTCACTTTTGGTGGAATTTCAATCCCAAGCATCCCTGGGTTTAAGAAAAGAGGGTTGTATCAAGAAAGACTACTAAAGTGTTTGGATTGCTCACATCTAAGGTAAGTAAATCCAACCCTAGCCATGATTGGAGCAATATTGTGTAGAGAACTTCTTTCATGTATGTGTTTGTACGAGAATTGTTGATGGAATTGATGTTGAATGATGGTTAGAATTCCACCATGAGAAGTGGTGTTTGTTAGAGTAGATGCCCCAAAGCCAATCAATTATTGTAGAATTGACTCTTTGTAATAATGTTCATTAATCAATAATAAAAGGCATTTTATTCTATATCGCGTAAATCATTATTATTGCAATATGTATTGATATATGTCCTTAGNGATTTGTTGGAGGAAGTCTTTAAAAAGGTAAGGAAGAACCTCCCATGACTTTACGGTTTATACTAGGGTTTGTAGATTTTTATAAAATGTTAAATTAAGGCTTTAAGACATAGAATTATTTGATGGCAAGTGTAGTTGAACTCATTTATTCTACTTATTGCTTTGAATTCATTATACATGAAGTTATTGCTCTTTATGTTTTATGAGTTGTAATGTTTGATTGAAGAAAATGAAGTGTGGATGCTGATTGTGGCAACACTTGTAGTATTGGAGGCCACATGGTGTTGAATGTTTGCTATTAGAAGGGTTGATGTGTTGTTTGCATTAGCTTACAATGTTATAGCAATAATGGATGATTATGGGAATGAGATTTTACAATTCCTTTAAGATGTTAAAGACTATTAAGGGGAGGTTTATTTGATCCATAAGTTGACCTATTGGTTAATGTCAATAGGAATTGATGTGGCATAGTTAATATGAAAATTCAAATTTAGTGAGCTTAGGGGTTTTGTTAACCCTGCTTCAGTATTTCGACCATAACTTGAGTTATAAAAATCGAAATGAGATGATTCTTGAAGCATTAGAAAGCTAAGACACAGACCTATAATTTTCATGTTATGCCAAGAGCCAATTCATTTGAGAAAAGGATGAAAATGGCTATAAACTGGTTATTAAAGTTTAAGATCTAACATGATCAATTCTTATGATTATGAATTTATTATTAATGTATTATTGTAATTATGCCATGTACTAATGTTTACCCATTAGTTAGAAGATTTTTGAAAGATATATATTGTCATGATGTCAATGCATGATTATCGTTATGAAATGGCATGAAGTTGCAATGTAATACATGTTTTAAGATGATGTATGTGAGCAAGAGGTAATGTAAATGGATTGATAATCCATAGATGAATTAAAAGTACTAAGCTTACCAAAATATGTATTTACATGCCATAAGATGTTAGAGATGCATATAGACATATGGAAAACGCGTAAGCATATCCTCGTATACCGGTTAAGGAAAGATGAATATATGATTTAGATGTTAAATAACGCGTAAGCACGCCTCCCGATGATATGAGGTCTAGATGAATTTGAGGCTAGATGATATGAAGTGCTTAAGATGCTAAGAAAAGTCCGATCGGCTACACGTTAAATGTTTTATATGCATTTAGTTGCACTACATGAGTTATGATGTTATTTACATTATGAGATGATTTATACTCATGTTAGATGATATTTAGATGTTATATCATGACATGTATTGTGCATGTACTATGTTTACATACTTATTTGTATGTTTATGCATTGATGTTTATATAGCCATGGGATAAAATGATGAAAGACATATGAAATAGAAAGGAAAAGAAAATAATAAAAGGGGAAGTATCCCTAGATGTAAAAGATAAGTGATATGTTAACAAATATGTTTAAATAAAGGTCAAATAGCACATTTAGAATGAAATGGATCATTCCTTACTGAACGATTAGCGCTCACCCTTTCATTGTTGATTGCTTTACAGGTTGACCAGAAGCGAAAGATGCTAGAGACAGCAGGGCTACACGTGAGGGGAGATGATTTATTGTCATCTTGATGTTTTTATCTTGATGTAAATGATAAATGTTTGTGAAATACCTTTGGAAGCTTCCACCCTATAAATATGTTTTGATTGTGTAATTTCTTAAAGTTTGTAAATTATAAGTTTGGATCCTGCGTGACATTTTATATGCATGTTTTGGATATTATTATTATTATCCTTACACAGATTTTTTCTAAATACAACTCGTTCTCCAGACATGTATCCTCGGGATTCTCATTGAGGGATATTCAGAGGATACCTGACTGGAGGGGGGTTTTACANTTTGCCGCCTCCACTAGCAGGGCCAATAAAAAGCCCAAAGTGCTACCAAAGAGAGGTCCAAAAGTTGGACCCAAGAATAAGAGCTTCAAGAAGCCAGCGGCAAAGGCAGAGAAGGCCGATGCAAAAGGAAAATGTTTCCACTGTGGAAAAGATGGACACTGGAAGAGGAACTGTCCTCAATACCTGAACAGTCTGAAGAAAGGCAAAGGAAAAGCAGGTATGAACCAATGTCTTATGATTGAATATGAATTAAGTGTTAATTCAGATAGTCATTCCTGGATATTAGATTCAGCAGCAACATCTCATGTTTGTATGTCTTTGCAGGTACTTCAGAATAGTTCTGAGGTGACAAAGGGCGAGATCATTTTGAGGATGGCAAATGGGGCACGAGTTGCAGCCGAGGCCATGGGGACTTGCTCACTAAGACTACCTTCAGGACATGTTTTGAATTTGTTTAAAGTATTGTACTTTGAAAAGGCCACAAGAAACATCATTTCTATTTCTGCTTTGTGTAAGGCAGGTTATTATGTACTGTTTAATGGAAATGAATGTTCAATACATTTTGGAAATGTTTTAGTTGGTAAAGCTGTGAATACAAATGGTTTGTATGTCTTAGAATTGAATGACTATGCTTCAATCAATACCATTTCTAATAAAAGAACTCGATCTGAATCAAATCCTAAAATTCTATGGCATCATAGATTGGGTCATATAGGAGAGAGAAGATTAATACAGCTTGGAGAAAGTGGGATCCTAAACTCATTGGGTTCTGAACCCTATCCAACCTGTGAATCATGTCTCCAAGGAAAGATGACCAAGTCTCCCTTTAAGAGTAAAGGAGAGCGAGCTAAAGAACTTTTAGAACTCATACATACAGATGTGTGTGGACCATTTAGTACTTTAGCTAGGGGAGGATTTGAATACTTCATTACCTTTACAGATGATATGTCACGATATGGGTATTTGTATTTAATGAAATACAAATCTGAATCCTTTGAAAAATTCAGAGAATTCAAGAATGAAGTAGAAAATCAAACTGGAAAGAGTATTAAAATACTACGATCAGATCGTGGGGGTGAATACTTGAGTACAGAGTTTCAAGAGTTCTTAAAAGAAAATGGGATCATCTCACAATTGACTCCTCCTTATACACCCCAGCTTAATGGAGTGTCTGAAAGGAGAAATCGTACCTTATTGGATATGGTACGATCGATGGTGAGTTTTACAGACTTACCAATGTCTCTGTGGGGGTACGCTCTCCAGACCGCTGTGCACATCCTTAATAGGGTCCCGTCTAAAACTGTCCAGAAAACACCGTATGAGATATGGTATGGAAAACGTCCAAGTCTGAATTATATGAAGATTTGGGGCTGCCCAGCTTATGTTAAATTGGTTAAATCTGATAAGCTGGATGTTAAATCCGAGAAGGGTCGGTTCATTGGATATCCTAAAGATAGTTTAGGATATTGCTTTTACTTCCCAAGTGATCAAAGAGTTTGGATCAGTAGAAATGCGCGCTTCCTCGAGAACGAGTTCTTGGAGGAAGGCGGCGTTGGAAGAAATATTGAACTCAAGGAAGAGTTCGAAGAGCCAAGAACCGAGATTGCTGAAGATGGAACGTCCACTCAGCGAACCTCAGTATCAGATACTATGGTTCCAGTACGAAAGTCTTCTAGAATGTCGAAACCTCCAGAGAGATATGGGTTCCTACATGAGCAAGATTTTGAATCTTACTTAGTGGGAGTAGATGATCATGGTGATGATCCTAGAAGCTACGAAGAAGCAATACTGGATAGAGATTCAGGAAAATGGCTGGAAGCAATGGATTCTGAGATAGAATCAATGCATGCCAATCAAGTATGGTCGCTTGTGGATCCACCTGAGGGAATAGTTCCTATAGGTTGTAAATGGGTCTACAAGAGAAAAGTTGGCAAGGATGGGGAGGTAGAGACCTTCAAAGCTCGACTGGTGGCGAAAGGTTATACTCAGAAACAAGGATTGGATTATGAGGAAACCTTCTCGCCTGTAGCTATGATTAAATCCATCCGTATAATGCTAGCCATCGCAGCATACCATGATTATGAAATTTGGCAGATGGATGTCAAAACAGCTTTCCTCAATGGGTTTATTGAGGAAAACATCTATATGGAACAACCGATAGGTTTTGTATCCTCTGCTGAAAGACATAAGGTATGCAAATTGCATCGATCCATTTATGGATTGAAGTAAGCTTCAAGAAGCTGGAACATTCGATTTGACGACATAATCAAATCGTTTGGTTTTGTCCGGAAATGGGTTAAAGATCATGCCATCACATTTCTCATATTATATGTAGATGACATACTTTTGATGGGAAATGATATAGGCATGATGACAGAGGTTAAGGTTTGGTTGTCCAAAACCTTCTTGATGAAAGACTTAGGAGAAGTGACCTATGTCCTTGGCATTCATGTCTATAGAGATAGAACGAAAAGGGTAATTGGATTATCCCAGAAATTGTACATAGAGAAAATGCTAAAATGATTTAGCATGGAGAACTCTAAGAGAGGTCTCTTACCCTTCACTCACGGTCTTTATCTTTCTAAGGAGTGGGTCCAAAGACCGATGAAGAGCGACAACGGATGTGTAATGTGCCTTATGCGTCTGCCGTAGACAGCTTAATGTACGCAATGCTATGTACAAAACCTAATATAGCTTATGCTGTAAGTGTTACGAGCAGATATCAGTCAAACCCAGGGGAAAAACATTGGTCGGTTGTAAAATCGATCCTTAAGTACTTGAGAAGAACTAAGGATCTAGTTCTGAGTTATGGATGTTCCGAGTTAAACATTCAAGGATACTCGGATTCTGATTTCCAATCAGATATTAATGATAGAAAGTCTACTTCAGGGTACATTTTTATATGTAATGGAGGTGCTGCTAGTTGGAAAAGTTCCAAACAAACAACCACACTGACTCCACTACAGAAGCTAAATACATTACTGCTTCGGAAGCAGCGAAGGAGGCTGTTTGGATGCGAAAGTTCGTAATTGAACTTGGTGTGGTTCCAAACATGGCTTACCCGATAAGCATGTTATGTGACAATACTGGAGCTATTGCACAGGCAAAGGAACCAAGGGCACACCAAAAATCCAAACACATTCAACGTAAGTATCACATTTTGAGAGAATTCGTTGGAGCTGGAGAGATTATAATTCTGAAGACTCCTTCAGCAGAAAATGTAGCTGATCCACTGACTAAGGCGATTACATTGAAGCAATTGGACAATCATCTTGAGAAGATGGGTATGAGATACAACATCGAATGGCTTTACTGCAGGTGGGAGTTTGTTAGTGTATATTAGTGTATGCCCTAGAAACCATTCGTGCTGTCGGTTTCAGAGCATTTTGTCTTGTATCTATATATATCATAAATAATGGAAGAAAGAGTTCTTCAATTCATATATATAATTTGCTTCCTTTATTCAGTCATGCATTTAAAATAAAGTATGTATATTAATTGTCCAGATGATTCATTTAATCGGTAAATGAATTATCGAAAAGGGTTCCCTACGGAAGCAATATAATTTGGGCAACTATATTACACAGTAGGCATATCGAATGCTTCCGAAAGATATCATGAGTTGATATAAGTACGGATGACGATGATAGTCATGTCACTGGGGCATTGGTATGGATTAACGGTTGGTGAACTGTTTTTCAAACGTGACCAAATAACAACAAATCACATGGAAAAGCATGTAGTCAATGATTTATCGTTTGGTTATATCAGTGCACGATGTAGTCCTTTGACCTGAGACATTGTAGTCGGATCCGATAGGATGCGTATGGTTCATACGGTGTATAAGTACGAGACTAATCATGTTTCGTATAATAAAGCCTATTTGGTCATGCGTTGTTCATATACGGAAACGAACGATAGTCAAGAGGGGATCCATTGACTCGAAAATATAGGATCGGGAGTACCACTGACTCCATCCAGATTCTAGTTCCTACACGAACATCGATAAATGTCAGAAAACAGAATCTCTGGCCAGAGTCTATTATTAGTCATACAAAAGCAAGTTTGTGATGACGAGTTCCGGACATATTGATCGATGATTCGGTAGAAGATCGAGTTTAGGATTTTGACGTTCCATGAATCCGTGCTCGATCAGGATATCTCAATGGAGGGACTTTACCTGCATGGTATGTATGATCTGAAATGGGTTCGATAAAGTATTTCTTCATCGTGGTTTAGGGACTATGGCACATTGCTAGATGTTTACCATAGTCGTTAGGTCTCCAGACAGGTTTCTGGATTCATCCAGAACCGGCTCACGACTAATCCACGGTGGACCTACATGGTCACACCAATAGCTTGAGAAGTTAGAGAAGGATGAGAGAGAGAAATGATTATCCGAAGAGGGCTAGCACCTTCCGAGGGTAATAACGGGATTTCTATGGTAATAGTTACATAGAAAATTGTTTGTGACATTTTAAGGGTTAAAATAGTCAAGCAATAATTAATTATATTTAATTATTATATCTTAAAGTGTTAAGATTAAATCTTAAAGTGTTAAGATTAATGAGATGAACAAAAATAACCTTTTAATAGTTAAAGGGTAAAAGGGTAAATTTATGGGTTGTTAATGTAAACTAGTTTAGTTTACATAGGCCCTTGAATAATATTGATTATTCAAAGGGTAGTAGCATAATAAATTCGTGGGGTCCCTTTATAAAATAAGATTTTATTGGGCTTGGAAGTGAAAAATAAATAATTACAAAATTGCCCAAGTATATATAAATGCAAAAGGTTGCATTTTTGTTCATAACACACATTGTTCACTCAAAGCAAAACAAAAACTCTCTCTAAAAGCCACAACCACTCTCTAAACCTCTCAAGGTGGTGTTAAAGTGTGGAGGTCTCATCTTTTTGGGGCTAATCTTCATCAATCCAAAGCAAAGGAGAATGTATAATCTCATTTCCATGCTTTGTTTAAAAACCGGTTTTTGAATCCATGCTTTCATTCTCCATCTCCACCACTCTTCATGCATGCTGATTCTTACAATTATAGTAAGAGAAAGAAGGCTAACGTGCATGTAAGAGAGAGTTATAAAAAGAGAGAAATTTCAACATGTATCTGCTCTGTTTTCATTCATAGAATAGGGGAGATAAATACACAAAGTTCTCACTGTTTCAACAACTCTTGCAGTGAGAAATTTTTTCAAATACAAGTTAAACCAAACAACTCTAACTAATACTGATTTACAATGTCAAAAGTGGCCTTAATCACCAGTTGTCATCACCTAAAACATCACATAACAATTTCAAAAAACAACCAAATACAACATTTGAAAAACAGCCTAACATAATCAAACTTGGCTCCAAAATACAAACTTTGAGCAGCAAACCTTTTTCCAACAAGATATCATAGATTTTAACACTCCTCCTTGATATTCTTGCTGGAAACTCCAAGTTTGAATCTTAATTCTTCAAACTTGGATTTGCTCAAGGGTTTAGTCATTATATCAGCCACTTGATCTTCTCCCTTGCAATGAATCAACTTCACTTCACTATTTTGCTCAGCTTCGCTCACTGCAAGGTATTTGACTTTGATATGTTTAGTGTGGCCATGAAGGACTGGATTTTTGGCCATAGCAATTGCTAATTGGTTGTCACAATACAACACATTTGCCTTACTCTGTTCCAGCCTTAAATCCTTTAGAATTTTCCTCAACCAAATCAATTGGTTGACTGCAGCAGCTTCTATAGTTGATTGTGCTACAACCTCTTGTTTTTTTGAAATCCAACTTATGGCACTTGAGTTTGAGAAAAAAACATAGCTTGAGGTAATCTTCATGTCATCCAAAGAACCACCCCAATCACTGTCAAAGTAGCCATATAAGTTGAGTTCTTCAGCTTTCCTAAACCAAATTCCCAGGTCTGCACAACCTCTAACATACCTGAGAACTCTTTTTGTTGCTTACAAATCTAGAGAGTAAGCTAGTTGCATACATAATGTCAAGTCTTGTTCCTGCCAAGTACAACAAGCACCCAACCATGCTTGTATATCTGGTTTCATCCACTTTAGCAGCTTCATCATCTCTACACGACTTCTGATTTTGCACCAGAGGTGTGCTAACTAACTTGCAGTTTTCCATTCCAAATTTCTCAAGGAGTTCATTAGCATATTTCTTTTGGGAAATGAAGTTACCATTAGGAGATTGATTCACTTCGATTCCCAAAAAGAAACTCATTTCACCTAGGTCAGTCATCTCAAACTCATTGTGCAACTCAATCTTAAATTCATTCAGCCAAGTAGGATTACTTCCTGTCACCAAGAGATCATCAACATACAAAGACAAAAATGTCATCTCATCACCAATCTCTCTAACATATAAAGTATGCTCATTTGGACTCCTTGCAAACCCCAAACTAATCAGCTGTTCATTGATCTTGTTGTACCAAGCCATAGTTGCCTGCTTCAGGCCATACAAGGCCTTCCTAAAGAGATACGCCTTATACTCTTGCCCTTCAACTTCATAACCTTTAGGTTGTTCTACAAAAATTTCTTAATCAAGCCACTCATTTAGGAAAGCAGACTTCACATCAAGTTGGAAAATTTTCCACTTGAATTAGGCTACAAGTGCTAGGAGAAGTCTTATTGTGTCATGCCTTGCTACAAGTGCGAAAGTGTCAGAAAAATCCACTCCAAATTGCTATGCATAACCCTTTACCACAAGCCTTGCTTCATACCTGTTGACTGAAACATATGAATTCAGTTTCTTCTTATAAACCTATTGCACCTGGATGACTTTCCTCCCAACTAGTCTGTCCACTAATTCCCAGATGGCATTTTTCTCAATCATCCCTAACTCTTCCTCCATTGCTACCCTCCATTCTTTTAACCTTGCAGCTTCAGAGTAGCATGTTGGCTCCATCAAAGCCATGTTACATCTCTCATTAATCTCTGCCAAAGTTCTTGTGCCCCTGATAAGAGCTTCTACTTCAGAATCTGAGCTGCAATCTGAAGCTTCTTGGTTGTCTGATAGATCTCCTCCTTGCTCCAACAGTCATTTCTTCCCCAATTCCACAGAGAGGCTTCATCTACCTTCACATCTCGATTTACTAAAAACTTTTTGTCTTAGGATTATAAATCCTATATGCTTTCGACATGCTGTTATACCCAACCAGAATTCCAGTTTTAGCCCTCTCATCCAATTTGCTTCTTTCACCGGTTGGAATATATGCATAGCAGATACTCCCAAACACCTTGAGGTTGTCAATGCTTGGCTTTACTCCATACCAGGCCTCAAATGGAGTCTTGCTGCCAAGGGCTTTAGTTGGCAGCCTGTTCAGCAAATACACTATTGTATTTACATCTTCTGCCCAAAAAATTTTGGGAAGTTTTTTCTCATACAGCATGCACCTAGCCATCTCCATTACAGTCCTATTTTTTCTTTCACTCACACCATTTTGTTGTGGTGTGTATGGACTGCTCAGTTGGTGTTTTATTCCAACTCCCACACACAATTCTTCAAACTGATTTGAGGTGTATTTTGCACTATTATCACTTCTAATTGTCTTCAGACTTAAACCAGTTTGATTCTCCACCATTTGCTTAAATTTCTTAAACATTGCTACCACCTCACTCTTTTGCTTCAAAAAATACACCCAGCACATCCTAGAAAAATCATCTATAAACAGGAGGAAGTACCTACTACCATTCAAGGAAGAGACTTGCATAGGTCCACACACATCCTTGTGTATGAGCTAAAGTTTTTCAGCAACTCTCCAGGCTTAATTTACTGGGAATGTTGTCTACTGAGTTTGCCTATTTGCATATTTGGCACACTCCTCATTTCTCCTCAATTTCAGGCATATTTTGGACAAGGCCTTTCCTCTTCATCTCCTTGAGGCCAATGCAATGAAAATGGTCAAGCCTTTGGTGACATATTTCAGTCTCATCAAACTTGGCAGACAAAGCTTGAGAAACTGATTTCATATTCGAAAACTTTTTCCTAGCATTCCCAGTCTCATCAATTCATTGCCACAACTATCAACTACAATGCATGACATATTTTGAAAATGCAAGGAGTAATTCTTTTCTAACATTTGACCCACACTCAGCAGACTTTGATTAATGTCAGACATATAAAGAACATTTGAAATATATTTTGTACCTGACGGAGTTGGAACAGCAACCTCCCTTCTTCCCTTGACCTTCACAAATCCTCCATTTCCAATCTTGACTCTAGATTGATAGGAATTATCAAGACTCACAAAGCTTGCCAAGTTTGGAGTCATGTGATTTGTATAGCCACTGTCAATCAACCAGACATCACCACAAATTTTCTAATTCGAACATGAGGCCATGAAAAGCTGCTTAGCTTCTTGACTTGGCTATTAAATCTCCACCACCTGAGCATGTTGCTCCTGTTGATTTCCCTTGTTTTACACATTTTTTCTGTGTGACCGAATTGCTTGCATGACCTACATTGCATGCCAAGTCTAAACCAACATCTACGTTCTGAATGGTTCTTCTTTTTGCATTGTAGGCATGGAGGAAATGACCTCATTCCACCACGTTTTCCTCCCTGAAAGTTACTCTTCTCTTTTCCCTTCTTCTCACCAACATACTTCTTGTCTTCCTTTTGGTATACTCTTCCTTTCTGACTTGCAACGATGGTTGCCTCATTTGAATCTTCTTGGCTCAACAGCCTTCTTTGCTCCTAAGCTTGAAGTGAATGGACAAGTTCATCCAAACTGATCTGGGACAGATCTTTAGAGTCTTCTAGGGATGAAATTTTTGCCCCAAATCTTTCAGGCAAACTAACCAGGACCTTCTCCACTATCATCTTATTAGTCAACTCCTTACCAACCAACTTAATTTTATTCACCATGTTCATAAGCCTATCCACATACTCCTTAACAGACTCAACCTCTTGTATGTTAAGCATCTCAAATTCTCTCCTCAAATTTAGGACTTGCATGTTGCGGGTCTGACTATGATAAGAGTGTAATTTACATATTTTTTATTCCTATCATATTATGTTTTTGTTATGTTTTATGCCTAATTGAGTTGATTAGAGTTTATTTTGTAAGTTTGGCATATTTGGATAGACTTTAGGAAATAATTAAGAAAAGATTAGGAAATTCCAGATTTTCCAGATTTTTCGTTATTCTGACCAGTGCTNAACTAATTGTGTTTAATTTGATATTTTCTACCATTTGAGATTTCTTTGTTTTACTTTAGTTTGCGTTGTCTACAACCCCCTTTCATTACCGTTGTCATGTTTACTGTTTAGGATTTTATTTGTTTTGTTATTTTTGTTGTGGTTATTGGATAGAACATAGGAATTAATCAAACCATTCCATATGGAATCGACACTAACTTACCCTATATATAATTCAGTAGTTAGGTTAGGAAGGTTATTAATTTGGAGCATTCGGCCCGCTACCAGACTACTTCCTCCAAACTCCTCCTTGAGGATGTCCTAAGCTTCTTTGGGAGTTTCACACGCCATGATCCTGGAGAAAAGTTGGTTAGTGATAGCTAAGTGTATGCATGACAAAGCTCTTAGAGCTTTGGCTAACTCTTCTTCATGAATTCTCGTCTGGTTCAAGTTGAGGAACTTGCCTCTCCTCCTCCACATATTGCCACAAACCATGGCCTCTCAAATAGGTCTTCATCTTGACAGCCCAAACATGGAACTGATCACCGTTGAAGATAGGTGGAGAAAGTGGAGTTGGGTTTGATGCCATGAGGAAACTCATGTATGGTGTTTTTGGTCCTGAGAGATCAAGGATGGCTCTGATACCAATTGTAGGTTTTAGAGCTAGAGTATACTAAGAGAAAGAAGGCTAATGTGCAAGTAAGAGAGAATTATAAAGAGAGAAAAATTTCAACATGTATCTGCTCTGTTTTCGTTCATAGAACAGTGGAGATAAATACACAAAGTTCTCACTGTTTCAACAACTCTTGCAGTGAGAAATTTTTTCAAATACAAGGCAAACCAAACAACTCTAACTAATACTGATTTACAATGTCAAAAGTGGCCTTAATCACCAACTGTCATCACCTAAAACATCACATAACAATTTCAAAAAACAACCAAATACAACATTTGAAAAACAGCCTAACATAATCAAACTTGGCGCCAAAATACAAACTTTGAGCAGCAAACCTTTTTCCAGCAAGATATAATAGATTTTAACAGAGATGGCTTACAATTTGGTGTCACATCCGACTGCTTATGCTGCTGCTATAGATAAAATAGAAAGGCATTTCCAAAATAGGCTCAAGATTTGGTTGGCAAATTGGTTGCATTCTTATTTCTCTAGCCCTTGGACCCTTCTCAAAATTGGTCCTATTGTAGCCCTTCTCCTAAGTGCTATTCAGACTTACGATTCGCTGAAGCCTAGTAATTGCTAATACACCAATACATTATTTACTTTCATCGTTCCTTTCTATCTGTTTTTGCGAGGCAAACATATGTGTATTTTATTGATATGAAATTATTAGTAAGTAATCTTTTTGAATTCAAGAATCTTTCACTTTTAAACGCGAAAAATTCTAATGCTTGCAATTGTTACTATATATAAAGTATATTTGAACCAAATAAAATTTTAGTGTTTGGTGAGCTAGATTAAGATTTGATCAACGAGGATTTATGGAGGGAGAACACTACCCATAAAATTTATTCATGAAATTGGGATAATATTCTGCAGGTATTGGGAGCAGCATCAATGGTCACTAATTCTTAAAGATGATGTTGCTTCACCTGGTGGGACTACTATCGCTGATGTTGATGAATGATGTTCATGAATTGGAGAAGGGTGGACTTCGTGGGATCGATTTTAATGAATGCTGCTGTTGTTGCTGCTGTCGTTGCTGCTGTCCTAGAGCTAATTCATGGTGATTTTCATCTCATTATTATTAGTTCCAAAATTTGACCACATTTTAAACACCCATAATAATAATGAATATTTAAAAGGAAATATCATTGGTGTATGCTTCACTTATCTATTTATTGTTTTTTGAGATGACAGATTTCCTTGTAGAAGATTTATTTTTGTACTGTTCTATGTTCTTTGCTTTATGCCTTGCTTGAGGTAGCTATTGCCATTGGAATGTCCCCGGCTTGATTCTGCAACCCACATGTTACATGCCTCTGAAAAGGGAACCTAGTTATATATGATGTCCAAGTAAAGTGTCTGTGGGTACAGTAAGGCCAGAATCCTTGAGGGTTCCACAATGGAGTTTTTAGAAAGCAATCGAATCACTTGAAATTATATTTCATATTGAAATGAATCACAATTGGTATGAAGTTGGTCAATGATGCTTGAGCATGTACGCATTTCGAGTGTCTATTTGTTTTTATTGTCTGTTTCTATGGGTTGATCATCAACCGGAATATGGTTCAGGCTATTAGACTTGTAATTTATACCATGAAATATAAATTTATAATATTGAAGGCGAGGCTAGTGACTGAAGAAACATCATAATAAGGGTGAAGACTTTTAGCTAACAGTAGATACAATCAGGCAATTAGCAATATGTTAAAGGCAACATCGTTCATAAAAGATGTAGTGCATATTGTTCTTGTGATGGGGGCCATCACCTTATAATAGAATAAATTAGAGGAAACTCTTTTTCTAACTAAAGATTATAAAACATTCCACAGTCATACTTATAAATAATATGGTACATAATTATTCTCACTGTTTAAAGTGGTTATTCTTTAAAACTGGTAGCTGCAGCAATTCCAAGCTTGATAACAGAGAAAAGTTGAGATACTTGCTTCAAATCACAAGTAGACTGTTATTTACGATTGGATGTTCAATCAAATTTATAAGCAAGCTCAGGACTTGCTAAACTGATAACATAACCAAACCATACTTGAAATACAGAGAGTAATAATGGGAGAAAGAGAAGCCGGTTCCAGCAGCAGCCTAGCAGGTGGTGGTGAGACTCCATTACATAGTATTGTAGTCCAAAAAGAAAATGATGCCAATACAGCAGTTCCTCTTTCTAGTAATGAAAAAAAGTGGCTTGAATCTTTCGCGAATCTTTCTAAGAATCATCACGAGGTGATCAGGACAAAGATAGAGAGAGTTCCAGCAATGCTTCGTGAGGTTAAAGATAACAGTGGTTGCTATGATCCTCTGGTGGTTTCAATCGGTCCTTACCACTATGGAAATACCAGGCTTGAGCTAATGCAGCGGCACAAACAAACAATGGCGCTCCAGTATGTAGATGGGGACTTGAAGCTGCTGGAAAAGTTGTATCAGGATGTCAGGCGCGTGGCAGAAGCTGCAAAACAATGCTACACTGACCAGAGCTCCGTCGGCAAGTTCAACAACGAGGACTTCTCTCAGATAATGTTTCTTGATGCCTGCTTCATCCTCCGGTTCATCTACTGCATTGCAAAAGATGAACCAGAGGCTTTGCAGATAAAAAACAACATGATAGCTCTCGTTAAAAGAGACTTGTTCTTACTGGAAAATCAAATTCCTTTTCAAGTCGTCAATAAATTGAGCTTCAAGTTCGGAGATGAAACCGAAAAGAAGGAAATGTTAAATAAATTTGTTACAAACATCCGTAGTCTTCCTCCTAAAAGTGACAAGAAAAATTTTCCTTTTAATTTATATTTTTGGAAAAAAGGTGTGTGAATACATGCTTTTCATTCGCCATCTCCACACCTTCCATGCTGCTGATGCTTACAAATATAGTAAGCGAAAGAAGGCTAACCGTGCATGTAAGAGAGAGTTATAAAAAGAGAGAAATTTCAAGTATCGCGCTAGTTTTCATTCATAGAAATAGGGGAGACTAAATACCACAAAGTTCTCACTGTTTCAACAACTCTTGCAGGAGAAATTTTGTCAAATCACAATGTTAAACCAAAAACTCAATAATAGAGATGTTACAATGTCAAAAGGTGCCTTAATCACCAGTGGTCATCACCTAAAACAATCACATACACAATTTCAAAAACAAAACCAAAGATACAACCATTTGCAAAAAACAGCCTAACCATTTAAAAATTTCAACTTGGCTCCAAATACAAACTTGAGCAGCAAAACCTTTTTCCAACAAGATATATGATTTTAACACTCCTCCTTGATATTCTTGCTGGAAACTCCAAGTTTGATCTTAACTTCTTCAAACTTGGATTTGTCAAAGGTTTAGTCATTATATCCGCCCTCTGATCTTCTCCCTTGCATGAATCAACTCACTTCAATTGTGCTCAGCTCGCTCACTGCAAGGTATTGACTTTGATATGTTAGTGTGGCCATGAAGGATGGATTTTTGGCCTAGCAATTGATTAATTGGTGTCCACAATGACAACAACATTTGCCTACTCTGTCCAGCATTAAATCCTTTAGAATTTTCCTCAACCAAATCAATGGTTGACTGCAGCAGTTCTATAGTTGATGTGCTACAACCTCCTTGTTTTTTTTTTATTTTTGAAATCCACACTCTATGGCACTTAGTTTGAGAAAAACATGCATTGAGGTAATCTCATGTCATCAAGAAGAACACCCCAATCACTGTCAAAGTAGCATATAAGTTGAGTTCTTCAGCTTTCCTAAACCAAATTCACAGTCTGCACAACCTCTAACAGTACCTGAGAACTCGTTTTTTGTTGCTTACAAACTCTAGAGAGTAAGATAGTTGCATTACATTAATGTCAAGTCTTGTCCTGCAAGTACACCAAGCACCCACATGGCTTGTAATATCTGAGTTTCATCCACTTTAGCAGCTTCATCACTCTAACGACTTCTGATTTTGCCCAGAGGTGTGTAATCTTAACTTGCCGTTTTCTTCCAAATTTTCTAAAGGGAGTTCATTAGCATATTTCTTTGGGAAAATGACGTTACCATTAGGAGATTGATTCACCTCGATTCCCAACAAGAAACTCATTTCCCTAGGTCAGTATCTCAAACTCATGTGCAACTCAATAGTACATTCATTCAGCCAAGTAGGATTACTTCTGTCACCAAGAGATCATCAAACATACCAAGACAAAAATGTATCTCATACCAATCTCTCTAAAACATATAAAGTATTCTCATTGTGGCCACTTTGCAAACCCAAACTAATCACTGTCAATGAGTCTGTTGCTACCAGCCATAGTGCCTGCTTCAGGCCATACAAGGCCTTCCTAAAGAGATAGCCTTATACACTTTGCCTTCAAAGTCATAACCTTTAGGTTGTTCACAAAAATTTTTATCAAGCCATAAATTAGGAAAGCAGACTTCACATCAAGTTGGAAAATTTTCCACTGAATTAGGCTTACAAGTGCTAGCGAGAAGTCTATTGGTCCATGCCCTTGATACCAGTGCGAAGTGTCAAAAAAAATCACTCCAAATTGCCTAATGCATAACCCTTTACCACAAGCCTTGCTCATACCTGGATGAAACATATGAATTAGTTTCTTCTTATTAAATCCTATTGCACCTGGAGACTTCCTCAAACTAGTCTGTCCACTAATTCCCAGATGGCATTTTTCTCAATATCACTAACTCTCCTCAGTGCTACCCTCATTTATTTAACCTTTGCAAGCTTCAGAGTAGCTGTGGGGCTCCACAAAGCCATGTACATCTCTCATATCTCTGCCAAAGTTCTTGTGCCCTGATAAGAGCTTCTACTTCAGTATGGAGCTGAATTGAACGCTTCTTGGTTGTTGATAGATCTCCTCCTTGCTCCAACAGTCATTTATCCCCAATCATCAAGAGAGGCTTCATCTCTACTACATCTCGATTTACTAAAAACTTTTGAGTCTTAGGATTTAAATCCTGATAGCTTCGCGACATGCTGTATACCCAACAGAATTCCAGTTTTAGCACCTCATCCAATTTGATTCTTCACCGGTGAATATATGCATAGCAGATACTCCAAAACACCTTGAGGTTGTCAATGCTTGGCTTTAACTCAATACCAGCCTCAAATTGAGTCTCTTGCTGCAAGGGCTTTAGTTGGAGCCTGTTCAGCCAATACACTTGTATTTACATCTTCTGCCCAAAAAATTTGGGACAGTTTTTCCATACGCAGGGCACCTAGCCATATCCATTTACAGCCTCGATTTTTCTTTCACTCATCACAATTTGTGTGGTGTGTATGGACTGCTCAGTTGGTGTGTTTATTCCAACTCCCACACAAATCTCAAACTGATTTGAGGTGGTACTTTGCATCTTGATCACTTCTAATTGTCTTCAGACGAAACAGTTTGATTTCCCACCATTGCTTAAATTTCTTACAACATTGCTACCACCTCACTCTTGTGCTTAAAAAAATACACCCAGCACATCTAGCAAACAATCATCTATAAACAGGAGGAAGTACCTAGATACCATGTCAAGGAAGAGAGACTGCATAGGTCCACCACACATCTCCTGTGTATGAGCTAAAAGGTTTCAGCAAACTCTCCAGGCTTAATTTAATGGGAAATGTGTATACTGAGTTTGCCTATTTGCATATTTTGCACACTCCTCATTTCTCCTCAATTTCAGGGAACAATTTGGACAAGGCCTTTCTCTTCATCTCCTTGGGCCAATGCAATTGAAGAATGGTGCAAAGCTTTTGGTGACATATTTCAGTCTCAATCAAACTGGCAGACAAAGCTTGAGAAACACTGATGTCATATTCGAAAACTTTTTCCTAGCGCATTTCCCAGTCGACATCAAGTTCATTGCCAAACTATCAACTACAATGCATGACATATTTTGAAAGCAAGGAGTATTTCTTTTTAAACATTTGCACCCACACTCAGCAGACTTGATTAATGTCAGCATATAAAGAACATTTGAATATATTTGTGACCTGACGGAGTTTGGAACAGCAACTCCTCTTCCTGCCTTCACAAATCCTCAATTCCAATCTTGACTCATAGATGATAGGAATTATCTGACTCACAAAGCGTGCACAAGTTGGAGTCATGTGATTGTATAGCACTGTCAATAACCAGACATCACTAACAAATTTTCTAATTCCGAACCATGAGGCCATGAAAAAGCTGCTAGTTCTGACCTGGCTGTTAAATCTCCACCACCTGAGCTGTGCTCTGTTGATTCCCTGTTTTTACACATTTTTTCTGTGGGACGAATTGTTGCGATGACCTACATTGCATGCCCAAGTCTAAACCAAAACATCACGTTCTGAATGGTTCTTCTTTTGCATTGTAGGCAGGAGGAAATGACCTCATTCCACCCACGTTTTCCTCCATGAACAGTACTCTTCTCTTTCCCTCTTATCACCAACTATTCTTGTCTTTCCTTTGAGTATCTCGTCCTTTTGAATGCACGATGGTTGCCTATTTGAAATTATCTGGCTCAACGCCTTCTTGTGCCCTAAGCTGAAGTGAATGGACAAGTTCATCCAATGATCTGGGACGTCTTTAGAGTCTCTAGGGATGAATTTTTGCCCCAAAATCTTTGCAGGCAAACTAACGAGGACCTTCTCCACTATCATCTTATTAGTCACACTCCTTACCAAACCAACTTAATTTCATTCCCATGTCATAAGAGCTATCCACTACTCCTTAACAGACTCCACCTCTTGTATGTTAAGCATCTCAAATTCTCGCCATCAAATAGAATTTAGGACTTGCATGTGCGGGTCCCTGACTATGAAAAGAGTGTAATTTTATTTTTTATTCCTATCCATATTTGTTTGTTATGTTTTTGCCTATGAGTTGTAGAGGTTTATTTTTAAGTTGGCCATATTTGGATAGACTCCCTTGGACTATTAAAAAATAGAAAAAGATTAGGAAATTCCAAGATTTTCCAGATTTTCGTACTTCTGACCAGTGCGATTTTTCAGGTTTTTCATGGAGTCAGACTTCTCGATTTGCAAAAGTGTCATTCAGAAGAAGTGAAAGTTGACAAAATCAAGCTTTCCAGGAAGGTATTGGGCAAAATGCCGAGTTTTTTGGGTTCTCAGTAGTCATTACAAAACGGACTGGAATTCTAGTCGCGGTGAGGATTCCTGAGCGCAATTGAATCTTCGATAAGGGCTAACTGGAGCGTCAACAATATCGGAAGGGGGGTTATTCAAAAGCCCGAATTCTTACACATGCGGGGACTCAATTTTTATGAAGTGAGGAGCCAGAAAAGAACTTTTACATGCCATAATCCTGGGTGCAATCTGGAGGACGATTCTGGAATCCATATCTGATAGATTTTATCAAATTGGAAGTCTATTTTTGGAAACGTCTAGGAAAGATTTTCCGTGTTCCTGGGGTAGATAGGAGAAAAAAATGTTATTTAGTTCATGGTTATAGGTTAAAGGGGGAGAACAGCAGAGCGTATGTTTTCTAAGTTTTTATCTTCTACGCAAGATGTGGGTGATTTTTCTTTCAGTTCAAGGGATTTTGAAACCTAAATTTCATGTCATTGGTGTAGCCTAACTTCAGTCAAATTGTTCTTAATCTTGTGTTATTGGCAATTGTTTATGTTATTCTGTTTTACTTGTTTATAATGTTTCTGTGTGGGGCATTTAGTAATGGCCTGGTGAAGTTATTTATCGGAATTTTATCTGTTAGAGTTAGAATTGTGATCCGTAATTGTCCTCTTTCATATTCAACAAGGGACACATGATGATAGCTGATTATGGGACAAGTTTTCGGTCTATTGTCTTGGAATAACATAACCTAGTTAAATAATCCGAGTGGTGATGTGCTTAGAGTTGATCTATTCTAATTGTTAAGGCTTGCCATTTGAATGTAAATTTAGCGAGCTTGTCTTTACGTGTGTTAAGGTGTAGTATCTACTCGAAGGTTATTTCAGTCAGTGACAACAATAAGGGAGAATTCGGATAACAGGCTTGTGTTCCTAGGGTCAGTAGTTCCACAATAACGAGGTAGAACAAGTGTTAGGTACTTGGTATGTCCAATGCTGTTTCGGTGGATCTTGAACCGGAACTAATTGGTTATGATTGTTTACCATTTGAGATTTCTTTGTTGTACTTAGTTGCGTTCGTAGACAACCCCTTTAATTAACCGTTGTATGTTTACTGTTAGGATGTATTATGGTTTTGTTCTTTTTGTTGTGGTTATTGGATAGAACATATTGAAGTAATCGAAACCATTCCCGGTGGGATCGCCCGTACTTACCCTATATATAATGCAGTAGTTAGGTTGGTTAGGGAAGGTTATTAATTGGAGCATTTCGGCACTGATACAGAGACTACTCCAAACAATGCCTTGGATGGATTGTCCTAAGCTTCTTGGGAGTTACACGCCTGATCTGGAGAGAAAGTTGGTTAGTTATAGCTAAGTGTATGAATGAAAAGCTCTTAGGAGCTTGGCTAACTCTGTCTTCCTGGAATTTCGTCTGGTTCAAGTTGAGGAACTGCCTGCTCCTCCTCCACTGATTGCCAAAAACCATGGGCCTCTCAAATGGTCTTCACTTGACAGCCCAAACACGGAAAACTGATCACCGTTGAAGATAGGTGGAGAAAGTGGAGTTGGGTTTGATGCCATGAAGGAAACTCAATGTATGGTGTTGGGTCCTGAGAGATCAAGGATGTGCTCGGATACACATTGTAGTTTGAGAGAGTAGTAACTAAGGAAAGAAGGCTAATGTGCAAGTAAGGAGAATTATAAAGAGAGAAAATTTCAACAATGATTGGCTCTGTGTTCGTTCATAGAAACAGTGGCGAAATAACACAACGTTCTCACTGTTCAACCTCTTGCAGTGAGAAAGTTTTTCAATCCATACAGGCAAAACCAAAACAAACTAACTATAACTGATTTACCAATGTCAAAAGTGGTATCACCAATCTGTCATCACTAAAACATCACATAAAACAATTTCAAAAAACAACCAAAATAAATAATTTGCAAAAACAGCCTACATAATCAAACTTGGCGCCAAAATACAAAATCCTTGAAGCAAACCTTTTTCCGCAGATATAATAGATTTTAACAGGATGGCTTAAATTTGTGTCAAATCCGACTGACTATGACTGCTGCTATAGATAAATGAAAGGCATTTCCCCAAAATAGGCTCAAGATTTGGTTGGCAATGGTTGGCATGTTCTTATTTCTAGCTCCTTGGACCCTTCTCAAAATCGGCATATTGAGCCGCTTCTCACTAAGTGCATTCAGACTTACGATGCGCTGAAGTCACTAGTAATGCTACATACACCACAATACATTATTTTCACTGTTCCTTTCTACTCGGTTTTTGCGAGGCAAACCTATGGTGTATGTTATGATATGAAAAGTATTATAAGTAAATCTTTTTGAATTCGAGAATCTTTCACTTTTAAACGCGAACAGTCTAATGCTGCAATTGGCTATATATAAAAGTTATATTTGAACCAAATAAAATTTCGTGTTTGGTGAGCTAAGATTAAGATTGGATCAAACGAGGATCTTGTTGAACCGGTCGTCCACGGCACAAAATTAAACCAATACCCGTAGGTTAGCGGTAAAGCAGGGCGAATACTCACAGGAGAGCAGATACGAACCTACATGTATATTTGAGTTACGGAAAGAAAAATTGGCAAATGATGATTAAACTCAGGAAACTAAATTACTTGCAGGAAACTTAAAAGCATTACAATAAATTGCAATCAAACACCAATTAAGCGTTGCGCTACGGGTTCGGTTGATCAAGACCAAACTCTCACAATTCCTCTCTCGCTCTTCAATTTCCTAATTCCAAGGCTAGGCAAAATCCATGACAAATCTCCCAGCACATCTAGGCATAATCTATCCTGTTCCCCGTCGTCTTAGTTACAAATCGACTTGGTTAAAGGACTATATTGACTAACCGAAAAAATTGCGTAACCCTTAAACACCACTAGTGGTACAGGTTAACAAGTACACCTATCAAATTGTATCATCCAACAAATATTACACAATAAATGCATTCCTAGTAGAGATGACATTAAACGCTACTACAACTTGACTTGCAATCAGTACGAAACAATTATAAAGTCATAATCAAAACATTCAAGTATCTCAAACCGACATTCAATTATGCGAAAAGTTAATATCAATAAAACGTTCTCAATGACATTATCAATCAACCACGTCGAGTGGATCAGAATAAATTAAAGTCTCGCAAACAAATGAAACGAAAACAAATATAATCTGAATGAACAAGAAACTTACCAAATATACAACATTGCGGACTCATCCAATAGCTGAGAGCTGATGAGGAGATCAGTGGGGAGTCAATCTACGATCTCGCACACCGTAACGGAAGACAACGGGAACGCAGCCGCACATGGTGGGATGACGGAGGCCGAAACGTGAAACGGAGCGATATGGCGAAAGAGGAGGTAACCGACACGGATATGATGTGAAGGAGGGCACGAAAATGCCAACGGAACAGCACCGGGAATACCGAACAGCAGCGCGTTCGCCGGAAAACATCAATTTTCGGCGGGGTTCTCGGAAAAAACGGTGGCGGGAAATGGGATCGAACGGTACGATGACAAGCTCTGTATGGGCGAGTTCAGTCAAGTCTCGGGAGGTGAGAATGTCGCCGGGAAATGATGAGCAGTGATTGCGCCGTGGAAGATGAAGAGTGCGCGGCGGCCTAAATCACGGAGTCGGGGTTTGCGCGGCGGATGAAGCAAGGGAAGTGTTAGATCGGCCGTGGAGGGAATGAAGACTTAACAGCAGGGGAGCTGGAACTCAACCGGGAAGAAAACGGCCAAACTGGACGGGGGAAGACGAAAAGTCGCGATGGGAAGATAAAGCGTGCGGCGGTGTGAAGGACGAAACGTCGCGGTGGTCGGTGAGTTTCGCGGTGCTGCTGACGGGGGCGGTGAATAATGGCGGTGCACTGGGACAGATGAATGTCGACGGCAGGGAGAGAAGGGTCGTACGGAGGTCGCACGGAAAAGATGATGAACAGCCCCCCCCCCCCCCGGGAGCGATCTCATTCTTTCTTTTATAAACCATATGTAAAATATCAGTTTAGTCCAATGCATAATTGAAAAGTGACAAAATCAGGCCCTATTATAAAACATGCTCTTTACCACCCTAAATAGAATAAATGAGACAAAAATCACCCGTAATCCATTGTAAACAAAACCCAAGATCAACTCCATATATTGTCCAAAAATCGTTCCAAACACAATGTAAAATTCATAAGAAAATGATAGGAAGCGATATTTTCGGTGAATAAATTCATATAATCTAATTGTCTCAATATACCTTCATTTAATTCACAAATGGGGTATTTTTATCACCAAAATAGAGGCACTTTACATGACTCTAAACAGATCTACAAAAGTAAGTTTGTGATGACAAGTTCCGGACATATTGATCGACAATTCGATAGAAGATCGAGTTTAGGATTTTGACGTTCCATGAATCCATACTCGATTAGGATATCTCAATGGAGGGATTTTACCTGCATGGTACGTATGATCTGAAATGGGTTCGATGAAGTATTTCTTCATCGTGGTTTAGGGACTATGGCACATTGCTAGATGTTTACCATAGTCGTTGGGCCTCCGGATAGGTTTCTGGATTCTTCCAGAACCGGCTCACGGCTAATCCACGGTGGACCTACATGGTCACACCAATAGCCTTGAGAAGTTAGAGAAGGATGAGAGAGAGAAATGATTATCCGAAGAGGGCTAGCACCTTCCAAGGGTAATAACGGGATTTCTATAGTAATAGTTACATAGAAATCATTTGTGACATTTTAAGGGTTAAAATGGTCAAGCAATAATTAATTATATTTAATTATTATATCTTAAAGTGTTAAGATTAATGAGATGAACAAAAATAACCTTTTAATAGTTAAAGGGTAAAAAGGAGTAAATTTTTGAGTTGTTAATGTAAACTAGTTTAGTTTACATGGGCCCTTGAATAATATTGATTATTCAAAGGGTAGCATATTAAATTCATGGGGTCCCTTTATAAAATAAGATTTTATTGAGCTTGGAAGTGAAAAATAAATAATTGCAATATTGCCCAAGTATGTATAAGTGCAAAATGTTGCATTTTTGTTCATTCTTGACTAGTTCACAAAAAACACAAACCAAAACTCTCTCTCAAACCCACGGCCACTCTCTAATCCCTCAAGGTGGTGTTAAAGTGTGGGGGTTTCATCCTTTTGAAGCTAATCTTCATCAATCCAAAGCAAAGGAGTAGGTATAATTTCTTCTGAAGCTTTGTTTTTAAAACCGTTTTCTTGAATCCATTTTTTATGCTTTCTTCTCCATTTCCACCACTCTTCATGCATGCATGCTGTTCTTTCACCTAGTTGGACGAGTTGTAGTCTCGTGAGGGTTTCCAGCGATGATACCCACAAACACCCACCCTAAACTTAACCTAAACTCCAAAAATAAAAATAATCATAAAAAGAACTAAAACTAACAAAAATTCTTGGATCAATTCATAAATTTGTCTCACAAATCGCATATACACAAGACAAATAGAATAATTAAAAATCGCCTAAACTCACAGACAATACAAATGTCAATTCCATTTTTGTTATCAACCCTAAAACATTTATACAACCACAAACTATTAGTATACAAACCCGGATGGTTTCATGCATAACATTCATGAACAAAATTTTGATCTTAGTATTCGAGTTATGACTTATATGTGAATCATGGAATCAAACTCCATAGGCTCACTTTTCAAACCACTCTCCACTAATGTAGAATTTCACATTATCTTGGATCAATAGGTCTTTGTAAAGGTTGTAACATTAGGCTAGGGTATGAGTTCATGAAGGAACGGAAAGGGAAATTAACAAAAATCAAATTTAGAGACTTAATTTTCATTCATTCTTATTACTATCATACACAAACACTTCCCTTTTTCACTTAGTAGCTTCCCAACCTTTATTGAGCTCTTTCTTTTCGACATTAATATAAACCTATTTGTATAATTCCAAATCTTCACAATGCTTTTCAATGCCCACTTTTCTTTTCTTTCTCTTTTTTTTTTATTTTTTTTTCCTTTTTTTCAGATTTTTTTTTTCATTTTTTTTTACAACAATAATAAGAAGAAAGTAGAAAACATACATACAGCCCCACTGATCTTACAAGCACTCCACGACCCCCAACCAATTTCTTTGCAAAAACTTGGGTTGTGGCAAAACTACACTTCCTCACCAATACTCGTACTAAGCTTGAATAACAATTAAGTCTCTTAAGGATAAAATGGGTAGGATTGTGTTTTAGGCTCATAATTAGGGTAGGGTAAAAATTAAGTTCAAAGAAAGAAAAAGAAGGTTAAATTGTGTTTAAAAGGCTCAAAGAGTTAACTAGCGATGACAATAAAAAAGGTCGGCTTGAAAGGCTCAATCGGTCCAAAAACAACCTAAATCATTTCCTAAGTGATGTGAACTCTAGGATTTCACCTCAAGTGGTTATCAAATAAGTTCTAGTGTTTGTTGAGATCACAAAAATGTCCAAGAAATATTCACACATAAAACGTCTCTTAGTAAGTAAACTTATCCACTTTCAATCCACAAACCGTTAGGGTCTCAAACTAAATGTCATTAATATTCACAATCATCTATAATTAAAGGCAAAAATTAATGTCCTCTACCTGTTACATGTTATTGCAATCATAGTCCTATCATAAACATATAAATTAATCCAAGAGAAAAAGCTCACACAATAAAAAAAAAAAAAAACTATAAAAGAAAAAAAATCTGCTCCCTAAATCCATATGTCTATAATTTGCACAACGGTGCGAATTCCTAGCCCCAACCTTAAAATTAACATTGTCCTCAATGTACAAATATAAACAAAAGGAAAAAGAGAAAAAGAAAAGCTACCCCCTTTTGCAATAGTGAAGTGCGAATATGCGTGACAATTTGATCACCAACTTGTTTCAGTGATAAGAGCTTGAAAGCATATATTTTGTTAGTGATTGAAGTGGATTATTTGTGGAAAAATGTGTTTAATTTGTGGAATTTGATTAATTATTTCATAAATATCTTTTACATGATCACGGGTGTATTTTGAGTATTTTCAGGTTCAAACCGATATTTGAAGGAAAAAGAATGATGTCGATGGAATTTGTGACAAGTAGGAACAAATGGTGCAAGAATCGGAGTTGAAACAAGAAAGTTGTGACGCGTCGAAGATGCAACGTAAAATCTGGAAATCCTTCAAGATGAGCATACTTCGATGTTTCGATCATAACTTGAGCTGTAGAAATCAGAATTTGACGATTCTTGTGGAATTGGAAAGCTTATTCAGAGAGCTACAAATTTAATTTTGATGACTTTACCAAATTCTGAAGATCATGGACTCGTGGGACAGAAAGAACGATCACTGCAACGACCATTTCTTATCACCGCAGCGATGGGTCACGGGCCTGTTTGGGTTATTACATTCTCCTAGTCTGAATCTGAATGGGTTAAGGCATTTAATTCTTTCCTAAGTAACCTCTAAACCTTAGCACTGTAAATAAGGGTCTTTCATTAGTTTTTAGGAGATTAGAGAAGGAGAAAAGACGGCTACTATTTTGGAGATCAGAATTCTTGCAGTTCTCATTCGCCAACTAGAGAAGTTTTTCTATTTTTCTTTCTTGAACTCATGTTATTGAATACAATGGTTGTTTTTATTACTGCAATTATGAACTAAATCCCTTTTCTAGGGCTAAAGATGTAGCCCAATTTATGAATATGTGTTGACTTTATTGTTGCTAATTCTTATTGATCATTAATTCTAAGTTTTATTATTGTGTGTAATGCTTTCAATTCTTAAGGATCCAAGGGTTGAATGCGTTAGAGTAGATGCCCTAGAGCCAATCAATTATTGTAGAATTGACTCTTTGTAATAATGTTCATTAATCAATAAAAGACATTTTATTCTATATCGCGTAAATCATTATTATTGCAATATGTATTGATATATGTCCTTAGAATGGTAGAACCGTGACGAGGGTATTAAGTGTTTCAAATCTTGATAGTGAAAGCACTATGAGCACATAAGGTGGCCATTCTAGAAACGTCTGTAGCCCCAGTATTATTCTAAAGTAAGGGCACATATAGTACGATAAGGCTATCATGGTGTTGAACGACCCAGTCGAAAAGCAGTTATTGATCTCACTTGTTAAGGTTGTTTGGTGACAACCTAATGCAACGCATGGGTGCTTGCTGTAGGCGATTTTATCGCAGCAAGTTCACTAGACTGACCCACCAGAGGATTCCATATGGATGGTAACCCCAGTGTCTATGGAACAAATCCTCTAACGAATGGTGGTACATGTGATCCTTAGACCTGAGATTACCAGAGCGCCTTGTGCACCGATTGGTGCAGTTTGACACTAGCCTAGCGCAGTTCTATTCAAAGCTATCAATATGGTGGTGATTGGCTGCATCGAGGAGTGTATCAAGACTATGGTGGATAGACAGAGGATTCATCACTCCTGGGTACGGGAGAAGTTATCTCACGGCGCAATTCAGTATATGGCAATGACACTAAAACTGTGGCCACAGTGGGATTGAGTTGTTGCTCTATCCAGATTATAATACAGGTCATTGGTCCAGAAACTGAATACATAATATCGAGAGTAACCGAAGGTTGACACTATTTCTATGCTTTCATCTCGTCGAGATAACGCACGATGAAAGGATCAAATTGTACGGTAACCATATCGTTGATAGGTAACTGCTTTGCTGAATTTGAATCTATCGGGTGGCCATGATGCCTTGTTAGGGGCCAATCTTAGTCTGTGTACAATGAGAAGATTAATTGGTGTTAATCGCGACACTGCCGGTATGATGAGGAGTCTATGGGTCACGCACATAGAAGATAATTTAAGATCCAAGAAGAAGGAAGGGCGTTTTCATCTTTTTAAGGCGAAAGGGTATTTTGGTAATTTCACAGTGCAATTAAATTTGCTGAAGGTTGTAGCCTTTATTTAATTAGAAATTTTAAATAAGTGAAATTACGTTTAAATATGTGTTCACATATATTTAATTAAATCGTCATTATTGTTAAATGTTAATATATAGATTAAATATATATTAATTGAGTTTAATTGAGATAATGATGAAATAAATAAAATATCTAATTAGGGAGTGTTTGGTAACATGGGTTGTTTGGGTTGGAGCCCAAGCCTATTCCATATGGGAATAGGGCATTAAAGTTTTACTATAAAGAAAATGTTTATTTGTAAATAAAATAATTAATTGATTAGCTCATTTTCATTGTAAAACCAAATACACACAACCCCATTTCTCTCCACGCAGAAAACCATTTTGCCTAAAATCATTCATTTGATTCATTCTTCTTTAATCTAAAGCAAAGAGGATCTAGCAAATCTCTTTGGTTCTTTGTGATTGTCTTCGTGTGGACCATAAGTTCGATCTACGCTGGGTCGATAGCAAAACGTACAAAGACTATTTTGGAGGAGCCTCCAACGTGCGTATGTATCTAAACTCTGATTAACCTTTTGTACAGATTTTACTTTAATATAAATGTAAAATTATACCCTTGATCTTGGCTCATGTAAACGATCCTTGTATTATATTTTTGTTTCCGTGCGTATATGGATCATTACTAATAGATGATATCATGGGTTGGGTTGAAATCAAGAGATGAAACTTGATTAGTCTAAGGTAATAAAAACATAGATTGAGCGAATGCTAGAGATAGATACAGCGATCATGAGGCTTGGTAAATTCCATAGAACTTAATGATCTCTTAGCCTAAATCCAACTTAGAGATATTTGGGTGGGTGCTTAAGGGTTAATTCACAATTGTCGAGAGAAAGTTAGTGGAAATCAGGGAGTTTGGCCTTTGAATAGCTTAATTAGGTTAGCAATAATTGTCAATGCATAGGATTAATTGGTGTGGAATTTGTGCCCTAGGTTTAGTCATATTGATCTTATACAAAAGTATTTATAAAATTATGTATTGTTTAGTTTTTAGTTTGTTTTCTTTTTCATTAAATTCATTCTTAAAATTCTGTTTCACAAATAGCAATAAATAGATCGTTTGGTACTTGGTAGGTAGTTCTCTTAGGATTCGACACTCGTTTACTGAGCTTTATTACTTGCTGATTTCATACACTTGTGAATGACCTGTCAGGTTTTTGACGCAGTTGCCGGGGAACTATTTCGTTTTACCAATATCAATACGAAATATTTAGTTGCTAATTTGATTTGTTTTATTTTTGTTTACTAATTAATTTTATTTTTGTTTGTTTTGTTTGTTGTTTTCAGCTAGAATCTGAGAGTTTACGTTCACGAGGTGGTGGTGATCTTAATCCACTAGATTTTGAGACAAGAGAACCGCTAAACAGTTGAGGAAAGAAAGGAGGCAAGCTGAATATGAAAAATCAATGGCTAACACAGGAATTGTCACCTAATATGGGAAATCAAGAGAAGGAGAATTTTTTTTGTTTTTTTTTTTTTTTTTTTTTTTAACAACAATAATAAGAAGAAAGTAGAAAACACACACACAGCCCCACTAATCTTACAAGCACTTCACAACCCCCAACCAATTTCTTCGCATAAACCTAGGTTGTGGCAAAACTACACTTCCTCACCGATACTTGTACTAAGCTTGAATAACAGTTAAGTCTCTTAAAGATAAAATGGGTAGGATTCTGTTTTAGGCTCATAATCAGGGTAGGGTAAAAATTAAGTTCAAATAAAAAAAAAAAAAAGGCCAAATTGTGTTTAAAAGGCTCAAAGGGTTAACTAGTGATGATAATAAAAAACGTCGGCTTGAAAGACTCAATCGATCCAAAACAGCCTCTATCATTTCCTAAGTGATGTGAACTCTAGGATTTCACCTCGAGTGGTTGTCAAATGAGTTCTAGAGTTTGTTGAGATTGCAAAAATATTCATGGAAAATTCACACATAAAACGTCTCTAAGTAGGTAAACTTAATAACTTCCCATCCACAAATCACTAGGGTCTCAAACTAAATGTCATTAACATTTACAATCATTCGTAATTAAAGGCAAAAATTAATGTCTCCATTTGTTACATGTTATTGCAATCACATTCCTATTATAGACATATAAATTAATTCAAGAATAGAACCAAAATTCAAAACATAACACCAAAATAAAAAAAATAAAAAATTCTCATAAATCCATAAATTCGAAGTCTTTGGGAAGAAATTTCCCTTAGAGAACTGTAAGAATTCCGATCTCCAAAATAGTAGCCTTCCTTTCTCCTTATTTTATTTGCCTCACATGATTACTGAATTGTGTAAGCAAGCTCAAGTGCCTTTGAATGCTGAAGAAGTTTTAATCCTGCAAGGAGTGTGTCTTACGATGCAGTTTATGCAAAATCTCACCAGTGGTGGCAGAGTAGAAGTACCTAGGACCAAAGCCTCTTCATCGACGAAACTATCCCAAAGAGATCAATTGTTGAAGTTGAATGAAGACATTTAAAATTTGAAAAAGCAACAGAATCGTCAAGAAGCCTGGATGACATGGATGAGTGGGCAAATAAGGGTGCAACATGAGATGCAAAGATTGCAACTTGCTCATGCTGGGATAGCAGCACCAGGGTGTGAATGGACTCATTTTGTATACCGAGCAGATGAGGAGCAAGGCGATGCTCCTGATGATGATTCTAAGGAGAGTATGGAGGAGTAGATTGAAAGTTCAGTTGTGTTTTTATTTAATGTTGTCAATGTAGTTTGTTTTGTTGTTTTGTTTTGATGTACTTGTTTTTTTTTTTTTTGTTACTGTTTGTTCCTTAAGTCTTTGTGAACTCCTATTACATCTTTATTGATAAAGCTCTTTATATCCATTATTTTTTTCTGCATAACAGTGATGGCCGACAAGGTCTGTTTAGTGTTTTTTTTTTTTTTTTTTTTTTAAGAACGAATTTGGCGTATACGAACTGGACAACCTTCTTACATTGAGGAATGTGGTAACGTTCTCTTTCTCTTGTTTCTACTCTTAACATTGAGGACAATGTTGACTTTTTGGTTGGGGGTAGCAATTTAAGGAATTTAAAATTGAGCAGAATTTTTTTTTTGCATTTAGAGAGCAGTTTTGTTTATTCTTTTGTTTTACGTTGTGAGTTTTATTTTTTTATTTTTTTTTTTTTTTTGTCTCTTGGATGAAGTCATATGTCTATGGTAGGAATGTGATTGCAATAACATAGAACTAATAGAGGACATTAATTTTTACCTTTAGTTATGGATGTTTGTGAATGTTAATGACATTTAGTTTGAGACTCTAGTGATTTGTGGATTGAAAGTGGTTCAGTTTACCTACTTAGAGACATGTTATGTGTGAATTTTCCATGAACATTTTTTTGCAATCTCAACAAACTCTAGAACTCATTTGACAACCACTCAAGGCAAAATCCTAGAGTTCACATCACTTAGGAAATGATTTAGGCTGTTTTTGGACCGATTGAGCCTTTCAAGCCAACCCTTTTTATTGTCATCGCTAGTTAACCCTTTTGAGCCTTTAAACACAATTTAGCCTTGTTTTTTTTAATTTTTTATTTGAACTTAATTTTTACCTTACCCTGATTATGAGCCTAAAACACAATCCTACCGATGTTATCTTTAAGAGACATAATTGTTATTCAAGCTTAGTAAGAGTAATGGTGAGGAAGTGTAGTTTTGCCACAACCCAGGTTTATGCGAAGAAATTGGTTGGGGGTTATGGAGTGCTTGTAAGATCAGTGGGGCTGTATGTGTGTTTTCTACTTTCTTCTTATTAAGTTAAAAAAAAGAAGAAAAAAATTGAAAAAAAAAATGGAAAGAAAAGTGGGCGTTGAAAAACATTGTGAAGAGTGGAATTATGAATGGGTTTATATTATTATCAAAAAGAAAAAGCTCGATAGAGGTTGGGAAACTATTGAGTGATAAAGGGAAGTGTTGTGTATGATAGTAATAAGATTGAATAAAAATTAAGTCTCTTAATTTTATTTTTGTAAATTTCCCTTTTTGTTCCTTCATGAACTCATATCCTAGCCGAACGTTACAACCTTTACAAAGGCCTATTGATCCAAGGTAATGTGAAATTCTACATTAGTGGAGAGTGGTTTGAAAAGTGAGCCTATGGAGTTTGATTTCATGGTTCATATATAAGTCATAACCTGAATACTGAGATCAAAATCTTGTTCATGAATGTTATGCATAAAACTATCCGAGTTTTTAGACTAATGGTTTGTGATTGTATGGATGTTCTAGGGTCAATAACGAAAATGAAATTGATGTTTGATTTGTCTGCAAGTTTAGGTGATTATAATTATTCTATTTGTTTTGTGTATATGCGATTTTTGAGACACTTCTATGAATTGATCCAAGAATTTTTGTTAGCTTTTGTTCTTTTTATGTTTATGTTTATCTTTGTTTTTGGAGTTTAGGATAAGTGTAGTGTGGATGTTTGTGGGTATCATTGCTGGAAACCCTCATGAGACTACAACTCATCCAACTAGGGCCGCCTAGGGGTTTAAAGGCTTGTTGCATACGCTAAATGCAATCGTGTCAATCTACAAAAGTGATTTAGGATAGTTTAGATATAGATTTTCATTGGTTGTTTTATTTTCAAGCTTAGAGACTTATTTTATCGCTTAGTTTGCTAGGGACTAGCAAAAAGTTGGTTGGGGGTTGTGATAAGAGCTTGACAGTATATATTTTGTTAGTAATTTAATTAGATTATTTGTGGAAAAATGTGTTTAAATTGTGGTATTTGAATAAATTCTTTGATAAATACCTTTACGGGATCACAGGTGTATTTTGAGTATTTTCAGGTTCAAACAGATATTCGAAGGGAAAAGAATGATGTCGATGGAATTCATGACGCGTAGGAACAAACGGTACAAGAATCAGAGTTGAAACGAGAAAGTTGTAACGTGTCGAAGATATAACGTAAAATCTGGAAATCCTTCAAGATGAGCGTGCTTCGATGTTTCTGCCATAACTTGAGCTGTAGAAATCTGAATTCAATGATTCTGGTGGCGTTGGAAAGCTTATTAAGAGAACTACAAAGTTTTTTTTGATGACTTTACCGAATTCTGAAGATCACGGATGCCTTGGACAGAAAGAACGATCACCGCAGCGACTATTCTTACCGCCGCGGCGATGGGTCACGGGCTTGTTATGCTAATGCATTATCCTAATCCGAATCTGAAGGGCCTAAGGCATTTACTCTTTTCCTAAGTAAGATCAAAACCCTAGGACTATAAATAAGGGTCTTTAAGAAGTTTGAGTGGGTTTTTTTAAGAGAGAAAGAGAAGGACGGCTACTAGTTTAGAGATCGGGATTCTTGAAGCTCTCGTTCACCGATTAGAGAAGTGTTTATATTTTTCTTTCTTATACTCATGTTGTTGAATATAATGATGGTTTTTATTATTTTAATTATGAACTAAATTCTTTTCTAGGGCTAAAAATGTAGCACAATTTATGAATATGTGTTGACGTTTTCTTTATTGATTTCGTATTAAGCATTGATTCTAAGTTTTATTATTGTGTGTAATGCTTTCAATTCTTAAGGATTCGAGGGTTGAATGATATCATGGGTTGGGTTGAGTTGAGATCGAGAGATGAAACCTAATTTGTCTAAAGTAATAAAACCACAGATTGAGCGAACGCTAGAGATAGGTTACCGCGATCTATGAGGCTTTGGTAAATTCCATAGAACTTAATGATCTCTTAGCTTCTAAATCCAATTTAGAGATATTTTGGGTTGTTGTTTAAGGGTTAATTCACTAATTGTTCGAGAGAAAATTAGGGGAATATTAGGGAGTTTGGCCTTTTAGAATAAGCTTTATTAGGTTAGTAATGATCGTCAATACATAAGATTAAATTGGTGTGAAATATGTACCCTATGGTCTAGCCATATTGGTTTTTATACCAAAGTTATTCTAAAACTCTGATTTCGTTTAGATTTTTAATTTGTTTTCTTTTTCACTAAAGTCATTCATAAAAATTATGTTTCATCAAATAGCAATAAAATAGACTAGTTTGGTACTTGGTAGGTAGTTCTCTTGGGATTCAACACTCGTTTACTCGAGCTTTATTACTTGCACGATTTCGTACACTTGTGAATAGCCTGTGACATGATAACTGCACATGATTACTGAGCTTTATTTTTTTTTATTTTTTGTTATTTAAATCCATATGTCTATAATTTGCACAAAGGTGCGAATTCCTACCCCCAACCTTAAAATCAACATTGTCCTCAATGTACAAATGTAAACAAAAGGAAAAAGAGAAAAAGAAAAGCTACCCCCTTTTGCAATAGTGAAGTGCAAATACGCGTGACAATTCCATCACCAACTCGTTTCATTCCATTGTTGCCTTTTAATTTTGTCAAAACAAAGAAGCTTGCAGTGCACCTCATTGGAAACACACATCACGTGTTAAATTTATGAATTTAGAGAAACAAACACAACATCAAAATTACTTACACTAAACAGAAAAAAATAAATAAACATACTTGAAAATTAACACCTGCAAAAATAACACACTAATCAATAAAAGAAAAAAAATAAAAATAAAAACCTTGGGTTGCCATCCAAAAGTGCTTGGTTAAAGTCGAAAGCTTGACTTTTCATTTTCTTCAATCTAGATCATCTAGGAGAATCCAAGCCCTCATATCCTTAATTTCACCATTCACATAGGGCTTTAATCGTTGTTCATCTACCATCTCAAAGTCAGCCTCCATAGTCCTAGAGTTGACTAAACAATTCTCTAGGGGTGAACTATGGTAGTTTTCTTCTAATTTTTTATTCACTATGTTATCAAGGATACTAATCTCAAAGCATGTGTCAAGTCAGATGGACGCTTCTTAGCATAAAAAACATTAAACTTTACTTGCTCATCTTCTACCCTTAAGATTAGTTTCCCTTGACGAACATCTATCAATACTCTACCCGTTGCTAGAAAAGTTCGTCCTAGGATTAAAGGCATTTCCCAATCTTCCTCCATATCTAACACTATGAAATCTATTGGGAAAATCAGTTTGTCTACCTTAATTAAGACGTCTTCTACCACCCCCTAGGATATGTTATTGATCGATCAACTAATTGGAGAGACATAGTGGTTGGCTTCACTTCTCCTAATCCAAGTTTCCTGTAAATAGAAAACGGCATTAAATTTATACTTGCCCCTAAATCACATAAAACTTTATTAAAATAACAACTACCAATAATACAAGGGATAGTAAAACTCCCTGGATCACGTAGTTTAGGTGGTAGTTTCTTTTGAATTAGCACGCTGCATTCCTCTGTTAACTTAACTTTCTCATGTTCCTCGAATTTTCTCTTATGCGTGAGGATCTCCTTCAGGAACTTCGCATATTTCGGCATTTGTTCTAGCATATAAACAAAAGGGATATTAATATGTAAACTTCGAAACATGTCAATAAACTTACCGAATTGCTTATCAAGCTTCTAATTCTTCAACCGTTGTGGGTATGGAAGGTTTGCATGACTCAAAGGAAGTTTTCACTCAGATTCACTCTCGTCGTGGCCACCAGTATAATCGCCGTGGCGATCGTCCTTCTTGCTAACGAGCTTTACCAAATTTTCACGATCGCTGCAGCGATAAATGTCATCGCCATGGCGATCGTTCTTTTACTTTTCCTTCAAATCTTTCTCTTGTTCTTGCTTCTGTTTTCCACCCTCTGAATTATCCAACATTCGTCCACTCCTTAAGGTGATCGCATGCGCTTGTCCTTGGGATTCTTCTCTGTATTGCTCGGAAAAACTCTTTGAACTCTTCCCGTTAATATGTTATGAATTTTCCCAATTTGAGTCTCAAGGTTTCTAATAGAGGTTGATTGATTTTGAACAAGGATGTTAGTCTTCTCAAAACTCTTGCTTGTCTCTTCAATGAACTTGGTAAGCACATTCTCCAAGTTAGATTTTGGCTCTTGAGTTTGAAAAACAGGAGGTGGTGTAGGATCATTGTTGTTGCTCCAAGAGAAATCAGGATGATTCTGCCATGCTGGGGTATAATTGTTGGAATATGGATTCCCTTGCCTTCTTTGGAAGTTGTTGATGTAATTGAAGTGTTCAGGTTGTGCAAAAGGACTTCCTATTTGGCAATCTCTAATTTCAAAAATTGAAGTAGGAGACTTGATAGCATTAACTTTAAGTGCAGCACCCAATTGTTGTTGAATAGTTGAAACTTGAGTGGCCAAAGCAGTGTAACCATCTAAATCTAATTCATGAACTCCTACTACTCTCCTTGAAAAACTCCATTCTGAAGGCATCATATAGTTGTTGCTTGCCATCACTTTTCTTAACTATCAGATTGTTCTCTCTTTTTTAGGGTTAAATGAACTAAGTCTACACTCTTAGTATGTGCATGATCCAAGACCTAAAAACAAGTAAACTTTGGTAAGCTAAAAACAAAAAAATGTATTTATAAAAGAACAAACTAAACCTAAAATTAAAATAACAAAAAATTAAAAAAAAATCAAATTAGCAACAAAATATTTCATATTGATATTGGTAAAAAAAATAATAATAATAATAACAGTTCCCCGGCAGCGGCACCAAAAACTTGACAGGCTATTCGTAAGTGTACGAAATCGTGAAAGTAATAAAGCTTGAGTAAACGAGTGTCGAATCCTAAGAGAACTACCTACCAAGTACCAAACTAGTCTATTTTATTGCTATTTGATGAAACAGAATATTAAGAATGAATTTAGTGAAAAAGAAAACAAACTAAAAACTAAACAAAAACATAATTTTATAAATACTTTGGTATAAAGATCAATATGACTAAACCTAGGGCACAGATTTCACACCAATTTAATCCTATGCATTGACAATTATTGCTAACCTAATTAAGCTTATTCTAAAGGCCAAACTCCCTGATATTCCACTAACTTTCTCTCGACCAATTAGTGAATTAACCCTTAAGCAACAACCCAAAATATCTCTAAGTTGGATTTAAGAGCTAAGAGATCATTAAGTTCTATGAAATTGACCAGAGCCTCATAGATCGCGGTAACCTATATCTAGCGTTCGCTCAATCTATGGTTGTATTACCTTAGACTAATCAGGTTTCATCTCTCGATCTCAACCCAACCCATGATATCATTCAACCCTCGGATCCTTAAGAATTGAAAGCATTACACACAATAATAAAACTTAGAATTAATGTTCAATAAGAATTAACAACAATAAAGTAAACACATATTCATAAATTGGGCTACATCTTTAGCCCTAGAAAAGGGATTTAATTCATAATTGCAGTAATAAAAACAACCATTGTATTCAATAACATGAGGTCAAGAAAGAAAAATAGAAAAACTTCTCTAGTTGGCGGATGAGAACTGCAAGAATTCCGATCTCCAAAATAGTAGCCATCCTTTCTCCTTCTCTAATCTCCTAAAAACTAATTAAAGACCCTTATTTATAGTACTAGGGTTTGGAGGTTACTTAGGAAAGAATTAAATGCCTTAACCCATTAAGATTCGGACTAGGAGAATGCAATAACCCAAATAGGCCCGTGACCCATTGCTGCAGCAATAAGAAACAGTCGCTGCAGCAATCGTTCTTTTTGTCCATGAGTCCATGATCTTCAGAATTTGGTAAAGTCATCAAGATACACTTTGTAGCTCTCTGAATAAGCTTTCCAACGCCATAAGAATCGTCGAATTCCAATTTCTACAGCTCAAGTTATGATCGAAACATCCAAGTATGCTCATCTTGAAGGATTTCCAGATTTTACGTTGTATATTCAACGCGTCACAACTTTCTCGTTTCAACTCCGATTCTTACACCATTTGTTCCTACTTGTCACGAATTCCATCAACATTATTCTTTTTCTTCAAATATCAGTTTGAACCTGAAAATACTCAAAATACACTCGTGATCCCGTAAAATGTATTTATGAAATAATTAATCAAATTCCACAAATTAAACACATTTTTCTATAAATAATCCACTTCAATCACTAGCAAAATATATACTTTCAAGCTCTTATCATCTAGCATATACCCCTATTAGTAGAAGTACAAGTAGAAGAGATATACTAAAACTTTATAACAAAATAAATAATAAACTTAAAAACGAATTTCAAAATTTTAGGAATATATCTATTGCACTTACATCAGACATATGGGCTTGTAGATCAAAAACCGATTTTTTAACTGCCACAGTACATTTCTTAGATCATAATTGGGGTTTACAACAAAAATTGATGGGTTTTAAACCATTATATGAAAAACATAGTGCTAAAACCATTTATTTTACAATTCTTGAAGTTTTGCAAGAATATTTATTAACTGATAGAGTTGTAGCGCTAACGCTTGATAATGCAGCTGCTAACACCGCGACAATCTCTTTATTTGAAAAGAGATTGATCTGTGTGGTGAAGACAAATTTTTTCACCAGAGATGCGCTTGCCACATCATCAATTTGATAGTTAAAGCAGGTTTAGATGCTATACATTCGAAGATGGATAAGGTGCGCGGCGCTATTGGATTTATTGTCGGCGATAGCACTAAAAGATGGCAGGAGTACATCAAATATTGTAAGCAAGAAGACCCACTGGTTCGACCTTTGAAGTTATGTATAGACCTGCCTATCCGTTGGAACTCCACCTACTTGATATTGGAAAACGCTTTGCCAACCACAAAACAAATTACAGATTTCATCAACTGGAAGCACTATCCAGAGGAAGTTGTCAGCTATTAATTTCTTAAAATTTTTTATGATGCTACTAATACATTAAGTAGTGTTTATTATCCGACTACTAATTTAGTGTTGGATATTTTACTTCAAATTGCTAAAACTTTTGCTAAATATAGATATAATAACGTTTTAAGGGAAATTGTTTTAAAGATGGAAGAAAAATATGAGAAATATTAGTTAGATATTCCATTGTTATATGGATTAGGCCTTGTTCTAGATCCTAGGTTTAAATTACACGTAGTTAACTGTATAATTACTGAGTTAGGCCAAAATTTAGGACATGATTATACGTCTTATTTGACTGACTTTAAACAAAAATTGGATAGCCTTTTTTCTTTATATGAGAACATGTACAATGGAAGTGGAAGTGAAACTTTCAGGAGAGAGGATCAGGACCTTGATGCAGCCCTTTGTCAAGGATCGAGCAAGTGGACGTATATGGAATGTGGCAGAAGTAGTAGCTCCAGCTCGTACATACATGGATCAAATGAGTTGAATCGCTACCTACAAGTGAACCTCTCCTTTATGACGATGAAGGAGCAACATAACATGGATATTCTTCAATGGTGGAACCAACATGAAAGTCGATTCCCCATTGTAGCCCAAATGACACGTGACATTTTATCTGTGCCGGTTTCTACAATTGCATCCGAGTCAACATTTTCAACGAGTAGTCGGATTGTTAAAGACAGAAGATGCTCTTTAACCGATGAGATGATTGAAGTGATAACATGTTTACGGGATTGGACTCATGCAGAAAGAAGACTATAATAGCACCCTGAAGATCCCGAACTACTCGAACTCTTTAGGAATATAGATTTGAATGATGTAAATATTGTTGGCGATGAAGATAAATAATTTAATTTAAAAAAATATTATTTAATTGCTTATTTGTGAAGCGTGAATGTGGAAAATGTGAATATTACATTTATGTTAAAAATTAAAATTAACTATTAATTAATTTATTAATTTATTATTTTTTAAAATTAATTAAATTTTTAGAAACTTACTAATCTACCCCTGAAAAATACTAAAAACCCCCTACAAAATTTTATTTCGTCCCTAAAATATAAAAAAAGATCAGAGGGGAAAATAAATTTTCCAGACCCATAGGACCAGTCCTAGGGACCGGTCAAGGTCCTAATATTGCTCATGGGCCTGGGACCGGTCCCAGGACCAATCCCAAACGGGCCCAGGCCCAGGCCTGCTTAGGACTGGTCCTTGACCTGTTCTATTGGAGAGGCTATAAGACGACTGATGTAGCAACAAAGCAAAACATTGTATGAAACCTCGCCAATGAATCCGATGAGAAGAATCACCAGCACCACGGAAGAATCACACGGGCATTAGAAAAAAACATTGTACGAAACCTCACCAATAAAATCCAAAGTGGCTGCTGCATATAGTTAATGATGCCAATATAATGATCCTACCACCAACTGGTCAGCTTAAACTGCTGCCATTTGCACCCTTTAGAAGGACGTTGATTTTTAATTGCTTTTGCTCAATGTTGCAGAAGATACCAAAGTGCATGCCATGATTCTCCCATCCACAAGGAAATCCTCAATAAGACTGAGCAGCTTATCCAAACATAAATCATCAAGCACACTTCTTGCCTCAGCATCAGACATCACTACGAATGAACGTTAAATTTAACTCAAATTATCAAATACATGTAACAACCAGATCACATATCTGTGGTAACTTTTTATAATATATCATGGTCTAGTAGAAAGTTACATGATCACACAAGAATACATACCTGCACCAACATGTCTAGAGAAAGAACATGAGGAGACAGTGAAACCCCTACTCAAAAAGTTCTTGAGACCTTCCCAGAGCAGTTGTTGAGAAGTTGAGGAGCAACGGCGAAAACAATACACAGGCCTTCTCCCTAAATTAGTCAACAGAAGAAATGAATTTAAGTGGTGCTGATTTCACCATGTTAATGAGGCATTAAATTTCTATATATTAACTAACTACTATCGCAAATACAAATAACATGAGCTAATTGACAAACATTCGAACAATCCAACAATGGATATTAATCACTTACTTAAAAAGCAAATTTTCTTCTATTTGAAAAGCAAGCAAAATTTTTTGCAATGTCCACTTAATCTCAGGTTGGGTAGGCATCAATGGCATTTCCATTTCTGTTTTGTAACATTCCTCGTCAAAAGGGTTATACAAGTCCAGCATTTTATAAAATCTAATCTGCCACTTCCTCAGCTTGCTTCCCATTAGCTTCTGCTAGCTTTCAGTGCTCCTCTACTTTACCCATCTCTGCACCCACGCATTTTCTCTTTTTGGTTACCTGTTGTTTTTCAGCTTCAAGTATTTTGTTTCCGTCTGCCAACTTTAAATTCACCGAAACCAACTTTGATATAACATCCTCCTCTTTACTCACCGCCTCCAATTGAAGTCTATATTCGTTAACCTTCTTTCATCACTCTTTGAAGGCCTCCTTTTTTCATCAGCCTTACCCTTTTCAGCTTTAACATATTTTCATGCTTCAGCAGCTCTCTTCTTCTCCGCCACAGCAATCTTCTTTTCAATCTTCCCTTATTTTCTCTTTCTCAAGCAGCTCTTTTGAATTAACTGATTTCCTTGTTCACTTCAGAAACACAAAGTTGCAGGAGTTTCATTTCATGTCTTCTCTTTTATCTTAAGCATGTGATCTTCCTTTCCGTTATAAGATATACAATAATGATCAAATACCATCAAATATTAACAAACCCAGCCTAGTGAAACTCTAAAACAGAATATAAATAAATTTCACCCCAGGCTCATCTGAATCAGTTAAAACTATGCCAACACAAAAATGTACCCCAACAGCTCCACAGTGGAAACTTAACACATAACCTTCCATTTATAAATTTTTGCATCAGCATAGTCCAAAAATCCAAAAAATCCAATACCAAAATTTCATACTATAGGCCCATACAACCATACTACATTACCGGAACAATAACATTACCAGTTGATGTTAAATATTACAAGCATAACTAGGGGTAGTGTCAAACAAAAGTTTCAATGCTGAATAATTCTGTGTGTATTCTTCTCCAAATCAGAGGTAATATATGAAGATAATTACATCCTAAAAAGGAAACAAATTGTTTCTATACTTAGATACAAGATTGGTCAACTACCAAATTCCTAGAAGTAATTACAAAATCAATACAAAATCAATTCAATAATAGACTGCTTATGCCCAACTTTCAATTCAGTCATGAAACACCCTTGCTGACACTACTTTTGTGAGCATATCAGCCAACTGTTTTTCGGATTGGACAAATGCAAACTGTATAGTTTTCTCGTCAAGCTTCTCCTTGATGAAATGACAATCTACTTCAACATATTTTGTGCGATCATGTTGTACAGGATTCTGGGCAATCTTTATGGATGCTTTATTATCACAGTTAAGATTCATGGGTTTTGCATAATCAATCCCGAAATCTTTAAGTATGTTCCTGATCCATAACATCTCGCACACACCTTGGGCCATTCCTCAAAATTCAGCTTCAGTGCTTGATCTTGCCACAACCTTCTGCTTCTTGCTTCTCCAAGTGACGAGATTGCCTTCAACAAATGTAAAATAAGCTGACGTTGATCTTCTAGTTGTCTGGTCACCTGCCTAATCGGAGTCCATGTATCCTTCAATGTTTGAGACATCATTTTTTGAGAACAATAAACCTTTCCCTGGAGCACACTTCAAATATCTCAGAATTCGATAGATTGCATCCATATGTTCTTCACTTGGCGTATGCATGAATTGGCTTACAACACTTATGGCATATGCTATGTCTGGCCTTGTGTGTGATAAGTAGATTAACCTCCCAACTAGCTGTTGGTAACGACCCTTATCAGTTGGAGTTTGATCTGGTAGAATCCCAAGCTTGTGATTCATCTCTATAGGTGTAATGACTTATTTCTACTAGTATACTTTATAACATATACAATGAAAACATACATAATTAACATATGAAAATAGTTGGGCCCAAATTTTTCTTTACTTATAAAATATAATTCTTTACATATACTAAAACAACAAGTACAAAAACTTAGTAATGGTGGACAGTAATGCCAATTCTCTCCGCTTGACGACTCCCTTCCAACCGTTGCTCACCTATTTCCTGCAAAAACATGGAAAAACAATGGGATGAGCATAAAAATGCTCAGTAAGTAAATCTCTTAACTCTTCTCCTTCTTTGGTTATTTCCTTACTTAATTCTCTTATTCTTTCTTTCTATTCTTTCTAACCATGATGAAATTCATGGTAATATGCATGAATGAAATGCTATGCAATAATGCATAAAAATGCATTTTCTTTCTTCTTTTGATTTCTTTTTCTATTTTCTTTTCTTTTTATTCTTTTCTTTCTTTCTTTCTTGTCTTGCTTGCCCAAGCTTCTCTTTTCTTTCTTGTTTTTCTTTTCTTTTCTTATTCTTTCTTTCTCTTTATTCTTAAAGTGTTTTATTCTAAAAAAATTTCATTCTTTCTTAAATTATTACACATATACAAATATATACATATGGATGGCTCATGCTTAAATTTTTTACTTAAATGCAATCATGAAATGCAAATATGCAATGTTGCATCAAATTAAAGTTTCTAATCATACTCATACTTCTCTTAGGCATTTCATCAAACAATAAATGTGCATATACAAACCCTAATTTAATTATCATTCTATTTGTTTCTTAAACCATCCAAATTGAGAGAAAAACTATCTTGTATCATCACCATACCTACACAGCAAAAACACTCCCAAAAGTTTTCTCCCATTCTTCCAATTTCAACCCATCATCATACCATCACATACACTTCTCATACTCAAATATANTTAAGATTCATGGGTTTTGCATAATCAATCCCCAAATCTTTAAGTATGTTCTTGATCCATAACATCTCGCACACACCTTGGGCCATTCCTCGAAATTCAGCTTCAGCGCTTGATGTTGCCACAATCTCCAAGTGACGAGATTGCCTTCAACAAATGTAAAATAACCTGACGTCGATCTTCTAGTTGTCTGGTCACCTGCCCAATCGGAGTCCGTGTATCCTTCAATGTTTAAGACATCATTTTTTCAGAACAATAAACCTTTCCCTAGAGCACACTTCAAATATCTCAGAATTCGATAGACTGCATCCATATGTTCTTCACTTAACGTATGCATGAATTGGCTTACAACACTTACGGCATACGCTATGTCTGGCCTTGTGTGTGATAAGTAGATTAACTTCCCAACTAGCCGTTGGTAACTACCCTTATTAGTTGGAGTTTGATCTGGTAGAATCCCAAGCTTGTGATTCATCTCTATAGGTGTTTCTGCTAGTTTACAATCAAGCACTCCAGTTTCAGTGAGAAGATCTAACACGTATTTTCGTTGTGAAAGAAAAATTCCATGTTTCGATCTTGCCACCTCAATCCCCAAGAAATATTTAAGCTGCCTAAGATCCTTCATTTCGAACTTAGCAGCCAAAAGTTCTTGTAATGCCTTCATTTCAGACAAATCATCTCCTATTAATACCATATCATCAACATACACTATCAACACCGTTACCTTTCCTTCTTTGTGTTTTATAAACAATGTATGGTCTGAATTACTCTGTTTATAACCAACTGCCTTCATTGTCGCTGAAAACCTCCCAAACCACACCCTGGGTGACTGTTTTAGTCCATATAAGGACTTCTTCAACTTACATACTTCATTTCCATGCATGGAACTACGTTTGACACTAGGAGTAGCTCCATGTAAACTTTTTCTTCCAAATCTCCGTTGAGAAAAGCATTTTTAACATCGAATTGTTTCAAGGGCCAATCTCAATTTGCTGCTATAGAAATAATAATGCGAATTGTATTTATCTTGGCTACTGGTGCAAAAGTTATCTTGGTAGTCTATTCCATACCTTTGTGTATATCCCTTTGCCACTAGTCTTGCTTTATACCTGTCAATACTTCCATCTACTTTGAGTTTCACCGTGAACACCCATCTACATCCAAGTGTCTTCTTTTCTTTAGGTAGTGAAACAAGTTCCCACGTGGCATTTTTTTGTAGAGCTGCCATCTCTTCGTTCATCGCCTTAGTCCATTTGGGATCTTCCAAAGCATCATGTACACTACTAGGAATAGATATAGTGGATAAATGATTAATAGTAAGTGCATATGATTCAGACAACCTATGAGATGACATATAGTTACTAATTGGGTATTTAGTTTTGGCTTTGGGATCAGGTTTATATTGTTTCTTTGGAATTCCTCTATTTGAACTTTGTGGATATCTAGGATCTATATTTTCTGCAGAAACAGGTATTTCATTAGACTCACTAGACATTGGATTTGAAATTACCAGAGGAGGAACACTCTCGGTTAATTCTTTAGTTAATGGTGCAGACATGGGTAACTCTGGCGGACTTGATAGTGCTTCAGACATGTCCAGAAAATTGGGGGGATCACATTTTTGTTGAACCTTATCATGATTTTGAAGCTTTTCGACTATGTTTTCTAGTTTTACAAATTCACCTCCTCCTGCATTTTGTTGTTGAACATTCTCTTCACTAGAACTCTCCCCTTGGAGGGAATGGTCAGAGACTCCCCTTGAATAATAAGGCTCTAATTCATGAAAAGAGGCATTCTAAAGTCACATGTAATTTTTGGGTTTGGGGATCATAGCACCTATAACCTTTTTGAAGTTCAGAATAGCCAATGAAAACACAGCATTTGGCACATGGATCAAGTTTAGTTCATTACAACCAAAGACTCGGGGTTCAAGATTAGGAAGATGAGGAACTGAAAGTAAGGATTGCATTTTTGTTGTGGAGTTTGAAAATCTATCACTCATGAAGGGGTTCGATTAATGAGATAAGCTGCAGATTTTACAGCTTCTCCCCAATAAAAACGAGGCATATTCATGCCAAAAAGAGAAGCACGAACCACCTCTAAAAGTTGTCTATTTTTTCTCTTAACTAGTCCGTTTTGTTGTGGGGTGTAAGTGCATGAGGTGTGATGATGAATTCCATGAATGTTTAGATAATTGCCAAGAGAGGCATCCATATACTTAGTACCATTGTCAGACTGGAGTACACGAATCTGCTTTTGATATTGAGTACCTACCATTTTGTGGAATTTTTGAAAAGCTAGACACACATCACTTTTTTTGATAAGTAAAGACACCCAAATCATTCTAGTACATTCATCAATAAATGTTACAAAATAACGAGCTTTAGAAAGGGAAGAAATTTTTGCAGGACCCCAAACATCAGAATGAATCACCACAAAAGGTTCTAAACTTTTATTCAAACTTGGTAAATAAGAGGTGCGATGGCTCTTAGCCATTTCACAAATGTCACAATGAAAATCTAAATCATTTAGAGTTGAAAAAAGATGTGGTTGTAATTTTTTAAGATAACCAAAAGAAAGGTGTCCTAATCTCCGGTGCCATAACCAAACATTTACCCGAGTTCTGTCTTCATTGGTAGCTTGATTTGCCTGACTGATATTTTGTCCCTCATTTTCTGTCAATTCCAAGTAATAGAGTTTACCCCTTCTAACACCATAACCAAGAATCTTCCGANTCTTAGCTATTTCACAAATGTCACAATGAAAATCTAAATCATTTAGAGTTGAAAAAAGATGTGGTTGTAATTTTTTAAGATAACCAAAAGAAAGGTGTCCTAATCTCCGGTGCCATAACCAAACATTTACCCGAGTTCTGTCTTCATTGGTAGCTTGATTTGCCTGGCTGATATTTTGTCCCTCATTTTCTGTCAATTCCAAGTAATAGAGTTTACCCCTTCTAACACCATAACCAAGAATCTTCCGAGTCTGAAAGACACAAAAAGTGGGCCAAAACGTTACAGTGCAAGCAAGTGTGGAGGTAATTTGGCTAACGGACAAAAGATTGTATTCAAGAGATGGGACAACAAGAACGGTATCTAATGTAAGAGTATTAGTCAAGGTAACAAACCCTTCCCCAATAATAGGAGAAATACTACCATTTGCAGTGGAAATAATAGATTGAGAAGATGGAAGAATAGATTGCAATTGGCCAGAATCTCTAGTCATATGATCAGAAGCACATGTATCAATAATCCAAGTTCTATTCTTAGTAGTTATAGAAAATATAGATGCCTTACCAATAATACCAGGGTGGGCAACATTTGCTGTAGGTGGTGGTTGTTCTTCGTCCTTTGTTGCTATCACCATAGCCTTCCCAGCCATTTTCTTACGGGGCTTCTTTGAGAAATCCCACCATTCGGGATAGCCAATGATTTCATAGCAGCGTTGTTTTGAATGACCTTTTTCTCCGCAGTGAGTACACACCAGATTGTTAACCTTGCTAGATGATTGATTGCCCCGATTTTTCAAAGATCCATATCGATTTTGATCGGCTAGCATGGCGAAGTTCTTAGAAATTGGATGAGAGCCTCCCATTGTTTGTCTCTGTTGGTATTCCCTTCTAACATAAGCATACGTGCTTTCCAAATAAGCTTCGGATCTTTTCGCAATATTTCTCCACGAACCTGATCAAACTCTAAGTCAAGTCCACTGAGAAAAATATTAACTCGAAGCCTAGCCATTGCAGAATGCAACTGTAACACTCCTTTGACTGTTCCTTCTTGGAAGGTAGTCCTGTGATTGATTTCCTGGAAAATGGCAACCAATTCATTGTAATATGTTGGTAATGGTCGCCCATTCTGTTTGGTAGAGAAAGATCTCTGATTCAGCTAAAAAATATAGGTTTCGTCAGTTCCGTCATAGAATGTTTTCAATACAGCCTCCCATATATCTTTGGCTGTAGAGAGACGGATGAATCGTTGTATGAGCGACGGACTCATTGAATCAATCAGCCAACTTTTCACTATGTGATTTTCAATAATCCACGATCCAAGATTAGGATCTTCAGGTGCTGGTTTCTTCATTTATCCAGTAAGATAACCAGCTTTGTTGCAAGCACCGACCCGCATCTCCATGAGTTGAGACCATAATGAGTATTTGGTCTCATCCAGAGTGATTCCGATTGGAAAGGCCGAGTTGTCTTGATGAACAACAACTTGTGGTGGTGGTGGTGGTGGGATAAGATCTGTTGATACGCTTGTGATAGCAGCCATAGAATTCACAACAATGGTGAATATTCAGAATATGAATACGAATTTCGAAAGAAAAAAAATCAATTGTTAACACAGCTTCTCTTGGAGATGAACCCGCTCTGATACCATGTCAAGCAAAAGTTTCAATGCTGAATAATTCTATGTATATTCTTCTCCAAATCAGAGGTAATATATGAAGATAATTACATCCTAAAAAGGAAGCACATCATCCTAAAAAGGAAGCAAATCTTCCTAAAAAGGAAGCAAATTGTTTCTACATTTAGATACAAGATTGGTCAACTAACAGATTCCTAGAAGTAATTACAAAATCAATACAAAATCAATTCAATAATTTACAACTCATGCAGACACATATTTTAATTTGATGTCACTTAAATTATGTGTCAATCACTCTAACTAATTATTATTGTCTAATTAAACTATTGCATATTTTAGGAGGTTGAAACAAATTGTGAACCTTACTACAAGGAAATGAAAAATTCAGAAGGCCAAACCCCTCTAGAGTTACTCACCATTGAACATTCAGAACTATTGAAAAATGGGGAACTTTGGACGATGAAGACGGTTAGCTCATGTATGATAATTTTTTCTAGCAGCTGTCAATGTACCAACCAATACAAGGGAGAATATAAATAAGGTCTTTGCTGTGACAAATGCTGTCGCATTATCCTCCTCTTAGATCTCAATGCTCATCTTTTTATCTATTATTACATCTCGTTATGCAAAAGATGATTTTCTCAAATTGTTACCACTAAAGTTTATGGGTGGACTCTCAATGCTCTACATATCTATAACCACCATGATGATAGTTTTTTTCTCTGTCCTTCATCAAATATTATCATGGTAGATTAAGTTGGGTATCTATCTTTCCCACTGTACTTGCGTTTGCTGCAGGCTTTCTAATTTTTCTTCCACGACTTTCACTTATCAAAGCACTATTTGTATTCTTCTTAGGTTCTATTTAAGCATGAAAGCTTGTATACATTTTGGATTAGTGTTTATGGTTGCTCAATGGTCATGTTAACTCTAATTATTATTATTATTATTTTTGTCGAAGTTAATTTTGAGAGAGTATTTATTTTGTTTAATTAATTTCTACTACTTTGCATGTTCATATAGTGTATTAAAGATTAAAAATAGAGAGAATGCCACTTACAGTTGGAAATGCGTATGAAATTTGGCCGGACTAGTTCTGCTCAATAAGGTGCATGTCCATATAATGCTGGAAAACAAAGTAAAAAAGCATAGTCCCACACAGGAATGGAAAAACAATAGAGAAGTCTTTATAAACACTTACTTATGGTACGCTGGGGAACAGAGGAGCTCATGGGTACTAATGTGCACGAGGCTTCATAACCTATAGCCAAAGTCTAGAAATTGGGGCGAAAACTAATCGTTTAAGACTTCGCCTTTGGCTGTGATTTTAATATTTTTATCATAATTAAAACTGAATTTTAATTTAATTTAAATTCAATTTTAGGAAGTCAATTTAAATTAAATGATTTGGTATTTTATTTATTTTTTATTTTTAAAGAAAAAGATAATGGGTGGGGTTATTGCCCAAATAGTTTTTGGCCTATGTCATACCCCTAGGCGGATTAAACCCAAGTGACTAGTCAAAGAAGGTGATTGGCAATGATTAAGAGCACAACTCGGTTGCTGACCCAAAAAGGGGGTCGTGTCATGAGTTGGCATTGTCGGGTCAGACCAGTGATGTCATCATGGAAATTAACCCTAGAACTTTCAACTGTGAAAAAGGCAAAATAGATTGGTGATTTTTTTTCTTCCCATAACTTGTATGCAAAGTCATTACATTTAGCTGGATACCAACATTATTAAAAATTAACAGATACAGAATATATCAACCCATACTATAATTTAAGCATGCAAATCGAAGACCTAACATTTAGAGTTAATATAATTTATAATTTAACTTAATTTGAACTCTTGGGTAGGACAAGACAGCCTACATGCTACAAACAAACATAAATTTGATTTTATATTTGCATTCCTACATAGATTTTGAATTTGCAAAAGAGTAAACGACATGTTCCCACCCGAGGTTCAACAAAATGGCAAGTTGGTACCCTTAGTTTCATTTATTCCAAATTTCCACTCTTAAAGTAACACTGTTAGCCATTGTTGGGTTCTGATACATGTGTAGAGATTGCAATTACTGAACTGCCCTTGAACCTTTTGACTTTTGATTATTTAGCAATTAAAAATTGAGTGGACATGTAAAAAACCGAGAATGCCGCTATATTTATTTTATATACCCATAATAAATTAATGAAATCACAATAATGCCCCTTTATTTTAACTCTAAAATGCCAAATTTTAGAGGTAAACTACCCTAAACCCATGAAAATAAATAAAAAAATTCCCTTTCATCTTCCTGGTTTCTACCCTCTAGTGACGTCATAGCCTCTCAGGCCACTTTGGCCATTCACACTGGCGAACAAAGGTGAGGGCCCCCGAATGATGACTAAGGCCTAAGCGGCTCGATCAAAACGTGAGGGTCCCCGAATGATGACTAAGGCCTGAATGACTCGATCAAAGCGTGAAAGTCGTCAGTGTCATTGAGGTGCCTTAGGCCAGGTGGTCGCCTCCTGCCAACGCGCAACCACCTGGCCAGCCAGCGCGCAACCACCTGGCCAGCCCCCGATGTTGACTAAAAAAGGGCTTTTACGTACAATTGTTAGCGACGATTTCAAAAGTCGTCGCCAAAGGTAACTATTAGCGACGAAATATGAAATTGGTTGCCAATAGTTTAGCGGAATTTCTAATCCTCTCACAAGGTGGCGGGAAGCAAATTGGCGAGGACTTAGCGACGACATAATTCGTATAACAATGTTTTTGCCGACGAAAATAAAAAAGTGACACCAAGTTTTTTTGCGACGTAACTATATGTCGCCGTGGATACTTTTAGAGACGAAATAATACAAAACATAGCCAAAAGTATTTAGCAACGCAAATGCATGGCGCCATAAAATGTTTTTGGCGACGAACATATATAGAGCGACGCCAACGAAGTTTAGCTACGCAACAAAAGGCCCGTTGTAATACCTTTTCGGCGATGAAAATATAAAAAACAAAGCAGAATCCATCTGGCTACGCAACAAATTGTGCATCGGGAAATGTTTTGGTGACAAAAATATAAAAAAAAGACGTAAAATCCATCTGGTACGCAACAAATTGTTTGTCGGGAAACGTGTTCGGCGACAAAAAATATAATAATGAAGTAAAATCCATCTAGCTATGCAACAAATTGTGTGTCAGGAATGGGTTTTGGCGACGAAAATATAAAAATGACGCAAAATCCATCTAGCTACGCAATAAATTGTGCGTCGGGAAACGTGTTTGGCGACGAAAATATAAAAAACAATGCCAAAAACGTATTGTCCTGAAAAAAATTTGGTGTCAATTTTCTTAAAATCATTGCCATTAGTTTGTTAAAATTTAATTTTTAATATAATTTATATTTAATGACAATAATTGAAAACATAAAACTAATCAGTAATTAATAAAAGAAATCAAAATTATATTATTATATTATTTTGTAAATATGAAAAGCACCATGGGGTAAATTGTTTTTCGGTTTTCACTTGGCAGCTTAAGCGTGGTACTGTTTTGTACTATTTAGAATATTATTATTTATTTGTTATTATTATTAGGTTAGTTAGTATTATTTTTTATTTATTATAATAAATTTATAAATTATTTAATATTTATATTAAATATAAATTTAGTACATTAAATTAATAATATAAAGCAAGCAAATCAAAATTAATGCACAATGAAGAATACATCACAATATGCAAATTAAATTTGGATGACAAAATAAATATTATAATTCTCAATATCATCTTCAACTTATACATCTTCACTTTATCACTCATCTCATCGTTTATGAAATTGGTATCATCGTCATAACTGACTACTTGACTCCATAAATTGAACAACCTCTGTTCCACATCCACCCTATGAAGTTTCTTGTTCATTAACATTTGCATCAACATGAAAACTAATTATCTGAATTATGGCGATATGCATCATGATGCGATTGATCTTTCACAATGTTATCGGGAATGTCGTATAAATGCCTATGTTGCACCTCTGTATAACTTTCCAATTGGCCCCAACTTAGGATCATCGATGTAGAAACTTGTTTAGCTTGATATCCTAACACATAAGGATCATTGGCATACCATTTGTGACTCACATTGATGCTTGTAAAGTGAAAATCCTTTTGCAGCCATTTCTTTTTAGGGTCAGTGTCAAACCAAGTGCATTTAAATAAAATCACACTTCTGTCATAATATAATTCACTTCAACAACTGAATCAAGAATCCCATAAAACTCCATCCTCTCATATCACCATCACCATTATCATCATCTTCAAGTTCCTCATACACTAAAACACCACTATTTTGGGTGTGAGTCGATCATCACGATCTTTCACAGTGAATCGTACTCCGTCAACAATACAAGCAGTATATTTAGACACTCGTCTATCAGGCTTGCACGCTAATGAATACAATCATCGTAGCCTCCACTGCTCCTGAGAACGTAACACTTTCATCTACCCAAAAAAAGAAAAATATATTAAAATATATGATCAATATAAAAGTTGAAAACCGTAAAAAAATAAATATAAGACTCCAAATGTTCGACGATTACCGAGTTCAAGCCAATCAGGAAACATTTGTTGTTGCCTTTTCAATATTCCACCTCTGAAATATTAGTGCCTTCACTTTCTTTTGCTAATTCAAGCATGTGCTCACTAAACATTTTTTTCATAAGTACAACAAAAGATTAAACAAAGTTAGAACATATCATATTAAATGAAAATAAAAACCTACAAAAACAAAAAATTCACAAGGTTAGCAAAAAATATCACTACTAATGGGTATTTAGTTTTGGCTTTGGGATCAGGTTCATATTGTTTCTTTGGAATTCTCTATTTGACCTTTGTGGATATCTAGGATCTATATTTTCTGCAAAAATAGGTATTTCATTAGACTCACTAGACATTGGATTTGAAATTACTGCGGAGGAACACTCTCGGTTAATTCTTCAGCTAATGATGTAGACATGGGTAACTCTGGCGGACGGTAGTGCTTCAGACATGTCCAGAAAAATTGGGGGGATCACACTTTGTTGAACTCCATCGATTTTGAAGCTTTTCGACTATGTTTTCTAGTTCTACAAATTCACCTCCTCCTGCATTTTGTTGTTGAACATTCTCTTCACTAGAACCTCCCATTGGAGGGAATGGTCAGAGACTCCCCTTGAATAATAAGGCTCTAATTCATGAAAAGAGGCATTCTAAAGTCACATGTAATTTTTGGGTTTGGAGATCATAGCACTAAACCTTTTTGAAGTTCAGAAAGCCAATGAAAACACAGCATTGGCACATGGATCAAGTTTAGTTCATTACAACCAAAGACTCGGGGTCCAAGATTAGGAAGATGAGGAACTGAAAGTTAGGATTGCTTTTTTGTTGTGGAGTTTGAAAATCTATCACTGTGAAGGGTTCGATTAATGAGATAAGCTGCAGATTTTACAGCTTCTCCCCAATAAAACGAGGCAGTTTCTGCCAAAAAGAGAAGCACGAACCACCTCTAAAAGTTGTCTATTTTTTCTCTTAATAAGTCCTTTGTTGGGGGTGTAAGTGCATGAGGTTTGATGACGAATTCCATGAATGTTTAGATAATTGCCAAGAGAGGCATCCATATACTCAGTACCATTGTAAGATTGGAGTACACGAATCTGCTTTTTGATATTGAGTACCTACCATTTTGTGGAATTTTTGAAAAGCTAGACACATATCACTTTTTTTTGTAAGTAAAGACACCCAAATCATTCTAGTATATTCATCAATAAATGTTACAAAATAACGAGCTTTAGAAAGGGAAGGATTTTTGCAGGACCCCAACATCAGAATGATCACCACAAAAGGTTCTAAACTTTTATTCAAACTTGGTAATAAGAGGTGCGATGGTTCTTAGCCATTTCACAAATGTCACAAATGAAAATCTAAATCATTTTGAGTTGAAAAAAGATGTGGTTGTAATTTTTTAAGATAACCAAAGAAAGGTGTCCTAATCTCCGTACCATAACCAAACATTTACCCGAGTTCTGTCTTCATTGGTAGCTTGATTTGCCTGGCTGATATTTTGTCCCTCATTTTCTGTCAATTCCAAGATATAGAGTTTACCCCTTCTAACACCATAACCAAGAATATCTGAGTCTGAAAGACACAAAAATTGGGCCAAAAAGTTATAGTGCAAGCAGTGGAGGTAATTTGGCTAACGGACAAAAGATTGTATTCAAGAGATGGGACAACAAGAACAATATCAATGTAAGAGTATTCGTCAAGGTAACAAACCCTTCCCTAATAATAGGAGAAGTATACCATTTGCAGGGGAGATAATAGATTGAGAAGATGGAAGAATAGATTGCAATTGGCCAGAATCTCAGTCATATGATCAGAAGCACCTGTATCAATAATCCAAGTATTCTTAGTAGTTACAGAAAATACAGATGCCTTACCAATAATACCTGGGTGGGAAACATTTGCTGTGTAGGTGGTGGTGTTCTTCGTCCTTTGTTGCTATCACCATAGCCTTCCCAGCCATTTTCTTACGGGGCTTCTTGAGAAATCCACCCACTCGAGATAGCCAATGATTTCATAGCAGCGTTGTGTGGAATGACCTTTTTCTCCGCAGTGAGTACACAGCAGATTGTTAACCTTGCTAGATGATTGATTGCCTCGATTTTTCAAAGATCCATACGATTTTGATCGGCTAGCATGGCGAAGTTCTCAGAAATTGGATGAGAGCCTCCATTGTTTGTCTCTGTTGGTATTCCCTTCTAACATAAGCATACTGCTTTCCAAATCAAGCTTCGGATCTTTTCGCAATATTTCTCCACGAACCTGATCAAACTCTAAGTCAAGTCCACTGAGAAAAATATTAACGAAGCCTAGCCATATGCGAATGCAGCTGTAACACCCTTTGACTGTTCCTTCTGGGAGGTAGTCTTGTGATTGATTTCCTAGAAATGGCAACCAATTCATTGTAATATGTTGGTAATGGTGCCCATTGCTGTTGGTAGAGAAAGATCTCTGATTCAGCTAAAAAATATAGGTTTCGTCAGTTCCGTCATAGAATGTTTTCAATACAACCTCCCATATATCTTTGGCTGTAGAGAGACGGATGAATCGTTGCGTCAGAGCGATGGACTCATTGAATCAATCAGCCAACTTCTCACTATGTGATTTTCAATAATCCACGATCCAAGATTAGGATCTCAGGTGTGGTTTCTTCATTTCTCAGTAAGATAACCAGCTTTGGTTGCGAGCACCGATCGCATCTCCATGAGTTGAGACATAATGAGTATTTGGTCTCATCCAGGTGATTCCGATTGGAAGGCCGAGTTGTCTTGATGAACAACAACTTGTGGTGGTGGTGGTGGTGGGATAAGATCTGTTGATACGCTGTGATAGCAGCCATAGAATTCACACAATGGTAATATTCAGAATATGAATACGAATTTCGAAAGAAAAAAAATCAATTGTTAACAGCTTCTCTTGGAGATGAACCCGCTCTGAACATGTCAAGCAAAAGTTTCAATTCTGAATAATTCTAGTATATTCTTCTCCAAATCAGAGGTAATATATGAATAAAATTATATGGCTGCTTTATTATCACAGTTAAGATTCATGGGTTTTGCATAATCAATCCCCAAATCTTTAAGTTTGTTCCTGATCCATAACATCTCGCACACACCTTGGGCCATTCCTCGAAATTCAGCTTTAGCGTTTGATCTTGCCACAACCTTCTGCTTCTTGCTTCTCCAAGTGACGAGATTGCCTTCAACAAATGTAAAATAACCTGACGTCGATCTTCTAGTTGTCTGGTCACCTGCCCAATCGGAGTCCGTGTATCCTTCAATGTTTGAGACATCATTTTTTCAGAACAATAAACCTTTCCCTAGAGCACACTTCAAATATCTCAGAATTCGATAGACTGCATCCATATGTTCTTCACTTAACGTATGCATGAATTGGCTTACAACACTTACGACATACGCTATGTCTGGCCTTGTGTGTGATAAGTAGATTAACCTCCCAACTAGCCGTTGGTAACGACCCTTATTAGTTGGAGTTTGATCTGGTAGAATCCCAAGCTTGTGATTCATCTCTATAGGTGTTTCTGCTGGTTTACAATCAAGAATTCCAGTTTCAGTGAGAAGATCTAACACGTATTTTCGTTGTGAAAGAAAAATTTCATGTTTCGATCTTGCCACCTCAATCCCCAAGAAATATTTAAGCTGCCTAAGATCTTTCATTTCGAACTCAGCAGCCAAATGTTCTTGTAATGCCTTCATTTCAGACAAATCATCTCCTATTAACACCATATCATCAACATACACTATCAACACCGTTACCTTTCCTTCTTTGTGTTTTATAAACAATGTATGGTCTGAATTACTCTGTTTATAACCAGCTGCCTTCATTGTCGTTGAAAACCTCCCAAACCACACCCTGGGTGACTGTTTTAGTCCATATAAGGACTTCTTCAGCTTACATACTTCATTTCCATGCATGGAACTACGTCTGACACCAGGAGTAGCTCCATGTAAACTTCTTCTTCCAAATCTCTGTTGAGAAAAGCATTTTTAACATCGAATTGTTTCAAGGGCCAATCTCAATTTGCTGCTATAGAAATAATAATGCGAATTATATTTATCTTGGCTACTAGTGCAAAAGTATCTTGGTAGTCTATTCCATACCTTTGTGTATATCCCTTTGCCACTAGTCTCGCTTTATACATGTCAATACTTCCATCTACTTTGAGTTTCACCGTGAACACCCATCTACATCCAATTGTCTTCTTTTCTTTAGGTAGTGAAACAAGTTCCCGCGTGGCATTTTTTTGTAGAGCTGCCATCTCTTCGTTCATCGCCTTAGTCCATTTGGGATCTTCCAAAGCATCATGTACACTCACTACAACNTATTAAAACCCACTCAAAAGCCCTCAAAATCCTTGGAGAATTGAGTGAAAAATTGAGAGAAAATGGAGAAGGAGAGTGGCGGTGGAATGAGAGAAATAAGGGTTTCAAACCCTTAACATTTTATTTTATAACCAAACTTTCCCATTTTGCCCTTACTCTTTCTTAGAAATTCCATCTTTGTCCCTTAGTCAATTACCATAATGCCCTCATTTTTATTGTATTCTCTATGAAATTCTATCTCTTTTCACTCCCCACAATTTCAACTAATTTTGAGTGAAAAGATTATTTTACCCTTAATGCAAGTTTAAGGCAATTTCTTCATATTCTCGTAAAATAATTCTAACAAAAATCAACTAAGGACTATAAAACATAATTTAAATTACATACCTCCATGTGGGTGTTACAATAGGTGTTTCTGCTGGTTTACAATCAAGCATTCCAGTTTTAGTGGGAAGATCTAACACGTATTTTCGTTGTGAAAGAAAAATTCTATGTTTTGATCTTGCCACCTCAATCCCCAAGAAATATTTAAGCTGCCCAAGATCCTTCATTTTGAACTCAAAAGCCAAATGTTCTTGTAGTGCCTTCATTTCGGACAAATCATCTTCTGTTAATACCATATCATCAACATACACTATCAACACCGTTACCTTTCCTTCTTTGTGTTTTATAAACAAAGGATGGTCTAAATTACTCTGTTTATAACTAGCTGCCTTCATTGTCGCTGAAAACCTCCCAAACCACGCTCTGGGTGACTGTTTTAGTCTGTATAAGGACTTCTTCAGCTTACATACTTCATTTCCACGCATGGAACTACGTTTGACACCAAGAGGTAGCTCCATGTAAACTTCTTCTTCCAAGTCTCCGTTGAGAAAAGCATTTTTAACATCAAATTGTTTCAAAGGCCAATCTCTATTTGCTACTATAGAAATAATAATACGAATGGTATTTATCTTGGCTACTGGTGCAAAAGTGTCTTGGTAGTCTATTCCATACCTTTGTGTATATCCCTTTGCCACTAGTCTCGCTTTATACCTGTCAATACTTCCATCTGCTTTGAGTTTCACCGTGAACACCCATCTACATCCAATTGTCTTCTTTTCTTTAGGTAGTGAAACAAGTTCCCAAGTGGCATTTTTTTGTAGAGCTGCCATCTCTTCATTCATCACCTTAGTCCATTTGGGATCTTCCAAAGCATCCTATACGCTACTAGGAATAGATATAGTGGATAATTGATTAATAGTAAGTGCATATGATTCAGACAACCTATGAGATGACATATAATTACTAATTGGGTATTTAGTTTTGGCTTTGGGATCAGGTTCATATTGTTTCTTTGGAATTCCTATTTGACCTTTGTGGATATCTAGGATCTATATTTTCTGCAGAAACAGGTATTTCATTAGACTCATTAGACATTGGATTTGAAATTACCTGAGAAGGAACACTCTCGATCAATTCTTTAGTTAATGGTGTAGACATGGGTAACTCTGGCGGCCTTGGTAGTGCTTCAGACATGTCCAGAAAATTGGGGGGATCACACTTTTGTTGAACCTCATTTCCATCACGATTTTGAAGCTTTTTGACTATGTTTTCTAGCTCTACAAATTCACCTTCTCCTCCATTTTGTTGTTGAAGATTCTCTTCACTAGAACTCTCCCCCTAGAGGGAATGGTCAGAGACTCCCCTTGAATAATAAGGCTCTAATTCATGAAAAGAGGCATCCAAAGTCACATGTAATTTTTGGGTTTAGGGATCATAGCACCTATAACCTTTTTCAAGTTCAGAATAGCCAATGAAAACACAGCGTTTGCCACATGGATCAAGTTTAGTTCGTAAAATTTTTAGAATGTGAGCGTAAACAATACAACCAAAGACTCGGGGTTCAAGATTAGGAAGATGAGGAACTGAAAGTAAGGATTGCATTTTTTGTTGGGGAGTTTGAAAATCTATCACTCGTGAGGGGGTTCGATTAATGAGATAAGCTGCAGATTTTACAGCTTCTCTCCAATAAGAACGAGGCATGTTCATGCCAAAAAGAGAAGCACGAACTACCTCTAAAAGTTGTCTATTTTTTCTCTCAGCTAGTCCGTTTTGTTGTGGGGTGTAAGTGCATGAGGTTTGATGACAAATTCCATGAATGTTTAGATAATTGCCAAGAGAGGCATCCATATACTCAGTACCATTGTCAGATTGGAGTACACGAATCTACTTTTGATATTGAGTACCTACCATTTTGTGAAATTTTTGAAAGGCTAGACACACATCACTTTTTTTGATAAGTAAAGACACCCAAATCATTCTAGTACATTCATCAATAAATGTTACAAAATAACGAGCTTTAGAAAGGGAAGAAATTTTTGCAGGACCCCAAACATCAGAATGAATCACCACAAAAGGTTCTAAACTTTTATTCAAACTTGGTAAATAAGAGGTGTGATCACTCTTAGCCATTTCACAAATGTCACAATGAAAATCTAAATCATTTAGAGTTGAAAAAAGATGTGGTTGTAATTTTTTAAGATAACCATAATCTCCGGTGCCATAACCAAACATTTACCTGAGTTCTGTCTTCATTGGTAGCTTGATTTGCCTGACTGATATTTTGTCCCTCATTTTCTATCAATTCCAAGTAATAAAGTTTACCCTGTCTAACACCATAACCAAGAATCTTTCGAGTTAGGATGTCCTAAAAGACGCAAAAAGTGGGCCAAAAAGTTACAGTCCAAGCAAGTGTGGAGGTAATTTGGCTAACAGACAAAAGATTGTATTCAAGAGATGGGACAACAAGAACAGTATCTAATGTAAACGTATTAGTCAAGGTAACAGACCCTTCCCTAATAATAGGAGAAGTACTACCATTTGTAGTGGAAATAATAGATTGAGAAGATGGAAGAACAGATTGTAATTGGCCAGAATCTCTAGTCATATGATCAGATGCACCTGTATCAATAATCCAAGTTCTATTCTTAGAAGTTACAGAAAATACAGATGCCTTATCGATAATACCTAGGTGGGCAACATTTTCTATAGGCGGTGGCTGTTATTCGTCCTTGGTTGCTGTCACCATAGACTTCCCAGCCATTTTCTTACGGGGCTTCTTTGAGAAATCCCACCACTCGGGATAGCCAATGATTTCATAGCAGCGTTGTTGTGAGTGACCTTTTTCTCCGCAGTGAGTGCACACTAGATTGTTAACCTTGCTAGATGATTGATTGCCCTGGTTTTTCAAAGATCCATATCGATTTTGACTGGCTAGCATGGCGAAGTTCTTAGAAATTGGATGAGAGCCTCCTATTGTTTGTCTCTGCTGGTATTCCCTTCTACCATAAGCATACGTTCTTTCCAAATCAAGCTTTGGATCTTTTCGTAATATTTCTCCACGAACCTGATCAAACTCTAAGTCAAGTCCACTTAGAAAAATATGAACTCGAGGCCTAGCCATTGCAAAATGCAACTGTAACACCTCTTCGACTGTTCCTTCTTGGGAGGTAGTCCTATGATCGATTTCCTAGAAAATGGCAACCAGTTCATTGTAATACATTGGTAATGGTTGTCCATTCTGTTTGGTAGAGAAAGATCTCTGATTTAGCTAAAAAATACAAGTTTTGTTATAGAATGTTTTCGATACAGCCTCCTATATATCTCTGGCTGTAGGGAGACGAATGAATCGTTGCATCAGCGATGGACTCATTGAATCAATCAGCCAACTTTTGACTCTGTGATTTTCAGTAATCCATGATCCAAGATTAGGATCTCCAAGTGCTAGTTTCTTCATTTCTCCAATAAGATAACCAACTTTGTTGCGAGCACCGATTCGCATCTCCATGAGTTGAGACCATAATGAGTAGTTGGTCTCATCCAGAGTGATTCCGGTTGGAAATGTCAAGTTGTCTTGATGAATAACAACTTGTGGTGCTGGTGGTGGGATAAGATCTGTTGATACGCCTGTGATAGCAGCCATAGAATTCACAACAATGGTGAATATTCAGAATATGTATACGAATTTCGAAAGAAAAGAAAAAAAATTCAATAGTTAACACAACTTCTATTGGAGATGAACCTACTCTGATACCATGTCAAACAAAAGTTTCAATGCTGAATAATTATGTGTGTATTCTTCTCCAAATCAGAGGTAATATATGAAGATAATTACATCCTAAAAAGGAAACAAATTGTTTCTATACTTAGATACAAGATTGGTCAACTAACAGATTCCTAAAAGTAAATACTAAATCAATACAAAATCAATTCAATAATTGACAGCTCATGCAGACAGGATTCTGGTTCTAGTTCCTACCTAGAACCGGCCATCATAGGGCCGGTTTCAATTTTAAAAAATTAGAATCAGTATTGTGCGATTCTAGTTCCTGTTCCACTGTTGTAGGAACCGAGACCAAAAACAGGAACCAAAACTAGAACCGAGACTCGGGTAGGAACTGAGATTGAACTGTAATTTTTGTAAACTTTTGGGGTGTATTTGTCATTTTTGTGAATAGTAGGGGGTAATGATTTTTTCCGAGTACTTGGAATCGAAATCGACTAGTTCCAGTTCCATGGGATGTAATAGCCGCTTTCTACTCAAACACTCAAAAAAATACATAATGACCATACATGTAAAATAACATAAATAGTTGGGCCCAAATTTTTCTTTCATTAAACATATATATATACATAAATATTATTTTCACAAACATTGTAACATGTACAAAACATCAAAAATAAGATGGACAGTGTAGCCATTTCCCTTCGCTTGCCGATGCCCATCCGACTGTGTCCTCACCTAGATCCTGCAAAACATGAAAAACAACGGGGTGAGCACAACTAATGCTCAGTAAGTAAATCCTCTACGCATCTATCCCCGTAACTATCTCTCTCTAATTCTTTCCTTACAATTCTTATTTACTCTCTCTCTTATAGTTCTCTCTATTTTCTCTTTCTCGTAACTCTTTTCTACTAACTCTCTTTAGTAGTCACGGCCTCATCTTACCGAAGGCACGGCCGGGACTCACCCCCACTCTCCGTGACTTCTACTCATTCTAGCCGATCGGACTCGGTTATGCATGGATTCGGAACCCTTGGCCATGTGAGTGTATAATCTCTCTCTCTCGGGTACTCTCGGGTATAGCCCTCATCCGCATGCACTCTCATGGGCTACACCACTTCTCTCTCTCATACTCATGCCGCTCTCTCAATGCGGCGTACATGCGGGAATACTCTACCCATAACTCATGGGTTCCCCATCGCACAACCTACTCTAGTCTCTTTTGTTTAGCTCTACTTTCTCTTTGTTCTCTAGTGCTCATTCTCTCTTTCTCTCTCTTTACTCTTAAAGTAGCTTATACTCACATTCTCTTACTAATTTCTCAAGCTACTTCTTAAGTACATAAATAATGCGTATGAACGCTCATGCTCACTAATGCACTTATGCAAAGCAAATGCAAGGGTACATCAAAGACAGTCATTCTGTGCAGGTCACACTAAAAAGTGCATAACTTGCGTTATAAACATCGGATTGCAACGGTTTTGGTCTCGTTTTAAAGCTTAAAAACAGGGCTACAACTTTGATGTTTTGGTCTCAGCCCAGTTCAATCCTTAAGATGCCCAAAATTCACTTAGAAAGTACGGCTGTGACAGGGCAGATTTCACTTAGGTATTTCCTCAAATAACTCATGTGCATACCAAAGCTCTACTTATCTATAATCTACTCTTCTTTAATCATCCAAAATGGAAGAAAAACTCCCTCATGCACTCTAATTTCCTGTCAAGGCAAAACACTCCCATAGGGTTTGCTCATAACACCTCCAACTTCAATCAAACTCAACTCATCATCATACAATCACAACACTTCTCATAACTCAATTAAATTCATATCAACAAAGATACATACTCATAACATCTCAATTTCTCAGCAAGCATAATACATACTATACATATACAATTTCTACTCAAATAAATTCTAAATCTCAATTTAGTTTGGATTTACTACCTTATGGAGGGTTCCACTAATACTTCTCCTTAGTACCTTGTCCCTTCTCACACCTTTAACCCATAAAAACCATAAGGCTTCAAGATACAAATATAAGCAAAACTATACTAAAGCGAGAATCCTTACCTTAGGTGCTTTAGATGAAATCTTTACTAAAAAATTACCCAAAAGCTCCTTAGAAATCTTGGAAGATGGATGGAGAATGAGAGAAGTAGAGAATGGTTATGGCGGTGGAAATGGTGAAATGAAGATTTTCTCAATATTCCTTTTAGCTTATATATAACCATCATTTCCATTTTGCCTTGCTCTTCCTTAGAAATTCCATCTATATCCTTTTATTCTTTACAAATACACCCTTATTCAACACATCTCTACAAATTTCCTTTCATTTACTCCCCACTTTCTTACTAATGGGGGTAGAAAGGTCATTATGCCCCAAAGGAAGATTCTCTAGAAACATCAAGAAATTTTTTCAACTGGCTTGTTGCCGTGACGAAGAAACTTTCGTCGCCCCCGGCGAAAAGTTACAGAACCGACCGCCCACTCAAGCCAACGTCATCGCGGTGAAACTATTCTTCGCCTCGGCGAAGACTGAAATTTTAAGGTCTGCAAAACTCGACCAAATTCAAGGCAAACACTCAACATACAACCTCAATTAAAACTGAATAATGAACTGTTAAGTAATACAGTAAATTTTAAGTACGTACCTCAAGTGGAGCGTTAATGGGATTTGGTGGGGGTACCTAGACCTGCCCACCCCTAAGCATAACATACTATTAAGATGACAATAAGACACATTGGTTTCGGGAATGTTATTGTTAAAAATATAGACTATTAGTGAGATAGATTACCTTGAAGATTAAGAAGAATATATAATATATATGTTCGATTAGATTGGTGGGTATAAATAATTAATATGCTTGGTTGCGGAATAAAGAATTCTGGGAGAGCCTTTTACTGAATTACCTTATTTTAAATATTATTATTTTTTAAATCTAGATTATTACTTTTACGCACTACATTTGACAATTTAGCTAAAACACCCCAACCACAATAAAAGTATAAAATTAAACAAAATACCGAGTTAACCAAGCGACTGCCAACCGCTGATAGTTGCATGACTAGTCAAATTTGGCCGTTCGTGCATGAAGATTTTGGGAACAAAAGGTGAAAATCAAGAAATCAAGAAGGAAGAAGAATGACGCAAAGAGTTCTGGAAATCTGGATCTTTCACTAACTGAAAAAAAGAATGGGTGACAAATATACACATCCAATTTACAAAAGCGGCGTTTTAAGTAAGCAAAACTATACTAAAGACATAAAATTGAAGTTTGCAAATTACACCCAATCACTACATTTAAAACAGACCAAACTTGATCAAAACCAATTTACTCATATCTTCCTTTAAGCTAACTACAATCCTGTTTTTCAGTCACCATCTCTCATACTCAATATCATCTCTTAAACTAAACTACATTCTGTTTTCCAGTCACATCTTCTCATTTTTTGCTTACACAATATCTCCCCAAAAGTAAACTCCATTTGTCACTGCTTAGGAATCAACATAATTTGTCAGACACATAATGCTCCACAGAACTATATCAAATACATCAGCAACAGAATTACACAGTAGCTTTAACTCTACAGCCACATTGAATTAAAACCACCAACAATCTACTGTGACGTGCTAAAACACCAGCAAAAGACTTGGACACACAACCAAGATCCATTATCAAAACAGTCAACTCCTAAATTCATCAGCTAAGCAACCAATTCAATTCTGATCAATCAGGCAACTCTGAATTACATTAGCTTTGATCAAACATTCAACGCTGAACAACTCTTAGCTTAGCACAAGCTCATTTTGATCAACCCATTAGACTTTAACTCTCTTTAGTAAAGAAGGCAACAATTGAGTTTCTCCTTAAGAGTTTGAAACCATGTGCTGCAAGTGCCTTGGTTAGAACATCAGCAACTTGATATTCGAAGGCACATATTGGACAGACAGTCTTTAGTTAGGCAACCACTGAATTAGTTTGGATACAACGTGTTTCAGGAACTTGGAATAACAATCAATTAGTCCCACTCTTGGTGTGACAATATGAGTGTAAGAGTTGTCCTCCAATCCGGTGTTTCATGTAGAGCCAAAGCACATCAAAATTGATATGCATTATGTGAGGTATTTGGCCTCTGTTGAAGACAAGGCAACCACCTTGTTTCCCAGAACACCATTAACCAGGTTACCACAAGAAAGATACTGTACCTATAGTGGATCTTCTATCACCCAGTCATAGCCAAATCTGCCCAGCATATCCCTCTAACTAAAAATATTGATGTTTTTTGAAGAATAAACCATGCTGAATTGTCCCTTAATATATCAAAGAACCCTTTTAAAAGTTGTTAATGATTGGTAGTAGGATGCTGAAGAAATTGAATCAACCGTTAACAACAAAGGCCAAATCAGGTTTGGACAGTGTGAGATACTGCAGGCCACCTACAAGACTTCTATAGAGTGAGCGTGATAAAAAAAGATTTAGGAGTCTTGTTCCTCTGCCATAGAGTGTTACAAGGTTTGCTTCTAAGAGACCCGTTTTGGTTAAAAGATCTGCGCATATTTGGCTTGAGTAAGTAACACTTCCTACTTCATGAACTTCAAAGCCTAAGAAATAGCTAAGAGCCCTTAGAGTTTTTAGGCAAACTGCTATTCAGCTAGTTACCACTTGTGCAATGAGAGTAGAATCATTCCTCTGAGGAGAATGTCAACTACATAAACCAAAATAAAGGGCTTGATTTCCCTTCTTATAGAAAAATAAGCTAGTGTCAGATATACTACTCTAGAATCCCACTCAATGGGGCCCTTTCAATTTATCAAACCAGACCCTTAGGCCTTTTCAATCCATATTGGCTTTATGCAGTTTACAAAAATGTTAGGGTGCTGTGATAATAAATCCTTCAAGTTGTAACATAAACACTATTTTTAAAAGTTCACCATCAAGAAAGCATTGTTGATATCAATTTCAGTATTCCCAGTTGTTATCTACGAAGAGAAAGCAGATCTGATTTGTCCAGCTTAATACAGGTAAAAATTTGCAAAGTAATCTAGGCCAGGGGTTGCTAAAACCCTTAGCTACTAGCTGACCTTATACTTTTGAAGGGTGCCACAGACTTTAGTCTTAAAGACCCACTTACAACCCACAACATCATGTTGGGTAAAGGGAAAAGTTCCCATGTTTTGTTTCTAAAAAGAGCTTCAAATTCTTCATTCATAGTTGTCCTCCTTCTGAAAATGTTAGGGCCTGTGCAACAGTTTTTGGCTTGACAAGAATGGAAAGAGTAGTTAGATAAACTTGTCCTGCCATACTTTAAAATTTAGACTTGACCTAGTAAACCATTGGATGAAGATTAGTGTGGACTGATCTTTTGGTCGAGATAGCACAAACTTCAAGCTGAATTCCTGAAGAGATATGTTTAATAAAATAGTCTCAAAGTGAACCAGAAGTTGAAGTTCCAATGAGATTAGAAGTGAGCATATTAGTATGGGAATATGGCACTAGAGTTGGAACTTAGTGTTTGGTGTTTGCTAGTCAAACTTTCTTGTGAAATAGGCAAGACTACTTCTAACTGAATTCCAGATGAAGCATTCTGATCAGAGGACAAGAAGTCTTATTCTGAATTAGACGTGGCACATTTAAATATGAAGAGTTCTAATGAGAAGAACTAGTGTCAGGAGCCACTACTGTCTTGGAAGATGAAGTAGATGTATCAACACCATCAGGACTCTATAACAAAGATGCACAAGAAGGTCCTATTGCCCCAAGTGTAGGAGACTCAATGGCACCTCCTGAGGTAGTAGGTGCAATAAATGAAGGTATAGAATCATGATTAACACTAGAGTGTGTTGGTGTTATAGTAGCATGGGAAGGATAATGAGATGGACCAGAAGTGCTATCATGTCTTATGTCAGTACGCAGGCAATGAGATAGATCCCAGGAAGAATGCAGATGATCAATATTAGTAGACAAAGCATGCTTTGTATTGTCCATATCTTTAAATAGGAAGTATTTAAAACCAAGTTTGGAAAGAAAGACTAACTCATCAAATTTAACCTGCTTAACAACATAGATCTTACCTGTAGAAGAGAGGCATTTATATCCCTTATGAGCTGAGCTATACCCTATAAAGACGCATTGTTCAGTATGGTAAGACAATTTATGTTTCGATATGGTCTTATAAAAGGATAGCAACAGTAACCAAACACTTTCAGCTCATTGTACTTAGGTTCTCTTTGGTAAAGTGCCTGATAAGGAGATATATTGTCTAAGACAGATGAGGGCAGTCTATTAACAACGTAAGCAACTATACCGAAGGCCTGCCACTAAAGACATAATGGCATACCCGCATGTGCTAGCAAAGTTAAGCCAATTTTTGTAATTGTCTTGTGGCGTCTTTCTACTCTACCATTTTGTTGGTGAAGGTAGGGACAAGGGTGTCTAAAGGCAATACCATGATGTTGTGATTAGTCAGTAAAAGATCTAAACTCTCTTCCCTAATCAGTTTACAAAGTCTTAAGTTTAGTCTCTAATTGGTTTTCAGAATATCTATGAAAATAAGTGAATATCTTGAATGCTTCAGACTTGAATTTCAGGGGATAAATCCACATAAACCTACTATAATCATCCACAAACAACATTTAATATTTGAACCCTTCAGAAGAATTCACTAGTGCAAGATCCCACAAATCAGAGCAAACAAGTTCAAGTGGCTTTGTAGTTTTAGGGGCAGTTGTAGGAAAAGATGTTTGAGACAACTTTTCAAATTGACACGAATCACAAAATATAGCTTTATCAAAACAACCAGATATATGCATCTTATTCATCACATGTTTAAGTGTTTTTACTTGTGGATGCCCTAACCTGGCATGCCACAATGTTGTCAAAGTATCATGAACAACATAATTATGTCTCGATGGAGCAGAAGCTTTATTAGTATTACAACCATTTGAATTGAAACTAGAAGCAGCAGCAACATGACAAGATGTATTGGGAGTGAAGGCAGTAGCAACCGTAGGCAAAGAGACTTGTAGTTGATATAACCCATCCTTTAGAGATTCTTGAAGCAATATCTCACTGGTCCACTTATCCTTTACAAGACAATGATTAGAGTGAAATTCAACAATCACATCATTATCCCTTGTAATTTGTGAAATGCACAGTAAGTTATTAGCTATATGAGGTACACACAACATTTTTAAGGCATAAAACTCTAGAGGAAGAGTTTAAGAAAGACAGACTTGTATGAGAAACAGGGACTGTCTACCCATTACCCACTTGGACTATTGCTCCTCCTTGATAATTGTCCTATATCACCAAATTCTTTAATTTGAAGCTCATGTGGTTGGTGGCACCTAAGTCCACATACCATGTTTGATCAGCTACTGTGTGTGGAGTAGCCATTGGTGGTCCAAACGAAGTGGATGTAGGAGGTTGATTTAAGGTCTGCAGATTAGTGTTAGAAAATACAGATTTACCAGATTGAGATTGCTAAGGATAACTAGGATTTGAGAGTTGTGTTGAGTAGGGACATAACCTCTAGGACATCCAAACTGAGTACTCACTGGGACATGTATTCCTCCTGTATTACAAACTAAGGGAGTTGATGGACCATGAAACTAACCTAGTACCATTCTGGATGCTAGTAGAGTCTGTGCTGATTCAGGAGTTTGTGTATTATGCAGGGATTGTGAGGTATTATCATAAGAAAAATTCCCAACATTGTACCCATATCCAAAGTTATATCTTGGCCCAGCATGAACAAAACCTTGATATTCATGATTAAACCTATGATAACATTGCAAGGCTGAATGTCCTCCCTTGCCACGGACCTAACATATTAACTTTGGTCTAAAATAACCTCTACCTCTACCTCTACCTTTACTGCACACCATTTGAGAATTATACATCTGATATTGATTAAAATGAGGAAAATTATCACCAGTAGCTAAAGGTTGAGGGTATAGTTGTTGTTCCATAAGGTTAAATGTAGGTCTAGTGAAATCTTGATGGACATTATTTCTAGATAACTGATAGGAAATGAGACTCTGCTGAGGATGTACAGACTGATAATTTTGGTTAGTTGTATTCAGGAAGGGCTGAGAATATGAATGTTGAGTAAAGACTATTCCATATCTCATAGGCAGTAACACACTTAGCTACATGATGGAACACAATTTCATAAATTGTAGAATAAAGCCAGCTTACCAAGAACTGGTCGATTTTCTTCCAGGCGAAATAACTTGGGTTGGGTTTTTTTAACAATCTATTCAAGATCATCAAATTTCTCAAGCACAAACGTCGATGGGCACATCCTTTCTCTTGTAACACACATTTTGATTCCATGTGACTTCAATACTGGTAGAATTTGTGATTTCCAGAACGAATAATTCCTCTCCAGCAACTCTACAAAGATGGTAGGTAAGGTAGGTGGACTATTTGGAATTGTAAAATTCATATTGTCAATATTCGTTTCTACCGCTTTTGAATCAACATTTATTGAACGAAAGCTAAGAGTTACCATAGATGTTGGTCTAGGGCTTTGACGCCATGATGATTTTGGGAACAAAAAGGTGAAAATCAAGAAATTAAGAAAGGAAGAAGACTAACGTAGAGAGTTCTGGAAATATGGAATTCTTTCACTAACTGAAAACAAAGAGTGGGTGGCAAATTTATACACACCCAATATTACAAAACACAGTCATTTTAAGTAAGCAAAAGTATACTAAAGACATAACATTTGCAAAGTCTGCAAATTACACCCAATCATAACATTTAAAACAAACCAAAATTGATCAGAACCAATTTACACAATATCTCCCCTTAAACTAAACTACAATCCTGTTTTTCAGTCACCATCTTCTCATGCTCAATAGTGCACCAATTTGGCTATTTCTAGCCAGATCCATGGGTCTGGCTGTTTCTTTTCAACTAAATCCATGGATCTAGCTGTCCTTTACAACCATGGATCTGGCCAAAAACTGCCAAATTCGGCAGGTCATGCACCGTTCTGACTACTACTAATGGTGGCAGGCGATGGTGGCAAGCAGTGGTGGCCGATGGTCGACAATCGTCTTGGGTGGTATTCATGTAAATAGTTTTCAGAATAAGGGCATTATTGTAAAAAATTAATTAGTTAGGGGTAAAATGGTAACAATAAAGATTAATTTATGTAAAATGAGGGACATTTTTGTCTAATAAATAAATTTATAAGGTTACAAAAGTCATTTTTGCACAGTTAGGCGAATTGTTATTTGATAGACACATGAGGGCATTTGTGTTCCACATGTTAATTTTATTATCTAACAACCAAACAAGGTAATGTCTAGATTAAAAGATAGATTACCGAAGTAATCTTTTATTAACTCTAACCAGACGGCCCCTAATGACATTATTGTAGAGACATAACCAGCTAAAATGAAGTATTTACAACCAAACACTAAGATAAGAAAATAAGAAAACATAATTGGATCCTATTTACCGTTCTTGAGACTGAGATTGTTGGCTTCAATCTTGTTGTTCTAAAAGCTTTTGAGCTTGGCGCAACTCATTCCCCTTCTCTTGTAGCCCAAAGCATCTATCTCCCCACTGTGAAACATCATCCCCAATTAAAATAAAATAAATGGCACCCTAACAAACAAAGAAATGTATGTGCAAATACATGAAAATATGGCAATTGCTAGCAGGGATTAAGTTTGGTAAATAGACTTTACATGATTGCAGCTTAATCGTTGGTCAATTGTAAGAACCCCAAACCCTAACTTTCTTTGATCCGCACAAAACAGCATAAGAATAAACAATGTTTAGGAAATTGACAAGTGAGTGGCAGCCATGAGTGTCAAGGTTGATGTATTCGATTTAAGCAAGGAAAAGTAATTAAATTTTCTAGGGATCGAACTACCTTATGCCAAGCTAGTTGTGGAGAAAGACAAATTCTTCTCCAACAACTAGAATGCAATAGTTTGACCCTTTTGATGACAATTTTATAGTATTGTATTTTAAATATGATGTATACTTCTTTTAGTTTTGATGGATATGGTGGATGTAATTCCTCGAAAAATGAAGGAACCAAAATGAATCATTATCTTTTGTTATTATTTTATGCTATTCTTGTAACGTGTTTTCTTTCGGATTCAGCATTATCACTCTTAGCTTTGAGATTTTGTTTGAAGCTACTATGAAACCTACTAAGCGGGGGGCTGGCTTTCTTATTATTGAGATTTGAGAATACTATTATTGTTTAGACATCATATCAGTGATGGATAATTATAATGTCATCCCTAATGTTTGTTCTAATTGCTCTTATAAGAGTTTATAAAAACTATTTGAGTAAACGACACATTCCCACCCAAGGTTTGACGAAATCCTAAGTTGTTACCCCAAGTTACATTTATTCTAGATTCCCACCCTCAAAATAACACTGTTAGCAAGTTTTAGGGTATAAAGGGTGCAATTACCATAATGCCCTTAACCCTAAATTAATAAATTACGTTTTAACCACTAAATTGGTAGAATTATAAAACTTACCATTTTATTTTCAAATTATCTCAATAACACACTCGATCACTACACACCCTTTTGATTTTCGCCCGATCTAGGCTATTTCCAACGGCGTCGAACCCCCTGGTCACCCTATCACCTTCCCTGTATTTTTTTCGTCCAAAACCCCTTTGGTTCCTGACGCATTGGCCCCTCCAATTGTCAGCACCGTTAGTCTTAGGATTTCTCTGTTCTTTGCCAGATTCTAGTCATTTCTGGCTGCAAAAATCCAATTGAACACCACCATTGCAACTAGCATCTCCAACTTTATAAAACCCCTATGTCCTCAGAAACTGTTTAGTCATCGTTCGCGGGCCAAGAGTGTGTGTTCATTGGCCCTTTTTTGATGAAATGGTGGATGACAAACGGTGAGCTACCATGGTTGGGAAGGTTAGGGGTTTTGTAGGGAAGGATGTGAGGAGTCAAATGGTAGTGGTGGTTGGGGTTGTTGCCGTTCAAAACGACTGAAAACTGGCAAAAACCAGTTGCATGTCGTGGTTGCCGTGGCCAACGATCGGCGAGTTATGAGGGGTTGTGAAGGGTAAGGTTTTGTAGAGGGGAGGATGGGGGTTCAAATGGTGGTGAGGTGATTTTGGGTGGAAGAATCGCCAAAAAAGGGCAAAAAATGTTGGAGACACTGTCTGCTAACAGGCGCTGGAGGATTGTCAAAGGCAACAATCTGCTAACGTGCGTCGTCCATGCAAAATGACCAATTTACCCCTTTACTGTTACATCAAACACTTTTCTGTCACTTTAAGGGTGGGAATCTAGAATAAATGTAACCAGGGGTACCAACTAGGGATTTCGTCAAACCTTGGGTGGGAATATGTCGTTTACTCAAACTATTTGGTCCTGACATTCACTAATGACATGGATCAAAACGTTACTGATAGATTTATATTCAATTTTTTTCCTCCCCCAAGTATTTACATTATCAAATTTTAAATGATATTTTTATTTTACATAATATTATAATTTCAATACCGACCATTCAGTTCCATGGATTGGTGGGGGTACCAGACCTGCCCACCCCTAAGCATAACATACTATTAAGATGACAATAGACAACATTTGGTTTCGGGAATGTTTTATTGTTAAAAGATATGATATTAGTGAGATAGATTACCTTGAAGAATAAGAAGAATATTATATATATTGTTTGATTAGATTGGTGGGTAAAATAATTATATGCTTGGTTGCAGAATAAAAAATTCTGGGAAAGCCTTTTACTAAATTACCCTTATTTTTAATATTATTATATTTTAATATCTAGATTATTACTTTTACCCACTACATTTGACAATTTAGTTAAAACACCCCAACCACAATAAAAGTAATAAATTAAACAAATACCCCGAGTCACCCAAGATGACGCCAACCGCCGATAGTTGCACGACTAGTCAAATCTAGCCATTCGGCATGAAGATTTTGGGAACAAATTGGTGAAAATCAAGAAATCAAGAAAAAAGAAGACTAACGCAAAGAGTTCTGGAAATCTGGAATTCTTCACTAACTGAAATAAAGAATGGGTGACAATTTAACACACCCAATTTACAAAACGCATTCGTTTTAAGTAAGCAAAACCACTAAACATAAAATTGTAAAGTTTGCAATTACCCCAATCACTACATTTAAATAAGACCAAATTGAATCAAAACACAATTATACTACATACCCCCTTAAACTAATTGCAATCCTGTTTTTCAGTCACCATCTTCTCTACTCAATTCGCCTCTTAAACTAAACTACAATCTTGTTTTTCTAGTCACGATCTTCTCATTTTCTTGCTTACACAATATCTCCCCTAAAGTAAACTCCATTTCACTGCTTAGGAATCAACATAATTTGTCAAACACATAATGCCCACATGAACTATATCAAATACTCAGCAACAGAATTACACAGTAGCTTTAACTCTACCACACATTGAATTAAAAACACCAACAACTACTATGACTGTGCTAAAACACCAGCGAAAGACTTGGACACACCAACTAGAATCCATTATCAAAACAGTCAACTCCTAAATCATCAGCTAAGCACCAATTCAATTTGATCATCAGGCAACTCTGAATTATCAGCTTTGATCAAACATTCAACGCTGAACAACTCTCAGCTCAGCAACCAGCTCTTTTGATCAACCCATTAGCACTTTAACTCCTCTTCAAGTAAAGAAGGCAATATTTCAGTTTCTCCTTAAGAGTTTGAAACCTATGTGCTGCAAGCCTTGGTTAGACATCAGCAACTTGATATTCTGAAGGCACATATTGGACAGACAGTCTCTTGTTAGCAGCCAGCTCCCTCACATAATGCATATCGATTTTGATGTGCTTTGCTCTAGCATGAAACACCGGATTGGAGGAACAGACTCTTACACTCATATTGTCACACCAAAGAGTGGGGACAAAATTGATTGTTTCCAAGTTTCCTGAAACAGTTTTGTATCCAAAATAATTCAGTGGTTGCCTAACTAAGAGCCCTATATTTGGCCTCTGTTGAAGACAAGGCAACCACCTTTTCCCAGAACACCATTAAACCGGTTACCACCAAGAAAGATACTGTACCCTATAGTGTCTTCTATCACCCACAGTCACTAGCCAAATCTGCATCAGCATATCCCTCAACTAAAAATATTGATGTTTTTTGAAGAATAACCATGCTGAATTGTCCCTTTAATATACCAAAGAACCCTTTTATAGGTTTGTCCAATGATTGGTAGTATGACTGAAGAAATTGACTCAACCCGTTGATAACAAAGGCCAAATTAGGTCTGGACAGTGTGAGATACTGCGGCCACCACAAGACTTCTATAGAGTGGCGCTGAAAAAAAAGATTTAGGAGTCTTGTTCCTCTTGCCATATGAGTGTTACAAGGTTTGCATTCTAAGAGACCGTTTTTGGTTAAAAATCATGCGCATATTTGGCTTGAGTAAGTAACAGTCCTTCCTTGCTTCTATGAACTTCAAAGCCTAAGAAATAGCTAAGACCCTTAGAGTTTTTAGTGCAAACCTGCTATTCAGCATAGTACCACTTGCGCAATGAGAGTAGAATCATTCCTCGTGAGGAGAATGTCAACTACATAACCAAAAAATAAAGGACTTGATTTCCCTTCTTATAGAAAAATAAGCTAGTGTCAGATACACTACTCTGAATCCCACTCAATGAGGCCACTTTCAATTTATCAAACCAGACCCTTAAGGCCTATTCAATCCATATAGTGCTTTTGCAGTTTACAAACATGTTTAGGTGCTGGTGATTAATAAATCCTTCAAGTTGTAACATAAACACTATTTTTAAAAGTTCACCATTCAAGAAAGCATTGTTGATATCAATTTACTGTATTTCCCAGTTGTTATACACAGCAGAAAGCATGATCCTGATTGTTTCCAGCTTAATTACAGGTAAAATTTGCCAAAGTAATCTAGGCTAGGGTTTGCTAAAACCCCTTAGCTACCAGCCTGACCTTATACTTTTGAAGGGTGCCATCAGACTTTAGTCTTAAAGACGCACTTACACCCACAACATTCATGTTTGAGGTACAGGGAACAAGTTCCCATGTTTTGTTTCTAAAAAAGCTTCAAATTCTTCATTCATAGTTGTCCTCCATTCTGAAATTGTTAGGGCCTGTGCAACAGTTTTTGGCTTGACAAGAATGGAAAGAGTAGTTAGATAAACTTGTCCTGCCATACTTTAAATTTAGACTTGGACCTAGTAACCATTGGATGAAGATTAGTAGTGGACTGATCTCTGGTCGGGTACGACAACTTCAAGCTAAATTCCTGAGAGATATGTTTAATAAAATAGTCTCAAAGTGAACCAGAAGTTGAAGTTCCAATGAGATTAGAAGTGACATATTAGTATGGGAATATGGCACTAGAGTTGGAACTTAGTGTTTGGTGTTTGCTATCAACTTTCTTGTGAAATAGGCAAGACTACTTCTAACTGAATTCCAGATAAGATTCTAATCAAGACAAGAAGTCTTGGTCTGAATTAGACATGGCACATTTAATATGAAGAGTTCTAATGAGAAGAACTATTGTCAGGAGCCACTACTGTCTTGGAAGATGAAGTAGTGTATCAACACCATCAGGACTCGTAACAAAGATCACAAGAAGGTCTGTTCCCCAATGTAGGAGACTTAATGGCACCTCCTGAGGTAGTAGGTGCAATAAGAAGGTATAGAATCATGATTAACACTAGAGTGTGTTGGTGTTATAGTAGCATGGAAGGATAATGAGATGGACTAGAAGTGTTATCATGTCTTATGTCAGTCCGCAGGTAATGAGAAGATCCCAGGAAGAACAACGATCAATATTAGTACAAAGCATGCTTTGTATTGTCCATATCTTTAAATAGGAAGTATTTAAAACCAGGTTTGGAAAGAAAGACTAACTCATCAATTTAACCTGCTTAACAACATAGTCTTACCTGTAGAAGAGAGGCATTTATATCCCTTATGAGCTGAGCTATACCCTATAAAGACGCTTGTTCAGTGGTAAGACAATTTATGTTTCGATATGGTCTATAAAAGGATACAACAGTAACCAAACACTTTCAGCTCATTGTACTTAGGTTCTCTTTGGTAAAGTGCCGATAAGGAGATATATTGCTAGACAGAGAGGGCACGTCTATTAACAACGTAAGCAACTATACCGAAGGCCTGCCACTAAAGACATAATGGATACCCCCATGTGCTAGCAAAGTTAAGCCAATTTTTGTAATTATCCTATGGCGTCTTTCTACTCTACCATTTTGTTGGTGGAAGGTGGGGACAAGGGTGTCAAAGGCAATACCATGATGTTGTGATTAGTCAGTAAAAGATCTAACTCTCTTCCTCAATCAGTTTACAAAGTCTTAAGTTTAGTCTCTAATTGGTTTTCAGAATATCTATGAAAATAAGTGAATATCTTGAATGCTTCAGACTTGAATTTCAGGGGATAATCCACATAAACCTACTATAATCATCCACAAACAACATTTAATATTTGAACCCTTCGAAGAATTCACTAGTGCAAGATCCCACAAATCAGAGCAAACAAGTTCAAGTGGCTTTGTAGTTTAGGGGCAGTTGTAGAAAGATGTTTGAGACCTTTTCAAATTGACACGAATCACAAAATATAGCTTATCAAAACAACCAGATATATTCTTATTCATCACATTTTTAGTGTTTTACTTGTGGATGCCTAACCTGGCATGCCACAATGTTGTCAAAGTATCATGAACAACATAATTATGTCTCGATGGAGCAGAAGCTTTATTATATTACAACCATTTGAATTGAAACTAAAGCAGCAGCAACATGACAAGATGTATTGGGAGTGAAGGCAGTAGCAACCGTGCAAAGAGACTTGTAGTTGATATAACCCATCCTTTAGAGATTCTTGAAGCAATATCTCACTGGTCACTTATCCTTTCAAGACAATGATTAGAGTGAAATTCACAATCACATCATTATCCCTTGTAATTGTGAAATGCACAGTAAGTTATTAGCTATATGAGGTACACACAACATTTTTAAGAATGAAACTCTATAGGAGAGTTTAAGAAAAGACGATTGTATGAGAACAGGGACTGTCTACCCATTGCCACTTGGACTGTTGCCCTCCTTGTAATTGTCCTATGTCACCAATTCTAATTTGAAGCTCATGTGGTTGGTGGCACCTAAGTCCATACCATGTTTGATCAGCTACTGTGTGTGAGTAGCCATTGGTGGTCCCAGAAGTGGATGTAGGAGGTTGATTTAATGTCTGCAATTAGTGTCAGAAAATCAGATTTACTAGATTGAGATTGCTAAGGTTAGCTAGGATTTGAGAGTTGTGTTGAGTAGGGACATAACCTCTAGGACATCCAAACTGAGTACTCACTGGGACATGTATTCCTCCTTATATACAAACTAAGGGAGTTGATGGACCTGAAACTAACCTAGTACCATTCTGGAGTGCGTAAGGTCTCTACTGATTCAGGAGTTGTGTGTATTATGCAAGGATTGTGGTATTATCATGAGAAAAATTCCCAGCATTGTACCCATATCCAAAGTCATATCTTGGCCCAACATGAACAAAACCTTGATATCATGATTAAACCTATGATAACATTGCAAGGCTGAATGTCCTCCCTGCCACGGACCAACATATTAACCTTTGGTCTAAAATAACCTCTACCTCTACCTTTACTGCACACCATTGAGAATTATACATCTGATATTGATTAAAATGAGGAAAATTATCACCAGTAGCTAAAGGTTGAGGGTATAGTGTTGTTCCATAAGGTTAAATGTAGGTCTAGTGAAATCTTGATGGCATTATTTCTAGATAACTGATAGGAAATGAGACTCTGCTGAGGATGTACAGACTGATATTTTGGTTGTGTATTCAGGAGGGTGAGAATATGAATGTTGAGTACTATCCTATTCTAGGCAGTACACTTAGCTACATGATGAACAATTTCATAATGTAGAATAAAGCATGTTACCAAGACTGTCGATTTTCTTCCACGAATACTTGGTTGGGTTTTTTTTAACAATACATATAATCAATTGTAAAAACAGTCATCATTTTAAGCTTTAGTTAATACTAAATACCAAAATATTCCCTAAGCGATCGAAATTCAAGATCACAAATTGTCAAGCAAAAGTCGATGGGCACATCCTTCTCTTGTAACACACATTTTGATTCCATGTGACTTCAATACTGGTAGAATTGTGATTTCAGAACGAATAATTCCTCTCCAGCAACTCTACAAAGATGTAGGTAAGGTGTGACTATTTGGAATTGTAAAATTCATATTGTCAATATTCGTTTCTACCGTTTTGAATCAACATTTATTGAACGAAAGCTAAGAGTTACCATAGATGTTGGTCTAGGCTTGACGCCATGATGTTTTGGGAACAAAAAGGTGAAAATCAATCAAGAAATAAAAAGAAGAAGACTAACGTAGAGAGTTCTGGAAATATGGAATTCTTTCACTAACTGAAACCAAAGAGTGGGTGCACAATTTATACACACCCAATATTACAAACACAGTCATTTTAAGTAAGCAAAAGTATACTAAAGACATAACATTGCAAAGTCGCAAATTACACCCATCATAACATTTAAAACAACCAAAATTGATCAGAACCAATTTACACAATATCTCCCCTAAACAAACTACATCCTGTTTTTCAGTCACCATCTTCTCATGCCAATAGTGCACCATTTGTCTATCTAGCCAGATCCATGGGTCTGGCTGTTTCTTTTCAACTAAATCCTGGATCTAGCTGTCCTTTACAACATGGATCTGGCCAAAAACTGCCAAATTCGGCAGGTCATGCACCGTTCTACTACTACTAATGGTGGCGGAAAAACCCAAAACATGAACGTTGTAGCCCTTCTTCTTAGCTTTCCAAAGCTTCTAAATTAAGGTCATTCCGAGTTTTCAAACTCAAGTTATACAATTTACTCTCAAAACTGTCATTTATGCTAAAAATCATCGTTTAGGCCTACAAAGACAAATTAATAGAATTAGGTAGCAATTATGGCCCAAATTGTATGAAAAGTATCCTAAATCCTATCAAAATTCAATGCAAAATCATGGTGTAAAATATGCTTATCAGTGGGCAACATTTTCTGTAGGCGGTGGCCGTTCTTCGTCCTTGGTTGCTGTCACCATAGCCTTCCCAGCCATTTTCTTATGGGGCTTCTTTGAGAAATCCCACCACTCGGGATAGCCAATGATTTCATAGCAACGTTGTTGTGAGTGACCTTTTTCTCCGCAGTGAGTGCACACCAAATTGTTAACCTTGCTAGATGATTAATTGCCCTAGTTTTTCAAAGATCCATATCGATTTTGACTGGCTAGCATGGCGAAGTTCTTAGAAATTGGATGAGAGCCTCCCATTGTTTGTCTCTGCTAGTATTTCCTTCTAACATAAGCATACGTTCTTTCCAAATCAAGCTTTGGATCTTTTTGTAATATTTCTCCACGAACTGATCAAACTCTAAGTCAAGTCCACTTAGAAAAATATGAACTCGAAGCCTAGCCATTGCAGAATGCAGCTGTAACACACCTTCGACTGTTCCTTCTTGGAAGGTAGTCCTGTGATCAATTTCCTAGAAAATGGCAACCAGTTCATTGTAATACATTGGTAATGGTCACCCATTCTGTTTGGTAGAGAAAGATCTCTGATTCAGCTAAAAAATACAGGTTTCGTCAGTTCCGTCATAGAATGTTTTCGATACAGCCTCCTATATATCTCTAGCTGTAGGGAGACGAATGAATCGTTGCATCAGCGATGGACTCATTGAATCAATCAACCAACTTTTGACTTTGTGATTTTCAGTAATCCATGATCCAAGATTAGGATCTCCAAGTGCTGGTTTCTTCATTGCTCCGATAAGATAACCAGTTTGTTGCGAGCACCGATCCACATCTCCATGAGTTGAGACCATAATGAGTAGTTTGTCTCATCCAGAGTGATTCCGGTTGGAAATGTCGAGTTGTCTTGATGAACAACAACTTGTGGTGCTAGTGGTGGGATAAGATTTGTTGATACGCCTGTGATAGCAGCCATAGAATTCACAACAATGGTGAATATTTAGAATACAAATACGAATTTTGAAAGAAAAGAAAAAAAAAATTGAATAGTTAACATAGCTTCTCTTGGAGATGAACCTGCTCTGATACCATGTCAAACAAAAGTTTCACTGCTGAATAATTATGTGTGTATTCTTCTCCAAATCAGAGGTAATATATGAAGATAATTACATCCTAAAAAGGAAACAAATTGTTTCTATACTTAGATACAAGATTGGTCAACTAACAGATTCCTAAAAGTAAATACAAAATCAATTCAATAATTGACAGCTCATGCAGATAGGTGGGCAAAAAAATAGGGTAGAACTAGAACCGACAGGTACTCAGGATTTTGGTTCCAGTTCCTACCTAGAACCGGCCATCACAAGGCCGATTTCAATTTTAAAAAATTAGAACCGGTATTGTGCGATTCTAGTTCCTGTTCCACCACTATAGGAACCGAGACCAAAAACAGGAACCAAAACTAGAACCAAGACTCGAGTAGGAACTGAGATTGAACTGTAATTTTTGTAAATGTTTGGGGTGTATTTGTCATTTTTGTGAATAGATGGGGGTAATGATTTTTTCCGAGTACTTGGAATCGGAAGAATTTTTTGCAAGACCCAAACATCAGAATGAATCACTACAAGGTTCTAAACTTTATTCAAACTTGGTAAATAAGAGGTGGATGGCTCTTAGCCATTTCACAAATGTCCAATGAAAATCTAAATCATTTAGAGTTGAAAAAAGTGGTTGTAATTTTTTAAGATAACCAAAAGAAAGGTGCATAATCTCCGGTGCCATAACCAAACATTCACCGAGTTCTGTCTTCATTGGTAGCTTGATTTGCCTGACTGAATTTTGTCCCTCATTTTCTGTCAATTCCAAGTAATAAAGTTACCTTGTCTAACACCATAACCAGAATCTTCGAGTTAGGATGTCCTGAAAGACGCAAAAAGTGGGCCAAAAAGTTACAGTGCAAGCAGTGTGAGGTAATTTGGCTAACAGACAAAGATTGATTCAAGAGATGGGACAAACAGAACAGTATCTAATGTAAGAGTATTAGTCAAGGTAACAGACCTTTCCCAATAATAGAGAAGTAACTGCCATTTGTAGTGAAAATAATAGATTGAGAAGATGGAAGAACAGATTGTAATGGCCAGAATCCTATCTATAATCAGATCCACCTGTATCAATAATCCAAGTTCTATTCTTAGAATTACAGAAATATAGATGCCTTACCGATAATACCGGGTGGGTGAAATCCGTAAATTATACAGTTTTTATTTGATCTTTTTGTCGGATTTCAGGTACTTTCTAGTGCATTTTTACCTAATTGGTGCTTAATTTCTTTACTTTTCGTGTTTCAGGTTAAAATGGACTTTTGAGCGAATAAAGACAAATTGGATAGTTTTTGACTCAGAAATGAGCGGATCTCAGAAGATAGGAGAGTTCTGGAGCAGGACAAAGCACGATGAAGCTTGTTTCCAAGAAGAGAGCCGAAAATCAAGAATCAAACGAAGAAGCAAGCAGAGTGGCAGTTTTGTAAATTTCAGAACCTTTGAAGAGCTTCGCCCGGCAGAAATTGTCTTCGCCGCGGCGAAGTAGGCCAGAGACGATGTGGGATTCTTCATTCTTCTCGCCGCGGCGAAGAATTCTTCTTCGTCGCGGCGACAGTCAACTTATTCAGTTTTGTAAACGCACAGTTTCGTGTGTGCATGTTTTTGGCTGGGTTTTTGGACTAAGTATAAAAGAAAAACTTAACCTTTTGCCAGAGGATCTTCAGCTTTTTGGGTTTAGCCGTTTTTACACTTTTCTTGAGTAAAGCTTTTAGTTTTTCGGATTGTTGAAGGGAAGATTCAGATTTTGACTAGAGATTTCATCTTTTGGGGAGATTTCTTATCTTTCATCTCAGTTTCATTATGTTTAACTTGTTTATTTCTATTTTTCGTTTTTGTAGTGTTAATTTAGCTATGACTAATCTTCTATGGGTTAGGGTTTTGATTGTAGTTTGGATTTTAAATGGGTTAAGTATTTGATGTGTTATTTCATGTGATTAAGCTTTGGTGTGTGTTTTACTCTGAAAATAATGCTGTATTGATGAACATGATGAGATTGAGAAATAATTCATGTTAGGCTTCTTGGTAATCACCATTATAGTATTTGGATGCTAGAGATAGATTCAAGATTAATGAAATCAATTTTAGGATTCTTTGCTTAAGAATTTAGAATTATTAACCTTCAATTTGTTGGTGCGGAATGTTAATAAGGATGAATAGGAAAACATAGCCCGAGGGTATGTTAACATATTAGTGAATCCGATTTACAACCATTGCGCATGAATGTGAAAATAGTGTAACTCTAGTTTAACCCTAAAAGTCCAAACGAAGTCAAAACCCTACCTGTTTTACTTAATTGATATTCTGTGTTTCATTTTGCTTTCTTAGTTAAGATTTAATTCTTTGTTTAATTTCATTTTGTTTCTTTTTCATTACAATTTGCTCCCACCAATCCAAAAATTCGATTACTTCAACTTGATAACGTTAGGAAACTTAGTGCTTTGCTACAGTCCTCGTGGGAACGATATCCTACCCATCACTTTATACTTGAGCGACTAGTGCACTTGCTAGTTTTGCATGTTATATAAACACGCAACAAGTTTTTGTCAAAACTGTTGCGTGTTTACTACAACATGCAAAAATAGCAGTATACTAGTCGCTCAAGTAATGAGTGATGAGTTGAGTATCGTTCCCACGAGGATAGTGTTACTAATACTGATTTTTCTAGTTAAGTCCTAATTGAAGCAACAATAAATTGGATTGATGGAAATTAAGAAACTAAATACAATGCAACACCCAACAACTTAACTAATTAAACAATTCTAAAACAAATGCTGGGTGTTGAATTCACCTAAATACGCTGACCCAAATCATAGAATCTATTACCCAAGTTCTAATTCCTTGATTGAAAATCGAATTCCCTAAGTTGTAAAACATACATTCTCATGCACTTTCCCTATTCCCTATTAAGCTTTCGCACCCAACAAATGAGATTAATAGTTCAAAGATTTTAAGCTTTGTGGAATTCTATCTAGATTTCATAGATCGCTAAACCTATCTCTAGCGTTTGCTAATCTATGGTATTTATCCCAAGAGGCACAATCACAAATCACTTCTCAGTCTCATTGTGAACAACACACATTTGAATGGTGATCAAACATCCAAAGGCATTAAGCAAAGAGATAAACACTCAATCATGAAATTAAACTCAAAGTAATTCAATCCATATAATTTGAATCATTGTATCAAGATTACATCAAACCCTAGCTAAACAACTCAGTTCATCTCAAAAACGAAATAAAACAACAAAAACAAACTGAATCAGTTTCATCATTGAAAAGCAAGCAAAAGATGAGAAATCTTCTCTAATTTAAGCCCAAATCTTCAATAATCTTCTCCTTCCTGAGCTGCCTCCCAAATCACGAACCAAGCCCCTTTTTCTTTCCTTTTTGCTCTAATTTATACCTCTCTCACTTAAGGACGAAGCCCTAGCAAGCCAAAACGCGTCGTTTTACTTTTTACAGCTGCTGCAGTTGTCGCCGCGGCGAAGCTTTTTCCTCGCCGCGTGAAGAATTACAGGCCCCATTTTAGCATACAGTTCGAATATGGAAAAGTGTTAAACATATGAATTGTAGCCCTTTCAATTATCTTTCTGTAGTTTAAGAATCAGCACAATCCGAGATTTACAGCTCAAGTTATGGCAGAAATACTGAGCACGTCCAAAGACGTTTTCCTCAGTTCCCCGTACTTTCACGACTTCACGGCAGTTTCTCTACTAAGCTCTCTACTCTTGTTGGATTCAAACCTTCTCTTAACCCTAAGCATAAACTTCATAAGAACTCAACTTTTACACAAATAAATCATAGATAAAGAGCAAGAATTCTTACCTCTTGTTGCTTGGGATCAAAACCATATTAAAATCCACTCAAAAGCCCTTAAAATCCTTGGAGAATTGAGTGAAAAATTGAGAGAAAATGGAGAAGGAGAGTGGCGGTGGAATGAGAGAAATAAGGGTTTCAAACCCTTAACATTTTATTTTATAACCACACTTTCCCATTTTGCCCTTACTCTTTCTTAGAAATTCAATCTTTTTCCCTTAGTCAATTACCATAATGCCCTCATTTTTATTGTATTCTCTATGAAATTCTATCTCTTTTCACTCCCCACAATTTCAACTAATTTTGAGTGAAAATACTATTTTACCCTTAATGCAAGTTTAAGGCAATTTCTTCACATTCTCTTAAAATAATTCTAACAAAAATCAACTAAGGACTATAAAACATAATTTAAATTACATACCTCCATGTGGGCGTTACAATAGGTGTTTCTGCTGGTTTACAATCAAGCATTCTAGTTTTAGTGAGAAGACCTAACACGTATTTTCGTTGTGAAAGAAAAAATCCATGTTTCGATCTTGCCACCTCAATCCCCAAGAAATATTTAAGCTGCCCAAGATCCTTCATTTCAAACTCAATAGCCAAATGTTCTTGTAGTGCCTTCATTTCGGACAAATCATCTCCTGTTAATACCATATCATCAACATACACTATCAACACCGTTACCTTTCCTTCTTTGTGTTTTATAAACAAAGTATGGTCTGAATTACTCTATTTATAACCAACTGCCTTCATTATCGCTGAAAACCTCCCAAACCACACTCTGGGTGACTGTTTTAGTCTGTATAAGGACTTCTTCAGCTTACATACTTCATTTCCACGCATGGAACTATGTTTGACACCAAGAGGTAGCTCCATGTAAACTTCTTCTTCCAAGTCTCCGTTGAGAAAAGCATTTTTAACATCGAATTGTTTCAAGGGCCAATCTCAATTTGCTACTATAGAAATAATAATGCGAATGGTATTTATCTTGGCTACTGGTGCAAAAGTGTCTTGGTAGTCTATTCCATACCTTTGTGTATATCCCTTTGCCACTAGTCTTACTTTATACCTATCAATACTTCCATATACTTTGAGTTTCACAATGAACACCCATCAACATCCAATTATCTTCTTTTCTTTAGGTAGTGAAACAAGTTCCCAAATGGCATTTTTTTGTAGAGCTGCCATCTCTTCATTCATCGCCTTAGTCCATTTGGGATCTTCCAAAGCATCCTGTACACTACTAGGAATAGATATAATGGATAGTTGATTAATAGTAAGTGCATATGATTCAGACAACCTATGAGATGACATATAGTTACTAATTGGGTATTTAGTTTTGGCTTTGGGATCAGGTTCATATTGTTCCTTTGGAATTCCTCTATTTGACCTTTGTAGATATCTAGGATCTATATTTTCTGTAGAAACAGGTATTTCATTAGACTCATTAGACATTGGATTTGAAATTACCTGAGGAGGAACACTCTCGGTTAATTCTTCAATTAATGGTGTAGACATGGGTAACTCTGGCGGCCTTGGTAGTGCTTCAGACATGTCTAGAAAATTGGGGGGATCACACTTTTGTTGAACCTCATTTCCATCACAATTTTGAAGCTTTTCAACTATGTTTTCTAGTTCTACAAATTCACCTCCTCCTCCATTTTGTTGTTGAACATTCTCTTCACTAGAACTCTCCCCCTAGAGGGAATGGTCAGAGAATAATAAGGCTCTAATTCATGAAAAGAGGCATCCAAAGTCACATGTAATTTTTGGGTTTAGGGATCATAGCACCTATAACCTTTTTGAAGTTCATAATAGCCAATGAAAACACAGCGCTTGGCACATGGATCAAGTTTAGTTCGTAAACTTTTTGGAATGTGAGTGTAAACAATACAACCAAAGACTTGGGGTTCAAGATTAGGAAGATGAGGAACTGAAAGTAAGGATTGCATGTTTTGTTGGGGAGTTCAAAAATCTATCACTCGTGAGGGGGTTCGATTAATGAGATAAGCTGCAGATTTTACAGCTTCTCCCTAATAAGAATGAGGCATGTTCGTGCCAAAAAGAGAAGCACAAACTACCTCTAAAAGTTGTCTATTTTTTCTCTCAGCTAGTCCGTTTTGTTGTGGGGTGTAAGTGCATGAGGTTTGATGACGAATTCCATGAATGTTTAGATAATTGCCAAGAGAGGCATCCATATACTCAGTACCATTGTCAGATTGGAGTACACAAATCTACTTTTGATATTGAGTACCTACCATTTTGTGAAATTTTTGAAAGGCTAGACACACATCACTTTTTTTGATAAGTAAAGACACTCAAATCATTCTAGTACATTCATCAATAAATGTTACAAAATAACGAGCTTTAGAAAGGGAAGAAATTTTTGCAAGACCCCAAACATCAGAATGAATCACTACAAAAGGTTCTAAACTTTTATTCAAACTTGGTAAATAAGAGGTGAGATGGCTCTTAGCCATTTCACAAATGTCACAATGAAAATCTAAATCATTTAGAGTTGAAAAAAGATGTGGTTGTAATTTTTTAAGATAACCAAAAGAAAGGTGTCATAATCTCCGGTGCCATAACCAAACATTCACCGAGTTCTGTCTTCATTGGTAGCTTGATTTGCCTGACTGATATTTTGTCCCTCATTTTCTGTCAATTCCAAGTAATAAAGTTTACCTTGTCTAACACCATAACCAAGAATCTTTCGAGTTAGGATGTCCTGAAAGACGCAAAAAGTGGGCCAAAAAGTTACAGTGCAAGCAAGTGTGGAGGTAATTTGGCTAACAGACAAAAGATTGTATTCAAGAGATGGGACAACAAGAACAGTATCTAATGTAAGAGTATTAGTCAAGGTAACAGACCTTTCCCCAATAATAGGAGAAGTACTGCCATTTGTAGTGAAAATAATNTAAAAACAATTGAAAACTGTGGTGTCCACTATGTTAGAAAAATCCACTGACTAATATGAAAGTATTACAACCCTAATCTCATCTTTACATAAATTAAAACAAGAATGAAACAACTAAAACAACTAACACAATCCCAAACAAAAATATCAACTGAGTTCAATGTTCAAAATAAAAGAAAAACAGAAACAACTAAAACAAATAAAAATAACGAAAACTTAAACAAGTGCTCAGATGCTCATTCTCCAGCCTCCTCGTCTTCCTCAGTGTCATCCTCTTCTGAATTGGAACCTATCCACTCATCTGAATCTTAGTCTTCCTACTGGTTTTCTGAAGTATCAATCCCAAAGTTGTTGCAGTAGCTTAGGTGCAGCTCAAGTATAGCTCGTGTGTCTTCCTGGTCTACTCTGCCAGCCACCTGTGACGTCGCTCCATCCATTTCATCTTACCTATCATCTTTTGCATCATTTCTCTCATTGGGACTATTAAACCGGATGCGGTGGCAGCTGCTGTTGTTCTCCTTCTCTTGGTGCCTGATCTGGGCCCTTCTTCTGGTTGAGGGGCAAGATGTTTGCGAAAGTAGGTTGTGTCGAGGACTGGGGCAGCATGGATCAATGGCTCATCATCCTGTACCTCGATTCCTGCTTTAGTGCACAACTCTGTAATAAGTTGTAGGAATGGAAAACAGCCTCGCCCTGGTTTGGCTGCATGCTGAATGTTGTTCAGGATAATTTGTCCCACATTCATTCTCTTTCCTGTGGCAATAGAATACAACAAAAGTGCCTTATCATACATCACTGTACTGTAGTGCGTCTCTGGCATCATCCTCGCACTGATAAAATACTACCACAATCGAGCCATCGGTATCAATTTAGTTCCCTTGATGCTCTTCTTGCCCTTTTTAGAAACCTCTCAAGTGGTGTTCAGTTTTGTAATGACCGAAAGAATAATATCATCCTTAAACTTTGTCTTCCTAAAATCTGCATAATCATCCTAGTCAATGTGGGGTAAGCCATAGAAATCATTGATGACCTTTGCCATAAATACCACATCAATACTCCTCACAAAAACAACCCTGATAAATGCTTGAAAATACAGTTACACTTAGTGGTTTATAGGCATCATTTGTTGGAAATTAGGATTAATTCACATGAATTAACTTAATTGTTTCATAAGCACACTTTTCAGGATCACGGGTATTTTTGTCATTTTTTTAGGAAATAAGGCTCAAAAATAATATTTGGATGAGAGATGATGTTGGCGAGAGAATTTGTGATGACTGGAAACAAACGGATCGAGAATCGGAGTTGAATTGAAGACGTTATGGAAGTTGAAGTAAAGAGAAGATTCTAGATTACGTTCTAGCTAGAGCATGCCTCAGTATTTTGAAAATATCTTGAGGTGTAGAACTTGGATTAATATAATTCCTAGACCTTTGGAAAGCTGATTCAAAGGGCTACATTGTATATGTTTACCACTTTTCCAAATTTCATCGTTATCGAGTTCAAAAATCACCATCTCTGAAGAATAGTGGAATGATGTGGGAAGAAGACCAGTAGCTACTGTGCCGCGGCACACTTTTTCCAGTAGCTACAGTGCCACATCATAGTGCCGCAGCATAGTCATGATAGCTAGGAACTTTTCCTCCATTTTTGACTAGGAAAATAGGGTTTTAAGAGTCCTAAACTAACTAGAATTAAGGAAAACAAAACCCCAACCCTTGTGGGATACAAATAGAAGTCTTTAAACATTATTTTAGGGGATTTATTTTAGAGATAAAAAAAGAGAGAACAAAGATTATTCAAGAACTGAAGAAAAAGGGAGATTAAAGAAGGCTTGGAGAAGAAGAATTGGATGAGATCATCATCAACTTCATTAATCCAACCAAGTTTCACTAAGTTTTTCTTCTTCTTTGTTATTATTATTTGTTATGAATAATACAATGATGTTCTCATATTTATTCATGAAGAACTAATTCTTTTGTGATTGAGGGTGATTTCAAAACCCTAGACATGTCTTGTGTTCAATAAAATCTGCATCTTTTTATCTTTTGATCCCTCTTGGTTATGTGATTATTTCTCTAAAAATAGGGTTTAACTAGATTCTTCTAATTGTTTAAGTGGCCAATTAAATCGTTAGGATTAATTTATTAATGCCAATTTAGGTTGTTTAGTATGGAATTGCTTTGTTAATCTAAATAACTAGTGGTAAAGTGTATGTCTGCATGCATGGGGGGTAATCACTCGAGATAACTAAACCGACCATACGAGTTTAGCCTTGATTCAGTAGGTCTCTCGCAACTTAATGCTATTATTAATTTGAATCTAGAGATCGTATCCTAGGTTATCTAATAAATAGGGAATTAGGTTATGACCGTGTCTAATCCAATGACTCAGTAAGGAGAGATAGAACTTATCAATGTTTGGTATTTTCTGAGCTGATGTGATTAAGAGGGTAGAAAGTTAAATAGTGCTTTTATTTTATGTAATTCATGTCTAGTGGTGGCGAATAAACCTTCAATCCAGTTTCTCTTATTGATTTCTCTATCATCATTAATTGCTTGATTTACGTTGTTTACTTTGAGTTCTTTTTAGTTTTTGTTGAGATTTTATAATTCGTGACAAACCTCGTTAGAAGTAGATAATTAATTAAGTTCACAAATCCTCTGCGGGAAAGACCCTTACTTGCTCTTTGCTACTACACGACTTTGCATTAGAATTTAGTGAGGTAAAATTTGGTGTTGCATTTGCATGCATCAATTTTTTGCGCCATGTCGCCAAGGATTTTCATTAACTTAATTATTTGTTTACTTTTTTGTTTATTTTTCAATTTTTATTTGTTCTTTGTTTTTGAGTTGTAGGTGTTTTTGGTGAATGAGCACGCGATACAATTTGAGATCGAATCCTCATTCTGATCTGATTCCACCTATTGCTCATTCAAAATAACCTTTGCATAGATCAACTCTCGATCAAGCAATCCATACCGATCTTCCACTCACAAATGATTCTTCTGATATTTCTGATCAAGAGGAGATGGCTAATCTAACTCTCAAAGAGATGGCTGCACCAACTGTTGACCAACAACCTTTATGCATTCGATACAATGGTATGGCAGGGGCAACTTTTGAGCTTAAATCTAGGATGATTCATCTTCTACCAATTTTCAGAGGTTTAGCGGGAGAGGATCCAAACAAGCACCTTAAGGAGTTCCATGTGGTGTGCTCGAGTATGAAACCAAATGGAACAACTGAGGAACAAGTGAAGTTAAGGGCGTTCCCATTTTCTTTAGTAGATGACGCTAGGGAATGGCTTTATTACCTACCATCCGGGACCATAACTACTTGGAATGAGATGAAGAGGTTGTTCTTGGAGAAGTATTTTCCAGCATCTCGAGCCAGACTCATTAGGAAAGAAATTTGTGGGATTTGGCAATACAATGGGGAAAACTTATATGAATATTGGGAAAGGTTTAAGAAATTGTGTGCAAGCTGTCCGCATCATCAAATAAGTGAGCAATTACTTCTCCAATATTTTTATGAGGGATTGAAGCCAATGGAGAGTAGCATGATAGATGCAGCAAGTGGCGGAGCGTTAGTTGATAAAACTCCTACAGAAGCAAGGAACTTAATTGCAACCATGGTGGCAAACTCTCAACAATTTGGTACTGGATCCGATCCACCACCAAGGAAGGTAAATGAAGTGGGGATATCCAATAATCTTGAGCAACAATTGAATAATTTGATTGCACTTGTGCAACAAATTGCAATTGGACAAGTGAAGACATGTGGAATTTGCTCCAATGTGGGACATCCTACCTATATGTGTCCTACCCTTCAAGAAACAAATGCAGAACAAGTAAATGCCATGGGAGGATACCAAGGACAACAAAGGCAAAGGTATGATCCATTTTCCAATACCTATAATCCAGGATGGAGGGATCACCCTAACCTTAGCTATGGAGGAAATCAACAAGCTGCTATCACTAATAATCCACCTGGTTTCCCTTACCCACGAGCTCTACAATCGTACCAAGCAAGACCCCAAAATGTTTCCCAACCTCAAGGTAAGTCTTTGGAGGACTTGGTAAACTCATTAGCAACTAGCTCTCTTCAATTTCAGCAAGAGAATCTCAAGTTCCAACAAGAAACAAAAATGTCAATCAAGAATTTGGAAAGCCAAGTTAGTCAATTGGTTTCTACTCTTGGAAGATTAGAGGCGTATGGGTTCGGAAAGCTTCCTTCCCAACCTTCGGTTAACCCTAAGGAGAATGCTAGTGCCATTACTTTGAGAAGTGGTAGACAACTTGAGAAGACTCACAAGAAGCCAAATGATGAGAAAGAAGTTGGAGATGAGTTGATTCAAGGTGGAACAAAGCAGCCCAAAAGTGCAGAAAATTTGCCAACCGATTCGTCCAATGCAAAACATCCACCTAAGGTACAATCTAAAGTTCCTATTAATACTTACGAACCTCCTTTGCCTTTTCCTAACAGGTTTGCCACATCAAAGAAGAAGGAACATGAACAAGAAATTTTGGACACTTTTAGAAAAGTACATGTCAACATATCTTTGTTGGATGCAATAAAGCAAGTGTCGCGTTATGCGAAATTTCTTAAAGAATTATGCACCACAAGAGAAAACTTAAGGGAAACGAGGTGGTGAGCGTGGAAGAAAATGTCTTAGCGGTTTTGCAAAGGAAGCTTCCAACAAAGTGCAAAGATCTGGGTAGTTTCACCATACCATGCATCATAGGCAACACAAGGCTTGAGAAAGCAATGTTAGACTTAGGTGCTTCTATTAATGTCATGCCTTACTCAATTTATCTTGATTTAAATCTTGGTACTCTTAAAGAGATCGGCGTAGTTATTCAACTCGCTGATCAATCTAATGCCTATCCAAAGGGAGTTATGGAAGATGTTTTGGTGTAGGTAAACAAACTTGTTTTTCCAGTTGATTTCTACGTGCTTGACATGAAAGATGAAACAACTGTGAAAACCACGCCATTGCTTTTGGGGAGACCATTCATGAAAACAGCCCGTACGAAAATAGATGTGCATAATGGGACGTTGACAATGGAGTTTGATGAGGAAGTCATTCAATTTAACATCTTTGATGCAATGAGGTATCCTATTGATGACACTGATTGCTTTTCCATTGATGTACTTGACTCTTTAACGCAGCAAATGTTCAAGCTTAAGGGTAAAGATCCATTGGAAGTGGCAATATGGAATGGGTTGTCAACCGAGGAACCTCAAAGTTTTAATGAAGACGTAGAGTTGGGAGAAGAGCTAAATGAAACTATAGCAATGTTGGATGAGCTCCCAAAGAAAAATCCAAGGTATGAAATCTCCTATATTTCTCTTCCTATATCTAATAGGAAACTTTACCTTCCATTGTGCAGGCCCCTACCTTGGAGCTTACGCCTTTACCAAGTCATCTCAAGTATTTATACTTGGGAGAAGGAGACACATTGCCCGTGATTGCAGTGGCCAACCTTTCAAAGGTGTAAGAAAAGAAACTTGTTCGTGTGTTGAGAGAGTACAAAACGGCAATTGGTTGGACGATTGCTGACATTAAAGGAATAAGTCCTTCCATGTGTATGCACCGCATATTATTAGAGGAAGGATCGAAGCCTATAAGAGAAGCGCTAAGACGGTTGAATCCACCAATGATGGAAGTAGTGAAGAAGGAAATAATCAAGTTGTTAGATGTTGGTGTGATCTACCCAATTTTGGACAGTAAATGGGTTAGTCCAGTCCAAGTAGTTCCTAAGAAATCCGACATAACCATGGTAAAGAATGAAGATAATGACTTAGTTCCCACTTGCATTCAAACGGGATGGCGAGTGTGTATAGACTACCGCAAGCTCAATGCCACAATGTGCAAAGATCATTTTCCTTTTCCATTTATTGATCAAATGCTTGAACGTTTAGAGGGCCATTCTCACTATTGTTTTCTTGATGGATTTTCAGGTTATAATCAAATTGTGATTGCACCAGAAGATCAAGAGAAGACGACGTTTACATGCCCCTTTGGCACTTTTGCTTATTGACACATGCCATTTGGCCTTTGTAATGCACCCGCCACCTTTCAAAGGTGCATGGTAAGTATTTTCTCCGATTACATAAAGAACATTATAGAGGTATTTATGGATGATTTTAGTGTCTATGGGAACTCATTTGATAATTGTTTGAGTAATTTGATATTAGTTCTTAAAAGATGCATAGAAACTAATCTCGTTTTAAATTGGGAAAAATGCCATTTTATGGTAAATCAAGGGATAGTTTTAGGGCATATTATCTCATCTAGGGGGATTGAAGTTGACAAAGCTAAAATAGATCTTGTACATTCCTTACCACCTCCCACTTGTGTGAGAGAGGTACGTTCTTTTCTTGGACATGCAGGATTTTATAGGAGATTTATCAAGGATTTCTCTAAGATCGCAAGGCCCTTATGCTGTTTGTTACAAAAAGAGGTAGCGTTTGAGTTCGATGAAGAGTGTATAAAGGCGTTTGAGAAACTAAAAGAACTCCTAACCACAGCCCCAATTATTCAGCCACCCAATTGGAGTCTTCCATTCTAGTTGATGNAGGTGCATGGTAAGTATTTTCTCCGATTACATAGAGAACATTATAGAGGTATTTATGGATGATTTTAGTGTCTATGGGAACTCATTTGATAATTGTTTGGGTAATTTGACATTAGTTCTTAAAAGATGCATAGAAACTAATCTCGTTTTAAATTGGAAAAAATGCCATTTTATGGAAAATCAAGGGATAGTTTTAGGGTATATTATCTCATCTAGGGGGATTGAAGTTGATAAAGCTAAAATAGATCTTGTACGTTCCTTACCACCTCCCACTTGTGTGAGAGAGGTACGTTCTTTTCTTGGACATGCAAGATTTTATAAGAGATTTATCAAGGATTTCTCTAAGATCGCAAGGCCCCTATGCTATTTGTTACAAAAAGTGGTAGCGTTTGAGTTCGATGAAGAGTGTATAAAGGCATTTGAGAAACTAAAAAACTCCTAACCACAACCCCAATTATTCAGCCACCCGATTGGAGTCTTCCATTCGAGTTGATGTACGATGCAAGTGATTATGCCATTGGAGCAGTGTTAGGACAACGAGTTGGAAAGTTACCACACGCCATTTATTATGCTTCAAGAACATTGAATGATGCTCAACTTAACTACTCCACAACTGAGAAAGAACTTTTGGCGGTTATTTTTGCATTAGAAAAGTTTCGTTCCTATCTAATTGCACTAATGTTACTGTTTTTTCTGACCATGCAGCTCTTAGGTATTTGCTTACGAATAAAGAGGCTAAACCAAGGCTTATAAGGTGGATTCTATTGCTACAAGAGTTCAACCTAACAATCAAAGACAAAAGAGGGAGTGAGAACGGTGTAGCAGACCATTTAAGTAGGTTGATAAACCAAAAAGATGCTCTTCCATTGAAAGATGATTTTCTAGATGAATAATTACTTGCGATGACATCCTTGAGACCATGGTATGTAGTTATAGTAAATTAAATAGTGACCAAGAGAACCCCACCCAACATGTCGCATGCTAGGAAGGACAAACTGAAGAAGATCTCCAAGCAATACGTGTGGGATGATCCATATCTTTGGAAATATTGCCCCGACCAAATCATAAGAAGGTGCGTTTCCGAAAGTGAATTTAATTCAATTTTAACTTTTGCCATTCCTATGCATGTGGAGGACACTTCGAAGCAAAGAAGACAACTCTCAAGGTTCTTGAGAGTGGATCTATTGGCCTACACTCTTTAAAGACACATATGGTTTTTGCAAAACATGTGATAGATGTTAACGCTCAGGTAATTTAGGCCTAAGAAATCAAATGCCCCAAAATCCAATTTTATTTGTTGAGATTTTTGATGTATGGGGTATTGATTTCATGGGACCCTTTTCATCTTCTTATGGTTACTTTTATATCTTACTTGCTGTTGATTATGTGTCTAAATGGGTAGAAGCAAAGGCCACCTAGACTAATGATTCTAAAGTTGTTGTAGATTTTGTAAAATCAAACATTCTTGCAAGGTTTGGAACACCTAGAGCCATAATTAGTGACCAGGGAACTCATTTTTGCAACCGTACATTTTGGGCTACCTTGAAGAAATACAATGTCACCCACAAGATCTCTACGCCATACCACCCACAAACGAGTGGACAAGCCAAAGTCTCTAATCGGAAATCAAGTCCATCTTAGAGAAAACTGTGAATCCAAATAGGAAAGATTGGAGCTTGTGACTTGACGACGCATTGTGGGCGTATAGGATAGCATATAAGACACCAATTGGAATGTCCCCATTCCGAATGGTTTATGGTAAACCATGTCACCTTCCTGTTGAATTAGAGCATAGAGCCTATTGGGCAATTAATCAATGCAATATGAAACTAGACGCAGCGGGAGAACAACAGAAATTGCAATTGAATGAACTTGAGGAGATACGGAATGAAGCTTATGAAAGTTCACGCATTTACAAGGACAAAACAAAGGCCTTCCATGATAGAGTGATCCAGCGAAAGCATTTTGAAGCTGGACAAAAAGTTCTTCTATTCCATTCACATCTTAAACTTTTTCCCGGTAAGTTACGTTCCTGTTGGGTTGGTCCTTTTGTGATTACTAATGTTTTTCCCAATGGCACGGTGGAAATTAAGAGCATGAAGACCGGGAAAGACTTCAAGGTCAATGGCCATCGTCTAAAGCCATACTACGAACCATTCATGGAACAATTGGATGAAGTACCTCTCCATGAACCAACGAACGTGGACGATTAAACAAAGAACAATGTCAAGCTAACGACGTTAAACAAAGCGCTACATGGGAGGCAACCCATTGAGTTGTGTTAGTTTTCATTTTTCCTAATGATTTTTGTTTAATACCGATTAATAGAGCAATAAGGACATTGCCCAATTTAGGTTGGGGGTGGGACATAGAAATATTAATTCTTTGGTATGTCTAAGTATGTGTTTACATTTGTGTGTTTGCATTTGTTGTTGCTGTAGTTTTTTTTAGTGTTTGCATGATTTTAGGATTAAATTTTTTTAGTTTTTCGAATTAATTTATGTGTCAATGATATGATTATAATTGTGATAACATGTGATGTTTAGAAGATGTTAAATGTTGCTTAGATTTAGGAGCAATTTTGAATAATTAGTTTCATCTAGTTTGAGACTCTCATGCTATGTGGTATGATTTAGTTGGTTAGTCTTAAGGCTTAGTGACGTTTGTTATGTATGAATTTTCATAGACATTTTTGCGATCTCAACAAATTCTAGAACTCACTTGATAACTAATTGAGGCGAAATCCTAGAATGCACATTACTTAGGATATGATTTAGGCTATCTTTGGATCATTTGAGTATTTCAAGCCAACCCTTTATTTAAATTATCGCTAGTTACCCCTTTGACTGTAACGCCCCACTTGAGGTACATACTTAAGATTTGCTGTTTTGCTTAAATATTTACTGATTCAGCTTTAATTGAGTTTGTGCATTGAGTTGGTTGAGTGTTTGCCTTGAAATTGGTTGAGATTTGAGGAATTTTGGATTTGCAGTCTTCGCTGGGGCGAAAAGTAGTCTTCGCCGCGGCGAAGTTGGCTTTGAGTAAGGCGGTGTAGGCTCTGTCTTTCTTCGCCGGGGCGACAGAAGTTTCTTCGCCGGGGCGACAAAAGTTTCTTCGCCATGGCGACGAGCCGACTAAAATGTGTATTGAGAGTTCTAGATATTTTTCCATAATGGTTAAATGACCATTCTACCCCTAATTAGTAGGAAAAGTGGGGGGTAAAATATAAGGAAATTTCTTGGAGAATGAGTTAGTATGGGGGTGTGAGTGTAATGAATCAAAGGATATAGATGGAATTTTCAAAGAAGATCAATGGCAAAGTTGGGAAGTGTTGATTTTCTCATGAACTAAAAAGGGCTAAGTGTAATAAACCCTTCATTTCATTCTTCTCCACCGCCATATCCATTCTCTCAATTCTCTCCTTTTTGCTTTCAATTGTTCCAAGATTTCTAAGGGTTTTAAGAGAGCCTTTGAATACTTTTGAGTAGAAATATCATCTAAAGCATCCTAAAGTAAGGATTCTTGCTTTAGATGTGAGTTTTCTTATAGTTATATTGAAGTCTTATATGGTTGTTGTTGTTGTTGTTGTTGTTGTTGTTTTGAGTTATAGAGAGAAGACAAGACAATAAGGGAAAGGAAAAGTGCTAGAGAAGTCACTTTTTCACAAGGTAAGTAAATTCAACCAAGTTGAGATTTGAATAAGTTTTTGAGTAGAAATTGAGTAGAGATATATGCATGTATGAGTTTGTATTATGCTTGTTAATGAATGTAATTGAGATGAGTATTCATGTTGAATTGTTGGAAGTATTTTCCTTTATGAGAAGTGTTAAGATTTTATGATGTTGGGTGAGTTTTGATTGAGGTTGAAGGAAGATTTGAGTAAACTTTATAGAAGTGTTTTCTTTTGACAGGGATTTAGAGTGTATGAGGGAGTTTTTCTCCCATTTTGGATGATTAAAGATAAGAGAAAAGTTATAGTTTAAGTAGAGCTTTATATGCACTTGAATTGTATGATGAAATGCTCAAGAGAAGCATGAGTAAGAGTAGAAAGCCTTAATTTTTGCTACATAGCATAAATGCATTTCATAAGTGCATTAATGAGCATGAGTCATCTATATGCATTAATCATGCAATAGTTATGCATTAGAAAAAGAGAGTAGAGAAATTGAGTTTGAGCTACTCTAAGAATAGAGAGAAAGAGAAATTGAGCACTAGAGAATAAAGAGAAAGTAGTGCTAGATAAGAGAATAGAGTAGGTTGTGCGATGGGGAACCCGTGAGTAATGGGTAGAGTATTCCCGCATGTACGCCGCAGAGAGAGAGTGGCATGAGTATCAGAGAGAAGTGGTGTAGCCCGTGAGAGTGCATGCGAATGAGGGCTATACCCGAGTTTACCCGAGAGAGAGATTATGTACTCACATGACCACGGGTTCCGAATCCATGCATAACCGAGTCCGATTGGCTAGAACGAGTATAAGTCATGCAGAGTGGGAGTGAGTCCCAGCTGTGCCTCTGGTTAAATGGGGCCATGACTTACTAAAGAGAGTTAGTAGAAAAGAGTTACGAGAAAGAGAAATCAGAAAGATTATAAAAGGGAGAGTAAATGAGACTTGTAAGGAAAGAATCAGAGAGAGAGTTACAGGAATAGATGAGTAGATGATTTACTTACTGAGCCTTAGTTGTGCTCACGCCGATGTTTTCTATATTTTGCAGGATCTAGGTGAGGACACGGTCGGATGGGCGTCATTAAGCGAAGAGAAATGGCTACACTGTCCACCCTGCTTTTAATGTTTTTGTACATGATATAAATTTTTGTGTAAAGAATGTGTATGTTTAATAAAAGAAAAATTTGGGCCCAATTATTTATGCTATTTTACATGTATTTTACTATGCATATTTTATGATAACACAAGTAGAAAACAGTCGTTACATTAACCCATTATTAAACACATTTAGCCTTGATTTTCTTTCATGTAACCTACATTAACCCACCATTATTTTGAGCCAAAAACACATTCCTACCCTTTAATTTTTAAGAGACTTAATCTAAGTACAAGATTGGTCAGAGCAATTAAAGAAGTGGGGGTGAAGGTTTGTGAAAATTGTCAATTTATTCCAAATGTGCTATATATGCAAACTACTATATCCAAATTGATGTAATATTACTTCTATTTTCATCATAAAGTTCATCATTATTTATTAAATATCTATAAATTTAATATCTTATATGATAATTCTTTAATAAGAACCTTTTGATGTTTAAATTTATCAAGATTATACTCAATTGTTATTGGATTCATCATTTCACTGAAATTATTATAAAAGACCATTTACCTAGTGTGGATGAAACCTTATGGTGGTTAAAGTGGGAGGGTGGGTTAGGCTATAAATACCCCCCCATCCCTTTCATTTGATATATCCAAAATTTGTATGAAAGAAATCCCTGCCAGTCACAACTCTCAATTCTCTCACTTTCATCCCTTTTATTTTACTTTCTTGAATTATTATTGAATAGCACCACTATATTATAACACATTATCAGCACAAAGAGCTTCTCAAGTGTAATGGTGCACGCCTACTGAAAGTACGTATTTTCAACTAGAGCTGGGCATTTGGGACCGGACCCAAAAGCCCAGCTCCAAAAACCGGGCCTAGGGAGGACCGGTCCTAGGAGGCCTGGTCCCAAAACGGGACCAGGCCTAAGGAGGAGGGCCCGGGCCCTCCACCGGGCCCTCCTCCAAGGCCCGGGCCTGGGCCCGGTCCCAGGCCTGGGCCCGGTCCCAGGCCTGGGCCCAAAAGTTTATTTGGTTTTTATCAATTTAATCCTTTGTAAAATTACATTAAACCCCCTAAAATCAGTATAAATTAAAGGACTAAATTGAAATTTTACAAAATTTATTAAAAAAAAAAATAACCGTTGCAGCCAACGGTAACTGCCAAGTGCCAACGGTTACATTTATTATTTATATAAGTTTTTTTTTTCATTTTCCCCCCCACAACTACACTATAAATAACCTAAAAACCTTTAATTTTTTTACACCAATTCTCAATCTCTCATTCTTTCATTCTCTCAATCTCTCATTCTTTCATTCTCTCAATCTCTCTACTCCAAATCTCCAATCAATTTCTCATTCAATTTATATTTATAATTTATTTATATTATTTTTTATATTATTCAAATTTTTTTCTATTTTTCAATATCATCATAATTTCATATTATTATTTAATTCTTTTCATTTTAATTATTTATTATTTTATCATGAATTATAATGTCTTCCCCAAATGAGTTTTACGTTCCATCCACCGATGAAATGAAGCCTTCAATCCATTTTCACCATTTCCTCTAGAGGATGTAGCTGTAATTCCACAACCACATTCGGCCGGGACGAGGTGTAGCCAAACACATGTGAGCTGCGAGTCAATGGGCACGGACATAGCCCAACCTCCCCGACCGTCAAAGAGGGTGTGTCCGATGTCTGGCGATACTTCACCAAATCAAAACGGCCAAAGACAAATGGGGAGGGGGGAAGACGTGTGGGATATGTAATTTATGCGGAACTATTATTGGGGCTGAGAAGGGGACTTCGACGATGCGACGACATGTAGAGAAGAAGCCCCAAATAAGTGCATCTTCAAGCGGATCAGGTAACAAATTCAAACTAACTTAATTTAATCCACAATCCTCAACTCTCTCAACATGGCAATACAATACACATGTTGCACGAGAGGAAATAGCAAGATATATAGTTGCTACAGACATCTCCCATTTGTTTATCTGAAAATCCTTTTTTGTTAATATGGTTAAAACTGCATTTTGTCCCGCATTACCCCTGTTAGTAGAACTACAAGTAGAAGAGATATACTAAAATTATAACAAAATAATAATAAACTTAAAAACGAATTTCAAAATTTTAGGAATATATCTATTGCACTTACATCGACATATGGGCTTGTAGATCAAAAACCGATTTTTTAACTGTTACACGTAACATTCTTAGATCATAATTGGAGTTACAACAAAAATTGATAGGTTTTAAACCATTATATGAAAAACATAGTGCTGAAACTATTTATTTTACGATTCTTGAAGTTTTGCAAGAATATTTATTAACTGATAGAGTTGTAGCGCTAACGCTGATAATGCAGCTGCTAACACCGCGGCAATATCTTTATTTGAAAAGAAATTGGATCCGCTTGGTGAAGGCAATTTTATCACCAAAGATGTGCTTGACATCATAATTTGATAGTTAAAGCAGGTTTAGAGCTATACATTCAAGATTGAGAGGGTGCGTAGAGCTATCGGATTATCGTCGGCGGTAGCAATAAAAGTGGCAGGAGTACGTCAAATATTGTAAGCAAGAGGACCCACGGTTCGACCTTTGAAGTTATGTACAGACATGCCTATCCGTTGGAACTCTACCTACTTGATGTTGGAAAAAGCTTTGCCAACCGCGAAACAAATTACAGATTTCGTCAACCGGAAGACCTATCCAGAGGAAGTTGTCGATTGATGATTGGGGGGTTTGTGAACTTTTTTATTCATTTCTTAAAATTTTATGATGCTATAATACATTAAGTGGTATTATTATCCAACTACTAATTTAGTGTTAGATATTTTAGTCAAATTGCTAAAACTTTTTATCAATATAGACATGATAACATTTTATGTGAAATTGTTTCAAGTATGAAGAAAAATATAAGAGAATTGGTTAGAATTCCATTCTTAATGGATTAGGCCTTTTTCTGAATCCTAGGTTTAAATTATCCGTAGGTAACGGTTGTAATTACTGAGCTAGGCCATATTTAGGATATGATTATACGTCTTATTGACTGACTTTAAAAACAAATTGGATAGGCTTTTTTTTATATGAGAACAGATACAATGCAAGTAGAAGTGGAAGTGGAAGTGGAAGTGGAACATCTGGGAGAGGCGATCAGGACCTTGATGTAGCCCCCCTCAATGGTCGACCAAGTGGGCGTATGTGGGACGTAGCGGAAGCTCCAACTCTAGCTCCAGCTCGTATAACATAGACCAAATGAGATGACTTGCTACCTACAGGTGGACTTGACTTTATGACGATGAAGGAGCAACTTGACATGGATATTCTTCAATGGTGGAACCAACAAGAAAGTCAATTCCCCATTATATCCCAAATGGCACGTGACATTTATCTGTGCCGGTTTCTACAATTGCATCCGAGTCAACATTTTCAACGGTGGTCGGATTGTTGAAGACAGAAGATGTTCTTTAACCGAAGAGATGATTGAAGTGATAACGTGTTTACGGGATTGGACTCATGGAGAAAGAAGACTACAACAACACCCTGAAGATCCGAACTACTCGAACTCTTTAGGAATACAGATTTGAATAATGTAACTACTGTTGACGATGAAAATGAAGATGAATAATTTAATAAAAAAATTATTTAATTGTTTATTTGTGAAGCGTGAATGGGTGAAATGTGAATATTATATTTATGTTAAAATTAAAATTAACTATTAATTTATTATTTTTTAAAATTAATTAAATTTTTATAAACTTACTAATCAACCCCTAAAAAATACTAAAACCCCTATAAAATTCGTTTTTGCCCCCAAAATATAAAAAAATTTGAGGGGGGAAAATTAAATTTTCCAAACCCCATGGGACCGGTCCTAGGACCGGTCCTGGGCCCATGGGACCAGTCCGGACCAGGCCTTAGGCCTGGTCCGGGTCCTTATTTTTCTCATGGGCCTGGGACCGGTCCCAGGCCCATGAGAGACTGGTCCCATTTGGGACCAGTCCCAAGGGACCAGTCCCTTGCCCAGGTATATTTTCAACCCTACAAATGTTATTTAATCCCTGCACTACAAGAATTTAAGCTTCTCGTAACAAAATAATGTCACTATAAATATCAAAATTGTGACCATTTCGCTAATGTGAGGAATTGTATTGGTCACTAGGTTGATTAGATTAAGCTTGTACTCTTCAGTGTATGGTGACAAAAGAGCGTTTGGTCACCACAACCTAATTATTTATTGTGACAATAATAATTTGTCACTGTAAACTAGTTTATTGTAATAAATTATTTGTAACAATAGAAGACAATTTTTATCACTATAAGTAATATTTTGTCAAAATTGATTTACATTTGAAGACCAAATGATAAGCTTTATGGTGAGAAAATAATATATGATGACGAAATTGATTTTGTCAAAATTGTGAATAATTATTAAATTATTTTCTCATAATTTTAATAGTGACCGAAACTTATTTGTCAATTGACTTTATTGTGACAACATTTACTTTGTCACATGTTTGTTTATATGATAATATTATTTATCAAAAATTGTATATTGACTGAAATAATTTTGTAAAAAATTTAATAACATGACAAATAATTTTTAAAACAAATATTTTTACATGACAAATTCTTTATTGTCAAAATAATATAGGTGTGACAAATATTATTTGTCATTTCAATACACTTTGTTTCTCTATCTTTGCATAACCCTTCATGTATATTTTTTGGGTAAAAGGTAATTATATAAAGAATAAAAGAATGAGTCCCAAAAAGAAGACCCCTATAAAGTCAAGTTGCTTGGACAAGCCCAAGCAACCAAGCGCAAGAAAACAAAAAAGGTGGCACAGATTTACATTCCAAAAAAGCCACCAAGCAAGCCTCAAAGAGGACTATACAAAATGACCAGCAACACAAAAACAATACCAGACTTTGGTATACAAAAGCCAACTGCACATGCTATACACAAAAGAACCATCCCCCTAAAGAACCCAAAAATTCTGCACAACAACTACTAAAATCCTGCTTATATACGCAACCAAAACAAGAAGAAAAGGAGGGAGCATCAGCCTGCAATCTATAAATAATTCCCCAACAAAAACAGCTCCAAAAAAGGTTATGGTCAATTGCAAGAAAAGTCTTTTTCCAAGCCTCCAAGGTTTCAACAGGGAAATATCTACAGACCAAACAGTAATACTCACCCAACACACATGAATAAGCAAGCAAGAATGCAGCAACTCCTTTCGAGGAAGAGACTTGGCGACATCCAAAGCCTAAAGAGTTAAAAAACAACAACAAAAACGGGAAAAATATCGTCAATACAATATGAACAATATTTATAGCATTAAAATTTTTTAGAAAAGCATAAAAAGGTTGACATTCTTAAGAGAGAATGGAAATGTAAGGAAATACAAAGTAGCTACTATTGGGTGTTAAAGGTGAGCCCATGGAGGTTGGAACTAGTCAATACTGAGTAAAATACCCCAGAAAAACCAACATTATAACTATCTTTATTGACTTAAAGCTAGGAGTATTTGGCACATAAGGGTTGATCCTTACTCCACACCAGGGCAACATCTTACAAATTATTTGCATTGGGAAACTAAAGATGATAAACTAACAAAATAATTTCCTAAATAAGCAGTTTGGTTGAAGGAATAAAAGTTACTGATTCATCAACACCAGCAATACTCCCACATCAAAAACATAAACCAAGATGTTCAAGAATTAATTATATCTGTAGAACTTGATCACAGTTGTATCCTTCAACAGAACACACTTATCTTCTTATTACTTAATTAAGGGATAATAGAATATATGAAGTGATAAAATGATGCATCCTCGAAGAAGTTACAATTCTAGATTTTTCTAGATTTCAGCATTCATCATCTAGCCAAGTGCATATCATACAAAAGTCATGCCGTTTCATGAGATGCACCAAATGCTTGTAGTTTGATCCTCACGCTAAACATCCAACAGATCATATCACCAAATAATGGAAAGTAATGTTTGTCTCTTGCCCATAAATGACATATGGCGCCACCTTTTGCAGCTGTTCTAATGTGCCTTCACTAGCCATGGCAAAGACACTGCTAAAGATTTTCGTTAATCTTAGTTTGTACAAGATCTTCCTACTTTTTGGGTGCATGTCATTTTACCTGAATAAAATGATAGTGAGATATCAGAACCCAAAACGATACAAAGCAAAAAACTTTAGGCAAATCACCAAGGAATGCAACCTACCCTTGTATGTGTATGATAAAAAGCAACTTAGATTTTTGCTTCACCAGAGCTAATTTCGCCCTTTTCCCTCTCTGTTTCATTCAGATAAGGTCCAATTCCTTTGTAGAGACACAGGTTAGTAATTGCTAATATCAGACCATGTTTACACTAAACCGTAAACATTAAGGATAATGGGCAAACAGAAAATTAATGTGTATCACAAACAAATTATCATCAAATTAATGATATTGAATCAAAGCTGAATCCAAGAACACAAGTAATATGATTTTGATTACAGTAAATCATAATAAAAACACCAAAAAACATGCTGAAATCTTGTCTCTATATTTCCACATTATATATTACTACTCAATAAATTCCAATTTCCATTAATTTCTCCCACACAACCAACGCAATGCACCATGTAATCAATTTAAACGCAATATGCCAGCTCAAATGAAAAAAATTTAAGCTGAAAATGCTAGAGATTTAGTACATAAGCCTTAAAAATCAAACCTACAAACAAAATTCACCGTCCCCGCCTCCCTCGTGACAATCCCTAGCCAAATGACTGTTCTGTTCATAGTTGTAACAAGCCCCTTTGCCGCTGCCCCTTCCTCTTTTGCTTCCATACCCACCACCGTCGCCATAGCCTCCACCACCGTCCATTTTGTACCAGGCCTAGAATAGAACGGTACGATTTTGGCAACCAATGCACCCTTAAACCACTACCGCATCAAACAAAAACCTCCAAACTACACATTATATTAACCCAACACAAGCAACCAGTGCGCCCCAAACAACCATCAAATTCACCTTGAAAATGAACAAATCCATGAAAACATTAAACAACTAGCAAGAAAGGGAAAACAAGAATGAAGAGAAAGAAGAAAATAAATTAGAGAAGGTGGCCACCTACTAGAGTTCATAGTGATTTCGATTGGAGGTTGTTAGATTTTGGGGCTGTTGGAGGGAAGTCGATGGGGATGAGGTGTAATGACTTCTTTCTAATAGTATATTTTATAACATATACTATGAAAACATACATAATTAGCATATGAAAATAGTTGGGCCCAAATTTTTCTTTACATAAAAAATATAATTCTTTACATATATCAAAATAACAAGTACAAAAACTTAGCAACGGTGGACAGTAATACCAATTATCTCCGCTTGTCGACATCCTTCCGACTGCTGCTCACCTATTTCCTGCAAATACATGGAAAAACAACGGGGTGAGCATAAAAATGCTCACTAAGTAAATCCATTAACTTTTCTTCTTCTTTGATTCTTTCCTTACTTAATTCTCTTCTTCTTTCTTTCTCTGTTTCTAATTCTCACTGTTCTTTTCTTTCTTTCTAATTCTCTCTGTTTCTTTCTTTCTTTCTAATTCTCTCTGTTTGTTTCTTTCTTTCTGTTCTTTCTTTCTTACTCTTTCTATTCTTTCTCTTCTTGCTACTCTTCTATTCTTTCTAACCATAATAAAATTCATGGGAATATGCATAAATGAAATGCATATGCAATAATGCATAAAAATGCATTTTATTTCTTCTTTCTATTTCTTTTCTTTTCTTTTCTATTCTTTTCTTCTTTATTCTTTTCTTTTTCTTTCTATGCTTTTCTTTTCTCTTCTGTCTTGCTTGCCCAAGCTACTCTTTTCTTTTCTTTTCTTTTCTTTGCTTGTTCAAGCTTTCTTATTCTTTCTTATTCTTTCTTTTCTTATTCCTTCTTTTCTTATTCTTTGCCGATCGGACTCGGTTGATGTATGGATTCGATACCTTGGCCGTGTGAGTGAGTATAGTCCTTAGCTACATGCACTCTTGCGGACCGTACAAATTCTTCTTTCTTCTTAGGCCACTCAATTAAGGTGACGTGCATGTAGGAATTCTTCTTGGTACAACCCTCATCCACATACACTCTTATGGGTCGTACAATTCTTCTTCTTCTTATGTCACTCAATTAAGGTGATGTGTATGTGGGAATTTCTTCTTAACACTCACGGTTCCCCATCACACCAACCTACTCTTTTCTCTTCTTTAACATTTTTTCTTTCTTTAATTCTTTAATGCTTATTCTTTCTTTCTCTTTATTCTTAGAATGTTTTGTTCTTTATTTCTTTATTTCTTTATTCTTTCTTAAGTTTCTACACATACACAATTATATGCATATGGATGGCTCATGCTTAAAATTTCTTACTTAAATGCACTTATGAAATACACATATGCAATGTTCCATAAAATTAAGGTTTTTACTCAACTCATACTTCTCTTAGGCATTTCATCAAACAATACTTGTGCATAAACAAACCCTAATGTAATTATCATTCTTTTTGTTTCTTAAACCATCCAAATTGAGAGAAAAACTCTCTTGTAACATCACCATACCTACATGGCAAAAACACTCCCAAAAGTTTCTCCAATTCTTCCAATTTCAACCCATCACATAAACTCCTCATATTCAAGTATATCTAACAACAAGCATAACTAATCATCCATCTCATCTCAATTTCTCAATAATCATAACATATGCATATTTAAAAGAAATCTCTACTCACTTGATTTTCTTAAACTTTAACTTGAGTTGGATTTTGAGTAGAATTTACTTACCTTATGCTTGAGTAGTCTCTACTAAGTTCTCTACTCCTATTGGATTCAAATCTTCTCTTAACCTTAAGCATAAAATCCATAAGAACTCAACTTTTACACAAATAAAACATAGATAAAGAGTAAGAATCCTTATCTCTTGAAGCCTAAAAACAAAACCCTATGAAAAACACTCAAAAGCCCTCAAAATCCTTGGAGGATTGAATGAAAATTTGAGAGAAAATGGGGGAGGAGTGTGGCGGTGGAATGAAGAAAATAAGGGTTTCAAACCCTTAACACTTTAGTTTATAAACACACTTTCCCATTTTGCCCTTACTCTTTCTTAAAAATTTCATCTACGTCCCTTAGTCAATTACCATAATGCCTTCATTTTTAATGCATTCTCTATGAAATTCTATCTCTTTTCGCTCCCCACTTTTTCAACTAATTTTGAGTGAAAAGACCATTTTACCCTTAATGCAAGTTTAAGGTATTTTCTTTATATTCTCTTAAAACCATTTTAACAAAAATTAACTAAGGGCTATAAAAACATAAATTAAATCATGTGCCTCCATGTTGGGCGTTACATGAGGGAAGGTGGGGTGGGGGAAAAAAGATAAAAAGGGCTGGGTAGTTTTTTCTGATTATTTGAAATTTGATTTCTTTTTCTTAATTATTAAAAAATTGGTTATTTGTTAATTTATATTTTATATATTTTTTCTTTTGTTTAAAAAACTTAATTATTTCTTTTATTTAATTGACTGATTTTTAATAAAAGTAAAAACGTTTATCTTTAATATATAAAATATAATTACTATTCATCATATCCAACACAAATTATTTTATTCTGTCTTTCATAATTTTTATAGATTTAACGACCCAAATTTTTCAATTAAGCTTTTTTCAAAGTTTTATATCTATTTAATTAATCAATTAGTTATGTTTATAAAAAAAAATAAAAATGTCGATCTTTAATATATAAAATATATATTATTATTTGTCATAACTATAAATATTGTAACTGATTTTTTTGTTATAATTTCAAGCTAATACATCTTCATCATTTACATGCATATATATTCTCATTCGTCCCATAAAATTAGAAGTTTAAATCAATCACTCATTCGAGTCTTTGCTGCAATAAATTGAAATGACACATTAGATTAAATAGTATTAACATATCAAACTCCCGCCTCAAGGGTAGCTTGAATTGCATTATTTACCTCAATCTTCTAATTTCATATGATCATATATTGTATATATTTTAGTACGTGACAACCCAAAAGAATGAAAGTATTTCAAAGAGGACAAGACAACTGCCTGTATGGTCTAAAGATTATGTTATTCATTAATCAAATACTGGTTGTAGGGTCTTTTTCTAATATTAATTAATTTAGTCAAGTTTTATTTGTCTAAAATTATTATTAGACGTTGGAATAGTATTAGGATTAAGTATTGCTAGGTATAACTAGGAATATTACTCATTACAAATTAGGATATTATACCGTTAGAATCCTTTTAGGATTAGGAATTAGAATAAGTTGTAAGTCTACATAAGAAGCCTAAACCACGGATTATCATTGTATTTTTATTAGATTAGGAATTTAGGATATATTGATTCTAATATAATAAAGATAGGTTGACAAACACTTCTAATAAATGCTGACGTGGCAGCTCGCATTTGGTCAGACGGGATCTATTTTGAACTGACCAATTACGAGCTTACCAGTTGCATTTATGAGAGAAAGTGATAAGGGTTTATAATTGTAGTATTACTGATTCTAATATTCTAAAATGGGATGTTTTTTATTCTTTTTCCAAATTAAGAGTAAATTGCATGCAAAGATCATTGGTGGAGCTGCTAAACATTAATGAAATATATTAAAAAAAAAAAGACCAAAGAAAAAACCATTTTTGTTTTTAAATGGGTATTGTGGGATTCAATCCTATGCACTCTTCCCTTTAATCACTCAGGCAGACTTGCTCGTTCTACCTTACTAATTATATATATTTATCTTGTTTGATATATCTATCTAAAAATACAAACTCATAGCTAAAGTGTTAGGGAAACAATTGCGTTTTATAGTGTGTTTGTCCCATCTCCCTGCTTTTTCGCCTTCTTGCGTTTCATTTTTCTTCTTTCAGGATTTGGTTTTCCCAATTTAGTTTTGCAAAGAAAAGAAGAGACCAAAGGCAGCTCAATTCACCCAATTTATTTTTTCCCTTTTTCGCCCAATTCAAATTTCCCTTTTTCGTTATAACACCGAAGAAAATTAGGAGAATCAAAGGAAAGTTCATAAGGACATTCCCTTTTTTGCCCAATTCAATTTTTCCCTTTTCCCCTTTTTGTAACCATGGCTCAATCAATTTATTTTTGTAATTTCATCTTTGATGTGAATGTGTAATACAAACATTAAGATTTAACATGTGATCCAAATATTAAGTCTATAACATTAAAGCCGAAAATGTAAATATTAGTACTCAGACTGAATTTTATTTGTATTTTTTTATCATTAAAGTCGAAAATGGTGCATAATATTTATAAAATTATTAATGATTTTGTATTTTTTACAAATTTTTGGCCTTTTTCTAGTTTTTAAAAATAAAAATTAAGGGAGACCATATTATATATTTTTTTTAAGCAAATTTTTGTCACAAAATATCACATTTAATTTGACTCGAATATTTTGTCCCTAATACCTCCATTATAACATTTATAAATGATAATTTTTTTTTTTTTTTTTGTAATGATAAATAATTCTTTTGTGACAAATTAGTTTGTAATTATAGCATGTATTATTAAATATAGTAACTAAAGTTTTTGATGACAAATATGTTTGTCACAATAAACAATTTATCTCGATGCTTGAATTTTGACTCAAACATTTTGTCATTAATATCTCTATTTCAGCATATATTATGGCATTTTTTTTTTTTTTTGTAATAATAAATAAATTCTTTTGTGACAAAATAATTTGTAGTTATAGCATATATAACTAAATATAGTGACTAAAATGTTTTATGACAAAATATGTTTGTCATAATAAACAATTTACCTAGACGCCAAAATTTTGCACCAAAAATTTGTGTTATGATAAAAATGTTTTTCTTCACTACATTTATTATGAGTCTCTTTATTGTGATAAAATATTATGATAATATCAATGTATATTCTCTTTGTCATGCTTGGGGTCCGTTTGGATAGGGGGTAATCTTTGTTTATTTTGCAAGATTCCTATGCTTGGTTTGCAAGTAATAAAATATTACGATAATTTTTTATTGCAAATAGTGTTTACTGTTAGTAATGTGGGGGTAATCTTATTACCTTGTTAGGGGGTGTTATTAAAACATTAATATGATTTTTCTACCCATTTTATCCTTAATTAAAAACCATTTCTGACACAATTGCTCTCAAATGTCTACCAAATAACAATTACCCAGCTCGCCTACATTTGATAAATTAGCTAAAACACTCTAGCCATAAAAAAAGTTTAAAAGTTAACAAAATACTCCCAGCCAGCCAAGACCATTGCCGCCCGCCGATGTTAGTCGCCGTAATGTGCACGACTAGTGGGATTTGGCCAGTTGTGCACTGGTAAGGCCTTTCTGGCTATGGATCATAGATCCATGGCCGGAAATGGCTAGATCTATGGCCATGGATTCGACTTTGTCGACACACGACTGGTCGTGAGCCATTTCGTCAACTGTCGATGGTGGCTAGCAGTGGTGGTTGATGTCAACAGTGGCTTGGGGTGGATGGAGGTGATTTTGCTACAAATTAAAGTTTTATATGACTGTGATGTTTTAGTAAACTTTCAAATGTAGGGGGTTAAAAGAATGATTCAAAAAATAATATTAAAAAATACTATTATATTAATATTTAAAAAGTAAAGCAATTTAGTAATCTATATAACATACCCACCCAAACATATTATTCACCAATTTATTTGAACAAACTAAACACATTTTCTAAACATTCCCAGTAATCTTCAAGGTGATCTTTCTTTTCGTTAATATAATATATCCCTATAATAAACATTATATAATCCAAACACCCCCTTAATGTGATGTTTCTTTATTTTATCATAAAAACTATATTACTCGTGACAAAGTCACAATATAATATATTTCTTGTAGTGCTGTTTCCGCCTTTATAGCTAAATTTATTTATTATCATTAAATTCCGCATATTTTCAATCCCACATGTGTTCCTTAATCTTTGTTTCTGCCTTTATGGTCGGATTTATTCATTATTATTAAATTCTGCCTCTATGGTCAGATTTACTTATTACTGTTAAATTCCGCCTCCATGGTCGGATTTATTTACTACTATTAAATTCTGCTTCTATGGTCGGATCTACTTATTACAGTTAAATTTCGCCTCCATGGTCGGATTTATTTATTACTGTTAAATTTCGCCTCCATGGTTGAATTTATTTATTATTGTTAAATTTTGCCTCCATGGTTGGATTTATTTATTACTGTTAAATTTCACCTCCATGGTTGGATTTACTTATTATTGATAAATTCCGCCTCCATGGTCAGATTTATTTATTACTGTTAAATTTCGCCTTCATGGTCGGATTTACTTATTACTGTTAAATTTTGCCTTCATGGTCGGATTTATTTATTATTGCTAAATACCACCTTCATGGACGAATCTATTTATAATTGTCATTTTATTTATCGATTCTTTACAATTATCATGTTTTATATTTCATTTGTTAGTTTTGAATGCCTAAATGCATCCCATGACATGCATCCAGAAGATGCGGAACTAATTAAATTACTCTTATTAATGAATAGTTCTCAAAAATGTCGAACCTTGTGAAGCTCTAGACACTACTCTCCATCTGGAATCTATGAAACTGGGTGAAGTCATTAAGGAAGGAAACATGGTGTCCCTGTAGGACAAATCAAAGGCTACTATTTTCCTTCGGCATCATATCCAAGAAGGGCTACGAGCTGAGTCTAAGGATATAAAAGATCCATTCCAATTGTGGACTAATTTGAAAGAGAGATTTGAACATAACAAATCAGTAATACTCCCAATGGCTCAATATGATTGGACTCATTACGTCTACAAGACTATAAATCTGTCAGTGAATATAATTCTGCTTTATTTGGGATTGTCTCTAAATTAAGATTATGCGGCGAGAAAATAACTAAAGAAAATATGTTGGAAAAAACATTCTCCACTTTCCACCCCTCGAATATGCTCCTACAGCAGCAATATCATAACTTTAAGAAATATTCTGAATTAATTTCTTGTTTACTTGTGGCTGAGCAAAATAATGAATAGTTGCTAAGAAACCACCAAACTCACCCCACTAGTTCCCAATTGTTCCTCGAAGTGAACACAATGACTAGCAGTAATAATCGTGGGCATGGGCGAGGTCTAGGTCAATGTCATGGGCAAAATAACTATCAACCTAGAGGTGGTCATAACAAGAAATTTCAATTGCACCACCTGAAGTGGATTAAGACTAAATCAAAAAATGAAAGAAGCCACTCACAAAACAAGAATAATGAAAACAAGTGTGCTATAGATGTAGAGGAAAGGGCCACTGGTCACATACCTGCCGAACGCCCAAGCACTTGGTGGAATTGTATCAAGCATCAATTAAGAACAAAAAGATAGAGACAAATCCAATAGATGCCCCTAAGTCAAATCATTTTGATAACTCTGATCCGATTGGCCTTAATGTCTCATATTTCTTTGGAGATGCCGATATGGAATATTAGAGTAGTTATGAAAATGTCTGTGATTTCCAGGATTTCTGTAACTTTTGTCATGTTTTTGAACTATGTATTTTTTATGAATATTTTTGTCTTGTTTATACCTCCTTAAGTTATGTAAACATCCTCACTAATTTATTAAAAAAAAAAAAATTCTTTAAAGGATGGACTTCAAAAATGAAACATCGATATCCAGTAGTGATGGAGACATTTGTATAGTAAACAGTGCAATAACGCACACCATCTTTTGAGATAGAAAATATTTTTTAGATTTGACATTTACTAAAGCTAAAGTAAATACCACATCAGGGTCTGTAAACATAATTGAGGGCTTTGGAAGAGAAATACTCTTGTTGCCAAAGCAGAACTAAATTAAGTATCCATGATGCTTTATATTCTAGCAAATCCAGAAGAAATTTGCTTAGCTTCAAAGATATACGACTCAATGGATACCACATTGAAACTTTAAGTGAAAAGGATGAAGAGTTTCTATGCAACATTGCTAATATTTCATGCCAGAAGCATATACTGGAGAAACTCTTTGCTTTCTCATCAGGGTTATATTACACATTCCTGAAGCATCTTGAAGTCTATGCAGTTATGAACCAGAAGTTCACTGATCTTGAACTTTTTAAGATTTGGCATGTTCGTCTTGGTCACCTAGGATCCATTATGATGCATAGAATCATAGAAAGCTCACATGGGCACCCATTAAAAAACTTAAAGATTCTATCACCTGATGAGAGTGCTTGTATTGCTTGCTCACAAGGCAAATTGGCACTAAAGCCATCCATCACTAAAGTTGGTTTGGAACCCCCATCATTTTTTACAAAGAATTCATGGGGACATATGTGGACCTATTCATCCACCAAGTGGACCTATTCATCCACCAAGTGGACCTTTCTGCTACTTTATGGTACTGATTGACACATTGACATAATGGTCACATGTTTGTCTACTATCAATCTGTAATGCTGCCTTTGCTAGATTGCTAGCACAAATTATCATATTATAGGCACACTTTCCAGATTACCCAATTAAAGAAATAAACATGGACAATGCTAGTGAGTTTACCTGAAAGACATTTGATGACTATTGTACAGCAATGGAAATTAATGTTGAGCACCCAGTACCACATGTACATACTCAGAATGGTATGGCAAAGTCATTTATAAAATGTATCCAATTAATTGCAAGAACTTTCCTATTATGTACACAATTACCAACTTTTACCTGGGCTCATGTTGTTTTACATGTTGCGACATTAATTTGCCTAAGACCCACTACATATCATCAATACTTTCCAATACAACTTGTATTTGGACATTAACTTAATATATCCTATTTAAGAACTTTTGATTGTGATATAAGTTCTAATTGTACCCCCTCAATGCACCAAAATGGGACCCCAATGTCGTTTAGTATATATGTTGGCTATGGCTCACCATCTATCATTAGATATCTTGAGCCCCTGATGGGCCATCTGTTTTACTGCACGTCTTGCGGATTGCTATTTTAATGAGACAACATTCCCATCTTTAGGGAAAAAGGTAAAGCCTCCTGAAGTAAGGCTTGAACTTTCCTGGAAAATGAATTTTATGTCTTATTTAGATCTTGCACATCTCAATCTGAAATTGAATTGCAAAGAATAACACATTTGAAAAATATTGCCAACCAAATGCCTGATGCATTTACAGATGCAGGAAAAATAACGAGATCATAATTCCTACTGTCAATACACCAGCAAGGATTGATGTTACCAATGAACAATTCATACAGGCAGCAATCGATTCGTCTGTTACACGCCATAAGCATGGTAGGCCTGTTAGAGCCAAGGATACTGTTCCTAGGAAACGAAAGGCACAGAATCAAATAGGTGTCAATATTGACAATATTGGAATAATTGACAATTCCACATTTTCTAAACCAACTCCAAAAGAGTTAACAGTCCTTGAAAGAACACAAGCCCCTAAAGAGGAAGAAATCCCTGAAGGAATACAAGAACACAGAAATGAAGAAATTTATATAAACTATGCTCACTCTGAAGAAATGTGGAATCATGAGACAACTATTGTTGATAACATATTCTCATACGTAGTAGCTACTAAAATTATGAATGATGAGTTTGAGCCACATTTTGTTGATGAATGTCGACAAAGACATTATTGGCCAAAATGGGAAGAGGCAATTCAAGTAGAATTAACCTCCTTAGCAAAACGTAATGTATTTGGACCTATCCATGCCTGAAAATGTGAACCCGTAGGATACAAGTGAGTATTCACAAGGAAACGAAAGTAAAATAATGAAATTGCTAGGTATAAGGCCAAACTAGTGGCTCAAGTTTTCCTACGAGACCCAGAATTGACTTTGATGAGACATATTCACCAGGGATGGATGTTATCACATTTCAATACTTGATTAGTTTATTAGTCTCAAGAGGACTTGGTACGCGTCTCATGGATGTTGTCACTGCATATTTGTATGGTACACTGGATATTGATATCTATATAAAAATCCATGAAAGATTCAAGGTGCCAGAAGCAAATAAAAGGAACATGTATTCAATAAAATTGCAAAGATCGTTATATGAGTTGAAACAATTAGGACGGATGTGGTATAATCGTCTTAGTGAGTATTTGATGAAGGAAGGATATATCAATGATCATGTATGCTCGTGTGTCTTTATAAAAATGTTAGAATCAGGATTTGCAATTGTGGAAATATATGTTGATGACATGAACTTAATAGGAAATTCTAAAGAGGTCACAAAAGCTGCTAAGTACTTAAAAAGATAATTTAATATGAAGGATCTAGGGAAAACAAAGTATTGTCTCGGCCTACAAATTGAGCATTGTTCAGATGGAATTTTGCTCCATCAATCAAATTATACTACAAAAATCCTTAAGCGATTTAGTATGGATAAATCTCACCCCTTAAAGTACCCCAGTGGTAGTTCGGTTTCTTAATCCTAAAAAGGATCCATTTCGTCCTAAAGAAGACAACGAAAAGATACTTGGTCCTGAAGTATCATATCTAAATGCAATAGGCGCATTATTATATTTGACATAATGTACGAGACCAGACATACATTTTTAGTGAATCTCTATTGGCAAGATTTAGCTCTACACCAACTTGCCGACATTGGAATGGGATCAAACATGTCTTTCATTACCTCAGTGGAATAAAAGACTTGGGATTATTTTATCCAAGGAAGTTTGATAATGATCCCAAATCAGTTGGCTATACAGATGCTGGGTACCTTTCTGATCCTCACAAAGCCCACTCTTAGATGGGATATGTTTTCACTTATAATGGTACTACAATATCATGGTGCTCAACAAAACAAGCATTGATTGCCACTTCCTCCAACCACTCCGAGATTCTTGCACTTCATGAAGCCAGCTGAGAATGCGTATGGTTAAGATCTGTCATCCATTATATTGAAAGTACATGCAAATTGTCATGTACCTCAGATGCTCTCATAGTTATAAATGAAGACAATGCAGCATGTATTACTCAAGTCAGGGGAGGATATATCAAAGGAGATAGAACCAAACATATTTCATCGAAGTTCTTTTACACACACGTACTCCAACAAAATTGAGACATATCAAAACAAATATGCTCCAGTGATAATCTTGCAGATGTATTCACTAAGGCCCTACCGACATCAACATTTGAAAAATTAGTGTATAACATCGGTATGCCACGACTCAATAAGTTACTAAATTAATTCTACTATTATGAGGGGGAGCATTGATTAAGAGGAGCATCAATTAGGGGGAGTTTTTAGAAAAGTTTATTGTACTAGACATATGTGCACTATACTTTTTTTTCCTTGATCAGGTTTTGTCTCACTAGGTTTTCTTGACAAGGTTTTTAACGAGGCAGTATGAAACACGTCCATCTTTATGTTACAGTTTCATTGTAGAGTTGTATTTATTTACTTAGGTTTTTGTCTCATTGAGTTTTTCCTGAGTAAGGTTAAATATAATCATTTGTAAATGGTGGATGTCCAACAGGGAGTATTATAAAAAGTGAACCTCCACCATTTACCTACTGGTGGAGAAAACCTTATGGTAATTAAAGTTGGGGGGGGGAGGTATGTGTTGGGGATAGACCTGGCAAACAGGTGGGTTTGGTCCAGGTAGCAACGGGTCGCGGGTTCACGGGTGAAAAATTCTGACAGGTTGACATTTTCATGATCTGTACCCGCCCGTGAAAAGTGCAGCCTTTTATATTTTTCACTGTTTTTCCATATTTTTGTTATTTTTTACTGTTTGTTTTTTTATTCAAAATTTCAAATTGCATACTAAATTATATTAATTTAAAAACCTCATATAAAATTCATTTATTAAACTTATTAGTTATTAACTTATTATATTAAATAAATGGATGATTAAATTAAATTTGATTAGATTTCACCAAACGTTATTAATTCAATATTAATATTTTTCATATTTATATCAAACTCCACCATATAGATAATAGAATTAATAAACACTAAACATACATAGTAATTACTAATTAGTAAATACTAAACATATAAAATTGTTTAACATTCAACATACATAACATAGTAAACACTAAACAATGAAACATATATAATTGTTTAACCAAACACACTAAACAAACAAAGCCGCCCTTGATTATGCAATCTCCTTCCCCGGCACTTGACTTAATGGCACAAGCAGCTGAACATCATCAATTTCATCTTCTACAATTAACAAAATATAAGTTAACTATCGTAGTATATTAACAAACAAAAATATTAAAACATGTGAAATATAAGTTAAAATGTTACCTTTAACTTCATATCCAGAAATCCATGTTTTGGTGCATATCAAAGACTCTGCATTCTCTGGTAAAAGTGAACTTAAATATTTACTGAGCACTTTGCTACCAATACTGAAACTGGACTCCGAAGCAACAGTCGTTATTGGTATACTCATCAGATCACAGGCCATCATCGAAAGTATCGGGTATCGATCACTATTTTTCTTCCAATGGTCCAGGATATCCAAATTGCAAAATTTGATGCGATCAAACCTTGCCTCTCCCAAACAAGTATCCAATTTGAACTTCCTAGCAGCACTAAAGTCACTCTTGTAGTAGTCAAATTCCTGCACCATTTAAATATTTAAATTTAATAAAGCAAAATTACAAAATAAAGAAAACCTTATTAATCACAAGAATATAAAAATATTTAGGGAGTATTGACTTACACAAATATCATCTCCAATGATATTAGGATTACTAGCTTGTACACAAGGATCCCTGGGAATCTCATTGCCACTTAGACCCTCATAAGCAGCAAAAAGCCTATACAACTCCTACTTGACCAACTCCAACTTTCTTGTTGCAACTACTGGGTCATCAACTTTTTTGTAACAAAACTCAACAAACTCAAACTTGAAACGTGGGTCCAGAATAGCTACAATTGCTAACACAACAGTATAAGAATCCTAATATTTGTCAAATTTTCCTTTCAATGACTTGCCATGGTACTAAGAACTTCATCCTCATTTTCCATCTCTTCGTATAAACGCACTTGAATTCTCCACACATTTCTGAGATACAAGTTTGCTGTCAAGTATTGGGAACCTGAAAAAAGAGTAGTGATCTCATAAAATGGTTGCAAGAACTTGCAAATCCTCACCCCTTATCCCCATTCTTCATCTGAAGGACAACTTTTATAATTGGGATCTATCAGTGCCAAATGAACAAACACACGACGGTATATTAACGCACTTTCAAGCATTAAATAAGTGGAATTCCATCTCGTGGGAACATCCATTCACAATCCTTTTGAGCTTATCACACCAATTGTTTTAACAAGTTCTCCAAACTTGATTCTTTTAGCCTCACTTCCTTTAACATATTTCACACTTTCACGAATTTTATGCAAAGCCACGCTACTCACCTTTAACCCTTCTTGAACTATGAGATTCAAGATATGTGCACAACATCACACATGAAAAAAAAGAACCATCACATAATAAAACATTTTGCATACAAAGTTGACTCCTTAAAATGTCTTCCATTTTATCATTGTTACTTGCATTGTCTAATGTAAGAGAGAAGACTTTCTTTTCAATCCCCCAATCTTTTAAGAAATCATGCACTATGTCTGACAAAAAGCCCCCGAGTGTGGGGGAGGAATATGGAAAAAATTCAGAATTCTACTTTGTAACTCCTAGTTCTCATCAAAATAGTGAGCCGTTAAAGAAATATACCCATCAGTAGTACAAGAACTCCAAATATCAGAAGTCAAGCATATTCTACCTGAAACCCTCTCTAAAGCAAGCTTAATCCTTTCCTTCTCCCTGTAATATATCTTTAAGCAATCTCCTTAGCAATGTTCCTAGTATAATGCTTAACTTCATGATTCAAATACATGTGGACATCCTTAATTCCTTCATGCTCCACTATTGAATACGGGTAATTATGTTTTATGATTCCTATTGCCATCTTCTCATGATAAATTTCTTGAGAAATCTTCAAACGTCTCAATTTAGTATCACAATCCATCATCATTTGATCTACACTACTAGTAATGGTACGTTTAGGACAACCTTCCATATGGCGCCTCATATTCTTAGTCCCATGACTGGAACTACCATGTGCATAAGACTTACCACAAATCATACACTTTGCCCTCACCTCCCCATTATCTTCTACATATGTTGTAAATTGACCCCAAACATCTGAAACTTTACGTCTTTTTGGACAAACAGTACTACCAGTAGAAGGAAGTTGACCTACGGCTACATTACGACCTGTTCCTAAATCTGTAGACTCCTCCATACCAAGCCAATTTAAAGGACACAACAAAGTATTTACATTTAAATTAATTAATCAATCATAATTCATAACAATTCGTCCAAAAAAAAATAAAAGTATTTGGAGAAACATGTTTGAAATAATTTTTTAAAAGTATTTAAAACATAATTTGAATTTTTTGTTTGTGCACAAAATATATTGATATAATACATATTTTTCTATTTCTATCTACATATGTTTTTAATATGTCCTCACATTAAAAACAATTACAATATATATCAAAAACACTGTCAATAGTTTCATCAATTATACTAAAAGCTCTTTCAAATATGGGTGCTGCTATTTTATTGGAATAATATATGTTTTGCTATAGTATTGACGTATTATATTATTTCTGGTGGGGAAATCACCCTCTCAAATTGCTTATGGGTTACAATTGACAAATAGCTTTAGAATCTGACAAGCACAAAAACAATTTATGAAGATTCACAAAAAGGAAATAAGAACGTTTTTTGGGTTTCTCAAACTTTTTGGACAAATAGAGAAATAGAAGGGAAATAACGTTGTTATATTAGACACAACTCTTTAATCCTCTATTTATAGGCTTTACATAGGCAGTTATTAGAGGTTTCTAACAGTCATGTTACCTTTTGAATTGAAAAATATTTTTCAAGGGCAAATCATCAGATAATTCTAAAAGCAAAAACACCCTACGCTACCTGTCGTGCTACTGTTGCCCTGCCCTACCGTGCTGCTGCTGCCGTGAGAAGAGATCTGCTACTGCCGTGAGAGAGGAGATCTGCTACTGCCGTGAGAGAAGACACTTGCTGCTGCCGTGACCTGACTGCTGCTGCTGCCGCCGTGAGAGAATGGGCCATCGTGACCTGCTGGCTGCTACTAGCGCCTGCTGCTACTGTGAGAGAATGAGGGAGAGTGGAGCTGCTGTGAGAGTGAGAGAGTGAGGGAGTGGAGCTGCTGTGAGAGGAGTGGTCGTGGAGCTACTGTGGCCTGTGAGAGAAGAGAATGAGCTGCTGCGTTTTTTGTTTTTTTCACTGATAAGTTTTGGTTTAAATTAGGGTTTGAGAGTGAGACTTTGTCACTTTGAGACTTGAGAGTGATAAGTTTTTATTTATTTTTTTTTTAAATTTCAAATTTGCATGTCCGCGGGTACCAGGGGTAGTACCCGGTTCACCCGCAAAAGTCACGGGTGAGCCGAGTACGGGTCATATTCTCATGGGTCGAGAGGTGTGTTATCCATACCCGCCCGTTGGGTATGGGTACCCATTGATCCGTGGGTATGGGTGGGTATTTGCCAGGTCTAGTTGGGGGGTTTAGGCTTCAATTTGTTGTCAATCTCGCTCTTCTATTTTGGAGAAGCACACACAAACAGACAGACTAATTGGTGTACCGTACTCTGTCGCCAGTCACCTTTCTTTTTACAACAACAAATAAAACCTCGCGGGGCCTTGCGGGGCCCTCCACTCTTCCAAGTTCAATTCCAGCACAAAACCCATGGCCACTATCGCCCACACCACTACGCCAGAATTTCCTAAGAAAAAAAACAAAAAAGAAAAAGAAAATTACAGCAGGTAAATAATTGGAGTAGTGTGTAAAATTTATTTTGTCCTGGTCTGGGATATTGTTGCTGTTGTAGTAGAGATGTTCTTCTGGAAAGGCAGTTAGGCTTTTGAGCATTCTCAAAAGCCAAATTAAGTTTTTCTTCTTATCTATCTCCTCTCTGTTTATTATAACCTCTTCAATTCAATTCAAGTATATCATCTTATCCCCTTTAATCATTTGTTTCTCATTACTTCTACGTTTATTTAATTTAATTAATTTTATGTTTGTAAGTATTAACAACACGTGATGCCCGTTGTTGAATTCGATTTTTCACTGTTACTTGTTATAAGTTTATGGACTAATTCTTGGAATCTTCCTTTTTATATTTTTATTTTATTTTATTCGAGTCAATTTTTTCTCAGCTGGATCTTTGTTTGTGGTGTTCTGATGTTTACGCTTGCTATTAACTTAATTTTTTTATTGAATTTTTTAAACTGCTTGTGAACGGTGTGATTTTGGACTGACCAAAAACAGAAATAGATTCTTTCTCCAATATTTTAAATTTTTTGTATTATTTTTTACAAGTTGGTGGCGAGGAGAGAATTGGGTTTAAATTCGATCTGAATTTCAGTGGTAGAACCAATTGTTTTTAGGTTAATTCTCTTCTTTAAATCTTTGTTGTGTATTCGATTTGGCACTTTAGAGCTTTATTCGTAGCAACTTTAAGGTTTTTTATAAGTGGTTTATTTTATTTTTACTTTTTTTTTTTTTTTTCTGTAATGATAGGAGATACTAGAAAAAGGAAATGAACTTCAATTGGGTTTCTTTTAATGACCCAGTAGTTTTTAATTTGATAATTTAGATGTGAACTTTGTTTTGAGATGCTTAATTTTATTATCAGATCTCACAAACTTCATTTGATGTTAATGATGGTTGAATTTATGTTTGCAGTAATTTGGGTGTGGGAGTTTATATAAACCTACTTGCAGAAGTTCTGGTTGAAGAAGGAAAGACAGAATGAGTCAGCCTAAAATTAAACGCCGTGTCGGTAAATATGAGGTGGGAAGAACAATTGGTGAGGGTACATTTGCAAAAGTGAAGTTTGCAAGGAATTCTGAGACTGGGGAACCTGTGGCTCTTAAGATCCTCGATAAAGAGAAAGTTCTCAAGCACAAGATGGCTGAACAGGTCTCTAAATTACTCTCTGGATGGTTACTGTTTCAACTATCATCAGAGCAATTTATTTCATGTTTTGTCAAGTTAGTAATATGCTCAATGCATAATTTTGCAGATCAAGCGGGAGATTGCCACAATGAAGTTGATAAAGCATCCCAACGTTGTTCAATTATATGAGGTACCCACCCTTTATCACGTGTTTGGTCTGGTTGTTGCTCTTTCAATTTTATCAAGTCCTGATTAGAACCTTATAGAAAATCAGTTCAGTTGTGAATTTCATTTGCAAAGAGTTTGGTTAATAATTTTGTTTGTTTTCAGGTGATGGGAAGCAAGACAAAGATATTTATTGTCTTGGAGTTTGTAACTGGTGGAGAGCTGTTTGACAAGATTGTGAGTTGTTGAATTCTTGATGAATGATATTTGTCTACTAGTTTTCTCACTTCAATTTTTCAAATTCATTTTCATATTATGGTATTACATATTGCATGTTCCAGAGTGGAGTTTGACCATTTCCTTATAGCTTTTAAATATTTGTTAATTGCCAGTTATGTTGCTTATTCATTTTTGCAGATACAATTCATTGATATTAGATTGCCTAATCTTTTTTCACCATTCATTTATTTACACTGTATTATAAAATGATATTATGATTGGATTGTGAAGGTAAATCATGGACGGATGAGAGAGGATGAGGCACGGAGATACTTCCAGCAGCTTATTAATGCTGTTGATTATTGCCATAGTAGAGGTGTCTTCCACAGGGATCTTAAGGTAATTAACCCTTTAAGATGAGTGTTTCTTGTTCTTCTTCATTTTCATTTTTCAATGTATTTGTTATGCCCATTGGCTGAAGCTTCTCCATTTCATTCTTTCTTTTATTGGTTTCTTTGCAGCCTGAAAATTTGCTGTTGGATGCTTATGGAAACCTTAAAGTTTCTGATTTTGGATTGAGTGCTTTGTCCCAACAAGTCAGGGTAATCAATGATATATGACTTCTGAAAATGCACTTCTTCTTCTTCTTCTCTCTCTCTCTCTCTCTCTCTCTCTCTCTCTCATGTTCTTTTTCTTTTTGAGTTATCTTATCTTCATCTTTATTCTGGGCGTGTTTGCATATGGTAGTTTGGCATGAGAAAATTCTGTGTAAAAATATAGCAGTTATGGAGCTGAAGGGTAAATTGATCTAAAGTAATTAAGTATGGATTGATTGTGAATTTAGCATTTTGGAATACTAGTGTTATACATCATACTATAACTAGGTATGAGATAATCCATGTAAATTTTAGATTTAAAAACTACAAAAATTATATTATTTGTAATCAATATACCTGTCTTGTTTTTCCCATGGTCTATCCTAGCAAAGTATAAATTATAAAAACCAAAAAAGTTTTATCATATGGATGACGTTGCCTTACCATTAGATGGTTTTATGGCTCTAAAAGAATTGGGCTATATTTCTTACTCTCAAGGTTAATGCTGCAGGATGACGGCCTCCTTCATACGACTTGTGGAACTCCAAACTATGTTGCTCCTGAGGTGTGGGATACTGTTCTATGAAGATAAATTTCTTTGACCATGTGTTTAAAACCTATGTTGCTTTGGCCTATAATAATTTTCCTGTTTTCCTGTTTAGGTTCTTAATGACAGAGGCTACGATGGGGCAACTGCAGACTTGTGGTCTTGTGGAGTGATACTCTTTGTACTGCTTGCAGGGTACTTGCCTTTTGATGATTCTAATCTTATGAACCTATATAAAAAAGTGAGCATTTCATAAATTCAATTCAGCGCTTCTCTAGTTTTTTCAACTATTTGGCATTCACTCACCTCCTCTATGTATAGATTTCTGCAGCTGAATTCACTTGCCCTCCCTGGCTCTCTTTCGCCGCCATGAAATTAATAACTCGTATCTTGGATCCCAACCCTATGACTGTAAGTAGTTATACTTTATTGTCATGCCATTAGATTTCGGTTTCATTACTGTTTTCTACATCTCAGTTATCTAGAGAATAGAGGCAAAAAGAATTTCCTTTATTTCATGCTATGACTACGGTACAATTTTTATTTATCTTAGACACCTAAATTCTATCTATCCAGTGAACATGAATGTTACATAAGCTTTGGAAAGGCAAAACCTTCAAATCTTTGGGTAGCCCTTTTCAGCACCAATGGATTGTTTGATTTAAGCTTTTAAATTTTTAGGGATGGTATATGATGTTGCCAACCTGCTGGAAAGACTACCATGCATGAGAAACTTCTCCAGGCTTCACTGTTATGAATTGTTAAATGACATACGCTTTATATATTTTATGACAACTGATCTTAAACAGTGTTGCAAATATCATGTGCTTTGAAGCTTTTAGATCTTTTCTCTGAAAATAATAATTTGACGCTACTGTATAAAGAGATGATAAATAAGAACTAATGCATTTAATCCTGGAATATCTAGTCCTTTTTTTTTGTTAATTTGAGGGTGAAACATTGATGGTGACATACTCTGTGCTTTACTGTTTTCTCTTGTTCACTGTCTTATAACTTTTTTAATTTTTTCCATTGGTAATACAATATTTCATTGTTTCTTTTTAGTGGGGGCAAAGAGTTGGAGATGCGATCCAATATACTACATATAATTATTAACATGTATATTTCTATCTGCTTCCATCTTTCTGTTTCTTTTGCTCCCCATCCTATTAAATATATAATATTAAGCATGGATTTTATGTCGTACAGAGGTCAAGCAATTTTGTGATTTTGATACCAAGGCACTATCCAAACCGTTGCCAAGGTCAAAGCTTGCCCCTCATTGTATTTGCTTGAGTTAATGGGTTGACTGCATGTAATATCTTATACCTTTTGCGACTATATTGGCCTGTAGACTTCAATATTGGCCAACAAACGTAATAAAATCACTGTTACTTGCAGATGTTTATCATTTTTGTAATGCTATCTATACAAAATTGGCATCCCAATTTTAGATCCCAACTGATATAGTTGTTGACGTGTTAGCACCATAGTAATTATAGGAAAGTAACGTCACTTATTACATCAAGCTACAACTAATGTAGCACTGTTACGCCAACAATCACATCAATTGAGATCCCAACTTTGTAAGTGTAGCATTACTCTTATCTTTTGTCTCCTGTCTGTTCTTTAAAAATAATATGGGCCTTTGTACTGTCTCCATTAGTCAACATAGTTTGCATGTCTGATTTGATTATTTTCTTTTGCAGCGCATAACTATTCCTGAAATTCTGGAAGATGAATGGTTTAAGAAAGACTATAAGCCCCCAATTTTTGAGGAAAAGGAAGACACAAACTTGGATGATGTAGAAGCTGTTTTTAAGGATTCAGAAGTAAGTTGGATTAGTTTTAGTAAAAGTATAGCTCAATATATATAAGAAATTGCTTTAGTATTCGCTGCTTGATGACGTGTCTCAGGAGGTTTATGTTGTTGGTTTCTTTAACAGGAGCACCATGTGACAGAGAAGAAAGAAGAACAGCCTGCAGCAATGAATGCATTTGAGTTGATATCTTTATCAAAAGGGCTAAACCTGGGGAATTTGTTTGATGTAGAACAGGTATGAATGTTAAAGCCATTCATGTCAGAAGTATAGTGCATAATTGAATCATCATTATCTTTAAGTTTTACTATTATTATTTATTATAATTTTAATTGGGTTTACGCAAGGTTAATTTAGCTGGTGTGTAAAAAATTATATCTTTTGGTTTTAAAGTATAGATATTATGTTAATTCACCGTTATATATATGTAGGCTGATGCACTGTAGAAATCTTATTTTCCTTTTTTTTTTTTTTATTGTCCTTTTGCGTTCATTATTAAATGACTAGTAATTCCAGGAGTTAATGGGAAAAACAATTATGCAAAATCAAAGATATCTATAACTTTTATAACCAAACCAGAATGACACACTGGCACTGGTTCTGACTTTTTTCTGTAGAGTAAATTTTTTAGAAGTGTATTTGCCTCTATATCTGAAACTATCGTTATTCCTTCAGTTTGGCTTAACCTGCTTTGATATTCATGTGAGTCAGATTGCCTATTTTGAACATGTTGGCTCCAATAATTATGTTAAATTTTAATATATATATATATATATATAGTGAAGTTAGTCTTTTTTGTATGACATAATTCCTTGGATCTCCCCTGAAATTTGACTAAAATACATCTGGATCCCATTGGTTCAGTATTTCAATGGTGACTGTCATTGCAGGGGAGGCTTTTGACAATATATTTAAAGTTGAAGGTTTCTCACTAATTTTACAGGGGCCTTACAACAATTTACTGAATTTCAAGGAAAGATACTGATGGATTTTGTAACTGGTGGTGCTTGCATTGTTTAAGCTAACTCTCATGAGTTGTCACATAATTTAAGCTTTTTCATATGGATAATGTTCTTTTCCACTATTCTAACCCAGTCAAAAAGAGGTATAGTAGGCTTTATTGATTTTATTTGCGTAAGTTGTTACAATGGCATATATCCTTAGCAAGTGTACCATATAATTGGTGTATAACTACAAATATTTAGACTTTATAGAGCTTCTCTTATTTGATGTTTTTTTTTTTTTTTTTTTTATTAATTCAAGTTCCAATAATTGAATCTGGTGGTGTTTACCTGTATTTAGCTTAGCCTCATGGGATGTGAATAAAATTTCGGCTTTTTATATAGATAATTCCCTTTTCAACTATTGATTATTTTAACCCAATCAAGAATAGGTTTAGGCCTATTGATTTATATGCATAGGTTGTGACAATGACATATTTCCTTCACAATTGGACCATATAATTGGTATATTTTTATTTTATAGAAGTGCTTTTTCATTGTGGGGTTTTCTAAATTTAAGATTTAATCATTACTGAGTGTTTGGCTGCAGGGATTTAAGAGAGAAACAAGGTTCACATCTAAATCTCCTGCTAACGAGATAATCAATAAAATAGAAGAAGCAGCTAAGCCTCTTGGTTTTGATGTTCACAAAAAAAATTACAAGGTGAGGAAATTTTTAAAAAATAGAGTTGGCAGTAATTTATGAAGCTTTACAAATATAACTGGTTTTTATTTTAAATAGATGAGGCTTGAAAATATGAAAGCTGGGAGAAAAGGAAACCTTAACGTGGCCACTGAGGTAAATGATGGCTAACCTATACGTAATTTCTGACATGTCTTCAGAATTTATTTTGTTTAAAGTTTCTTATTGTCAAGCAGATATTTCAAGTAGCGCCTTCCCTTCATATGGTTGAGGTGCGAAAAGCCAAGGGGGACACTTTGGAGTTTCATAAGGTATCATTTTTTTCTTTTTTAGGATTTATTTATATTTCCCCTTTTTTTGTAGCCCTAATATCCTCCTTGTTTTCTATCACAAGTACTTTTAATTAGTGTAATTAAACTAATTGGCCAAAGTTGGATGAGATTGTCATAAAGAAAGTAAATAACTTGGATTGAATTGAATGCATAACATAAAATAAAAGATAACATCAAATTGCATATTGAAGATCCAATCTAAATTGCTTCATCTTGATTCAATGAACAAACATTCGAATCTACAATGAATTGAAGTTTAAACCTTAAGAGGCTGAATAGGAGGCAGATTAAACTTACGTGTGGTACCACGTTCAAAATGTTGAAATGCATTGCTTTAGTTATGTTTAATTGCATCATTAAAGTTGCTCATGATATTGTAATTTTTTCGATGGTCGTTTAATGCATCTGCAGTTCTACAAAAACCTATCGACATGCCTTGATGATGTGGTGTGGAAAACTGAGGAAGATATGCAAGAGATGAAGTAGAGTTTGAAGAGTGGTGATTAGTCCTTCCTCTGATGATGCTTACCTTGTTAAATGTTCCATAAAGGCATCTATATCTTCATTCTTTTTCTCCAATTCCTTTCTTTTTTTTTTTTTTTTTTTTGGGGGAGGGACCATTTTTCTTTTTGTGTTAGATTAGAGAACATGGATTCACCAATTGTTTTCCGTGTTATTGTTGTTGGAAAGCGTGGATGATTCCAATAGAGATGGAGTTGTTTTTCTTATTATCCCGGATCTCAATAACGAGAAATTGTTATTATAAACACTTGTATATATATTATGTATATATACTTTTTATATATTTGTGGGAATGGCCCTATTTCAACTCATATATCTGAAATAAGAAAGAAGACATATTTCAAGTCCTTAAAAGTATGTTCTCATATTTTATGTTCTTACAATTTCAACATGTCATTATTAGACGAAGTTCTATTACTACTCTAACTCGTGTTTTATTAGACGATATTATATATGACTATACTTATGGAATATGCTTTGTGGTTGCAAGAAACTTGGATTTTTTACATCAGAAGATAATGGTAGTAAGCAGAGACATTCCAACAAAAATTTTGCAAATCTATTTACCAAAACATTACCAACATCAACGTTTGAGAAATCAACATACGATATTGGTATGCGAAGACTTAGTGAGCAATCAAATTGATCTATGGTTTTTTGCTATTATGTGGGGGCGCATTTTTAATGAAGACTGTTATCAGACACATGTGAACTATGTTCTTTTTCCCTTCACCAGCTTTCCCATTTTGTTTTACCGGCAAGGTTGTTGACGAGGCCGTTTAAGCATGTCTAACACTATTTATAGTTCACGAAATAGTTGTCTTTTTTTTTTATTAAGGTTTTTATCCTATTGGTTTTTCCTTAATCAAGTTAAATGTAATTATTCCTAAATGATCAAAATCCAATGTGGAGTGTTGTAAGACGTGGATGAATTCCCACCGTCTTTTCATCTATTTCGCCTACGTGTAAGAGAGACAGAAATCACCGATGGCTTATTTCTATCTGTTGTCTTGGGAAACCCTCAAGTTTGTGAAATATGTACATTTCTAAGAAAAAATGAGGAAGAAGTGATATGAGTACTCAAGTCCTTATAATTATGTCCTATTTTCATTTGGTCACTAATATGTTATATTCTTATAATTATAGTAGAAAATATTATTAAGTACACTTTGTTTTAATGGATATAACAGATGCAATCGTTACTAACATTCAATCATACATCTATACAGTGACGGATCCAGAATTTTTGCTAAGGGAGGGCCTCCGCTACTTCGTCATTATTTGTCAAACAATTTGTGAAAACTTTAAAAATTACCTGACTTTAAGCAAAAAAAAATAATACTATATCAAGAACTTGAGAGAAAAAAATGCAATAACACAATACTTTCCTGCTTGAATAAATCTATAAGAAGCAAAATTTTGAGTAAATTTGTTGAGTAAAACTTGAGCAAAACATTTTTTTTAATTTTTGGATTCTTTTAATTTTTTTTTTAATTTTTGGCTTCCAAAATTTAAAAAAAAAATTAAAAAAATGTTTTGCTCAAGCTTTACTCAAAATTTTGCTTCTCATAGATTTATTCAAGCAAGAAATCTAAATTTTTTATGATTTTGATCAAACATAGTATAAGCTAAAGTCAATCAAAACCTAAATCAAGTTAACGTTGCGTTGACTTTTAATATGAATTAATAAAAAAATGAAGAATTTTCTTGATATAAACATAGATAATAACTCAAATTTCTTTAATAATTTTGAGTAGCTAAACGGTGACGTTTGAAATGTAAGAAAGTGGTGGGTGAAGGGTGAACAATAATGTCCTTTAAAATATAGTTACGGTTTTAAATTGGAAAAACAGGTTTATTCTTATACACAAAACATAAAATAAACTCACAAGATGCATGTCTATTTCCCTTAAATTAGAATAAAAAACCTCCAAAAAAAAAAAAAAGCATGATTCAACTCTAAAATAAACTAAATTGAAATGAGTAATACATATACCTAAAACTGATAAAATAGAATAAGAAGCTAATTGTGACACTTTGAGTAGTGAAAGCTTTAACAATTTCAATCTTCAAAAGTTTTAAGAGCGAAAAACATGGGAAAGAGAATGAGAGAGTAAGGAATTTTGAGGATAAAATCATAAAAAAAACAGATGGAGCCGTGAAGAAAAAGAGTAGAGAAAGTTTCATATTTTTAATATGATGTGAGCTTGGAATATATATATTAATAACAAGTTTTTTGTTGGCCTAAATATATGTATAATAGATATTATTTTTTAAAAATCTGAGGGTGGGTCTGGGTATATATATTAATAGCAATTTTATGTGGGTTCATATATTAATATTTTTTTTTTTAAGAATCTGAGGCCTACCTTCAAAGGGGTTGGATCTGCCCCTGCATCCATAAAACTGTATTTTCAAGTGTTACTACAATAGGTTAAGAACCATGACTTCTCTCTTTATCTCCTCTTTCTTAAACTCTCTTTCCTTCTTTATTAACAATGGGTATCTATATAATCTTAAAGCCCACCCTTGCTGTTGATCGTCATTTGGACTCCACGTAGGATTCCAGTAGGATCTCTACAATTGTTATATGTGTCTGGCCTATTTGCTTTGCAGAAACCATTTACATTCGTATTGTCACACCCCCTCCCGGGTATTTCCTATCTCGTCAAACCCGGGCGCTCCGAGGGACTTAAGATCCTAAAAGGAGCGTGAATTTTTTGAAAACAGTTTATAAAAATCCATTCATAAAACTTTAATGACTTTAATACAACTTAAAATATAATTGTGAAAGTGTAAACATTAAAAATCAGTTTACATAAAAACAGTGTAGTCGAGTGTTCTACTATATACAAACATCATGTCGATGAACATGCGTCTGTGGCCAACCGAAAGCGTGTAACATGTGCCTTACGTATCCTGTATGCAATCCTGAGGAAAAACATAAAACAATGAGCTATGAAGCCCAGTGAGTGGATAATACAATTTATAAATGAAAATAACTTCAACCTTAAACTTGCATGAGAGAGCACTTGCACTTCACGTAACACATAACCATTCCCTTAGCAAAACCACACTTTCCTTTTTATAATTTCCGGACATGATAAATCCTTAATTCATATCCTTGTAAAAACTTCCCAATTTACCATAGATCATTGAATTATTTTCACAACAATCGATACGCCTATCATTAAAGTTGAGTAGGCATTTCCCAATATGAAACCTATTCTTACTCATACAAATGCCCGCCAAGTGTCCACAATTTCCACCTAACCTATACCTGCTAGATAATCATAAATTCCACCATAGCCTATACCCGCTGGGTGTCAACCAACTTTCCTCAAATCGTTATTACAACAACCACCACTACCACCACACTAGTACCCAGGGTCCATAATACAGACAACCAACTAGGCCACCCACAATCTATCCTCGAGGTGACACCATCCACAATCTATCTTCGGGATGGCTAAATCATTATAAGATAATCATACTTGACCAACAGTCTCTCCTCAAGGTGTCATGATATGGTATCATACAGAATAATCTCGCCCACAGTCTATCATCGGGGCATCATGTATCAATATCCCACCCAAGATCTATCCTCGAGGTGGTACCATCTACAGTCTATCCTCGGGATGGTATACTCATCACTGGATAACCATACTTGACCCATAGTCTATCATCGGCGCGTCATGATATGGTATCTCATAATATCTCGCCTGGAGCTCCTTAGGCGTCTGTACTATCCTAATGGGAAGCTACCACCATGTGGTAGTACGAACTATCTCAACACTCGCAGGAGGCTAAAAAAACAAAATACAGACTAACTGATGTCTAAAGATGGAAAGGTACTATAGAAGGGTGATCTTAGATCCAAACACAACATAGCCTTTCACTCCTAGCCAAACACATCCTTACACACTCACCTGCATATTCAACACATCACACTTCATACACGTCCATATGCCAAGGCATATAAATATGAGAACAACACTCGAACACATTCTAGAAATATCACAGCATGTAAAATCCATTTACAACCCATAGTTGTCCTTCGGTTAGTTTAGTCTTAAAGGCTTCAAACCTTACAATTAACCCCCTACTTGTACTTCAATGTTCGCAAAAATGACAATATGACAATACTAAACCCAAAACAAGATAACTTGGGTCCTGTTAATAGTAAGCCAGCCCACCACCAATTAATAAGATCCAATTACTCAGCCCAATTTATCCATTACTCACAATTCTTGTGTTCGACCAAGCCCATCTCTTTTTATAGGCCATCCATACTCCAATTTTTATCACACTAACAACACCATTAATCAATGGGCTCTAAATCTATACAACCCTTTTTAAGCTAGCCCACCGACTCTTAATAAATCCCAAATAAACTTCAAAGCCCAATTACTATATCTATCCATTTATACAACCTATATTCCAACCTCTATTCGGCCAACAATGTACCCCATAAACACACATAATCCAGTCACCCCTCTCAAGCATAAATTGAGCAAAAATGAAATCCATAATATATATAATTCCAGCCAAAACTCTAATCAAACATTACCATTAGAATTCATTCAAAACAAAAACACTCCTATTTATTAATCAAACAAACCAGCCCCACCAATTGACTGGATTTCTCTTCACTAGCTCAACTCAACATATATTATATACATGCCTAGTACATAATTAATTAACACCAATATAAGTTTTAATGAAAATTACTAATCAACTCACCTTTTTTAAGCCAAAAACCTTGATTCGAAGAAGGGGTCAAAATCCTCTAACGGTGCCTCTGCTTGTCTTCCTATGTCCAAAATCCAATAACCTCATCACGCAAAGGCCTCCCTCCCAATGCTTGACCTTCCTCCACCCTTTCCGATCATCAGAGTTTTACTCGCTGACGGTTACTTTTCCAGCCACCTCCATCGCTCTCTTCTCTCCTCTCTCTCTCTATTCTCGATTTCATCTTTCTCTCCCTTCTTTCATTTCTTCTTCCTCTCCTTCTCTTCTTCTTCTTTCTCTCTTTTCTTTCTTCTCTTCTTTTTCTCTTCTATTTCTTCTTCTTTTTGATTGATCACTGTTCATCAAAATATCTGGCAAACTTTCTTTAGTCCTCATTTGTTTCAGCTATTACACTTTACTCCCTCAAAACTTTCAAAATCTAAAACTTTAGCCCCTAAAAATCACTAAATAAAAGTTAATAAAATTCCATAAAAAATACGGGGTATTACACACTTTCAATGTTTTGTATAAATTTCTTGCATCCACATTCACATTAAATTCTCAAATTTTTATTTGGTTTGTAGAAACCGTTCACATTCACATTCAATGTTTTGTAGAAGTCTTTGACATTAAATTCTCAAATTGTTGAAATTCTTATTTGTTTGTTTATTGTTTAATCGGATAGATACTGATAATTCACATGCATTCATTGTTTTGTAGAAACCTTTGGCATCCATATTCACATTAATTGTTTTGATGGTTATATTGCTTTTGTATTTGTGAATGTTGTCAAGTTGCACATTTTTTTTTTTTTTTTTTTGTTTTGGTTTTGTTTAATCAGATAAATACTGATAATTCACACAGAGGCGTAGCCAGAAATTCATTCAGGGGGGGGGGGGGGGGGGGGGGGGGGGGGGGGGGTGGGGGGGGGGGGGGGGGGGGGGGGGGGGGGGGGGGAGGGGGTGGGTCAAGACGTTAATTAAACTTAATAATACAATTGTAAATAAGTTATTGGTATAAGTTATACAAAAATATGAGTATTTATTTATAATACTCTTTATAATTAATATATTTATGATTCTGTTTGACGATATGGAGTAAATTTATGATACTTTAACGAGTGTAAAACAAAACCAAGAAAATTTACTAATGAACAACATATTAAGCCAACACAAATAACAATACCTCCAAATTAAACTATAATAAAATTTCTACTAATAAAATATTCAAAGATTTATCTAGCTTTTATTGTAAAATATTATAACTTTTGCTGTAATTTCACTTTTATGTTTTGACCCCTTAAAATAATGCACCAAAATACATATTTTTTATATTTATTTTTTTCTTAACTTCAATATTTTGATATGACTCATCTATGGGTAGTCTAGATGGTTAGAATGAATTGTGAATAGTGTGGACAAACACACGGTCTTAGATTCGATTCTTCATCTGAGCATCTGCAATTTAAGTGGGGGGCTGTGATGGTGGGTTGTAAGCTAGCCCATACTTATATATATAACAATTGATAGTAATTTAATTTGACAAACAAATTTTAAAAATGATATTTATTTTATAAAATATATGAAAAGATATACAAACTTTTTTCATCTTGTTCTTGGTACAATTAAATAATATATATATATAATTCATTATATAATTTATTAAATATATTTGTGGAATTTTTTTTATAAAAACTAAGAATTTAATTTGATATATTTGATTAATTTAAAAGTCAATTTCATATATATATGTATATTTGAATTTTGATAATTTTTCAAAGTCAAGGAGGGTCGATTGACCCTCCTTGACCCCCTCCCTCCGCCCTTGAATTCACATACATTCATTGTTTTGTACAAACCTTTGGCATTCATATTCATAGTAATTGTTTTGATGGTTATATTGCTTTTGTATATGTGAATGTGAAGTGGTGCATTTTTTTTTTTTTTTTGTAAATGGGTAAACATGCATGGATAGGCGTGAATATTAATGGATTGATAACATGTATTATTGATTTTTGTGAATGTGAGAAGATGCATTGTATCAGTTGCAGTATTAATTACTTGAAATCCTCTATATATAGGTCGATTATGTAATAGTTTTTTATACCATTTATCTGAAAAAAGACAGGTGTGTAATTCCTAATTCTTATTTGTCATTGTTTTCTTTTGGTTTTTCCAGTTTATTATTAAACTTTTGATGCTGATAATGTATTTATTTGTCTATGCATTTTTAATTGGTTTGAATTTCTTCGTTGTTGTATTGTTATAGACTTGTTTGATTTGCAGGTTATAAGAAGATGTAGATGGACCAGGCTGAACAATTTTTTTGTCTATGTCACGGCCAGTTTTGAATAATGCTTTTGTTGCTATTTACCGATGCATTTGATGCACTATTTCCCTATAATTGTAGCCATCGTTGAACAATTTTGTTTAATCTTATAATTGTAGTGATTGTTGAACAATCATGTTTAATGTTAAGAGTCAAGATGCAAAGTCATTAGTTTGTATAGTGCAATTAGAATAGATTATTTGCCGAACATTTACGATTACCAAATGTAATATTGTAATGCCCTTTTCAGTTAATACTATATTAAAAGTTCTTTTGTTTTGTTCATGATAATTGCTACAATGAAGTTGCGGATCAATATTTTTTTCGCAAATCTTGAGTACTTTTTATTGCAATTTTTCTGATAAAGTACCTTCTTATTGCAAGAATTTCCAAATCAAAAGCATCAAGTTCAAACCTATGTGGTACAGTAATAGCATATTATGGTAAACTCGGTTTTCCCTTCCGTGACTTACTTTTTTCACCAATCACAAAGTTATTAATCTTAATCAATACATCATTGCATGTATCAAACATATATTCAACGTTTTTGGAGTATATCCTCACCAAAACTAAAAGAAGTTATGACATAACTCTATATGTCACATCATCAAGTTCATTTGGCAAAATATCCTGTGCAAACCAAAAAATAAATAAATAAAGGGGAAGAAAGTAAAGTAGAACCAAAAATTTAAGTTAGCAAAAAAAAATGGACAATAATCTAAACTTGAACAAATAAACAAAAAAATTGCACTGAAGATGTGAGATATTTTGTTTGTCGAACAATTCCGTTGAACTAAATGAACAATTCAAATAAACTATCTACCGCACATTATCCATTAGCAAATGTAATCTTGTAATGTCCTTTTTAGTTCATATTATATTAAAAGTTTTATGTTGATAAAAATTGTTGCAATCAATTTACACAACAATTTTTTATTCGCCTTATATATTATTAATCTAAAATTTGATATTTACCTATGTTTTCCATCACATGTTTAATAATATTGTATATTGTTTGACACAATGCATTTGAGGAAAATAAATCATTTTTTACATAGAATTTTATACTGTTGATTATTATTTTTGCAAGCAAATAATGGGTTTATTAAATTTTTTTGTTGTTTTGTTCATGATAATTGTTGCAATCAAGTTGGCGAACAATATTTTATTCACCTTATATATTTTTTTATCTAAAATTTGATATTTACCACTGCTTTTCGGCATATGGTTAAGTGTATTGTATATTGTTTGACACAGTGCATTTACGAATAATAGATCGATTTTTACGTAGAACTTCATAATATTGTTGATTATTATTTTTGCAGTTGTAATCAAGGTGCTGAACATTATTTTATTCACCTTATATATTGTTTATCCGAAATTTGATATTTGCCACTACTTTTCCGGCACATGTTTAAGTGTATTGTATTTTGTTTGACGCAATGCATGTGCAAATAAAATATAAATTTTTACATAGAAGTTAATACTATTGATTATTATCTTTGCAGACAAGTTATGGCAGTTTTGAATATTACGTTTAAAGATATTAACCAATCGCAAGATGATTGAGTACTTATTGTTAGAGTATCCAGATTATGAGAATGTTTAAATTTCAAAAAGGATAATGAGTTGATTAGCCTTGATATGGTTTTGATTGATGAACAAGTATAAGATATATTTCTAGAAAAATATAAAGTTTATTGGAATTGAAACTGTATAGGTTTAATAACCTCTTTTATTTCCAATTATTCCATAGCATAATTTGACTCATGGAACTATACCCAAGAACAGAGTTGTAAAATATAAGAGCCAAATTTGTGAAGGTCTTATATATTTGATTAAAAATGTCAAAGTCATACCATGTTCTGCTACTTACAAACCTGTTGAAGGTCCTTACCGTTTACAATTTCTCATGATAACTTCTGTTGAGGAGATCAAAGAAGCTACAGTTGCCATTCCAAAATTTAAATTCCAATTTGCTGGTATTCATGATATTCAAAATAGATCAAATGACACTACTTTGTTATCAGGTAAACTTCTTTTTATTTTTCCATGTTGTACATCTATACTAATTACTATAATTCTTAATATAACAAATGTTTTGTAGATGTCATAGGTGTTTTGAGTGGAATAGGAGAAACTGAAAAAATCATATCAATGAAGAGTGATAAACGGGATATAATACTGCAAATTGAACAGTAAGTTCTTTTGCAAATATCTTAATCACTTGATACAATCAAAATATCTTACTCCAATATTATTTGCAGTGAAACATTTACAGTCTCTTTATGGGGAAATATTTCTAAAGAGATTGATGAAAGTTTTCAAATGGAGAATGACAAACCAGTTGTCATATTGTCATGTCGACCAATGTTAAAGAATTTCAAGGTATTTTAACTTTTTTATATTAGATTAGAAATTTTTTTGATAATTAATTTTTGAATTTTTATGTATAGGAAAGTTATATCTTAATAGTACTTTAGCATAAAAAATCTATATAAATTTGGAAATTGAAGAGGTCCATCTTCTGCAAAGAAAGTACATATCTTAGCAACCGTAGAAATATATTATTAAACAATTGTATAATTTATATCTTATGTACCGTACAATGTGCATTAACGAACATATTCCAATAGTTAAATTGCAAAAGAGAGCTAAATGAAATATCGGTTGAGAAGGAAATGTTTCATAATAGAGTATCTTTGAACTATCTCACCAGTCTTATGAGGCATAACTGGGATCGGACAACAAATTATACAATAAAGGTGACAATACTTAGAATTGAGAGTAGATTTGGTTGGTGTTATTTATCTTGCAATACTTGCAAGAAAAAAATCCTTGATATCAACAACAACAATTTCTACTATGTTAAATGCAACAAAGAGACTCGATTCCCACATATGAGTTATATCAATTGTTATTTTAAATCGAATTGTTAGTATAAATTGATGCATGATAACCTTAACAATTGATGTTTAATAATGAATAATTGTTGATATAACAGGTACAAGGTTGATTTGCAAGTCACAAACGGCAATGTTGAAACAACCTTTATACTGTTTGATACAGTATGTTAGTCATTAATTGGGTTGTCATGTTTCCAACTACTGAAAACCCAAGAGAACAATCGTAAAACAGTTCCAAGTATTTTAAATGCACTTTGTGGAAAGATTTTTATTTTCAAAATTAGGTTGTTAGAAGATGGCTTGAAACAAGGATATGACTCCTATGCTGTATTAAAAGTTTATCTAGTGAATGATGAACTTGAAAATGATCACAAGCTATAGCAATTGGAAGAGGTTAGTGAAGTTTTTAAATTTAAATAATGGATTATTGAACATTCAAATGATATTAATATTTTGTTAACTTTCAAATGATATTAATATTTTATAAAAAAATAACAGGTGATTGAAGACAAAGACGAAGAAGATTCTTCAATAGCAGATGTGTTTCAATGTCAGACCATAACGCCGATAGGTCAACAAATATTGGATCATCTGTAGAAGGCCAAGAACAGGCCAGTATATCAAAAGAAAAGGGCAAAGGAACAAAACACCAAGAAACAGAAAGAAAAAATTGAAGTTTTGATAAAAATTCTGTTTTGTTACACTAAAAACTTGTACAGAAAACTATTGCAAACAAATTTTAGAACCAATGTTTGTATATTTAATCTGAATCTGGTAAGAACTTTGGTTGATGATATTAATTTTTGCATTTAAGAGCTTTCACAATGCTTTATCAGCATTTGGAATCAGTTAACCATATTTCATCAGTCTTGTGAACCTATTAATACAGTAATGCATTACTTAAACAAAGTAAACATCCATATATTCATTTTTAGTTCCATATTTTTTGACACATGATATAAACCTTTTTTAAATTTTACTAAAAATATATACACCAAATCTCAAAATGTTACTGCAAATATATACAAAACTTAAGTATTTGTACAAGTGTTGTAAGATATGATCTATCAAGGATCAATGGTATCAACAGAAACATGGGTAATATTGCATTCTGTCTGATCCTCTTTCAACATCGCATCATCTAAAAAGTCTGCACTCTCATTTGGAAAACTTGATTTAAATGCTTCAGCACAAGCTTTTCGAGTTTTGACAAGCATGTCTGTCACAACATTAGAAGCTTCATCTCTATCTTTTTCAGCTTTAGCAAGAGCAAATTGTAAATTTGAGATCATATCAAGTAATTCTCTATTTTCTTTTTTTGAGAATATCGATTTGTCACTCGGCTTTTGCACAAGAATTTCCAGCAACTTTCACAATCTGCTCTTTATCCTTTAATTCATTTACAGCTTCTTCCAATCTGTTTTCTAAGCAAAAAAATTTGGCAATATTCTTTTTCTTGTCAAGATCTAGATATTTTTTGCTTTTTTTCTAATTATGCAATCACATTGCCTGAATCTTGCCATCGTCGCTTAATTTCTAAGTAACCTAAGAAAGCCTGTGAACAAAAATATAACATAAGGAATACAAAACAATTAATTAACTGGAAGTCTGTCAACAGAAATAACATTAAGAATTCAAAACAAATAATTAACGAGATTAAATACAACAATGACAAAATTAAATGTTTGAAGTGAGCATAATTACCTCATCTGGTGCAAGTTTGTCTAGATCTTCTGCAGACATAGTCTTGAAATTAATAAGAGATTGTTGGTTTGCATCCCCTTCTGCATTTTCTTTTTGCTGCTTGCTTCGCCTGATCAATTGGCACTCCTGATGTTCTTCTTCAATCAGATTTTGATCTTCTTCGATTGTGGATTGTCCAGAATGAGGTGAAAAAAGTAGTTTGCATGGCCAAACTAATTTCGGAAGTCTTATAACTTTTTCAAATAATAATAAATTTGTAAGAATTACAAATTAAACAAAAAGCAGTAGTAGTAAAAATTATAATACCTTCTTTGGATAAAAAAATGCGAATATTTGTTTTAACATAAAAGATATATCAAATGTTTTCTGATTCTAGATAAGTTCTTCCAATGTTTGGATATTACTTTCATTGTCCCTTTTTTAATGTGTCCAATAAAAAAAATCTATCATTCCAACCTCAAAGCTTATTGCACAATCTTGTTAACAAACATTTACCCTTCCTACTCTTAATAAAATAAAAAGGGCTATTAGCTCTTTTTTTAATCGCTTGAAAATAGTTCCAACCATGCGGATGAATTTGAGTAGGCACAATGTTATAAGCAATCATTACTTCTTCAACAAATGGAGAAAAAGGAGGAACAAGTTCACATTGCAAAAACACTTTGTAGAAAGTAAAAAATCTAGGAGGAGGTTTGGTGCATATATAAAAATTATTTGCATCTCAAGGTAATAAATCAAAATCATCAGACATATTATATTGCTTTTGAAAAATCAAAAGATCATCTAAAGAAATAGAACTAGGTATTTCTAAACCAAGCATTTTCGAACAGCAATTGGAATCGAAGTTAAGTAGAATAAGAAAAAAACTTGCTTACCAACAAATTGATGACAAAGGCAGAAGAAAACAGTGATGAGAAACCAAAATATCAATCAAGTTTACTCTAATTAATTTAACTATTAACGGCAAACTATGACACGCTATTTCAGTGAAAAGGACGCAGAAGTAAAAAGAAAATGCCCTAAATCCCAAATCAATTTTAAACACCGATATTACATTAAACGGGACCGTATTAAAATATTTTAGATTTAACAAATTTAAAAAAAAAATTATAATTATTAAATTGAAATATTATATACATTACACATAATAGTAGAAGTTAAAAAATTTAAAAATTCATCGATTAATTATGTTTTTTTTTTCCAGAATATCTACATTTTGAATAAATATTAATATCAAATTATTTGTCTTGGTATACGTTTATTGTTAAATTTGACTCTTATTTTTTCGTCCATTGTTTGTACAAAATTAACACTTTATATTCTGGTAAATCAAGGTAATTATTTATGTATGTAAATCAATGGGACACAATTAAAACCACAAAGAGGCATTAATTACCTATATTAAATTTTTCATGCAACTTAAATCCAATATACGGTAAATTTCATGTTATCATATGTATATTTTGAAGTTACTTTATTAATGCTTATAGATATTTATTTCAAAATAAAGAGTTTGATACATTGTATCTGTTGAGTTTTCTGTTATAAAAAATGAGCTGTGTGTTTTGAATAAATATGCTGTATTCTTTGTGTGGTTCAATATTAACGAATTGCTATATAGTACAATAAATATTTGCAAAACTTTTATAACCATATTAATTTTCTGACTTTTAATATTAAAAAATCCACATCACATCTTCAAAGCTATTTCTTCACAAAGGTTTGGGAAACTTTTATGACTATATTTTTCTTTGTAACTTGTAATATTCTGAAGCCTAGATCAGTTGATTTGTAATCTCTGGAAACCATCTCTTCAATTGAATCTACCTCAATATCTAGTAATTTATCTCTATTTTATACAATTTATTTATTAGTTCTTTGATTATATGCTAATTATTTTGTTCAAGTTTTAATGTTCATATACACAAACAAATTTGTGAAACCCCGTTTTTAATCCTAATATATATTACATATTCTTTGTGATTTTATTTTTATGGAAGGGGATTTATGTTAGTTTTTAAATGTTTTATTGGGAATGAAATTGCAAGAAATGGAAACTGCATGTTAATTTCTAGTATGCCATTTTTGTATTTTGATGAGGTTTGAGCTAAATGTGAAGCTTGCTTGGTTTATTTTTCTTTGCATGTTTTCGGACAGATTCTAGAGTGGTTGTTTTGAGTTTTAAAATGGAATGAACTTTGCTTGCTAATTGAACTTGCATGCATTCGGTTGTTTCAATAAACTGTGATGGTGGCTGGATATTTTGGTTGCATGCACTCGGCTGGACTGCATTTTGAGAGGTGCTTGAGTTATGTATTTGGACTAAAACTTGGTTGGTTGAATACACTTACATGCTTCCAGTTGGACTGTCTTTGAGAAAATTGATTTTCATGGTGTTTTAAAATGCTGGGAGTTAAGGTATTTTGGCTGTTAAAATGTTAAAGAAAGGACTGAGATTTGTGAGTGGCAAAAATCAAACCTTTTCTCAATATTTCCAAGCGTGCATGTGTTAATTGTTGAGTTTTGTTTCTAAGATATGAAGGATTTTACATGCATGGAGATACATTGCATCTAAATGCTTAAATTCATGTTTGCATGTGTAAGTTGTGTTTTCCAATTTATTGTTTGAATGGGATTCCTTTGGTTATGTGTTATATGATGCATGCAATGATGGCTTGGATTCCATGTGTTTATGAATTTTATGTCGGCTGAATTTATACATGTAGTGGTGGCCGGTTTTATATGCGTTTATGGGTTACATTTTTGTTGAATAAAAACATGAATTGGAGGCTGGAAATTACATGGTTCTGGACTGCATTTTTGGCCAAATTATGCAGGTAAAGGTGGCTGGGATTATATATATAAACTTTTTGGCTTGACTGGAAAATTAAATTGGAAACTTACAGATTTGATTATTTGGATGGTGTGTTGAGTTATGCATGCGAGGTTTTATATATATATGATGTGGTAAATAATCTTCTCGGTAAAAAGGGCAAATGGGGTGCTTTTCGTCAGTTTTGAAAGTATATTTTAAAAACTGCCATTTTACCCCCCTATTTTCCATGAAATCTCATATGTTGGCATGATTTTTCCTTATATGAAATATTCTTATATTATTATTATTATTATTATTATTATTGCTCTTGGGTTTAATTAGCATTATAATGTGGTATATGAGTTTTGACTTTTAAAAGTGATATTTGCTTATGATTTGTGTCGGTTATATACTAAGATCATGTGATGTTGAAATAATTTTCAATCTGGGTTAAACCGTCAATTTCTGAAACATGTTTAGAAAATTGTAGTTTCACTCCTATATGTGATTTTTTAATATTATGTCATATATGTATGATTTATAAGCACATACGTAATATACTCTTGACTTACATGTTACTTGAGATTATGCATGAGTATGTTGTGGTGCTAAAACCATCCTACGTAGTACCCAACCCCCTCATGATGTTGATTTGGTTCTACACATGTGTATGATTTGATATTGCCAGCCCAAGTGGGTCGAAGGCCTAAGCGAGGTAGATATCGCTTCATATGATTGATATTGCCGGCCCAAATGGGTCGAAGGCCCGAGCGAGGCAGATATCACTACACATGATTTGATTTGCCGACCCAAGTGGGTCGAAGGCCTGAGTAAGGCAGATATCGCTACATGGGATATGATTTTGTCGGCCCGAGTGATGCTTGGACTCAATGGGTCGAAGGCTTGAGCGGTGGCCGATTTCGCCTAGCAGGATGGATTTAATGGTTCAACTCGCGCGATGTTAGATCTTGCCGGGTTGGGCAGATTTACCCCTGGGTACTAGTTGTGGTGAGAGTTTTCTATTATTAATATCCGAATCAGTTTTAGAATGTTCAAAATCACATTCAGTTTTTAGCATCTGCTATGAGCGATAGTCTCAATATAAGTTTTTAGAATAATTAAGAGAGCTTTCAGTATTAGCCACAGTTTCAGAATAAGATACCAGCTTATAGTTTTTAGTATTAGTAAAAGCTATAGTATTCAGTTTAAAGTTCAGTTATCAGCATAAAGCTTACAGTATTCCAAAATCATTTATCAGTGCATAGTTACAGAAAAATCAGCTTTCAATTTTATATCATCACAATAGTTATAAATTTACTTACCAGATTTTGTTTTGTGAATCATGAGTGTTCATTGAATGATGATTTGGATGTCCACAACATGACTAGTAGAGTTATTATTTTCAGAATCATATGCATTCTTGAGTGATGACATAGATGGTTGCAGCATGACTTATAGGAAACATTGTTCCCAGAAGCATAAGCATTTACAGTTATGTTTTTAAGTTTCCAGAGAAAGAATTTTATGCATTCAATGATGAGCTACAATTCAGAATTTGTTTTCAGCTTAAATGATGAGATTACAATACTTAGAACAATATTAGAAACGAGTTATACATGCATACAGGAATGATTTAGTTACTTCCATAACACGTTCATAGAATCATGTTGTTTTCAGGATTTCATAAGAACTATTGCATGCCATGACTATTGTTTGAAGAATGTTTTGCAAACTCTCCCCAATTCCCCACTCACTGAGTATTTCAGCTCACCCCTTTTTAGACCCCTCTTCCCCAAGTTCACAGGAAGATTTATGCTGAGGAGCGTTTCCTCTCGAGGTTGGGCCACACGTCATCGACTCATCATGTGTGTAAAAATGTCATGCATGTTCCCGCTACAGGATTATGTTTTATCCATATGTTTATCTCCTGTGTTGATTATAAAAGATATGAAGATCTGATACCATCCGTTTTTGGATTTTATGAACGTACGGGTTAGCTTTCAAATTTTCAAATGTTTATATATATCTTATGTGTTTATGCTTTCAAAATGAATCCAAGCGAATGTTTTTATGAAAAGTGTATTCAGAATACAGGTTTTTAGATTCCCACACGGCACGTCTCGGTCGCCCGAGTCTCATAGGTGCACCCGGAGCTTATAGGATAGGGAGGGTCGAGGCGAGTCGTGTCAAATCCATCTGTGATTTATGCAGTGCTTGATATACAGTTCATACTGATCGTATTCGTACTATCTTCAACTTTACAATATAGTTCTTGATAAAGGTAATGCAATTTCGTTAAATAATTTTATTGTATTTATCATTCAGACTCGTTTGTTGTAAATCAGTTACTTTCTTTGTTTAGAGTTTAATCTACTATGAAATATTAAAGATATTTATTTGAATATCAATCTATTCATTAGTTGTGATACATGTAGCTATTGTTTATATCCTATTCTAAGTTATATCCTCTATAATTAGAATTAGCTATACCGAGCAATAGAAGTCATAATTACCTTAAAGCTACTCTATTATTATTATTATTATTATTATTATTATTATTATTATTATTATTATTATTTTGAAATTGGGATGATGAGAAGTTAAAAACAAGTGTTGCACTTAAACAAGAGGAGTCTACTTTTAGTATTGGCAGTAAAGTGCTCAACAAATATCGAAGCTCACTTCGACTTAAAAATGCAGAATCTTTGATATGCACTCAGACTTGGCTAGATAGATATGAGTTTACAGGTAACATGTTAACATAATATTTCATGTATTTTATTATTTACATTTGTTAATATTTGTAGTTGATCATTGTTTTGTAGATAATGATGTGAATGATGATTCGGATGATGATCTTGATGTGCCATTAACTAATCCCGAGACTGTGGAATCAAGAGACTCTATCACCCCCACTGTGGGATGAACATTTGCTACCCAAGAATTTTTTTTGTTGAACATTTGATTAAGTATTTGTTTATTTTAATTGGTATTTGTAGTTTTGTATTTTACGTTATTGACTTATTCTGTTTGTTTATGTGTATTAGTGATGAAAAGACTAGAAGATTGTAAAATGTAAAAGAAATAGAGCAATCATGAAAGAGAGGAAAAACAAAGGAAGACAAATCGTATTTCTCTTCTTCACTAATTGAATTTTTCAACATACAGTAGCTAAGTTCTTTTGTACAGAAGAGTAAAGTAAAAAAACTGAAACTACGTCGTTTTGAGCTTTACATTATGTGAGTTGAAACTACACCGTTTGATGATCCTCCAACTCTCTTATTATACTAAGATTCCCCCATAAACTAAGCCTTCTTTCATGTGTTGAAACTTCTTCAACTCTCTTGTTATGCTAACATTCTCCCATAAACTAAGCCTTCTTCATTGTTATTACGTACTGAACTCATCTCAACATTTCCAAACATGCAACATCATAAAAAAAAACAAGCAACACACTCACACTCTGCATCGACTAAAACTGAAAAATTGTAAGCCATACTTAGGAAAATATTATGCATTCGCTGAAACTGAATATGTGAACCAGAATCAGAGAAAACAATCAGCACACTTCTGCATTGGCTGAAATCAGAAAATAATCAGCACACTTCTATATTGGCTGAAATCAGGGAAATATTCTACATGGGCTGAAACTGAATATGTGAACCAGAATCAAAGAAACAACCAACACACTGAAAAATTGTAAGCCATACTCAAGGAAGTATAGAGGTTACATTCAACTTTTCCCTCAACATTGTAAACCGAGAACCTGAAAATGGTTTGGTTAAAACATCAGCTTTTTGGTATTCAGAAGCAACATATTGAACAGCCAAATTCTTTTTGCTACCAGCTCTCTCACATAGTGTACATCAATCTCTATGTGTTTGGTGCAAGCATGAAATATAGGATTAGAAGATAACGCCCCTGCACTCATATTATTACACCAAATTATAGGAATGTGTTTAATTTCAAGACCTAATTCTTTGAACAGATGTTGTACCCAAACAATTTCAGTGGTTGTTTGACTTAGAGAGCAATATTCAGCTTCAGTCGATGACAAAGACACCACTTTCTATTTCTTGGAGCTCCATTGGATGAGATTATTTCCAAGAAAGATTGCATACCCACTTGTGGACCTCCGATCATTCACATCACTTGCCAATTGGCATCAGCATAAGCTTCAAGACGTAAATGATCATGTTTCCCGAAGAGAAGACCAAAATGGCTAGTACCTTTGATATACCACAAAACCCTCTTGTAGGCTGTCCAATGCACAACAGTTGGAGACTGTGAAAACTGACTTAGCTTATTAACTGCAAAAGCTAAGTCAGGTCTGGAGAGGGTCAAGTATTGTAGGCCACCAATGATACTTCGATAAAGAGTTGGTTCTTCAAGTAAGTCTCCCTTTTCTCTTCCAAGTTTAGTGCCAATTGCCATGGGTGTAGTAGATGGATTACAATCTGCCATTCTGGCTTTTTCAAGGAGTTCTTATGCATACTTTGTCTGAGTAAGTAACAGCCCTGAATCATTTCTTGTAACTTCGAAACCAAGAAAATAATGGACTGCTCCCAAGACTTTCAATGCAAACTGATTATTCAGATCTTGAACCACTTTGGATATCAGTGAGGAATCATTGCCCATGACTAATATATCATCTACATATACTAACAAATACATCACAGCAGATTCCTTTTTATAAAAAAATAAACTGACAGCTGATGAGCTATTATGGAAACCCCAAGTCAAAAGAGCATGTTTTAGTTTATCAAACCAAGCTCTAGGAGCTTGTTTGAGACCATATAAAGCTTTATGGAGTTTGCAAACCTGCTGTGGCTGATTTGGATGAGTTGATGCAAAAAACCCCTCAGAAGGAAACATAAAAACTTGCTCCGTTAAGTCCCCATTCAGAAATGGGTTATTAACATCTAGCTGCTGGATTTCCCAACTATGATGTACTGCTAAAGAGAATATAATTCTGATTGTGACTGCTTTTACAACCGAAGAAAATGCATCAAAGTAATCCAGCCCGGGAGTTTGTTGAAAACCTTTTGCCACTAGCCTAGCTTTGTATTTCTGTAGAGATCCATCATAATTAAGCTTAGTTTTAAACACCCATTTACACCCCACAATGTGCATACCATCTATATATGGAACCCAGTCCCACGTGTTATTGTTTAATAAGGCTTGATACTCAGTTTCCATGGCTGCCTTCCACTCGGGAATAACCAAAGCTTCTCTAGCATTTTTGGGTTCTTTGAGTATGGTTTGGGTTGAGAGAAAAGCTTGAGCTGGTGGTTGGTTTCTTTGGGATTTAACTTGATCTGGTGGTTGGTTTTTTTGGGATTTAGAACGTGTAATCATAGGATGAGTGTTATCAGTGGAAGCTGAGGATTTTGTCAATGGAAATGGAAGAACCACTTCCAAGTGAATACCAGAAGAATTTTGCAGATCTGGAGAATTCTGAGTAGTTGAGACAGATGGTTGAGATTCTGAATCAGAAGATAAATTTACTGCAGTGTGAATATTACCTTTAGATGGTTAAGATTCTGAATCAGTAGATAAATCTGCTGTAGTGTGAATATTACCTACAGATGGTTGAGAATCTGAATTAGTAGGTAATGCTGCTGCAGTGTTAATAATACCTGTAGATGTATCATTTAAGTCTGATGTATGTGACTTAGTTGCTGAGGAGTGTGAGAATGTAGATACTGGATAAGTGACAGTACTGATATGAGAAGCAGATTGATTGCATGGCTGTTGAGGAATAATCCAGGATGAAAAGGCTAAAGTACATTTAGTAAACTCTAAATCATTCTCAGGACAATCCAACTGAAAGAAACCAGATTTGAAAAGGAAGTCTTGTTCATTGAACTTCACCTACTTAACCACATACATTCGGCCAGATTTTGTCATGCATTTATACCCCTTATGACTTAGACTATAGCCTACAAAAATGCATTTTTCAGCATGAAAATCTAACTTGTGTCTTTGATAAGCCCGCAGATAGGGAAAACAGCTGCATCCGAAAACTTTAAGCTCATGGTAGGTAGGTTCTTGATTAAAGAGTACTTGCAATGGAGAATTTAAATCAAGAACTGATGATAGTAATCTATTCAGAATGTAGACCCCTGTAGAGAAAGCCAACCACCAAAACTTTGATGGCATGGAAGCCATGAGCTAGTAAGGAGAGTCCAAACTTAATGATTGATCTATGTCTCCTCTCAATCCTGCCATTTTGCTGATGAAGGTAAGGACAAGGATGCCGAAACATGATCCCATGCTGTTGTAGATATTTGGAAAAGGACCTAAATTCTCCTCCCCAGTCAGTTTGAAGACACTTAATCTTATTTCCCAATTGCTTTTCCACAAAAACATGAAAATGAGTAAACACTTCATAGGCTTCAGATTTAAGTTTAAGTGGATAAATCGAAGTAAACCGACTATAATCATCAAGAAAAATGATATAGTAACGGTAACCTTCTTGTGATAAAACAGGGGTTGGACCACATAGATTAAAGTGAATCAATTCCAAGGGAGCATGTGCACATGAAGTAGAAGAAGGAAAACTACATTGCTTCAACTTGCCAAACATACATGCTTCACAAAAAGAACTTGTATTGCTATCAACAGAGTGCTTTACATTCAGTTTATTTAACACAATTTGCAAAGACTTGGAACTAGGATGTCCTAGCCTAGAATGCCAAAGTAAAGAAGACCCCATCAGTACATCAGAATTATTACAAGTAGATACTTTATTCACATTGGCAGAAGCTTTATTTGCAATATCAGCAGCAGAAAGACAGAAAGGTTTAGCCGCAAAACAGAAGGAATCAGCTGAGTGATTATTTGATTTTTCTTGCATTGTAGAAGATGAACATTGCGGAAATGTTGTTGTATTAGTAGAGAATGATGGTTGTGCAACAGAACCAGTAGGACCAACAAAACCAGCAGGACCAGGTATAGCATCAAAGGGCAAATCCAGTTGATAAAGACCATTTTGAACCTTCCCTTGAAGCAGAACACTTTTGCTATCTCTATCCTTTACCAAACAATTATTAGAGTAGAATTCCACAATCACATTATTGTCTTTTGTGATTTGGGAAATGCTTAGCAGGTTTTTGGCTATATTAGGTACACATAATATATTCCATAGATGAACTATTTTATTTGAATTAAAAGACGGAAGAACCATCATACCTACGTGAGTAATAGGTAAGGCTTCCCCATTTCCAACTTGGACCTTAGATCCTCCAGAATAATTGGTCCGAGTCAACATGTTAGAGGAATCAACAACCATGTGATTTGAGGCCTTGGAGTCCATGTACCAGGACTGATCTTTTACTATCTGAGAAGTTGCCATTTGTGGATTAGTAGACCCTGAAGTAACACTGACATCCAGATTAGGATTTGTATTAGTCTGGACAGAATTGAGCAAAGGTCCAAAGATAGGTTGCTGATATTATGGAGTTCCATGTTGTTGCTGATATTGTGGACTTCCATGTTGTCCATTATATGCTGAATAATCATGGAAAGTAGTGATGTTAGGATTGAACGACCCAACAGGTATAGAAGTGCCAGCAAGTAAAGCTTGAGCTGAGTGATTAGGAGCTTATGAAGGTCCAGGATGAGCAGGTACATATCCTGCATATGGAAACAATCCTGAACTTGTACTAGTAGGTCCAAAGAAACCTTGGTAATCATGGTCAAATATGTGATAGCACTGAAGTGCTGAGTGACCAGGTTTCCCGCACACTTGGCACACTAATCTTGGCTTATCAAAACCTCTACCCCTGCCTCGACCTTTTGCAAATGGGTTAAATCCTCCAGCAAAAAACTGTGGTGAGGCAAACGATGGATTGTAGGGCACTCTATTATGATCAGGTCTAAAATTTCCAACTGAGTTTCCATCAACAAACTGTGAGTATCCTGTGTGACCAAAGTTGGCATGTTGTGCTTGTTGAGACACTGAACCAGATTGTGATAAATTGCTCATAGCAGGACTCAGCATATTGGTTGACTGATTTATCATTACACCAGTGTCATTGTGAGGCAGTACACTAGAACCTTCAGATGGTCCATTTTTTTATGCTAAAAGGGCAGAAGACATTTGTCCATGGAAATGCAAAAAAGCATTATTTTGCTTCTCTAACCTCATCCCATGCTTATGCAACAAGAATTGAGCTTCTTGAAAAGTAATTTGATTAACATTAGAGGTAAGATTCGCAACTACAGCATCATACTCTGGGCCTAATCCATCTAGAATGTATAACAATAACTCCTCATCACTAACATGCACACCACTTGCATTAAGTTCATCACCTAACTCTTTCATCTATAGAACATAGTCATTCACACTCTGTGATTCCTTTTTAGTGGTCTGAAGCATATTCCTAAGGTGTAAGGTTCTAGCCTTGGAAACCAATTGAAAATGCAGTTCCAATGTGTGCCAAATGTAATACGCAGTACTACATTTAGATACATGCCTAAACATAGATTCAGATATTGATGATAGCAACCAGCTAACCAAGAACTGATCAGCCTTCTTTCAATTAAAATACTTAGGGTTTGGTCGCTTAATTGCATGTTCATTCCCTTCTAATTTCTCCACTATAAACAGAGAGGGACAAGGATTCGTACCTATAATGAAGCAATCTAACTCATGAGAAGCTAATGCAGGTAAAACTTGAGAACGCCAGTAGTTATAGTTCTTTTCCACCAGCTTCACCGAAAGATTAGGAAGTGAGGAATAAACTGTTAAGTTCTATGTACGTCCATTACTGAGTTGTTCAGCATCAACCTTGGATGTATTATCTGAGAAAACAGGAGTGGAACTTGCCATTGACGCTAGTCTATGGCTCTGATACCATGAAAAGACTAGAAGATTGTAAACTGTAAAAAGAAATAGAGCAATCATGAAAGAGAGGAAAAACAAAGCAAGACAAATCGTATTTCTTTCTTCAATAACTGAATTTTTCAACATACAGTAGGTGAGTCTTTTAACAGAAGAGTAAAGTACAAAACTGAACCTACGCGTTTGAGCTTTACATTATGTGAGTTGAAACTACACCGTTTGATGATCCTCCAACTCTCTTATATACTAACAAATGATTAGTATTTTTTATTTTGGTTGGTATTTGTAGTTTTGTATTATGTGTTATTGACTTCTGTGTTTGTTATGTGTATTACTATTAGTGATTATGTATTTGTTTATTTTGTGGTATTTATAGTTTTGCATTATATGTTATTGACTTATTGTGTTTGTTTATGTGTTATTGTTTATTTTGGTTCCATTTGTTATATTTTAAATTGAATTGAATTAGAGTAGTTGATTTTGGGGGTGTAAATGTAAAAAATTAAAACTGTAGGAATTTTTGGGGGTGTAACTGTCTAATTCAAAACTATTGGGGGTGAAACGTAAAAATTAAAACTTGGAGAGAGAAAAAAGGGGCACTGTTGGTCCACCTGTAACCGAATAGGGTAGGGTAGGGCCCAATATTTTGCACCCGTATATCTCGACCCGTATTGGGCCCGTACCCGTGACGACCCCCACCCGCCGTTTTGCCAAGTCTAATCAAGATTAAGACTTTATTAGAAACACAAAAGAAGAAATAATATAAATGAAAACAAATAACTAAAATAATTAACAACTAATTATAACAAAATTAGCTGTACAAAAAAAAAAAAAAAAAAAAAACCTCCTCAATAATCAAACTTCCCTTAATTAGGTTAGAATAAAACTTTTACTGTTATATCATTATTCAATTAACTAATAGCCTTTCAAATAGATAACACATCAACGAAAAATAAATGGAAAAACAGCAACAAGTTTTAACCACTAACTCATGCTCTGCAACAAACAGTTGACTTCTAAGGACCTACGTCAAAGACAGCTTTGAAATATTGGTAACAAACTCTCCTTTAAACTAATGTTTTTGCTTCCTCCTACAACAGTCAAGCTTCACTTAATTTCCTTACAATAGAAAACCCTAACTCACTATTCTATTAATAACAGCAAAAAATTCAACATGAAAAAAAAAAAAAAAATGGTTCCATTATCTGGCATTCTGTGGAAATAAACTGTTTAACAAATTCAAAACTTCTAATTCACAATAAACCTACTCTCTATAATCTTAACAGTCAACAACAGTAACAAAAAATTAAACAAAACAAAGCATAACAAAGAAATAGGACAAACCCTGTAATCATCTTCAAAGTAAATCGCAACAGCAGCACCAAACGCCACTAACACAATGTTCAATCTTCATAGATAGAAAGAAATTAACAATGCCAGTGAACGAATGAAAAATGAAAAAGGGAAACGCAAAAATTAAAAACCTAAACAAACTAATAAACTGGTTAAAGACCCGGTAAAAAAACGGGTTTAACACTTATAAATAAGCCAGTTCAAACATGTCAGTTCACACTTACAAATAATTTGAATAAATGTAATTGCCTGTAATAATAAATTAAAATATAATTTTTAACAAAAAAAAAAATAATAACTAAAACATATTCTTACTGAATTACTAAAATATGTTTTGTTGCTATTATAACTAACAATTTGCCATACAATTTCCCTATAATTGTAGCCATTGTTGAACAATCATGTTTAATCCTATAATTTTAGTCATTGCTTAACAATCTTGTTTAATGTTAACAATCAAGATGCAAAGTCATTAGTTTGTACTTACAATTAGAATAGACTATTAATACTATATTAAAAGTTTTTTTTTTGTTTTCATGATAATTGATGCAATGAAATTGCCGATCAATATTTCTTTCACAAATCTTGAGTACCTTCTTATTGCAAGAATCTCTAGATCAAAACCATCAAAACATGACTTTGATTTATACAATATGATAAAATTAATATTAATTCTTTTGTACATAATATTTCTTTATATGAACAATAAATTTAAAATGTTTATTTCATATATTAATTTTTTGTACATAATATTTCTTTAATTATCAATTCAATATAAAATAAACTTCAATACGTAAAATATATATTTAAAACACACACAAAAAAAAAAAAAAAATGTAAACAAAATATAATAAACATACCCGTGCAACGCGCGGGCTTTCCATCTAGTTTATAGATAAAATCAATCACCCGCTATAGTTTTTGAAAGTGCATTTTCAAGTAACTATGGGCGTTTTTTAATCCAGTTATCCCTATTTGTTTTGAAAAATTAATCAAGCACATCTCAAAACATAAACGCCGTCAAAATTTTGTGAATGCAAGATTCGGGTATTTCACAATACGGCTTCGAGATGAGGACATCGCGCAGTTAGGTAGGGGAGAATGTCACGTCTGGGCCAAGCCCAAGTTTGTACGAGCCCCAATAAATAGTTCAAGAACCTAGAAGCATCAAAAAATATGTTATAGAATCTTTCCAGAAGCTTCTAGAATGTCCTTTCACCAAAAAGACAATAGAATAGGATTAAGATTTTATTGCTTGTATAATTAATCCTAACCATCCAATCTTAATGGATATGTACAAATCTAGACCATTAGATCTACTTGTAAACTTCAATATAAAGCTAGCTAGTCTTTGGTTTTTTTCATATTCCAAACAAAGTAGTCAATTGAGAGCAATACACTAGAATTTTTCTCTCAATCTTTGTTTATTTAGGCTTACTTAGTGTTTAATCTCTTGTTTGTGCATTAAGGTTGCACGATTCTTCTAGGGTCGTGACACTTGGCATGGGATAGGCTTATTTTATCCCCCAACATCATGTATTATTGATAGTTAGAATTCTTTACATAATTAAGTCTTGCTTATACACGTTTAACCTAATTTAGTTGATTTATTGATTTTCATTGAATTAGATAGGGTAGATATTAAACATTATATACATAATATTTATCAAATTGTGTTTAATAGAAAATTTTGTACTAAACAATAGATTGATTTCTTAACTGTCACGTTAATACATTTTATATTAATTCATAACTAGGGAATTGAGAATTAAATATTGGTTAACTTAATCTAATCTCTAATTTGAGTTTTGGTTTTATATATATTTCATATATTTAAGACAATAGTTGGGTTTGATCAGATACAATATTATTGATAAAGAGATAAAAGATGTTAAAAAAAAAAAAAAAAAAAAAATCTATTATTTTATTTCATTCTTTTATTCATATAATCAAAATAGCAGAAGTCATTCATTCACAGGCACAGCCCTTTCACTTTCTTTCCATTTCCATGCTTAATGTAATGCACATTTCCAATACCATCAACTTCTTACTTCTTAATGCTCTTAAACTATTTGCATGGCGGCAATGGAGATCCACAAAGACAATCATTCCCCACAAAAGCACTCGCGGCAAATTTATTTGCCGGAATCTGACCACACAGATGATTATAACTCACATTCAATTTTTCAAGTCCTGAAACTCCTTTCGGCACCTTCCCGTACACCAAATTCCTCGACAAATCCAACGTCTTCAATGTCTTCACAATCCTCAAACTCTCCAAATCAAACTTTAACTTGTTCCCCGAAGCCCAAAACCCCACCAGATAATCCGTCCGATTCAGCAACCCAACCGGACTGCCCGATATTTCGTTACCAGACAGATCAATGTAGTCATAGAAGTACGTTTCGGCGGGCTGAAACTCGCTTAAGTTCAGCTGAAGCCCACATTTTGCCAGCTTGAGCGAGTAAATAATAGGTGATGAAATGACCCATTTCGGTATTTGCTTCAGGTGAAAGTTGTTATATGACAAGTCTAGCGACTCAATCCCTTTAACATTCATAACAGGAAATGGGTCATTGAGAGAGTTGTAAGAGAGGTCGAGATTGAATATTTTTGTCAAGTTTCCGAAACTCTTTGGCAGGGTTCCTGAAAATTTATTCCTGGAAAGATCCAGGGTGTCCAGTGCCTGGAATTTTCCAAGAAAATCTGGGATTTTCCCTGAAAGTGCATTGTGGCCTAGTTCTAGATATTGGAGTTTTGGTGCAAGCAAAGAAATTGAAGAAGGAATGTTTCCTGATAAATTATTAAAAGAAAGTCTCAGAATTCTGAGATTTGTAAATGATGAAAAATTATTTGGTATGGTGCCAGTGAGTTGGTTATGGTCGAGACTCAGTAGAGTCAAGTTCTTCAGCTTGCCCATTTTGTCCGGAATCTTACCGGTAAGAAGATTTTGACCGAGATTCAGCTGAGTTAACTGAATCAATTTGGTGATTGAACTCGGTATGATCCCGGTGAACTGGTTTCCAGACAGACTCAGTGCTTCAAGCTGGGTTAAGTTGCCAATATTTGCAGGAATTTGACCCGAAAGCTTGTTGTGTTCAATGTAAATATACTTTAAATTGGAAAACCCGAATAGAAAATCCGGAAACTTACCCGAGAGATTTTTGAGGTTTTGGAGATAAATACCATCTAGATATTTGAGCTTGACAAGGTTGGATGAGATGGTACCTGTTAAGAAGGTGTTGGGTTTGTCGGGTTGGCCGACGAGAGAAAGGCTTGTGACCCGGTTGTTGACGAGGCAATTTATACCCGCCCAAGTGCAACAATCGGTACCCGATTTCCATGAGCTGAGCAGACCCGATGGGTCTTGGGTAATACCGGATTTGAAAGCCAAGAGAGCCGTTTCATCATCTGCGTGGCAGGCGGCTGAAGCGAGTTGGAGGATAGAAATTGAGAGAAAGAGGAAAAAAAGTAAAAGAGAGAAGTTGAATTTCATGTTGAGTTTTGAGTAGGAGAAATGAGTTTGGTTTAAATGAGTTTTTATAGAATTCAATTATTCGGTCAAACCCAACCCATCAAGTTTGACTTATTTATATTCAATGAACGATGCCTATGGAAAAAATAATATACAACCAAGTGCATCATTGTTATTGCCAATTTTGAATTTGTTTTCATCTATCAACAAAATTAATTAATTTTACGGGAATCTATTATTAATTTTTTATGGATGGAAATCTATTTAAAATAAATGACCACCTAATAATCACAAACGTTTATCCATATTTGATAGATAATAATTCATTCGTAAAATATTTGTTAATATATCATATAATTTCGTTTACTACGTAGCATTATTGTTTGCTTTTTCATATGTATATTTAAGTGCATCTTATATGATGATGACGTGTTCTGAGACAACTGGCTGAATAGAAATCTTTCAGTGTGCCTGAGCATAGTAAATTAAACGGTAGCCATTCAAACAACAGCGTTTGAAGCACTTTATAGTTGTGGCAATCTGGCAGATATATATGACATTGTCATCTCTCAAGTTTGACAAAATCGTTGGGTCTAATAAAATCGAAAAGCTCTCCCTATAAATGACAATTGTTATATTTCATTAAAAGGTGCAAGATTAATTTTTTTTTCTTTTCATACAAATTACTTATGTTATTTTTATCAGGATTTTTAAAATTATATAACCGAAATATAAACCTAAGAATATAATAAAATAAGAAGTTAAGAAGGACCCTCTATACGCATTCATGTTATTGAAAAATTATTTTATATTATGATGCACTCGTCGACAAATTTTAATCCTGCTTTTCTGATGAGTTTGATCTAAATAAACTTGATCGAATAAAATTTAGTAACATTATGATTCATATGATTGATTAATTTTTTGTTTTTCTATTAAACAAGGTAAATGTATTTTTGTGTTATTAACAAGAAATATAATATTATTGTAGGCCAAACATTAGAGATGAAATTATAATTTTTCGTCGCGTGTGGTGGGGTTTTTCTTAATGTTTTTTATTTATAAAATAAGAATAGGTTAAATGAGATTAAAAAGAGAAATGCGATATAAAAGAATAGTACTGTAGTCCTCTCATATTTTATAATTGGGACTGTAGTGTTACTTTCCAATAGAATACCTGAGGCAGTGGGCGCTGACCATGGCATAAATTAACACATGTCCATGTGAGGTGTCAAGTGGTCAAGCCCGTCGGCTACGGTTCAAGTTGAATGACATTTGCAATATATACGAGTTCAATGAACATGTTGTTATTAAAGAGTCAACTATGTTTATTGTGTTTAGATAAGTTTTGTAATTACGGCCGTTGGTATATTAAAATGATAAAAAGTGGAATAATGGTTTACAAACAAAAGACTTTCTTAAGTGAAGTGAACTCTCGTTCTTGCGCCAACGAAACCATCCCATTTAAACCCAGTTCTAGAAATAATGAATAAACCCTACCGTCACTCAAGAAAATGTTTCTACGCTTTCATATTGAGAAATGCTACTCTTATTTACCCTTTTACTCATTTTCTCTTACTCACTTACCTGTCAGGTCACATGCCATATCATTCCCACTCACTCAGCAGAGCATGTTTCGTTAACTCTCTTTACACACTTATATTCAATATGTATGCCTATTTCTATTTCTTTTCATCTCCATTTATAGGGAAGACTATTAAACCAAGCTACTCTAGACTGTTGTTGGTGAAGTTAGAGCCTCTAGACTATTGTTGTTCTTGGATGAGCCCTAAGAGGCTTTCAGTTTACTTTCTTGTTCTTTTCTTCCTTTCTTATTGGTTTCAATGGCCGTGCCCGCGGCTTTGGTTGTAGAAGCTGTCATGAATGACACTTTAAATGTTTGTGTTAATGGTTGGATGTTAAATGTTTGTGTTAATGTTTGAATGAAGGGTAGATGATGTCAAGGTTTTGTGTATTTTAGTAGTGGATTTTGATTACATGCTAATTGTTTGTGCTAATGCTTATGTGAGGAGTAGACATATCTGGTTTTTGTATTATAGTTATGGTATTAATTGATATTCGGTGAAGAGGAAATGATGATGTTGATTTTGATTGTGCTTGGGTTGTAGAAGCTGTCAAAGAATATTGGACTGGTTGTTGTGTGAAAGATCTTCAATTATTTGTCTTCAGGTTTGTAATTTTTCTTTTTTTAATATTCTAGTTGAATAAATTAAGAGCTTGAATTTTGTGCAGTTAATCTGTGTTAATGCAGACACATTAATGGCCAGCAATGAAATCAATTAATATTGGTTTTCTGTGGTATGGATGTCATGACTTATCTTTTTTGTTAGAAGCTTTCTCCATTTTAAGTTTATGTTGAATGTATTTCGCCAGCAATGAAATTAATTGATGTAAATGTTCATCTTGTGAGCAAAGAGATACAAATGGCCTGACTGTAGAGAACAGTGAATTGAAACTGCGCTTGCAAACAATGAAGCAACAGGTCCATTTGCAAGATGGTGCGGGTCTCTTGGGAACTTTTTTATAAAGACTAAAATCCAGTTCTAGTTGACTTATTGTTTCTCTTTCGTCTTATATATGGTTTTACCAGACATATTGAGACCATATTGTCTAAGTCAATAATTTTTATTATTTCCCATGGGAATTTGAACTTAGGCAAGAACATGAANACTAAATAAATGCATAAATTATATAAAAATCGTTTATTAACCTGCACAAATCTTTCTAATCTCCCTTTCCACTATAAAAAATGGATCTCCCTTTCCACTGTAAAAAATGGCTATGGTTTGATGAAAAGATTATAGCTTTCGTTCTTCACACAGTAGCTGGAAAATGAGGAAAAAACATTTGTTGCAAGAAGAAATGGTTGAGGAATGCAGACGCAACACTAAGGTGAAGAACAGACGGCAACGATTAAGCAGAAGGGGATGACGAATTTTGGCACTGGTTTTCTTTCGCTCGAAGAATTTTAGCGCTCGTTGTTGGAGAAGCGTATTGGAGAAGCTAATGTAAACAAAAAATATTTATTAAAAAAATGCGATAATTTTTTTTTTTTTTAATTTTAATAACATTGTGGACGAGCGTCCATAAGTAATGGACGCCCATCCATTAAGTATGGACGGCCGTCCATAATGGTTGGACGGCCGTCCTTTACATAAGGGACAGCCGTCCAACCCTTATGGACGGTCGTCCATAATGAATGGACGGGCGTCCATTAAGTATGGACGCCGTCCACAATGAAGGGACGGTCATCCACAATTTAGGGACGGCTGTCCACAATTTAGGGACGGGCATCCATCGTTTTTATTTAGATTTGTAAAAGCCAAATGCATGGACGGGCGTCCATTAATTACGGACGCCCGTCCACAGTGAAAGGACGGCCGTCCAAAGAATTTCTCTTTTATTTGTAAAAGCAAAATAATGGACGGGCGTCCATTTCTTACGGACGCCTCCAAAAGTAAGGGACGGCCGTCCACAATTGGTGGACGGGCATCCCCAAAGAATTTTTTTTTTTTTTTCATATTTGGGTGAAGGACGGGCGTCCATTATTTGTGGGCGCCCGTCCAAAATTAATGGATGGCCGTCCCCTAAGGTTTTACAAATTTTTTAATTGTATTTTAATCAAGGACGGGCGTCCTTTAAATGGGGACGCCCGTCCCTTTTACATGGACGCCCGTCCATATAATATGGGCGGGCGTCCATGTGAGTGAACGGCCGTCCAAATGTGATGGACGGCCGTTCACTAGAAAAAAATTGTAAAAAAATTCAGACGCGCGTTACATGTAGGCCGGTACAGAAATTCGGTGCAACTTTTTCGGTGTCTGTAGTGTTATTGTTGTGTTTATTTGTGCACCAGGATCCCATTGCTGGTAAAACTTCTGCAAGAAACAATCCACTGAACTAAAATTAAAAAAGAACCCATTTCACAAAGACAAAAACAAACCCATAAATTATATAAACAAAACAACCACAGGGACAGCAGCCCCAGCCGCAGCAAAAAGACACCAACAACACCAAAAGGCCCAGCAGCAGCAGCAGCAAATCAACCCAAGAGCATCAAATCATTTCATTGCAGAGGAGACTATTGTTATTTGTTATTGTCGACAAAGTTTGATGTTATATAGACGACATAATTTATGATTTAATGTGATGCATTCAATAGGAAATATGATTTATTTGGTGTCTATTTAATAACAATTGCTTTGTTTTATAGAAGGGATGTTATGCTCAATGTTGCATTAAATTAAATTAAAATATATTGAAGTAAATTATACAAAACTTGTAACAAACAAAACTCTGAACTTTGTTCTTGTATGGGTTGCATTACAAAAAATCAGAGTACACAACATACATTAAAATAGGAAGAATAGTCAAGGATATACAATTCTCATAATGTTATATACAAAAGATTTACAAGTAACAAGCAAAATATTGCTCCATACAAATTTGCATTCCCCTAACAATGTCCAATACCAGACTTTTGTACAAGCACATAAAAAATGCATGATTCAAGTGCTGAAACTCCAACAAGCCCCAACATCACTCCCAGCGAACAAAACACTACAGAAACTATAAAAAGCATTCAGAATCTTCAAACACTGTAAAAATCAGCTCTTTGATTAAAATGCTAACAAAATGCTCTTTCACAATGCATAAGATATGTATAAGGTATAATCAAGTCAAGGTACAATGTCCAACCCAAAACAATGTAACAAAAGCAAGAACCAAGACCGTTGGACATGCCCAAGGGACAAAGCAACACATGAAGATCCAAAATCAACAAAGAATATACAACCCTTACACAGAAAACAGAACAACCATTTTTCAGTATACTTCATTACCTACACTAATCTAACACCAGACGTTAATCATTAATCTGCATCTGCAGGAGCTGGCCTGGAACTAACTGACACCTCCGTGTAACCCTGGAAATGTCACGACATGTTTAGTGAAGTTTACCACACACTAGCAGAATAAGCTAGAATGAGTAACAGTAATTTTCTAGCTACAGGAACAATGAAACTGTTTAAAAAATTTAAACAGTCCAAACCACAACCAATGTATTACACAACTCCATCATCTCATTTTAATTCCAAAAAAGGGACAATTCAAGCACACTTATAACTTGACTTAATACATGACCTCTAGCTTCACCTCCTTGGACGTTAATTGCTAATGCACCAACGTCAATTGCTTCTGTTGATTGTTGGGAACTCCTGGCCTTCAATCAAATTAAATTTATAAATCATGAGGCCAATTATAGTTGGTAATTTAAAAAGATTAATTGATACTAAACATAAACTCTGATAATGAGTACTATAATATGAACCACATATCGAGGCTAGCACACTTATTGACAAAATGATACATAAAATTATTTAAACACAGTTTGAATGCTAAAAAAGTTGCTACAACACTCACTTGGTTTCGCAATTTCTTCTTTTTAGCTTACGAACAATTTGTTCAACCTTTGATTGCTTTCTTTTTATTGGAGGTCGACCTTTGCTACAAATAGACCGTGGAGTCAAAATAATACTACCCCTCTTTTGAATTACATTGAACGTTTTCACAGTTTGTTATACAATTTGCGGCCTTTTCAATCAACTCCAAATCCTTCTTCATGTCACTGATCATTTGCATCACCTTATTACAGGCATTGTCATTGCTTGATTCCAAATCTGCTACCACAGAAAATGCATTACACAACTTATCAAAACGTTGTCCTTCAGCATCCGTGCTTCAATTGTTATAACTTATGCGAACTTTGGTGTGACATCTATATATATTTTTTCTCCACCGCCTTAAAGTGTACTTTTCAAGAACTTGATAAATAATATCCTTATGAAGCAACACAACAATTGCACGTCGACATAAAATTCCTCTAAACTCAAACAATCGACAATTACAACGAATGTCACAACTACTTTCATCAAAGCACACTAGAAAAGAATCACGACGACACGTCTCTCCAACCACAACAACTTCCTTCACTATAAATTCCCTACATGAATCAACATCTTTGCAAGAGGATATTTCACAATAGAGTTTAGCAGCAAGCTCTTGTTGAAACTCCTTGAATTTAGCAGTGGTGTATGCATCTTGATATTGTTTCTCCATAGGATAAGTGCTTATGCAAGGGATCCATGATTTGAAAGATTTGAAATCAGCTTCCTTTTCTTTGTCCACTTTATCACGCAATGCATTCTCATATTGCTCAACAAACTATTTTAGAGTGGTTTTTGAATTTACATAGCCATCAAAGAATGCATGCATACTTTCACTATGTTGAGTAGTAGACATACCTGCCCAGAAGGTATCTTCTACAAATGTCGACACCCAACGTTATCTTTCATTATACAATCCAAGTAACCACTCATTAGTGTGAAGGTTGTGTCTATCCATGAACCTATTCCATCGTTCCTCAAACTCTTCTCGTGTCAATAATCATAGACGACATTTTGTAAACTAAACTTAATATTTTCGTATTCATAATAACCTTTTAACTTCTCCGGCAGTTTCTTCATTATATGCCATAAGCACCGTCTATGTCGTGTATCAAGGAACACAATCTCGATTGCATTTTGCATTGCTTTATCTTGATCGGTGATTATTGCCTTAAGAGCACAATTCTACATACATGTAAGCTAAGACCGAAAAAGCCATACAAATGTATCTGTGTCCTCATGAGAGATTAACCCACAACCTAGCAATGTTGAATGACCATGATGATTAACACCAACAAAAGCAGCAAACGGCATATCATACTTGTTGGTCAAATATGTAGTGTCAAATGTCACGATGTCACCAAATTCTTTAAATGCAGCCCTACTTCTTGCATCCACCTATAAAACATTCTGCAATCGACACTCTTCATCTAAATCCATTATGTAGAAGAAATTCGAATTCTCCTTTTGCATCTTCAAAAAATAATCTTGAATTGCAGAAGCATCTCCAACACCAAGTCGTAGCCTCCTAACTTTATTAATGTAGTTCCTATAATCTTTCTATAGGAAAGACAAATTCTCAGCTCCGCCAACTTCAACTGCTAAGGAATTGAAATTTTTGCTTGCTCTAATCCCCGCCCTATCGTTCACTTCAAGCTTCCTTTTCACGAACAGTTGTATTATTAATATCTACTTTTGCCAAGAGTAGGTAGTTCATGGTTATGATCTACGATAGTTGAACATATTTGCCATTTTCCATCATAACGTAGAGATGTAGTAATATGAGCCTTACAATCAGTTTTTGTCACCGGATGCATGTTAAATGCTTTTCTAGATTCATTGCTCGACTTCCCACTATAACTACAAGCCATTTTCACGTATTTCAACTCTCCATCAACTCCTTTCTTTGAAGATCTTATCATAAATTCAAAACCCATTTTATTCCAGTAGTTTTTGTAGTATTGGAAAACCTCATCAAAAGAATCAAAAACCATTCCAGGCTTAGGCTCCCATTCCGCTTCTGCAATTCTTGTATCTTCTATTTCCGGACAATCATTATCCTGATTTGTTGATATTATAATAGACAGAATTAGAATATAATAACACTTATAAGAGGTAGTAATGATATCATACAAAGATTAAAAATCATATTAATGAACGAAGAAGAGATTATGAAGGAAAATTTACCTCAACAACAATGGCTTCAAAAATAGAGTTCCCTGGTTTTTTTTCATTGTACTCTTCCATTTTTGGTTTACGGTTGCAAACAATATTGGCTTCAGAAATAGATTCTATTAAAAAATACTAATGTTGATTAAATAGTGCATCCAACATTGAGAATTCAATAGTAATATTAATCATTAGTACAAAGTAGGTGCAGAAGTCCATAGTTCCACCTCAAAATTCTATGTTCTTTGAATGTCCAACACTTAAATGGTTCTACAGATTCTGAAACTTGCGAAAAACAGGGTGTTTACTCTCTGTTTGGGTTCCCTCCAAATTTCGGTTTAGGGCTTAAAATAATTTTTTTTTCTTTTTAAATTTGAAGGGGATAAACATGGTTACTGAGTGATGTGGGAATGATATGGCATCTGCTATGTCATCTGCTAGATAAGTGAGTAAGAGAAGTGAGTAAGGGTAGCATTGCTCTTTGGGTTTTTGTTTGGGGGTTTGAATTGACAAAATCGGGTTAAAAAATAATTTGTTTGGGACTGGACCCATTTAGGACTAGTCGCTCATGGGCTTGGGATCGATCTCAAGCCCATGAGCAATTTTAAGACCTGGACCGGTCTTAGGATCGTCCAATGGGCTTACAAAATTTCATTTCCCCCCTATCCTTTTTTTTTTTATATATATTTTAAGAGCGAAATGAAATTCTGTAAGGGGGTTTATATAATTTTTAGGGGTAGATTCGTAAGTTTTTAAAAGATTAATTAAAAAATAATAAATTAATTAATGGTTAATTTTAACATAAATGTAATATTCACACATTCACGCTTCAAAAATAAACAATTAAATAATTTTTTATATTAAATTATTCATCTTCATCGTCAACAATATTTAAATTATTAAAATCTGTGTTCCTAAAGAGTTCGAATAGTTCGAGATCTTTGAGGTGCTATTGTAGTCTTCTTTCTGCATGAGTCCAATCTCGTAAACACGTTATCACTTCAATCATCTCATCGGTTAAAGAACATCTTCTGTCTTCAACAATCCGGTCACTCGTTGAAAATGCTTACTCGGATGCAGTTGTAGAAACCGGCACAGATAAAATGTCACGTGTCATTTAAGCTATAATGGGGAATCGACTTTGATGTTGGTTCCACTATTGAAGCACATCCATCTCACGTTTCTCCTTCTTTGTCAAATAGGACATGTCCATTAAGTAGTTATTATTTCATTTTAGAATATTTAAAGCATACCTTGACTTAATTTAATTGAGAAAATAACGGAAAAAATTATTAAATAATTAGTGGCGCAATACTATTCCATATCTTTACTGATTTATTTTTTATAGCATAGAACATTACTGTTGTTATCAGGTGCGATATTCCCTCCATAAACACTTGTATAACAAAAATGGGTTTGCGGGTATTGAAGAGAACAAGAAGAAGAATAGTCAAATGAAAAGAATATTAAAGGAAAGGGTCTAATTTGGGTTTTTGTTTGGGGGTTTGAATTGACAAAATCGGGTTAAAAAAACACAATTTTGAAAGGAACCTGAAGAGAGCAATTTGTTTGGGACTAGGCCCATTTAGGACCAGTCAGTCATGGGCTTGGGATCGATCTCAAGCCCATGAGCAAGTTTAGGACCCGGACCGGTCTTAGGATCGTCCTATGGGCTTACAAAATTTCATTTTCCCCCTATCCTTTTTTTTTATATATTTTAAGAGCGAAATGAAATTCTGTAAGGGGGTTTATATAATTTTCAAGGGTAGATTCGTAAGTTTTTAAAAGATTAATTAATTTTAAAAAATAATAAATTAATTAATGGTTAATTTTAACATAAATGTAATATTCACTCATTCACACTTCACAACTAAACACTTAAATAATTATTTTTATTAAATTATTCATCTTCATCGTCAACAATATTTAAATCATTAAAATCTGTGTTCCTAAAGTGTTCGAGTAGTTCAGGATCTTCGAGGTGCTATTGTAGTCTTCTCTCTTCATGAGTCCAATCTCGTAAACACATTATCACTTCAATCATCTCATCAGTTAAAGAGCATCTTCTCTCTTCAACAATTCGACCACTCGTTGAAAATGCTTACTCGGATGCAATTGTAGAACCGGCACAGATAAAATGTCACGTGTCATTTGAGCTATAATGGGGAATCAACTTTGATGTTGGTTCCACCATTGAAGCACATCCATCTCACGTTTCTCCTTCTTCGTCATGTAGGACATGTCCATTTGTAGGTAGCGATTCAGCTCATTTGGTCCATGTATATACGAGCTAGGGCTACTATTTCTGCCATGTTCCATATACGTCCACATGCTTGATCCTTGATGGAGGTCTTCATCAGGGTCCTAGATGTTCCACTTCCACTTTCATTGTACCTGTTCTGATATAAAGAAAAAAGGTTTTCCAATTTTTGCTTAAAGTCAGTCAAATTAGACGTATAATCATGTCCTAAATGCTAGCCTATCTTAGTAATTATACATTTAACTACGTGTAATTTAAACCTAGAATCTACAACAAGACCTAATCCATATAAGAATGGAATATCTAACCAATATTTCTCGTATTTTTCTTCCATCTTTAAAACAATTTCCATTAAAACGTCATTATATCTATATTTAGCAAAAGTTTTAGAAATTTGAAGTAAAATATCTAACGCTAAATTAGTAGTCGGATAATAAATACCACTTAATGTATTAGTGGAATCATAAAAAATTTTAAGAAATGAATAAAAAAGTTCACAAACTGCCCAATCATCATAGATGACAACTTACTCTAGATAGTTCTTCCGGTTGATGAAATCTGTAATTTGTCCTGCGGTTGGCAAAGCTTTTTCCAACATCAAGTAGGTGGAGTTCCAACGGATAGGTATGTTCGTAAATAACTTCAAAGGTCGAACCTGTGGACCCTCTTGCCTACAATATTTGACATACTCCTGCTATCTTTTGTTGCTACCACCGAAGATAAATCTGATAGCCCCTTGCACCCTCTTTATCTTCAAATGTATAGCATCTAAACCTGCTTTAACAATCAAATTGATGATGTGGCAAGCACATTTCTGGTGAAAAAATTTGCCTTCACCACTTGGATCCAATCTCTTTTCAAATAAAGAAATTGTCGCAGTGTTAGCAGCTGTATTATCAAGCGTTAGCGCTACAACTCTATCAATTACTACATATTCTTGCAAAACTTCAAGAATTGTAAAATAAATAATGTCAACACTATGCTTTTCATATAATGGTTTAAAACCCATCAATTTTTGTTGTAAACCCCAACTATGATCTAAGAAATGTATTGTAACAGTTAAAAAATCCCTTTTTGATCTACAAGCCCATATGTCTGATGTAAGTGCAATAGATATATTCTTAAAATTTTGAAATTTGTTTTTAAGTTTATTATTTATTTTGTTATAAAGTTTTAGTATATCTCTTCTACTTGTACTTCTACTAACAGGGGTATATGCTGGACAAAATGCAGTTTTAATCATGTGAATAAAATAAGGATTTTCAGATAAACAAATGGGAGAGTCCGTAGCAACTATGAATCTTGCTATTTCCTCTCGTGCAACATGTACATTGTATTGCCATGTTGAGAGAGTTGAGGATTGTGGATTAAAATTAAGTTGAGTTTGAATTTGCCTACCTGATCCGGTTGAAGATGTACTGGACAGCTACATTATTTAGGGGTGTTTCAGCTCCAAGTGTCGTTGCATCGTCGAAGTCCCCTTCTCAACGCCAATAATGGTTCCATGGAAATTACATAACCCACATGATTCTTCTCCTTCCCCATTTGTCTTTGGCCGTTTTGATTTGGTGAAGTGTCGACATACATCGGACACAACCCTTTTTTACTGTTGGGGGGTTTGGGCCATGCCCGTGCCCATTGAGTCACAGCTCACTTGTGTTTGGATGTACCTCGTTCCGGTCGAATGTGGTTGTTGAATTGTAGTTGTTACCTCTAGAGGAAAGGGTGAAAACGGATCGAGCCCTTCTATTTCTTCTGTGGATGTAACGTAAAACTCATTTGGGAATATCCTCCGAATGCAACATTTCGGTAATCCATTATGAATTTATGATGAAATAATAAATAATTAAAATTAAATAGTTAAATAATAATATGAATAAGGGATGATATTGAAAAATATTAAAAAAAAAATTGAATAATATAAAAAAATTATAAATATAAATATAAATTGAATTAGAATTTGATTGGAAATTTAGAGTAGCGAGTAGAGAGATTGAGAGAATGAAAGATTGAGTGGTGTGGAAAAAATGAGAAATTTAGGGGATATTTATAATGTAGCATTGAGTGGTGTGGAAAAAATGACAAATCTAGGTTTTGGGACCAAGCCTGCTAGGACTAGTCCTAGGATTGGGTTTTTGGGCCGGGTTTTTGGACCTGGTCCCAAATGCCCAACTCTATGTAAAACTAAAAAGAGATAGATTGAGAGAGAGAATATATAAATACATGTACACAAAAGGGTTTACGTTTATTTGTAGTCCTGTTTGTGGGTTATAATTAATTAATTAATTGGATTTGTGGCTTTTGATTGAGATTTTAATTTAGTAACTTGGGTTAATTAATTATACACAATTTTAGCCAATCAAAACAATAATTTCGAAACTTCTTGTGACCATTTTTGTGAATAACATTACTTAGGGTGCGTTTGGTTCAGAGAATGTTGTATTATGGGAGAATGTTGTATTACTAGAAAGATAGATTACCAGGGAATCTTTAGATAAATGTGTTTGGTTGGTTGAAATAAATTGGTGGGTATGTTATAATAATATGTTTGGTTGGGAGAATAAATGAGTGGCTATGTTATATAGATTACTAAATTGACCTCATTTTTAAATAATAATATAATTTTATTTTTTAAATTATTTCTTTTAACCCCTATCTTTGAAATTTTGCACCCCAGCCATATAAAACTTTAATTTGTAGCAAAATCGCCCCCACCCACCCCAAGCCATTGCCGGTAGCCAGCCACGACCGCCGGAAGCCGCCGTAATGGCAAACGACCGATCGGATCTGGTTGGTCGTGCGTCAGTAAGGCCTAATCCAGCCATGGATCAAAGATTCATGGCAAAAAACAGCTAGATCTAGCCGTGACTATGGTCATTTCATGGCCATAGATCTAGCTGTGAGAAGGCTAGATCTATGGCATTTCACGGCCACATCTTTGGCCGTGAAATGGCCAGATTTGGTAGATCCATGGCTGGAAAATGTCTTTACCGGCACACGACCGGCAAGATCTTGCTAGTCTTGCCCCGATATGATGACTTTCACTGGTGGGCAGCGGTGGTGGCTAGCGGTCGGCGGTGGTCTTAGGTGGCAAGGTATTTTGTTAACTTTGAAACTTTTTTGTGGTTGAGGTGTTTCAGCTATATTTTCAAATGTTGGGGGTCTGGGTAACTATTATTTGGTAGACATATGAGGGCAAATATGTCCGAAATGATAAAATATTAAGGGCAAAATAGGGTCAAAATTAAGATTACCTTGACAATCTTATATTTGCACCCCTTGGGAAGGTAATCTGATTACCCCCAATATTACCAATAGTAAACACTATTTACAATAAAAGATTACGTAATATTTTATTACTTGACAACCAAATGAGGGAATCTTGAAAATTAAACAAAGATTGTAGGATTAATCTTATATCACTCTAAACCAAACGCAACCTTAGCATTATCATGCAAGTATAAATCTTGATAACGTTATCGAACCATACATTATTTTAGATTATGATTTAAGAGTTTTGGAGAAAGGAAAACGTTACGTTGATATTGGTAATGGCAATATATTTATAAAAATTCATCATATATACAAGTTTTATATGTAATATTATAGGATTTGTATAAATTACAATATTTGTGAAACAAAAAATAAGGGTATTTACCCTTTCAATTTCCTCATTGGGTGTTTTATCCTTTCAATTCCTTTGTTGTGTACAAGCAACATTAGATTTGGTGTGTATACCAAAAGAGTTTAGATGAAAGTTTTAACTAGTTCTAGGTTATCTTAAAATATGAATCATATCCAACAATTGATAGATAATGAGTTATAAAAATATGAAGTGTTACTTATCAAAATTATATTCATAAAATTTTCACAAGAAATGGTATCATAGATACGTATTAGTAACATATTTCCAAAAAGTGTTACTGTCCAGTATTACTGTAGGTCATTTTTTTTTTTTTTTTCTGTAATGGGTGAAGCAAAGAGCGAAATTGAAGAAAAAAAGGAAAACGAAAACCCGTTAAAGCATGTCGGGATCCTCAAAGGTACATGTCATGTCTTCCTGCCATTTTTAGCCGATCCTCATTTGCCACCTGTAGTTAATTTTCAACTTTTTATCTTGGGTTTCAATCAATTTCAAAGTAGGACATTGAGATTCACCAGCTAGCAAGTCTAGGTTTTGTTTCAAATTAAATAGAAAAAGAATTGGGTGTTTTTAAACTAATAATATTTCCTCCCTAATTAGTTTTCCAAATTTCATCCCTAAAAATGCATTTTTCTCAATTAGGGACAAAATCATATTTCGTCCCTAATAAGTTTCCAAATTTTGTACAATTAGAGACAAAAAATTTTGTCCCAGAAAAAAATAGGCTTTTAACTACAAAAATTTTCGTCCCAAAATGATTTCCCTTCATATTACTTCATCATTCCCTCCAAATGGTATTGTTGGCGGGGTTTCCAAATAAAGTGCTAAGCATTTTTTGATGAAATTACAATTTCGTCCCCTAAAATGACAATGTTGGGACGAAACCAAATTTGTCCCTAAATTAAAAATTTGTTGCAGTTCCAAATTTTATCCCTAAAAATGTATTTTTCACAATCTAGGACAAAATCATATTTCGTCCCTAATAAGTTTTCCAAATTTTGTAACAATTAAAGACAAAAACTTTCGTCCCAAAAAAAAAAAGGTTTTTAGCTACAAAATTTTTCGTCCAAAAATAATAATTAGTCCCTAAAAATGTATTTTTACAATGAGGACAAAATCATATTTCGTCCCTAATAGTTTTCAAACTTGTACAATTAGAGACAAACAATTCGTCCTGGAAAAAAAAGGTTTTTAGCTACAAAAATTTTCATCAAAAAATAATAATTTTGTCCCAGGATCATTTCCCTCCATATTATTTCATCCTTCTCCAAATAGCATTGTTGGCACAAAGTGGAAATTGAGTGTTAGCATTTTGTGACGAAATTACAATTTTGTCCCCTAAAATGACATTCTGAGACGGAACTGAATACGTCCCTAAATTAAATATTGTTGTAATGACAAAATATTTGAAAAGATAGCAAACCAGTAATCCACCTCAAAATTTCAAAAAACCACATCATTTAAACTAAAACAACATTCTAAACTCTACAAATAAGAAAAAATAGTTTATTTCAAAACTAAATTAAGTATCTTGATATTTAAACCCCCAAAGTGTTTGGCTAAAATTAAGTAATCACTTCAGACAGCAGGAGGCCAAGATTAGCCAAAGGATGCAGTTTTAGTGACAAAATATTGCGAGCAAATCTAGACCATAATCTATATTTTCCTAAGTAAAACAAATCACAGAGAAAGTTTAGGTTGAACACCTATCACCAACAGAAGATAATATGTGCTCCATTGATGAAACCAAACAATTTTAGATCTAAATTCTATTTGTTCTTTATATTCTCTTCACAAATTAAATAGACCGTATATAAACACACTAAATAAATAAAGCAAATAGATTCATAATTTCTAGTACAAAAGAGGGGAATAAAAAGGAGATAAGGTTATAGAAGAAATTGATGAATACATATTAAAAAATAATAATAATAAGGGACAAATACGTTAAAGTCTAGAAAGTAACGTATGGAAGTGCTTTCTATAGGTGTCCTGAAAGACATTGGAAACAACAAGGACCCGACAAAAAGGGAGCTGTCCAAATGATAAGAGGAGAAAAATCATATGACCAACAGAAAAATGTCACAATTAAAACCTAAAACCTATTAACTTACCATGTATTCCTTTGAAGCGACAAATTACACAGTTCCTTACACAGTTCAGGGCTCTCATCAGCACCCGTACGCAGCTACACCGACCATCTGGACATAGAGCAATGGTAGTGACAAGGAGTCTCATTGATGAACCCTGCAAAGAAAATTTCATTAGCACACTACTTCAACTGATATTAGCACATGTTGAAATTCAAGAAACGCCAATAAATTGACTTAAGGAGTAGTAAATAAATCCTTAATGAATGTCTCCTGGACATCAGAAATGCAACAAAGAATGTATGATAAGCTTACAACATTATCCTTTATAAAAACTCAAAGTAAAAAAACTAAGCTATTGCACCTACATCATGGGTGGTAAGTCAAACGCCCAAACTGAATTTCGTTGGGGAAAAACGTTTTAGCTACATGATATATGTTCAGCAAACACTAAAGCTATTGACTTAAGGAATAACAAATAAACCCTTGAGAGTAGTTACTATCCGGACATCAGGAATTGCAACACTAATGTAGGACAAGTATACATTCTTTTCATCCATATCCATTTACCTATGGTTGAACATGGTAACAATATAAACATAATCTGTTTCCCTTAGCCATCAATAATCACCATTTCCTCATTTTCTTCCCCATGTAGATAATAATACACTTATGAGTCTTGCATATTCTAGAACCAATGATTCCAAGATCATGTAAGAACTGCCAATTAATTTACTATTCATCCTAAACAGGTCACTAACAATGACAATGTATACAATTAGAGGAAATTAGAAATTCTTAGAGGAATAGTTGAAAAAATGCACCTGAACAAAAATTTGCTGAATTGAGAAAGTGTCCAACAAAATACTCCGTATTAGAGGAAACTTATCATCTAAAAGTGGGATAAGAAACGCCACAATCTGCAAACATCAAATTGTATTGCTTTTGATGAACTCAACATTCCGAGTCAGCGAATAAGTAGCTAGACCAAAAAATAAAAATTCCATTATTTGGGACAATTTGTGCACAAAGGTATACATCACCACTCATTAGAGGGTGGAGAGAAACTAAGAAAATATGAATAATTTATAATTAGCAGCGCAACATGTATATAATTCAAATATGCAGTACAATCATGAGTAAATAGAGAAATAAAACACCATGGAAAGAGACATAAGATTTTACATAAAGGCTTCTTCAAGAAGAATTATGGATTAAAAAGACGAAAAAATTAAGGAATACTGCAGAAGCAATATCAACAAGGGATATATAATGTAACAAACTGGTGTTAAGCATATCTCTAATTTTCTTTAAAAAAAAAAAAAGATTTAAGCATTTTATACGCACATACATACAAGCCATTTGCAATCGGATTCAAAAATCAAGATCATCCAACAAAAGAGAATAACAATACTGATGTCACAAGAATTCAACAAGTATCACACCAGCTCTGGCATATTTACCATACATCATTATGAAAGTTTAAAGAAATAGTATTGCACACTAAAATAGCATTTTCATATTCCCACACATCCTATGGTATATAAAATAGAAACCTAGAATATTACATGATTAACATAGAATTGCTGATGTTTAATTTCCAGGTGCCAACATAATGAGTATAAACTACTAGTCAAGACATTCAGATTTATTTTTGTAAAGCAGAGGATTACCAAAATTTACACGCTTCAAGATCCACTTCATCATCATCATCTTGTGACTGTAGCATGTATTCAATCACATTCCTTAGATGTGGCTGAAATAGTGCATGTCATCATCAATAACAAAAGGAGAAAGTGACACACATAGAAAAGACAACAAACAATACAAAATAATGATATAGAAACTAGAAATCACAATAAGGGGTCTATTCAAACCTTTCAACCAGACTAGATTACAAAGGTGAAATAAAAGTGCATAACATCTAGCCAAAATAAGAAAAAAGAAAAATATGTAATAAAAAAGAAAACATGTGATACTAAATAAAAACAAGCAGAAAACTCGCCTAAGAAAGATGGACAAACTTTAATTAGCTGAACAAATGCTGCACAAACCTATAAGTTGAAATAGACAACAAACATATGAGATCGCAGCCAAGCTTATAAACAACTTAAATTTCAATAAGTCATCACTAGATCATAAAACGATAAGTTATAGTCTATTTACAACCTCACTTCAAGAACCATAATGTTATCGGTCAAGATCAGCAACTGTCCAGTTCCCTTTGTTGGAGTTATCAACTACTTCAGATTAATGGGTTATGCAGATGCATTCGGGGGCCTACTGCCCGGTCAATGGGCGGGGCCCTGCTTCCCAATGAGTGTGGGGGCCCTGCTCTCTGTGAGTGGTTGGGGGCCCTGCTCCCGGTGAGCGGGCGGTTGGGGCTTTTCCATGAATAACCGCTGTAGGATTTATTTAAGTCATTAATTCCTAGTTGGGTTTGGACTTAGGAATATGAATCTTGTAAAACTAGGTTTTGTCACTTTAAACCTAGTATAAAAATATTTTTCTCTTGCTATGAGGGTGATAGCAATAATAGGGCAAGTTATCATGTAAATGAGAGAGGAGAGGAAGTATTGCAATAATATTGACTCGGCTGGACGTAGCCCATATTGGGGGAACCAGGGTAAATCGCGCGTGTTAATTTCTCTGTGTTTATGTCTGTGATTTGTTTTATTGTTATTTTGTTTCATTGCTGTCTCTATTCATTCACCTTTGAATATATGTTATCATAGAATCCATTCAAGAAAAAAACACCATAACCAGATAGCTAAGACTTCATGGCCAAAAATAGTTTTGTTATGCCTAAAAAATTAGGGCTGATGTTAACCTACGTCAGCGAGTACCAATCAGAGTTCAGGAAGGCTTTGCATCCTAGGAGCTGCCACGTCGCTCCATGACAGAAAGAATATGGTTGTCATCAACTTGGCAGATTCAGGTTTTATCTATAAGTGATTAAGGGCAGCACACCTGTCCCAGCCCCGGGTAATTTGAGGATATTTCCTAAGTATCAGCCAATGAAAGGCAAGGAAGGACTTGCATGACACCACCCACTTACAGATTTGTGATCATTACCTTGAATTCCTACTATAAAATGAGGACCCCCTCTCATTTTCGAGATTTTGATACTAACTCGCTATCTAATTGTAATCTCTATTTCAAAGCAAAGATAACCTACGAGAAAGAGACCAAATTGATATTATCTCTGAATACTCAGTTGTTGTACCCTTACTCGTTGTTTGCTATACGCGACCTTTGTAATCTTATATATAAAAGAAACAGTGGACGTAAGAGTTGCTTTAAGCATCCAAACCACTTTAAAAACCTATATCTCATTATTGTTTAGTCTTTGTATCTGATCCTAATCATTACATGTATTTCTAAGAGGCTTAAACCTTTGCAGTGCGAGTCATTGGTGTCAAAATCAAGCATTAACAGTTTGGCATTAGAAGGAGGGAAGATTTCATATTTGCTCTTCGATAACCTCTACAATGGCTCATGATCTTGAAAATGAGCGAACTAGCACCAACAATGAGGAAATCCCCGGGTACAATGTTATTCCCCTGAAGTACCTTTAACTCCCCAAGGTGCTACGGCGGACCTTCCCTCAACCTCTCAGCTCGATCTAGCTGTGATGAGGTACCTGGAGAGGTCAATAATACTCTCCAAATGGATAGCCAAAGGCTAGATTGTTTGGAGCAGTTCGTGTGCTAACTCTGTAAGGCGACACACCTCCAAAAACGCTTGTAGGTCGCTCTAAAGCATGGAAATGGGCAAAAGCTCATACTACATGCACTACAGTGCACAAAATAAGGGAAAACAATGGTTGTCAGTGGGCCAAAAGTTCAAAGGGGCTAGTGAATACGGTCGTGAAACAGGTAGAATACCTATAGCTTTGCGACTTGGCGGTATGTCACATCAAGAGTTGTCTCATGCCACATACAGAGCACCCCCATAAGAGTGCGTGGCATGGAGATTCCCACTATCGCTGGAATGATGGTTCAGACCATCATCGTGAGGGAAATACCCATCGGACTCGAGTCGATCTGACCATCGTGGAGGTTGGGATAACTCCCCTAGCCATTCAGGCCTTTACATAGCTCTAGCTAGCATGTGTCAAGGTACGTCAAAGGCTCCGGTCGAGGCGAGGAAGAGTTTGATCTGCGGTCTTTCCTAATCGCAATCGTGGCGGAGCGAACCACATTGCGGAAAGTGATCCCAAGTGACTTCGGTTCCTTAGATTGAGGAGTTACAGCGAGTTCTAGTCAGCTTAGAGCTCATCAGAATGAGCGAGGGATGTCATTGAGGCATCTCCCTTTTCTCCAGTAATCTTGACTACTCCTTCCCGTTGAGATTTAGAATGCCCGATATGCGAGCATTCGATGAGAATTCTGATCCGTAAGATCATCTTTCTGAGTTTAACGACCTTATGACGCTTCACCAAGTTTCAAACTTGGTGAAATGTGCTGCTTAGTAGTGACTCTGATTGCCGCTAAGCTTTGGTTTAGATCGCTTTTGCTAGGATCTATCAACTCATGGCAGTAAATGAGTTCGTTATTTTTGAGACACTTCTAAGCCCATAGGAAGTTTAAATGTGTTGAGCTAAACTATGGTAGGAGAGGAATGAGTCCATTCAATCCTATATTGACAGGTTCCACAAGGAGCTCATAAGGTGGCCAATACAGCAAAAGATTCAGTTCGAACTCTTATTATCGTGAGGTCCCTTTTTGTCAAGTCTTCAATGGCATCCTTCAAAGCCTGGCACTTGTTTGTGTTTGCCCGACATCTCGGTGGTATCGACAATATTTTGTTGATCTCTTCTACCTGAAGCCCCCGTATTTTTGGAGTGGAAGTCTCTTCGCCTACAGGAACTTCGTAGATGTGGGCGATGTCTGAGTGAGGGGGGTGTATTTGTTATACTGGGAAAGGGGTGCTCCACGGTTATCTATTTTTTATCTTTTCTGAAACCTGTTGGGATCCCTATCACTGCGGTCTTGGCCCCTGCGCTTATTCGATGGGCAATTTTTCGGATCCGAGGCCCCTCGCGTCGAACTTCTGGCCAATGTCGCCAGTGAGCTTTCTACCGTTGGTGTTTTGCGGCCATCTAGTAGAACTTGGCCAAGCTTACATGATCTTCACTTTGGAGCTCTTTCTATAACTTTGTGTTCGGTTGATCCCTGCAATCAACAAAGTTCGATAGACTCTCGGGTGCATCTAAAACCTTTGCCTATTTGTTTTGGAATCTCGTCAAACGAGGTTAATGTTCGTTTCTGCTAACATTGGTCAAATAGCTAAGTGGCATTGCGAACCGTCCTGCTTGAAATTGCTTAAATATAGCGGGAGAATGTTGCAGAAGTGATGGAATTTGCCTTGAGCCTTTTAACCCTTAGCATCCCTACTAGTGTGACTGTGAAGACCCACTTCGCCAAATCAGAGACCTATTGTAGCTCTATCAGGTCGTTGAAATTATCGAGGGGATCTCTTGGGTCCCCTCTCCGTCAAACTTACTTGTGGCGTCCTGAATCTTTGTAGAAGTGGGGCCTATTGAACTTCCTCGTAAATAGGGAACTTACTATTTCCTTGCTATGCCATTTGGCGGGCTTTCAGATCGTCGAGTATTCTCTGACATAATATAAGTCTTCATTGTGGCTACCTTGGTGGCTATGTTCAGCCACTTTGAGCAAATGAGTTCGCAAATCTGTCGCTTTCGAAGCTGCACTATTGTGCGCATTGATGCGCAAGTTGAGTCATGATGGCTAGGCTGATAAGTGTTATCATGCTCGTCGGTTTGTTGCACGCAATGTTAGTTACAATCGAAACGTTGGTCATTACTAGATTGGCGCACATGGCTACTTCGTGAGCTGGCAGAAATCGATCTTGTCTTGGGAGTGGGTTAATACCGACACAGCTGACGCTGGGGATAAAGCCAAGCGTTCGGGGATGATCGTTGTCTTCACTTACCCCAAGGATGTTTCCCTAGCCACCTCCCGGGGTTAGTTTGCCCTCGTGACTTGCGCTCTTGAGCCGAATACAACTTGCGATGTCGAGGGTGCTAGCTGCCTCTTGGCGCTGATGAACCAAACTGGCATTTGCAGAATCATACCTGTTGGGGTGGTGCTAGTGAAGTGCGGCTGGTTAAGATTCTGGGTAGGTGGTTGTTGATTCCTCAACTCAGCCACATTTTGTTGCATCGCCTGTGCAACCATCTTTGATCATTTACTAGCTAGCCGTTTTCGAGGTTGACATCCATGCCCCTTGGTTATTCGCAACATGTTGAGTTGGCAGATGGGTGGTGATGTCTAACGACGTGTGTTGTACCTCCTGATTGGGTTTCCACATTCTCAAGGTTTTTGGTGGTGGTCTTTGATTTGGCGTGACCATTGTGGGCTTGGATTGGGTAGATTGTTGCGACTGTTCATAGGAATTGCTGTGATATTGGTAGTGCCTTCCTTCTAGCGCCAAAATGTTGACACCAAAATATGCACCAACCAGAGAATTCCGATCGACCTTGATGGGATCAGAATGGATTGCTGATGATATGGGTGATCAGCGATAGACAAATATTGAGTGCAATAAAATAAATAATAATAAGAATTTTGAAGTGGTTAACGAGGTAAAATCTTTAGCCTACATCTACTATTTTTGTATTTGTGTGGAGAGCTTACAATGAGAATTCTGTGTGAAAATTGTAACCCTTTTTCATCATTGAGGGGGTTTATATACAAGGTTTGTACAAGGGAAATAGCGAAAATAAAGGGATTACTATTCATCTGAACTGCAATTCCGATATTCTCGCGATTGGTTGCTATGATGTGTAGAGATTGATGTTGATTTAGTCATTCCCGCAATATCTGGGATCTGAAGCTATCGGAATTGATTGAATGATCATTCAGGTTGTTCGCGACTAGCTTATGCTGGGTCGGCTATATTTTGACAAGCTTATGCTGAATCGGACAACCGGTGAGTCGGACTGATTTGGGTCAAGCTACATCCGCGGGAGCTCGAGCTTGGTGGAAAAATCACACACAACAGTAAACATCAACAATACATATCCAAATAAAAATTAACATTAATATATATCCATTGACCACAAACTACAATACATTAAAAATCGATAAAATAAAAGCCTGAAATTAAACAAAAATAAAATCTGTAATGAAACGTCCATAATAAAATAACTAAATAAGTCCCAATGGAAAACAACAAAAGAAATTGTGACAATTAGGGATTAAGATTATTATATTATTATTAACATATATATATATAAAACAGTTCAAAAAACCGGTTTCGATTAACTGGTTTCCGATTCGATTGTCGGTTCGGTTTAGTTTTGCCTTTTTTTTAACACCCCTATGTAAGACAAAGGTAGTAAAATTATATTAGTCTATATCTCTAATTCTCTTGTTTTGGCCCTTGTGTATTTTATTGTTAAATTAATCTCTGCCTGAGTTAAGTATTATATACAATTGGTTCTTTTAGTTTTATAGTATGGTATTTTAGAGCTTTGTTTGAGTTTGTATAAAATGTTATATTTTATATATTTTGTATTTAATTTTGTTTCCTTTATTTTAAATATTTTGTTTGGGTAATACTACACTTACAACTCAATCTCACAAACTCCACCTCGACGTAACAACTTGCATTGGTTTCCAATGCATTTTCCCATCTGAGCAATTGAGCTATCACTAGACCTGGTAAAAGGTCTGGTGGACCCGTAAGTTGACCCTAAAGCTGGGTAAAAAATATAGGGTGTGGGTCTTTAATATCGGACCCGTTTTTCCAAGGCAGTTTTGCCAATGGGTGAAACTGGTACACCCAAGGGTACTTGTTTGTTTGTTGTTTTTTTTTTTTAAAAAAACCTCTCCTTTTTCATTTTGCCCCAATCACGAAATCCCTAACCTAACTCAAACTCACTCTTCATCAGCCTTCTCTCAAACTCATCGTCATCGAAATCCCTAACTCCATCGTTGCCCTTCTCCTATCTATGCTTCTCCAGCCACCTTTGCAGTCTCCTGTCGGCGATCAAGGTATGTGTATCACCATCGCCGATTTGATTCATCTTCTTCGTCTTCACTTCACTCTTCAACGCTCCAATTCTTGCAGTCGATTCTCCGGCGTCTTCAGCCTTCTCATCAAGGTATGTGCAACATTGAAGGGTTGTCTTCTGCTTTTCTTATTGTTCTGTAGATTACTGATGTCAATCATTTGTATTCTTTTGGAAACCACTGTAACATGAATCAAACAATCTATAATTTTTCTAATTTGTCTTGTCTCCATTCTGTGCTTAGTAGTACTTTCTAGCTTGTGCCGTTGTGCTTTTCTCGTGTAAATTTTTTCTTTTTTCAAATTTTTTTTATGTGGGTTTATTGGGTTGATGAGGATTGAGAGGACAATCGGTAAAGTTTTATCTTTTTTCTTTGTTAGGTTGGGTTTCTGTTGGTTGGTGAGAAAACTTGGGAGAAGACAATGTAAGGGACCTTTTTTATTATTATTTTTTTAATTGGGCTTGTTTGTGTGTGTTTTGGTTCGTGATTGACAACTCAGAAAGTAAGGAAAAAAGTTCAAATTGTGGGGAAAAAGAGAAGAGATCTATATGATTATCTAAATTTGTGTTAGCCGAGTTGTTAATTTGCGTACATAAAATGATTATTTAGAATTTTAGTTATTTTCTTTTAGGTAAAGGATTCAAATTACATCTAAAATTGGGGATAGAGGATTTTATTTGGTTTAAACTGATTCTCCTTATTCGTTTGATGATAACTTGAATGATAATAGAATTTGGATATGTTTTTTTCGAACTAAAACTATATTGGGTATAAGAGTATTTTTGTTGGACTTGAGAAAGACAAATTTGCTCAAGAATCAAGATTTTAGGAAGATTTGGGGGTGTAACTGCAAAAATCTAAAACTAGAGGAACAGTACGGGCACCAGCGGGTCCACCCATACCGCATAGGGTAGTGTGCGGGTCCAATAGTTTGGACCCGTTTAAATGACCCGTTGGGCTCGCACCCATTTAGAACTCCCTGTACCTAGCCCATTTGCTGTTTGCCAGGTCTAATTATCACGTCGAGATTATGCGAGAGAGTTTATGAGATTAGATGTGAGCCAACTTTATTATTTTGTTTTAGAGTTCAAGTAAATCAATTTATTTATTTTAATCATTTATAGTTAATAAAATTTTTTATCAAATATTAATTATTTTATACTAAAATTTCAAACCGATCAAAGTCATTGCCTAACAACATTCTATCACTTTTCACGTCACCACAACACGAGGAAATAGAGGCTGGCGATTTAGACCGATTCCAACCACCCAAATTGATACAATGACATCACACGTGGTGGTCCTTAGCTACAACCATTGCATGTTCATCATCCGTCGTTGTACGCACCGACGGTGACGCCATTAGCACAAAAGAATTAGTTGTCAATGACTTTAGCCGACGTTGACTGGTTTCAAGATTTTTCAAATTATAATATATAAGTGAGGGTATTTTCATCAAAAAAAATTTTTTTTTTTATTCTTTCAAAAATTTTCACAACCAAACATGTAATCCTATTCTATCATTCATAATACTTCATTCCAGATTTTCATTCATAATACGAAAATTCCATACATTTCTAATTCACAAACCAAACATGACACCGTAGTTAGCACCTTTTGAGCCACAAATATTTACATAAAAGAAATTTGTTTTATAACTTAAGTCTGTTTATGGACAATGGAAATAAAAAAAAAGTATAATATTGGGACACGTTCAAAGATTACAGAAACATTTACCATTTAATGCATATCACCAGGAGCTACCATACTACCAAGTATAAATTCCTACAACTTTGCGGAACAACGAGTTTAGTAGTATAATATGAAAGTTAAAAAAAAAAAAAAATTAATAGGAATTGCAATTTTACAACTCTAACAATTATAACGTATTGAATTCGTATCAATATGAGGACATGCCCCAGTTGAGAAAAAAATAGCTTGTAACATACAAGTCATAATTGGCAACCTTTCTTCATCTTTGTGAACCAGTCTACCTTACAGAGATCTTATTAATCAATACCGAATTTACCAAAAAGATACAGTATTTCACCAATTCCTTCCGAATGAGATGTAAAAAGAAATTACAAACACTGACTTACATGGATTAGTCTACAAAGAAATAAGATGTAGCTACAAGCCGAGAAAATAGCAAAAACGGAGTGGTCAAGAGGTGTTAAACAGTAAAAATGAAAATAAATAAGCTGAACAAATAACTCACTATAGTACACGACTTTGTACCAAATGACTTAGATAATTTGATCTGACATGATGATGAATATGAAAAAGGATAAGAAAAAGTGTGGAATAAATATTACCACATATTCCGCTTGCACCAATCATATAAGAATTCTCCAGCTGTTTTTTGATGGGCCAAGCACAAAATTTTCATGTCCCATGCATATTTCATTTACTTGAAATAGTTTAGCCGGAGGATTGTGACAAAACTAGGAGTTGACATCTTCATCCTTCTGCTTACAGACCTCCCCATTGCCTTGATGTACCATGATACTTGCAGAGATAATGGAGTATAAAGATTACATGTTCAGAATTATTAAAAAATGCTTAAGCTATTGTATGTTTGAGTCTCCTTTCCCATTCTTCATCAAGACCAGTATCAAAAATAGCAATCTCAGTAGGATTTCAACAACTAAAAGTGATAGTTCTATTATATACACAACAAAAAGCTCAATGGTCCTCAACAAAGACACGAGAATTCAGTGTTCGAAAAACCGAAGAAAATCTACCTTTGTTATATAGCTTAAACAAAAAAAATATATTATAAAACGATTGGGCACTAAGGAACCAATGATCAAATACTCTCAGCCCGTTTTACACAATAAAACATCAATTAAGGGATAATCAAACTTGGGCCACTGTTTTGAAAACATCAAAACCAATTATTAATCCCCCCAAGGAGTAAACAAGAAAAGTAAAAAAAAAATTGAACTTTCGACAAAACTTTAGCGCTCAATCATGAAGATAGTTGAAAGAGATACAGTGGTGAATCAAGATATAGCCAATAAAAAAATGTTTTATACTACAAAACTGTTAGAGTAGATGCCCTAGAGCCAATCAATTATTGTAGAATTGACCTTTGTAATAATGTTCATTAATCAATAAAAGGCATTTTATCTATATCGCGTAAATTAGTATTGCAATATGTATTGATATAGTCCTTAGAATGGTAGAGCCGTGACGAGGGTATCAAGTGTTTCAAATCTTGATAGTGAGAACCCTATGAGCACATAGGTGGCCATTCTAGAAAAGTTCGTAGCCCCAGTATTATTCTGAACTAAGGGCACAGATAATACGGTAAGGCATCATAGTGGTTGAACGACCCTGTCGAAAGGCGAGTGACTGATCTCACTTGTCAAGGTTGGTTGGTGACAACATGGTGCAACACATGGGTGTTGTTGTAGGCGATACACCACAGCAAGTTCACTGGACTGACCCACCAGAGGATTCATATGGATGGTAACCCAGTGTCTATGGAACAACCTCTAACGAATGGTAGTGCATGTGATCCTTAGACTTGAGATCACCGGAGCGCCTTGTGCACCGATTGGTGTAGTTTGACACTAGCCTAATGCAGTTCTTTTCAGAGCTGTCAATACGGTGGTGATGGCTGCATCAAGGAGTGTATCAAGACTATGGTGGATTGACAGAGGATTTATCACTCCCGGGTACGGGAGAAAGTTATCTCACGGCGCAATTCAGTATATGGCAATGACACTAAAACTGTGGCCATAGTGGGATTGAGTGTTGCTCTATCCAGTTTAATACGGGTCATGGTCAGAAACTGAATACATAATATCGAGAGTAACCGAAGGTGACACTACTTCTATGCCTTGTCTCGTCGAGGATAACGTATGATGAAAGGATCGAATTGCCGGTAACCATATCATTGACAGGTAGCTACTTTGTGATCCGAATCACGGGTGGCCATGATCCTTGCTAGGGGCCAATCTTGGTCTGTGTATTAGTGAGACGATTAATGGTGTTAATCGCAATACTAACGCCGATATGATGAGGAGCCTAAGGGTCACACACATAGAAGACAATTTAAGATGCAAGAAGGGCGTTTTTGTCTTTAAGGCGAAAGGGTATTTTGGTAATTTCACAGTGCAATTAAATTTGCTGAGGTCGTAGCCTTTATTTAATTTGTTAGAAATTAAATAAGTGAAATTACGTTTAAATATGTGTTCAACATATTAAATATATATCATTATGTTAAATGTTATATATATATATATATATATATATTAATTGATTTAATTGAGATAATGATGGAAATTAAAATAAATCAAAATGGGAGTGTTTGGCAACATGGGGCGTTTGGGTTGGAGCCCAAGCCTATTCCGTATGGGATAGGGCAAATTGTTTTTAATATAAAAGGAAAGTGTGTGATTTTTAATTAGGATTTCTTTGTAAAACCAAAACACACAGCAGCCCTTTGCTTCTCCCACGGCAGTAAACACCTATTGCCTAAAATCAATTCAAATGATTTTTTTTTCTTTTAATCTTGAAGCCAAAGAGGATCTAGCAAATCCTTTTGGTTCTTTTAAGATTGTCTTCGGTGGACTACACAGGTTCGATCCTACACTTGGATCGGTAGCAAAAAGTTCGTCGACAAAATTGGAGGAGCCTTCAACGTGCGTTTGTTTCTCTTAACTCATGTTGAATATTATGCAGATTTTATTCAATATAAATTGTAAAATCATACCGTTGATCTTGGCTCATGTTAAACGATCCTGTTATATTATATTTTTGTTCCGCTGCGTATAGGGACTGTTTACTAACAGTGGTATCAGAGCCTAGGGTACTGAATTTTACAATTTTTAGGTGTATGGTTGATAACATGTATTTGATGATAATTGTTGCCATATTGAATCTGGGTAAATCTGTCTTGAAATTGTTTTAAGAAATGATTAATCGATTAATTTAATTGTTGATGATTCTGCGTTGGTTTAATGCATGAGGTTTTGTTGAGATCAATGTATTTGATTGATTGCAAAATCGGTTAGAGTGTTTTTGGTTGCTGTATGAACAGATCCGGAGCTACAGATCTGGTACGCTCGCCGGGCGATATAATCCATCGCCGCAGCGATCATTGTCACCCGGCGATCATCTTGGATGAGCGCTGTATGAAAACAGCGCTCGCCGCGGCGATCGTCCTTCGGACGTGCGCTGTACCAAAACCAATGCACGCCACGGCGATCTAACTCATCGCTGCAGCGAGCGCACTTCCAGTGTGTGAGGGGGTAAAATGCAAAGTTTCAAACTTTTGGACCAAACAAAATCTGCAAATTATCAGGGGGTAAATTGTAATTAACCCACAAATTCAGAAATGATTGTTTTTGAAATTTATGCTTTGTACATGTTTGTATATTGCATGGTGGCTCGGTACATGAGCCTTAGACCTAAGGGTGAATGTTTAAAATATTTGGGTATGTATGGTTGTATTATTTATTAATAGGGCTTGCGTGTCCTGCCTTTCTCCTCTTCTCGATGTATATTCTCTTCTCATATATCCCCTCGAATGTAAATCTAGGTTTCAAATTTATTGACGTAAAGAATTTGTATATTTATTTATTGTAAATTAGAACGATAGTTTTTGTAATGTACTTGAGACGAAGCAAAGGACGAAACAACCATACTTGAAGACTCAAAATGTTTATACAGGACCCCTAGGTGACCCACCGATTCCTCTAGGCTCGAGGAAATCGGTTTTAGTTGGGCCATGTACCGGCACGTTTAATTTTTTTTAGAATGCCTGCTAAGGTTGAATGTTTGATAACATGCCAAACAATGTCATTCTAACAAAGATAATAATCTGATGAGACATTAAATAACAAACCCCTCAACTGAATTATATTAAGTCACGTAAGCCTTCCATCACCATGGTTTTAATCAAACCACTGTTCGTCGAAACCTTGTTCGCCAAAGCGAAGGGTACACTTTTACCAGTGGGAGGTTAAAATCATTGGAGTTTTCCTTAATGGTGATGGGTCGACTTAAAATGACGGTTTTGCTTGTTCGCCAAAGCGGAAGGTTGATAAACGCGTCATAGGCATAGTAGAGCAGTACACATATATGTGTACGTGGTGACATGTAGTGTCACTCTACTGATACTAAGAATCACACTTGAGGAAAATGGTTGGAGCCATTGGATTGTGTGATGGCTTGTTGGCTTTCTCACATTTGAGGTTGAAGTGGGAGCTATCAACTGGTGTGGATTAAGTTTGTTGGCCTAACTAATCAACTCATTTTGGCTTGTTCGCCAAAGCGAAGGTGTTGAAATGGGCAGGATGGGATCCGGTCCACTAGGAAAGTCAACGGGCTTTCCCGAGTTAATAGTGAGGGCTATTGGCTTGAGTAAAATATGGGAGCACGTTTAATAAAAGACCATATTAAACAACATGAACTTTATATTAACTTTATCTTTTCTACAATTGTAGATTCACCAAAATGAGCATTATGAACCTGCGACCGATAATCGAGAAAGAAAACAGGTTAGATGGATCCAATTTCTCAGACTGGGATTCGTAATCTCGAATATACTCAAGTCAGAAAGAAATTGTATATCCTTGAAAAGCCATACATGGCTGAGCCTGATCCTGATGCCACTCAGGAGTAAGGATAATTATCAAAAGTTCCTTGATGATGCTGATAGCGTTCAATGCTTGATGTTAGCATCGATGACACCTAGCTACAAAAGCAGCATGAGATATGGATGCTTCCCATTATCTACATCTCAAGGAGCTTTACGAAACAAATGCTCGATGAGAGGTACAAGGTGTCGAAAGCACTGTTGGGAGTCGTCTGACTGAGGAGCCCAAGTTGGTCTTCATGTGCTCAAGATGACGAGCACATAGAGAGGTTGAGACTTTGGGATGTGGCTTGGATGCAGAATTACAAATGGATTTAATTCTGCAATCATTTCCTGACTTATGCTCCGTTATAATGAATTTCAATATGAACACGATGGAGGAAAACCTGTCAGAGCTTCTGAACATGCTTAGGAGCAGAGCAGGACTTGAAAAAGTCCAAGCGGTTTTGCTGGTTACTGCAGTAAACCAAAGGGTTACGGTAAGGGTAAGGCCAAGGCCAACCCAAGCCAAGCCCAAAGGACAGGTTGCTCTTGGGCCTAAGAGTGGCATAGGGAAGGGTAAGGTAGTCTGCTTCTTTTGTGGCAAGGCTGGCCACTGGAGGAAACATGCAAGGCTTTCCTCGCAAGCAAGAAGAAGTTAGAGGTACGACTTAGGTATTTTTATGATGAGATTAACTTCTCTCCCTCAACATCTTGGGTCATTGAACAGGATGTGGTACTCACATTTGTACTGATGTGCAGGGTCTAAGGTAGAGTAGAGTGCTCGCCAAGGGAGGGTGGACCTACGAGTTGGAAAAGGAGACACATGTGGCTGCATGGCGTAGGGACTTATTATTATCTTTGCCTACGGGCTATTATTGGAACTACATAATTGTTATCATGTACCTTCTACTTCTAGAAATATTATTCAGTATCGCTTTGGAAATATGGGGTATCATTTTGAGATATCTAATGGATTGTTGTCCTTTAGTTTGAATGGTATTCTATTTGAATGCAAGGTTATATAATGGATTATATGTTCTTGATTTAACAATAAAGATATTCTCAATATGAAACCAAGAAAGCTAAACATAGCGATCAAAACCAAACACATATCTCTGGCATTGTAGAGGTGTGATGTTAATAGAATCGCATTGCAAAACTTCAAAGGGATGGAGTTTTGGCCCTTTGACTTCCAGTCATTTGAGGTATGCGGTCATGCCTTTTAGGCAAGATGACAAGTCTCCTTTCACAGAACAAAGTGAAGGGCTACTGAACTGTTAGGCATCATCCATAGTGATGTATGTGGTCCACTAACAGTTGAAGCCAGAGGTGGATTTCATACTTCATCACATTTACTGATGATTTCAAGAGATATGGTTAGTCTACCTTATGAGACATAATCGAAGCCTTTGATAAATTCAAGGAATTCAGGAATGAAGTACAGAATATGTTGGGCAAAAGTATTAAGCTCTTCGGTCGGATCGAGGAGGTGAATACTTAAGCTCAGGTTTTCAGAGTACTTGAGGAATGGGATAGTATCACAACTCACCCCCCTATACACCCCAACACAATGGAGTGTCAGAAAGGAGGAATATGACCTTACTTGACATGGTTAGGTCCATGATGAGTTTTAGTGATTTACCTGCATCGTTCTGGGGTATGCCCTAGAGACTGCGACTCACGTTTTGAACCGTGTGCCGTCAAAGTCTGTAGATAAGACTCCATATGAGCTATGGAGTGGGCGAAAGCCCACTTGTCTTATCTAAGGATTTGGGGTTGCGAAGCTTATGTTAAGAAATGACTTCGAACAAGCTAAGCCTAAAATCCTGTAAATGTATATTTGTGGGGTATCCAAAGGAGACCCAAGGATACTATTTCTACCACCAGAAGAGCGCAAAATTTTATTGCTCGATCTGGTGTCTTCCTAGAAAAGGAATATTTCTAAGAAGTACTAGTGGGAGAAAGTAGAAACTCGATGAAGTTCTAGAACCACAAAGTATACTAGACGAAGGACGGGATGATGTGCCACAAGAAGTGGTTTGAGCATCATGAGGAGGTTACTCCAAACTTGTGGATCAAAGTGAACTACCTCAAGTAGCACAGGAGCTACGTAGATCTGGGAGAGTCGCCATGAGCCCGAGAGATACGGTTATCTCGTGACTCAACATGGTGACGTACTGGTCTACACAAGACGATGAACCCAGAACCTACGAAGACGCTATATCGGATCCAGATTCGTTAAATGGCTTGAAGCCTGAAATCTGAGATGGACTCCATGTACAAACAGTGTGGTCTCTGGTGGAACCACCTGAAGGGGTAAAAAACCATAGGGTGTAAATGGGTATTCAAGAAGAGACTAACATGGATGGCAACGTGCATACTTATAAAGCACGGGTTGCCAAAGGTTTCAAACAAATTCATGGCATTGACTATGAAGAAACCTTTTCGCGGTGCCATGATTAAATCCATCCGGTATACTTGCAATTGCTGCATATCTGACTATGAGATTGGCAAATGGATGTCAAAACTGCTTTCTTGAACGGAAACCTTGAGGAGGATGTGTATGACACAACCTGATGGTTTCGTTTGATAGTAAGCTAATAAGGTATGCAAGTTGCAGAGATCCATTTATGGACCAAGCAAGCCAAGGAGCTGGAACATTCGTTTGATGAAGTCGTAAAAGAATTCGGTTTTATAAGAACGAAGATGAGCCCTGTGTTTACAAAGAAAGTGAGTGGGAGCGCAGTAGCATCCTAGTGTTGTATGTCGATGACATATCTGATCAGGAATGATATACGAACATTGCAGTCGGTAAAGACTTGGTTATCCAAGTGCTTCTCCATGAGGACTTAGAGGAAGTGGCCTACATCCTTGGTATAAAGATCTATCGTGATAGATCGCGTAGGTTGCTTGGCCTAAGTCAGAGTGCATATATTGACAAAGTACTGAAACGATTCAGTATGGAGGATCCAAGAAAGGATTTCTCCGATGTACATGGGTGTTATCTCTCTAAGGAATTGTGTCCTAAACACAAGATGAGAGAGATAGGATGAAGAGGATCCATATGCATCAGCAATTGGATCCCATGTATGCCATGCTATGTACTCGGATTGATGTCTCATGTGCCTGAGCACTTGTAGTAGATATCAATCGGATCCAGGTGAGCGTCACTGGATGGCTGTCAAGAATATTCTTAAGTACCTGAAGAGGACTAAGGATATGTTCTTAGTTTATGGGGGGAAGATGAGCTCACTGTAAGAGGATACAGTGATGCTAGTTTCCAAACGACAAAGATGATTATCGATCGCAATCAGGGTTTGTATTTTGTCTCAATGGCGGTGCAGTGAGCTGGAAGAGTCCAAGCAAGCACTGTGCGGATTCTACAATGGAGGCTGAGTATATTGAATTGTCGGATGCGGCCAAGGAGGCAGTCTGGATTAAGAAGTTCATACTGAAATTGGTGTGGTTCCTACGATTATTTGACTATAGACATCTATTGTGACAACAATGGAGCAATTGCTCAAGCCAGGAACCAAGGTCTCATCAGAAATCCAAACATACTCAGACGATCCATTCATCAGAGAGATGTGAGAGGAAAGACGTGCAGATAGTAAAGTGCATACTGACGACAATCTCGAGATCCACTAAACAAAGCCTCTGTCGCAGCAGAAGCATGACAGCACTGAGATCATTGGTTATTAAATACATGAATGATTGGCTATAGTAAAGTGGGAGATTGTTAGAGTAGATGCCCTAGAGCCAAACAATTATTGTAGAATTGACTCTTGTAATAAGTTCATTAATCAATAAAAGGCATTTTATTATATATCGCGTAAATCATTATTATTGCAAATGTATTGATTATGTCCTTAGAATGGTAGAGCCGTGACGAGGTATCAATGTGTTCAAATCTTGATAGTGAGAACCCTTTGAGCACATGGTGGCCATCTTAAAACGTCGTCGCCCCAGTATTATTCTGAACTAAGGGCACAGATAATACGATAAGGCTATCATAGTGTTGCGACCCTGCGAAAGGTAGTGACTGATCTCATTGTCAAGGTTGTTGGGGACAACCTGGTGCAACACATGGGTGTTGTTGTAGGCGATTACACCACAGCAAGTTCACTGGACTGACCACCCAGAGGATTCCATATGGATGGTAACCCCAGGTGTCTATGGAACAAATCCTCAACGAATGGTAGTGCATGTGATCCTTAGACTTGAGATCACCGGAGCGCCTTGTGACACCGATTGTGTAGTTTGACACTAGCCTAACGCAGTTCTTTTCAGAGCTGTCATAACGGTGGTGATGGCTGCATCAGGAGTGTATCAAGACTATGGTGGATTGACAGAGGATTTACACTCCCGGGTACGGGAGAAAGTTATTCAATGGCGCAATTCAGTATATGGCAATGACACTAAACGTGGCACAGTGGGATTGAGTTGTTGCTCTATCAGTTTATAATACGGGTCATTGTGTCCAGAAATGAATAAATAAATACGAGAGTAACGAAGGTTGACACTACTTCTATGCATTGTCTCTTCGTGCGTCGAGATAACGTATGATGAAAGGATCGAATTGCACGGTAACCATATCGTTGACAGGTAGCTACTTTGCTGAATCCGAATCTATCGGGTGGCCATGATGCCTTGCTAGGGGCCAATCTGGTGTTATTAGTGAGACTGATTAATTGGTGTTAATCGCAATACTATACACTGCCGAATGATGAGGAGCCTAAGGGTCACAACATAGAAGCAATTTAAGATGCAAGAAGAAAGAATGGCGTTTTTGTCTTTTAAGGCGAAAGGGTATTTTGGTAATTTCACAGTGCAATTAAATTGCTGAGGTCGTAGCCTTTATTTAATTTGTTAGAAAATAAATAAGTGAAATTAGCTAAATGTGTTCACACATATTAAACATCTTATCTTATGTAATTGTTAATATATATATAATTATATATATATAATTGATTTATTGAGTATGATGGAAATTAAATAAATCAAATTGGGAGGTTTGGCAACATGGGGCGTTTGGGTTGGAGCCAAGCCTATTCCGTATGGGATTAGGGCAAATTGTTTAAATATAAAGGAAAAAGTGTGATTTTATTAAGGATTTTTTGTAAAACCAAAAACACAAGAGCCCTTTTGCTTCTCACGGCAGTAACACTATTGCCTAAAATCAATTCAATTGATTTTTTTTTCTTCTTATCTTGAAGCCAAAGAGGATCTAGACATCCCTTTTTGGTTCTTTTAAGATTGTCTTCGTGTGGGACTAGCAGGTTCGATCCTACACTTGGATCGGTAGCAAAACGTTCGTCGACAAATTTGGAGGAGCCTTACGTGCGTTTGTTTCTCTTAATCATGTTGAAATATGTAACGCAGTTTATTTAATATAAATTGTAAAATCATACCGTTGATCTTGGCTCATGTAAACGATCCTGTTATTTTATTTTTCGTTTCCGCTGCGTATACGGGACTGTTTACTAACAAAAACAACTTGAATCAAGCCTCCAAACTCTAGGATCCTTCTTCAAAGTTTTCAAAGTAAAATTGTCAAGCAACACAAAAAAGAGAAGACAATCATCAATTCAAACCACTCAAAGTCTTTATAAATTGAAATTCTACACTATACAAGGTAAACATAAAACAAAGAACTTTTGTTAGAAACTCATTGAGAAGCCAATAATGTGTAAGTAAGGAAAATCTGACAAAGCAGAGAATTAACTAACAAAAATATCCTCCCAAAAAAGATTTTCTAGTCATTCCCAACAGCATAACTCATATAAGAGAAAAGCAAAGAACTATAGCTTTCTAAGGACCTCGACATGTATTAGTCGTCCCTATAATCACACCCATTACCAAGAAGACATTGTACTTTTAATAAACCCAGACCAAAGAGAATTGTATTCCAACAGAAATCTCCAATGGCATTACCCAACAAAGCCATAGTACTACTCTTCACTAAGGAGGGATAGCAAAGTGTTTGATTTGAATGCACAAACCATCACTTGAAATTTCAGAGGTGGGTTAGGTTGGTGTGTTTGTCCAGTGAGGAGTAACTCATCACATTGTTTTAATAAAAGTTTTTGAAGACTTTTAGTATAAATGAAAAAGCATTTATTCTAATCTATAATAATAGAAGGTTTTTAATAATATTCAAAGAATGCACGTAAATTATATGTATATCAAAATTATGATTTATTAAAAAAACATTATAGAAAATAAAATGTGGTCATAAATACCCACCCAAACTAAGCTGAAACAACCTAGTGGGTTTTTTTTTCCATCCCTACTCCCCAAAACCAAAAAACATTTTTCCAACTGCAATTATTTTCCCTCAACTCCATAGTCCCATCCCACAAGAAATCACTTAGAAAACTGTTTAAATCTATAAGCTGTAATATAATGATAACGATAATATTAAATAATAAATTGTGTTTAAAAAAAAAAAGGTATAAATAAGACTAAAAACACTGAATTAATTGAAAGCCCATTTTATATAAAACTGCTCTACGCTCCACCCATGCAATTTTTTATTCAATTTTTTGAGATTGGGTTTTATAGCTTACCCTTCTAGGGCTATCTATGAAAAGAAGACTCCAATAGTTTATATGCACTCACCAACACTACATCCTGATCTGTTTTCCAGATGAACCTCTTTGTGCAACAGCCACTCACCAACACTACAACCCAATCTTTTTGCCAAAGAAATAGCTTCCTGATCTTGCAAATTAACACCAGTAATAACACTCTTGGACAACTTAAAAACTTAAGGCCCAAAACCAATCTAACTACTCCAACAATCAAAGAAACTAGACACAGTAAAGTCCTTCCCAAAAGAAAAGAATAGTATCATCAAAACATTGAAATGAGGCACCATAATTCAATCCCTACCTACCGTATTTTTATAACCAAGTGTTGACCAATATAACGTGTCAAGTCTTCTGAATAACCTTGAAGCCCCAAATTATATTACGAAAGCCATTATAAAAGACAGAAAAATTCATAGACACAAGTATTTTCTAATANCTACAAAATTTTTCGTCCAAAAATAATAAATTTAGTCCCTAAAAATGTATTTTTACAATTGAGGACAAAATCATATTTCGTCCCTAATAAGTTTTTCAAACTTTGTACAATTAGAGACAAACAATTCGTCCTGGAAAAAAAAGGTTTTTAGCTACAAAAATTTTCATCAAAAAATAATAAATTTTGTCCCAGGATCATTTCCCTCCATATTATTTCATCCTTCCCTCCAAATAGCATTGTTGGCACAAAGTGGAAATTGAGTGTTAAGCATTTTGTGACGAAATTACAATTTTGTCCCCTAAAATGACCATTCTGAGACGGAACTGAATACGTCCCTAAATTAAATATTTGTTGTAATGACAAAAATATTTGAAAAGATAGCAAACCAGTAATCCACCTCAAAATTTCAAAAAACCACATCATTTAAACTAAAACAACATTCTAAACTCTACAAATAAAGAAAAAATAGTTATTTTCAAAACTTAAAATTAAGTATCTTGATATTTAAACCCCCAAAGTGTTTGGCTAAAATTAAGTAATCACTTCAGACAGCAGGAGGCCAAGATTAGCCAAAGGATGCAGTTTTAGTGACAAAATATTGCGAGCAAATCTAGACCATAATCTATATTTCTCATAAGTAAAACAAATCACATAAGAAAAAGTTTTCAGGTTGAACACTCTATCACCAACAGAAGATCAATATGTGCTCCATTGATGAAATCCAAACAATTTTAGATCTAAATTCTATTTGTTCTTTATATTCTCTTACACAAATTAAATAGACCGTATATAAACACACTAAATAAATAAAGCAAATAAGATTCATAATTTCTAGTACAAAAGAGGGGAATAAAAAGGAAGATAAGGTTATAGAAGAAATTGATGAATACATATTAAAAAATAATAATAATAAGAGGACAAATACGTTAAAGTCTAGAAAGTAACGTATGGAAGTGCTTTCTATAGGTGTCCTGAAAGACATTGGAAACAACAAGGACCCGACAAAAAGGGAGCTGTCCCAAATGATAAGAGGAGAAAAATCATATGACCAATCAGAAAAATGTCACAATTAAAACCTAAAACCTATTAACTTACCATGTATTCCTTTGAAGCGACAAATTACACAGTTCCTTTACACAGTTCAGGGCTCTCATCAGCACCCGTACGCAGCTACACCGACCATCTGGACATAGATTGCAATGGTAGTGACAAGGAGTCTCATTGATGAACCCTGCAAAGAAAATTTCATTAGCACACTACTTCAACTGATATTAGCTACATGTTTGAAATTCAAGAAACGCCAATAAAATTGACTTAAGGAGTAGTAAATAAATCCTTTAATGAAATTGTCTCCTGGACATCAGAAATTGCAACAAGAATGTATGATAAGCTTACAACATTATCCTTTATAAAAACTCAAAGTAAACAACTAAGCTATTGCACCTACATCATGGGTGGTAAGTCAAACGCCCAAACTGAATTTTCGTTGGGGAAAAACGTTTTAGCTACATGATATATGTTCAGCAAACACTAAATGCTATTGACTTAAGGAATAACAAATAAACCCTTGAGAGTAGTTACTATCCGGACATCAGGAATTGCAACACTAATGTAGGACAAGTATACATTCTTTTCCATCCATTTCATCCATTTACCTATGGTTGAACATGGTAACAATATAAACATAATCTGGTTTCCCTTAGCCATCAATAATCACCATTTCCTCATTTTCTTCCCCATTGTAGATAATAATATCCACTTATTATGAGTCTTGCATATTCTAGAACCAATGATTCCAAGATCATGTAAGAACTGCCAATTTAATTTACTATTCATCCTAAACAGGTCACTAACAATGACAATGTATACAATTAGAGGAAATTAGAAATTCTTAGGAGTAATAGTTGAAAAAATGCACCTGAACAATAAATTTGCTGAATTGAGAAAGTGTCCAACAAGAAATACTCCGTATTAGAGGAAACTTATCATCTAAAAGTGGGATAAGAAACGCCACAATCTGCAAACATCAAAATTGTATTGCTTTTGATGAACTCAACATTCCGAGTCAGCGAATAAGTAGCTAGACCCAAAAAATAAAAATTCTTCATTATTTGGGACAATTTGTGCACAAAGGTAATACTCACCACTCATTAGAGGGTGGAGAGAAACTAAGAAAATATGAATAATTTATAATTAGCAGCGCAACATGTATTATAATTCAAATATGCAGATACAATCATGAGTAAATAGAGAAATAAACACCCATGGAAAGAGACATAAGATTTTACATAAAGGCTTCTTCAAGAAGAATTATGGATTAAAAAGACGAAAAAATTAAGGAATACTGCAGAAGCAATATCAACAAGGGAATATAAATGTAACAAACTGGTGTTAAGCATATCTCTAATTTTCTTTAAAAAAAAAAAAAGATTTAAGCATTTTATACGCACCAATTACATACAAGCCATTTGCAATCGGATTCAAAAATCAAGATCATCCAACAAAAGAGAATAACAATACTGATGTCACAAGAATTCAACAAGTACTAACACCAGCTCTTGGCATATTTACACTACATCATTATGAAATGTTTAAAGAAATAGTATTGCACACTAAAATAGCATTTTCATATTCCCACCAACATCCTATGGTATATAACATAGAAACCTAGATACTTACATGATTAACATAGAATTGCCTTGATGTTTAATTTCCATGTGTGCCAACATAATGAGTATTAAACTACTAGTCAAGACATTCAGATTTATTTTTGTAAAGCAGAGGATTACCAAAATTTACACGCTTCAAGATCCACTTCATCATCATCATCCTTGTTGACTTGTAGCATGTATTCAATCACATTCCTTAGATGTGGCTGAAATAGTGCATGTCATCATCAATAACAAAAGGAGAAAGGTGACACACATAGAAAAAGACAACAAACAATACAAAATAATGATATAGAAACTAAGAAATCACAATAAGGGGTCTATTCAAACCTTTCAACCAGACTAGATTACAAGAGATGAAATAAAAGTGCATAACATCTAGCCAAAATAAGACAAAAAAGAAATATATGTAATAAAAAAGAAAACATGTGATACTAAAATAAAACAAGCAAGAAACTCGCCTCCAAGAAAGATGGACAAACTTTAATTAGCTGAACAAATGCTGCACAAACCTAATAAGTTGAAATAGACAACAAACATATGAGATCGCAGCCAAGCTTATAAACAACTTAAATTTCAATAAGTCATCACTAGATCATAAAACGATAAGATTATAGTCTATTTACAACCTCACTTCAAGAACCATAATGTTATCGGTCAAGATCAGCAACTGTCCAGTTCCCTTTGTTGGAGTTATCAACTACTTCAGCATTAATGGGTTATGCAGATGCATTCGGGGGCCCTACTGCCCGGTCAATGGGCGGGGCCCTGCTTCCCAATGAGTGGCTGGGGGCCCTGCTCTCTAGTGAGTGGTTGGGGGCCCTGCTCCCCGGTGAGCGGGCGGTTTGGGTCTTTTCCATGAATAACCGCTGTAGGATTTATTTAAGTCATTAATTCCTAGTTGGGTTTGGACTTAGGAATATGAATCCTTGTAAAACTAGGTTTTGTCACTTTAAACCTAGTATATAAACATATTTTTCTCTTGCTATGAGGGTGATAGCAATAATAGGGCAAGTTATTCATTGTAAATGAGAGAGGAGAGGAAGTATTGCAATAATATTGACTCGGCTGGACGTAGCCCATATTGGGTGAACCAGGGTAAATCGCGCGTGTTAATTTCTCTGTGTTTATTGTCTGTGATTTGTTTTATTGTTATTTTGTTCTCATTGCTGTCTCTATTTCATTCACCTTTGAATATATGTTATCATAGAATCCATTCAAGAAAAAACACCATAACCAGATAGCTAAGACTTCATGGCCAAAAATAGTTTTGTTATGCCTAAAAAATTAGGGCTGATGTTAACCTACGTCAGCGAGTACCAATCAGAGTTCAGGAAGGCTTTGCATCGCCTAGGAGCTGCCACGTCGCTCCATGACAGAATGAATATGGTTGTCATCAACTTGGCAGATTCAGGTTTTATCTATAAGTGATTAAGGGCAGCACACCTGTCCCAGCCCCGGGTAATTTGAGGATATTTCCTAAGTTATCAGCCAATGAAAGGCAAGGAAGGACTTGCATGACACCTACCCACTTACAGATTTGTGATCATTACCTTGAATTCCTCTACTATAAATAGAGGACTCCCCCTCTCATTTTCGAGATTTTGATACTAAACTCGCTATCTAATTGTAATCTCTATTTTCAAAGCAAAGATAACCTACGAGAAAGAGACCAACTTGATATTATCTCTGAATACTCAGTTGTTGTACCTCTACTCGTTGTTTGCTATACGCGACCTCTTGTAATCTCTTATATATAAAAGAAACAGTGGACGTAAGAGTTGCTTTAAGCATCCAAACCACTTTAAAAACCTTATATCTCATTTATTGTTTAGTCTTTGTATCTGATCATAATCATTCACATGTAATTTCTAAGAGCAGCTTAACACTTTGCACGTGCGAGTCATTGGTGTCAAAATCAAGCATTAACAGTTTGGCATTAGAAGGAGGGAAGATTTCATATTTGCTCTTCGTTCATAACCTCTACAAATGGCTCATGATCTTGAAACTGAGCGAACTAGCACCAACAATGAGGAAATCCCCCGGGTACATATGTTACTTCCCCTGAAGTACCTTTAACTCCCCAAGGTGCTACGGCGGACATTCCCTCAACCTCTCAGCTCGATCTAGCTGTGATGAGTTACCTGGAGAGGTTCAATAATACTCTCCAAATGGATAGCCAAAGGCTAGATTGTTTGGAGCAGTTCGTGCTGCCTAACTCTGATAAGGCGACACCACCTCCAAAAACGCTTGTAGGTCGCTCTAAAGCATGGAAATGGGCAAAAGCTCATACTACATGCACTACAGTGCACAAAAATAAGGGAAAACAATGGTTGTCAGTGGGCCAAAAAGTTCAAAGGGGCTAGTGAATACCGGTCGTGAAACAGGTAGAATACCTATAGCTTTGCGACTTGGCGGTATGTCACATCAAGAGTTGTCTCATGCCACATCACATGAGCACCCCCATAAGAGTGCGTGGCATGGAGATTCCCACTATCGCTGGAATGATGGTTCAGACCATCATCGTGAGGGAAATACCCATCGGACTCGAGTCGATTCTGACCATCGTGGAGGTTGGGATAACTCCCCTAGCCATTCAGTGCCTTTACATAGCTCTAGCTAGCATGTGTCAAGGTACGTCAAAGGCTCCGGTCGAGGCGAGGAAGAGTTTGATCTGCGGTCTTTCCTTAATCGCAATCGTGGCGAGCGAACCCACATTGCGGAAAGTGATCCTCAAGTGACTTCGCTTCCTTAGATTGAGGAGTTACAGCGAGTTCTAGATCAGCTTAGAGCTCATCAGAATGAGCGAGGGCATGTCATTGAGGCATCTCCCTTTTCTCCAGTAATCTTGACTACTCCTCTCCCGTTGAGATTTAGAATGCCCGATATGCGAGCATTCGATGAGAATTCTGATCCGTAAGATCATCTTTCTGAGTTTAACGACCTTATGACGCTTCACCAAGTTTCAAACTTGGTGAAATGTTGCTGCTTAGTAGTGACTCTGATTGCCCATGCTAAGCTTTGGTTTAGATCGCTTTTGCTAGGATCTATCAACTCATGGCAGTAAATGAGTTCGTTATTTTTGAGACACTTCTAAGCCAATAGGAAGTTCTAAATGTCGTTGAGCTAACATATGGTAGGAGAGGAATGAGTCCATTCAATCCTATATTGACAGGTTCCACAAGGAGCTTCATAAGGTGGCCAATACAGCAAAAGATTCAGTTCGAACTCTTATTATCGTGAGAGTCCCTTTTTGTCAAGTCTTCAATGGCATCCTTCAAAGCCTGGCACTTGTTTGTGTTGTGCCCGACATCTCGGTGGTATCGACAATACTTTTGTTGATCTCTTCTACCTGAAGCCCCCCGTATTCTTTTTGGAGTGGATAGTCTCTTCGCCTCACAGGACACTTCGTAGATGTGGGCGATGTCTTGAGTGAGGGGGGTGTATTTTGTATACTGGGAAAGGGCCGCCTGTCTCCACGGTTATCTATTTTTTATCTTTTCTGAAACCTGTTGCGATCCCTATCACTGCGGTCTTGGCCCCTGCGCTTATCCGATGGGCAATCTTTTCGCCTATCCGAGGCCCCTCGCGTCGAACTTCTGGCCAATGTCGCCAGTGAGCTTTCTACCCGTTGGTGTTTTGCGGCCATCTAGTAGAACTTGGCCAAGCTTACATGATCTTCACTTTGGAGCTCTTTCTATAACTTTGTGTTCGGCTTGATCCCTGCAATCAACAAAGTTCGAATAGACTCCTCGGGTGCATCTACAACCTTTGCCTATTTGTTTTGGAATCTCGTCAAGTACGAGGTTAATGTTTCGTCCTTCTGCTAACATTGGTCAAATAGCTAAGTGGCATTGCGAACTGCCTCCTTGCTTGAAATTGCTGTAAATATAGCGAGGAGAATTGTTGCCAGAAGTTGATGGAATTTGCCTTGAGCCTTTTATACCACCTCTTAGCATCCCCTACTAGTGTGACTGTGAAGCACCTGCACTTCGCCAAATCAGAGACCTATTGTAGCTCTATCAGGTCGTTGAAATTATCGAGGTGATCTCTTGGGTCCCCTCTCCCGTCAAACTTACTTTGTGGCGTCCTGAATCTTTGTAGAAGTGGGGCCTATTGAACTTCCTCTGTAAATAGGGAACTTACTATTTCCTCTGCTATGCCATTCTGGCGGGCTTTCAGATCGTCGAGTATTCTCTGCACATAATATAAGTCTTCATTGTGGCTACCTTGGTTGGCTATGTTCAGCCTCACTTTGAGCAAATGAGTTCGCAAATCTGTCGCTTACGAAGCTGCACTATTGTGCGCATTGATGCGCAAAGTTGAGTCATGATGGCTAGGCTGATAAGTGTTATCATGCTCGTCGGTTTGTTGCACGCAATGTTAGTTACAATCGAAACGTTGGTCATTACTAGATTGGCGCACATGGCTACTCTCGTGAGCTGGCAGAAATCGATCTTGTCTTGGGAGTGGGTTAATACCGACACGCTGACGCTGGGGATAACGCCAAGCGTCTCGGGGATGATCGTTGTCTTCACTCTACCCCAATGGATGTTTCCCTAGCCACCTCCCGGGGTTAGTTTGCCCTCGTGACTTGCGCTCTTGAGCCGAATACAACTTGCGATGTCGAGGGTGCTAGCTGCCTCTTGGCGCTGATGAACCAAACTGGCATTTGCAGAATTCATACCTGTTGGGGTGGTGCTAGTGAAGTGCGGCTGGTTAAGATTCTGGGTAGGTGGTTGTTGATTCCTCAACTCAGCCACATTTTGTTGCATCGCCTGTGCAACCATCATTTTGATCATTTCCACTAGCTAGCCGTTTTCGAGGTTTGACATCCATGCCCCTTGGTTATTCGCAACATGTTGAGTTGGCAGCATGGGTGGTTGATGTCTAACGACGTGCTGTTGTACCTCCTGATGGGTGGTTTCCACATTCTCAAGGTTTTTGGTGGTGGTCTTTGATTTGGCGTGCACCATTGTGGGCTTGGATTGGGTAGATTGTTGCGACTGTTCATAGGAATTGCTGTGATATTGGTAGTGCCTTCCTTCTAGCGCCAAAATGTTGACACAAAAATATGCACCAACCAGAGAATTCCGATCGACCTTGATGGGATCAGAATGGATGTGCATGTGATTATGGGTGATCAGCGATAGACAAATATTGAGTGCAATAAAATAAATAATAATAAGAATTTTTGAAGTGGTTCAACGAGGTAAACTCTTTAGCCTACATCTACTATTTTTTGTATTTGTTGTGAGAGCTTACAATGAGAATTCTGTGTGAAAATTGTAACCCTTTTTTCATCATTTGAGGGGGTTTATATACAAGGTTTGTACAAGGGAAATAGCGAAAATAAAGGGATTACTATTCATCTGAACTGCAATTCCGATATTCTCGCGATTGGTTGCTATGATTGTGTAGAGATTGATGTTGATTTAGTCATTCCCGCAATATCTGGGATCTGAAGCTATCCGAGAATTGATTGAATGATCATTCAGGTTGTTCGCGACTAGCTTATGCTGGGTCGGGCTATATTTTGACAAGCTTATGCTGAATCGGACAACCGGTGAGTCGGACTGATCTTGGGTCAAGCTACATCCTCGCGGTAGCTCGAGCTTGGTGGAAAAATCACACACAACAGTAAACATCAACAATACATATCCAAATAAAAATTAAACATTAATATATATCCATTGACCACAACTAACAATACATTAAAAATCGATACAAATAAAAGCCTGAAATTAAACAAAAATAAAATCTGTAATGAAACGTCCATAATAAAATAACTAAATAAGTCCCAATGGAAAACAACAAAAGAAATTGTGACAATTTAGGGATTAAGATTATTATTATTATTATTTAACATATATATATATATAAACCAGTTCAAAAAACCGGTTTCGATTAACTGGTTTCCGATTCGATTGTCGGTTCGGTTTAGTTTTTGCCTTTTTTTTAACACCCCTATGTAAGACAAAGGTAGTAAATATTATATTAGTCCTATATCTCTTAATTCTCTTGTTTTGGCCCTTGTTTCATTTATTTGTTAAATTAATCTCTTGCCCTTGAGTTAAGTATTATATAACAATTTGGTTCTTTTAGTTTTTATATGTATGGTATTTTAGAGCTTTGTTTGAGTTTGTATAAAATGTTATATTTTATATTATTTTGTATTTAATTTTGTTTCCTTTATTTTAAATATTATTGTTTTGGGTAATACTACACTTACAACTCAATCTCACAAACTTCCACCTCGACGTAACAACTTGCAATTGGTTTCCAATGCATTTTCCCATCTGAGCAATTGTTAGCTATCACTAGACCTGGTAAAACGGGTCTGGTGGACCCGTAAGTTGACCCTAAAGCTGGGTAAAAAATATAGGGTGTGGGTCTTTAATATCGGACCCGTTTTTCTTCAACCCGGCCAGTTTTGCCAATGGGTGAAACTGGTACACCCAAGGGTACTTGTTTGTTTGTTTGTTTTTTTTTTTTAAAAAAAACCCTTTCCTCTTTTCATTTTGCCCCAAATCACGAAATCCCTAACCTAACTCAAACTCACTCTCTCATCAGCCTTCTCTCAAACTCATCGTCATCGAAATCCCTAACTCCATCGTTGCCGCTTCTCCTATCTATGCTTCTCATCAGCCACGTTTGCAGTCTCCACTGTCGGCGCATCAAGGTATGTGTATCACCATCGCCGATTTGATCTCATCTCCTTCGTCTTCACTCTTCACTCTTCAACCGCTCCAATTCTTGCAGTCGATTCTCCGGCGTCTTCAGCCTTCTCATCAAGGTATGTGCAACATTGAAGGTTGCTCTTCTTGCTTTATTCTTATTGTTCTGTAGATTACTGATGTCAATCATTTGTATTCTTTTGGAAACCACTGTAACATGAATCAAACTAAATCTATAAGTTTTTCTAATTTGTCTTGTCTCCATTTCCTGTGCTTAGTAGCTACTTTCTAGCTTGTGCCGTTGTTGCTTTTCTCGTGTAAATTTTTTCTTTTTTTCAAATTTTTTTTTATGTGGGTTTATTGGGTTGATGAGGATTGAGAGGACAATCGGTAAAGTTTTTATCTTTTTCTTTGTTAGGTTCTGGGTTTCTGTTTGGTTGGTGAGAAAACTTGGGAGAAGACAATGTAAGGGACCTTTTTTTATTATTATTTTTTTTTAATTGGGCTTGTTTGTGTGTGTTTTGGTTCGTGATTGACAACTCAGAAAGCTAAGGAAAAAGATTCTAAATTGTGGGGAAAAAGAGAAGAGATCATATTGATTTATCTAAATCTTGTGTTAGCCGAGTTGTTAATTTGCGTACATAAAAATTGATTATTTAGAATTTTAGTTATTTTCTTTTATGGTAAAGGATTCAATTTACATCTAAAATTGGGGATTAGAGGATTTTATTTGGTTTAATCTGATTCTCCTTATTCGTTCTGATGATAACTTGAATGATAATAGAAATTTGGATATGTTTTTTCTGAACTAAAACTATATTGGGTATAAGAGTATTTTTGTTTGGACTTGAGAAAGACAAATTTTGCTCAAGAATCAAGATTTTAGGAAGATTTGGGGGTGTAACTGCAAAAATCTAAAACTAGAGTGAACAGTACGGGCACCAGCGGGTCCACCCATACCCGCATAGGGTAGTGTGCGGGTCCAATAGTTTGGACCCGTTTAAATTGACCCGTTTTGGGCTCGCACCCATTTAGACCTGCCCTGTACCTAGCCCATTTGCCTGTTTTGCCAGGTCTAATTATCACGTCGAGATTATGCGAGAGAGTTTATGAGATTAGATTGTGAGCCAATCTTTATTATTTTGTTTTAGAGTTCAAGTAAATCAATTTATTTAATTTTAAATCATTTTATAGTTAATAATAATTTTTTTATCAAAATATTAATTATTTTATACTAAAATTTCAAACCGATCAAAGTCATTGCCTAACAACATTCTATCACTATTCTCACGTCACCACCAACACGAGGAAATAGAGGCTGTCGATTTAGACCGATTCCAACCACCCAAATTGATACAATGACATCACACGTGGTGGTCCTTAGCTACAACCATTGCATGTCATCATGCCGTCGTTGTACGCACCGACGGTGACGCCATTAGCACAAAAGAATTATGTTGTCCAATGACTTTAGCCGACGTTGACTGGTTTCAAGATTTTTCAAATTATAATATATAAAGTGAGGGTATTTTCATCAAAAAAATTTTTTTTTTTTTATTCTTTCAAAAATTTTCACAACCAAACAATGTAATCCTATTCTATTCATTCATAATACTTCATTCCATTGATTTTCATTCATAATACGAAAATTCCATACATTTCTAATTCACAAACCAAACATGACACCGTAGTTAGCACCTTTTGAGCCACAAATATTTACATAAAAGAAATTTGTTTTATAACTTAAGTCTGTTTATGGACAATGGAAATAAAAAAAAAAGTATAATATTGGGACACGTTCAAAGATTACAGAAACATTTACCATTCTAATGCATATCACCAGGAGCTACCATACTACCAAGATATAAATTCCTACAACTTTGCGGAACAACGAGCTTTAGTAGTATATAATATGAAAGTTAAAAAAAAAAAAAAAATTAATAGGAATTGCAATTTTACAACTCTAACAATTATAACGTATTGAATTCGTATCATAATATGAGGACATGCCCCAGTTGAGAAAAAAATAGCTTGATAACATACAAGTCATAATTGGACAACTTTCTTCATCTTTGTGAACCAGTCTCACCTTAACAGAGATCTTATTAATCAATACCGAATTTACCAAAAAGATACAGTATTTCACCAATTCCTTCCAGATGAGATGTAAAAAATGAAATTACAAACACTGACTTACATGGATTAGTCTACAAAGAAATAAGATGTAGCTACAAGCCGAGAAAATAGCAAAAACGGAGTGTCAAGAGGTGTTAAACAGTAAAAATGAAAATAAATAAGCTGAACAAATAACTCACTATAGCTACACGACTTTGTACCAAATGACTTAGATAATTTGATCTGACATGATGATGAATATGAAAAAGGATAAGAAAAAGTGTGGACTAAATATTACCACATATTCCGCTTGCACAATCATATAAGAATTCTCCAGCTGTATTTTGATGGGCCCAAGCACAAAATTTTCATGTCCCATGCATATTTCATTTACTTGAAATAGTTTAGCCGGAGGATTGTGACAAAACTAGGAGTTGACCCATCTTCATCCTTCTGCTTACAGACCTCCCCATTGCCTTGGATGTACCATGATACTTGCAGAGATAATGGAGTATAAAGATCTACATGTTCAGAATTATTAAATAAATGCTTAAGCTATTGTATGTTTGAGTCTCCTTTTCCCATTCTTTCATCAAGACCAGTATCAAAAATAGCAATCTCAGTAGGATTTCAACAACTAAAAGTGATAGTTCTATTTATATACACAACAAAAAGCTCAATGGTCCTCAACAAAGACACGAGAATTCAGTGTTCGAAAAACCTGAAGAAAATCTACCTTTGTTATATAGCTTAAACAAAAAAAATATATATATAAAACGATTGGGCACTAAAGGAACCAATGATCAAATACTCTCAGCCTCGTTTTACACATAAAACATCAATTAAGGGATAATCAAACCTTGGGCCACTGTTTTTGAAAAAACATCACAATTATTAATCCCCCCAAGGAGTAAACAAGAAAAGTAAAAATAAAAAATTGAACTTTCGACAAAACTTTAGCCGCTCACATCATTGAAGATAGTTGAAAGAGATACAGTGGTGAATCAACGATAAGCCAATAAAAAAAATGTTTTATACTACAAAACTGTTAGAGTAGATGCCCTAGAGCCAATCAATTATTGTAGAATTGACTCTTTGTAATAATGTTCATTAATCAATAAAAGGCATTTTATTCTATATCGCGTAAATCATTAGTAATTGCAATATGTATTGATATATTTCCTGAATGGTAGAGCCGTGACGAGGGTATCAAGTGTTTCAAATCTGGATAGTGAGAACCCTATGAGCACATATGGTGGCCATTCTAGAAACGTTCGTAGCCCCAGTATTATTCTGAACTAGGGCACAGATAATACGGTAAGGCTATCATAGTGTTGAACGACCCTGTCGAAAGGCAGTGACTGATCTCATTGTCAGGTTGTTTGGTGACAACCTGTGCAACACATGGTGTTTGTTGTAGGCGATTACACCACAGCGTCACGGGACTGACCCACCAAGGATTCCATATGAGTGGTAACCCCAGTGTCTAGGAACAAATCCTCTAACGATGGTAGTGCTGTGATCCTTAGACTTGAGATCACCGGAGCGCCTTGTGCACCGATTGGTGTAGTTTGACACTAGCCTAATGCAGTTCTTTCAGAGCTGTCAATACGGTGGTGATTGGCTCATCAAGGAGTGTATCAAGACTATGGTGGATTGACAGAGGATTTATCACCTCCCGGTACGGGAGAAAGTTATCTCACGGCGCAATTCAGTATATGGCATGACACTAAAACTGTGGCCATAGTGGGATTGAGTTGTTGCTCTATCCAGTTTATAATACGGGTCATTGGTCCAGAAACTGAATACATAATATCGAGAGTAACCGAAGGTTGACCTACTTCTATGCCTTCGTCTCGTCGAGATAACGTATGATGAAAGGTCGAATTGCACGGTAACCATATCTTGACAGGTAGCTACTTTGCTGAATCCGATCTTCGGGTGGCCATGATGCCTTGCTAGGGGCCAATCTTGGTCTTTGTTTAGTGAGACGATTAATTGGTGTTAATCGCAATACTATACACTGCCGATATGTGAAAGCCTAAGGGTCACACACTGAAGACAATTTAAGATCAAGAGGGCGTTTTTGTCTTTTAAGGCGAAAGGGTATTTTGGTAATTTCACTGCAATTAAATTTGCGAGGTCGTAGCCTTTATTTATTTGTTAGAAAATTAAATAAGTGAAATTACGTTTAAATATGTGTTCACACATATTTAATATATTATCATTATTGTTAATGTTATTATATATATATATATATTATTAATTGATTTTAATTGAGATAATGATGGAAATTAAAATAAATCAAATTGGAGTGTTGGCAACATGGGGCGTTTGGGTTGGACCCAACCTATTCCGTATGGGATTAGGGCAAATTGTTTTTAATATAAAAGAAAAGTGTGTGATTTTTAATTAGGATTTTCTTTGTAAAACCAAACCACCAGCAGCCCTTTTGCTTCTCCCACGGCAGTAACACCTATTGCCTAAAATCATATCAATTGATTTTTTTTTTCTTCTTAATCTTGAAGCCAAAGAGGATCTAGCAAATCCCTTTTTGGTTCTTTTAAGATTGTCTTCGTGTGGACTACACAGGTTCGATCCTACACTTGGATCGGTAGCAAAACGTTCGCGACAATTTGGAGAGACCTTCAACGTGCTTTTGTTTCTCTTAACTCATGTTGAATATTTATGCAATTTTATTCAATAATTGTAAAATCATACCGTTGATCTTGGCTCATGTACGATCCTTTTATTTATTTTTTGTTTCCGCTGCGTATACGGGACTGTTTACTAACAGTGTATCAGAGCCTAGGGTACTGAATTTTACAATTTTATGTGTATGGTTGAAACATGTATTTATGATAATATGTTGCCATATTGATCTGTGTAAATCTGCTTGAAATGTTTTTAAGAAATTGATTATCGTTAATTTAATTTGTTGATGATCTGCTGGTTTGGTTTAATGCTGATGGATTTTTGTTGAGATCAATGTATTTGATTATTGAAAAATCCGGTTAGAGTGTTTTTGGTTGCTGTATGAACAGATCCGGACTACAGATCTGTGTACGCTCGCCGGCGATATAATCCATCGCCGCAGCGATCATTGTCACCGCGGCGATCATCCTTTGGATGAGCGCTGTATGAAAACGCGCTCGCCGCGCGATCGTCCTTCGGACTTGCGCTGTACCAAAACCAATGCACGCCACGGCGATCTAACTCATCGCTGCAGCGAGCGCACTTCCAGGTGTGTAGGGGTAAAATGCAATTTAAAACTTTTGGACCAAACAAAATCTGCAAATTATCAGGGGGTAAATTGTAATTAACCCACAAATTTCAGAAATTGATTGTTTTTGAAATTTATGCTTTGTACATGTTTGTATATTGCATGGTGCTCGTACATGAGCCTTAGACCTAAGGGTGAATGTTTTAAAATTTTGGTATGTATGGTTGTATTATTTATTAAATAGGGCTTGCGTGCCTGCCTTTCTCCTCTTCTCGATGTATATCTCTTCTCATCTAATTCCCCTCGAATGTAAATCTAGGTTTCTAATTTATTGACGTAAAGAATTTGTATATTATTTATTGTAAATTAGAACGATAGTTTTTGTATGTTACTTGAAGACGAACCAAAGGACGAAACAACCATACTTGAAGACTCAGATGTTTATTACAGGACCCCTAGGTGACCCACCGATCTCCGGCTCAGGAAATCGTTTTTAGTGGGGCATGTACCGGCACGTTTAATTTTGTTTAAAGCTGCTGCTAAGTTTGAATGTTTGTAACATGCCAAACATGTCTTCTAACAAAGATAATAATCTGATGAGCACTTAAATAACAACCCCTCAACTGAATTATATTAAGTCACGTAAGCCTTCCATCACCATGGTTTTAATCAAACCACTGTTCGTCGAAACCTGTTCGCCAAAGCGAAGGGTACACTTTTACCAGTGGGAGGTTAAAATACTTGGAGTTTTCCTTATGGTGATGGGTCGACTTAAAATGACGTTTTGCTTGTTCGCCAAAGCAAGGTTGATAACGCGTCATAGGCATGTAGAGCAGTACACATATTATGTGTACGTGGTGACATGTAGTGTCCACTCTACTGATACTAAGAATCACACTTGAGGAAATGGTTGGAGCCATTGGTTTGTGTGATTGGCTTGTTGGCTTTCTCCCATTTGAGGTTGATAGTGGGAGCTATCAACTGGTGTGGATTAAGTTTGTGGCCTACCTAATCAACTCTTTTTGGCTTGTTCGCCAAAGCGAAGGTTGAAATGGGCAGGATGGGATCTCGTCCACTAGGAATCAACGGGCTTTCCCGAGTTAATAGTGAGGGCTATTGGCTTGAGTAAAATAGTGGGAGCATCGTTTATAAACCATATTAAACAACAATGAACTTTATATTAACTTTATCTTTTCTACAATTGTAGATTCACCAAAATGACATTATGAACCTGCGACCGATAATCGAGAAAAGAAACAGGTTAGATGGATCCAATTTCTCAGACTGGTATCGTAATCTTCGAATTATACTCAGATCAGAAAAGAAATTTATATCCTTGAAAAGCCATACATGGCTGACCTGATCCTGATGCCACTCAGGAATTTAAGGATACTTATCAAAAGTTCCTTATGATGCTGATAGCGTTCAATGCTTGATGTTAGCATCGATGACACCTATGCTACAAAGCCATGAGAATATGGATGCTTCTTCCATTATTCTACATCTCAAGGAGCTTACGAAACAATGCTCGACATGAGAGGTACAAGTGTCGAAAGCACTGTTTGGAGTCGTCTGACTGAGGGAGCCCAAGTTGGTCTTCATGTGCTCAAGATGATCGAGCACATAGAGAGGCTTGAGACTTTGGGATGTGGCTGGATGCAGAATTACAAATGGATTTAATTCTGCAATCATTGCCTGACTCTTATGCTCCGTTCATATGAATTTCAATATGAACACGATGGAGAAAACCCTGTCAGAGCTTCTGAACTGCTTAGGACTGCAAGCAGGACTTGAAAAAGTCCAAGCCGGTTTTGCTGGTTACTCGCAGTAAACCAAAGGGTTACGGTAAGGGTAAGCCCAAGGCCAAACCCAAGCCCAAGCCCAAAGACAGGTTGCTCTTGGGCCTAAGATGGCATAGGGAAGGGTAAGGTAGTCTGCTTCTTTTGTGCAAGCCTGGCCACTGGAGGAACCACTGCAAGGCTTTCCTCGCAAGCAAGAAGAAGTTAGAGGCTACACTTCAGGTATTTTTATGATTGAGATTAACTTCTCTCCCTCAACATCTTGGGTCATTGACACAGGATGTGGTACTCACATTTGTACTGATGTGCAGGGTCTAGGTAGAGTAGAGTGCTCGCCAAGGGAGAGTGGACCTACGAGTTGGAAATGGAGCACATGTGGCTGCATTGGCTGTAGACTTATTTTTATCTTTGCCTACGGGCTTATTATTGGAACTACATAATTGTTATCATGTACCTTCTACTTCTAGAAATATATTTCAGTATCCGCTTTGGATAATATGGGGTATCATTTTGAGATATCTAATGGATTGTTGTCCTTTAGTTTGAATGGTATTCATTTGGATTTGCAAGGTTATATATGGATTATATGTTCTTGATTAAACAATAAAGATTCTCAATATTAAACCAAGAAAGCTAACATAGCGATCAAAACCAAACATATCTCTGGCATTGTAGATTGTGTCAGGTTATAAAATCGCATTGCAAAACTTCAAAGGGATGGTTTTGGCCCCTTTTGACTTCCAGTCATTTGAGGTATGCGAGTCATGCCTTAGGCAAGATGACCAAGTCTCCTTTCACAGAACAAGTGAAAGGGCTACTGAACTGTTAGGCATCATCCATATGATGTATGTGGTCCACTAACAGTTGAAGCCAGAGGTGGATATTCATACTTCATCACATTTACTGATGATTTCAATAGATATGGTTATGTCTACCTTATGAGACTAAATCTGAAGCCTTTGATAAATTCAAGGAATTCAGGAATGAAGTACAGAATATGTGGGCAAAGAATTAAGCTCTTCGGTCGAATCGAGGAGGTGAATACTTAAGCTCAGGGTTTTCAGAGTACTTGAAGGAATGGGATAGTATCACAACTCACCCCTCCTTATACCCCAACACAATGGTGTCAGAAGGAGGAATATGACCTTACTTGACATGTTTAGGTCCATGATGAGTTTTAGTGTTTACCTGCATCGTTCTGGGGTTATGCCCTAGAGACTGCGACTCACGTTTTGAACCGTGTGCGTCAAAGTCTGTAAGATAGACTCCTATGAGCTATGGAGTGGGCGAAAGCCCAACTTGTCTTATCTAAGGATTTGGGGTTGCGAAGCTTAGTTAAGAAATTGACTTCGAACAGCTAAGCCTAAATCCTGTAAATGTATATTTGTGGGGTATCCAAAGGAGACCAAAGGATACTATTTCTACCACCCAGAGCGCAAAATTTTTATTGCTCGATCTGGTGTCTTCCGAAAAGGAATATTTTCTAAGAAGTACTAGTGAGAAAAGTAGAACTCGAAGAATTTCTAGAACCACAAGGTATACTAGACAAGGACGGATGATGTGCCAAAAGAAGTGGTTGAGCATCATGAGGAGGTTACTCCACAACTTGTGGATCAAAGTGAACTACCTCAAGTAGCACAGGAGCTACGTAGATCTGGGAGAGTCACGCATGAGCCCGAGAGATACGGTTATCTTGACTCACATGGTGACGTACTGGTCTACCAAGACGATGAACCCAGAACCTACGAAGACGCTAATCGGATCCAGATTCCGTTAAATGGCTTGAAGCCATGAAATCTGAGATGGACTCCATGTACCAGAACCAAGTGTGGTCTCTGGTGGAACCACCTGAAGGGGTAAAACCCATAGGGTGTAAATGGGTATTCGAAGAAGACTAACATGGATGGCAACGTGCATACTTATAAAGCACGACTGGTTGCCAAAGTTTCAAACAATTCATGGCATTGACTATGAAGAAACCTTTTCGCCGTTTGCCATGATTAAATCCTCCGATTATACTTGCAATTGCTGCATATCATGACTATGAGATTTGGCAATGGATGTCAAAACTGCTTTCTTGAACGAAAACCTTGAGGAGGATGTGTATATGACACAACCTGATGGTTTCGTTCTTGATAGTCAAGCTAATAAGGTATGCAATTGCAGAGATCCATTTATGGACTCAAGCAGCTTCAAGGAGCTGGAACATTCGTTTGATGAAGTCGTAAAAGAATTCGTTTTTATTAAGAACGAAGATGAGCCCTGTGTTTACAAAAAGTGAGTGGGAGCGCAGTAGCATTCCTAGTGTTGTATGTCGATGACATACTTCTGATCAGGAATGATATACTGAACTTGCAGTCGGTAAAGACTTGGTTATCCAAGTGCTTCTCCATGAGGACTTAGAGGAAGTGGCCTAATCCTTGGTATAAAGATCTATCGTGATAGATCGCGTAGGTTGCTTGGCCTAAGTCAAGTGCATATATGACAAAGTACTGAACGATTCAGTATGGAGGAATCCAAGAAAGGATTTCTTCCGATGTCACTGGTGTTATCTCTCTAAGGAATTGTGTCCTAAAACACAAATGAGAGGATAGGATGAAAGGATCCCATATGCATCAGCAATTGGATCCATCATGTATGCCATGCTATGTACTCGGATTGATGTCTCATGTGCCTTGAGCACTTGTAGTAGATATCAATCGGATCCAGTGGAGCGTCACTGGATGGCTGTCAGAATATTCTTAAGTACCTGAGAGGACTAAGGAATGTTCTTAGTTTATGGAGGGGAAGATGACTCACTGTAAGAGGATACAGTGATGCTAGTTCCAAACGGACAAAGATGATTATCGATCGCAATCAGGGTTTGTATTTTGTCTCAATGGCGGTGCAGTAGCTGGAAGAGCTCCAAGCAAAGCACTGTAGCGGATTCTACAATGGAGGCTGAGTATATTGAATTGTCGGATGCGGCCAAGGAGGCAGTCTGGATTAAGAAGTTCATTACTGAACTTGGTGTGTTCCTACATTATTGATCCTATAGACACTATTGTGACAACAATGGGCAATTGCTCAAGCCAGGGAACCAAGTCTCATCAGAAATCCAAACACATACTCAGACGATTCCATCTCATCAGAGAGATAGTTGAGAGGAAAGACGTGCAGATTAGTAAAGTGCATACTGACGACAATCTCGCAGATCCACTAACAAAGCCTCTGTCGCAGCAGAAGCATGACAGGCACTTGAGATCATTTGGTATAAATACATGAATGATTGCTATAGTACAAGTGGGAGATTGTTAGAGTAGATGCCCTAGAGCCAATCAATTATTGTAGAATTGACTCTTGTAATAATGTTCATTAATCAATAAAAGGCATTTTATTATATATCGCTAAATCATTATTATTGCAATATGTATTGATATAGTCCTAGAATGGTAGAGCCTTGACGAGGTATCAAGTGTTTCAATCTTGATAGTGAGAACCCTTTGAGCACATATGTGGCCATTCTAGAAACGTCCGTACCCAGATTATTCTGATAAGGGCACGATAATACGATAAGGCTTCATAGTGTTGAACGACCCTGTCGAAAGGTAGTGACTGATCTCACTTGTCAAGGTTGTTTGGTGACAACCTGGTGCAACACATGGGTGTTTGTTGTAGGCGATTACACCACAGCAATTTCACTGGACTGACCCACCGAGGATTCCATATGGTGGTAACCCCAGTGTCTATGGAAAAAATCCTCTAACGAATGGTAGTGCATGTGATCCTTAGACTTGAGATCACCGGAGCGCCTTGTGCACCATTGGTGTAGTTTGACACTAGCCTAACGCAGTTCTTTCAGAGCTGTCAATACGGTGGTATTGGCTGCATCAAGGAGTGTATCAAGACTATGGTGGATTGACAGAGGATTTATCACTCCCGGGTCGGGAGAAAGTTATCTCATGCCGCATCAGTATATGGCAATGACACTAAAACTGTGGCCACATTGGGATTGAGTTGTTGCTCTATCCAGTTAATAATACGGTCATTGGTCCAAAACTGAATAAATAATATCGAGAGTACCGAAGGTTGACACTACTTCTATGCTTCGTCTCGTCGAGATAACGTATGTGAAAGGATCGAATTGCCGGTAACCATATCGTTGACAGGTAGCTACTTTGCTGAATCCGATCTATCGGTGGCCATGATGCCTTGCTAGGGGCCAATCTTGGTCTGTGTATTATGAGACGATTAATTGGTGTTAATCGCAATACTATACACTGCCGATATGATGAGGAGCCTAAGGGTCACACCCATAGAAGCAATTTAAGATGCAAGAAGAAGATGGCGTTTTTGTCTTTTAAGGCGAAAGGTATTTTGGTAATCACAGTGCATTAAATTTGCTGGGTCGTAGCCTTTATTTAATTTGTTGAAAATTAATAAGTGAAATTACGTTTAAATATGTGTTCACACTATTTAAATATATTATCATTTTGTTAATGTTTAATATATATATTATATATATATTAATTGATTTTAATTGAGATAATGATGGAATTAAAATAAATCAAATTGGGAGTGTTTGGCATGGGGTTGGGTTGGAGCCCAAGCCTATTCCGTATGGGATTAGGGCAAATTGTTTTTAATATAAAAGGAAAAATGTGTGATTTTTAATTAAGGATTTTCTTTGTAAAACCAAACACACAGCGCCCTTTTGCTTCTCCCACGCAGTAACCCTATTGCCTAAAATCAATTCAATTGATTTTTTTTTTCTTCTTAATCTTGAAGCCAAAGAGGATCTAGCAATCCCTTTTTGGTTCTTTTAAGATTGTCTTCGTGTGGACTCCGCAGGTTCGATCCTACACTTGGATCGGTAGCAAAACGTTCGTCGACAAATTTGGAGGAGCCTTCAACGTGCGTTTGTTTCTCTTAACTCATGTTGAATATTTACGCGATTTTATTTAATATAATTGTAAAATCACCGTTGATCTTGGCTCAGTAAACGATCCTGTTATATTATATTTTTGTTTCCGCTGCGTATACGGGACTGTTTACTAACAAAACACCTTGAATCAAGCCTCCAAACTCTAGGATCCTTCTTCAAAGTTTTCAAAGTAAAATTGTCAAGCAACACAAAAAGAGAAGACATCATCAATTCAAACCACTCAAAGTCTTTATAAATTGAAATTCTACACACTATACAGGTAACATAAAACAAAGAACTTTTGTTAGAAACTCTTGAGAAGCCATAATGTGTAAGTAAGGAAAATCTGACAAAGCAGAGAATTACAACAAAATATCCTCCCAAAAGATTTTCTAGTCATTCCCAACAGCATAACTCATATAAGAGAAAAGCAAAGAACTATAGCTTTCTAAGGACCTCGACATGTATTAGTCGTCCCTATAATCACCCCCATTACCAAGAAGACATTGTACTTTTAATAAACCCAGACCAAAGAGATTGTATTCAACGAAATCTCCAATGGCATTACCCAACAAAGCCAAGTACTACTCTTCACTAAGGAGGGATAGCAAAGTGTTTGATTTGAATGCACAAACCATCACTTGAAATTTCAGAGGTGGGTTAGGTTGGTGTGTTTGTCCAGTGAGGAGTAACTCATCACATTGTTTTAATAAAAGTTTTTGAAGACTTTTAGTATAAATGAAAAGCATTTATTCTAATCTATAATAAGAAGGTTTTTAATAATATTCAAGAATGCACGTAATTATATGTATATCAAATTATGATTTATTAAAAAAACATTATAGAAAATAAATGTGTCATAAATCCCCACCCAACTAAGCTGAACAACCTAGTGGGTTTTTTTTTCCATCCCTACTCCCCAAACCAAAAACATTTTTCCAACTGCAATTATTTTCCCTCAACTCCATAGTCCCATCCCACAAGAAATCACTTAGAAACTGTTTAAATCATAAGCTGTAATATATGATAACGATAAATTAAATAATAAATTGTGTTTAAAAAAAAAAGTGTATAATAAGACTAAAACACTGAATTAATTGAAAGCCCATTTTATATAAAACTGCTCTACGCTCCACCCATGCAATTTTTATTCAATTTTTTGAGATTGGGTTTTATAGCTTACCCTTCTAGGCTATCTATGAAAAGAAGACTCCAATAGTTTATGCACTCACCAACACTACATCCTGATCTGTTTTCCAATGAACCTCTTTGTGCACAGCCACTCACCAACACTACAACCCATCTCTTTTTGCAAAAATAGCTTCCTGATCTTGCAAATTAACACCAGTAATAACACTCTTGGACAACTAAAAACTTTAGGCCCAAAACAATCTAACTACTCCAACAATCAAAGAAACTAGACACAGTAAAGTCCTTCCAAAAAGAAGAATAGTATCATCAAACATTGAATGAGGCACCATAATTCGATCCCTACCTACCGTATTTTTATAACCAAGTGTGGACCAATATAACGTGTCAAGTCTTCGAATAACCTTGAAGCCCCAAATTATATTACGAAAGCCTTAAAAGACAAAATTCATAAACACAATGTATTTCTAATACACCTTCTCCATTTACTACCAAAAACCTTCAACTTCCAAGACAAAGTCCAAGTATTCCAATATACATGGTCATAGGCTTCTTCGGGTCAATTTTATAGAATAAAGCTTCTAATTTGAAGAAAGGACACCATCTCAGAGTTGAAATCTAATCTTATTGGGCAATGAGAAACAACTATTCCAATATTTCCTGCTAAAACAAGGCAAATTAGCTTTAGGTTGAATATCTATCCAGTCTATGTTTCACATTATATCCTAAGTTCCACACAAAATAAGCTTCATGTAGAACCAATCCATTAATTTTTTTTTTTTTTTCTGGTGAGAAAAGAAAAATTGAAATCTTCTATACTATGAATTCCTTCTCCCAACTTGATTTTTCTAACACAGTTTGAATACCTCCACCTTGCTCCCCTAAAATCCTTTTTTTTTTTTCTAATTGGACTACTAGTTAACTTTTTTCAAATTCTTATTATTATCAATGACTTTTATAGTTTATGCGTTGGGTTTATTGGGTTAAATGAACTGCTATATTTTATTATTTTACTGTCGATCAAAGTTTATAAATTCGTACATATATAATATAAAGAGTAGTAGGTCCCTGAAAACCGACTTTTCATTTTCTTAAAATTTCATATCTTCATCTTCTCTTTTTTCCATTACTTTTCTTTTGTATGCTAATTTTACCTATAGAAACATTCACCGTTTATGTACCACAATTTTTTCTTCCATGTAGTTCAATTATATTTCCACTAGTACATCCAGAATTTCATTACATTTATATTTAAGCTTATAGAAACAGTATATACAGATGGCATATGTATCAGGCATTACTTAAATATAATGTGCTCAGGTTGCTAAATTATATATTTACAACAGACATCAAAGTTTTGCCCACTAACATGCATGAGACATGTACCTGCAATAAAATGTGGATTTGGCTCTCTTGTGCTATGCAATGCAGTAGTTCCCAAAAACACAGTGATAAACCCACAAAGCTCTGATTCTATGCTACTTGCACTTTGACCAAAATAATCCTAGAGTAGCCAGACAGACAATTAGAGACATTATGATACATAAGACTTGCCTGACTATGCGTATCTATGGTAGTGTATGCGATGATCGAGCTTTACCTTAAACATTATTGCACTGGCGAATATTGTAAAAGATGTGAACATAGCGTAATATATAGGAGGAACAACTGCTATGTTGAAAGTATCCAATGCCTGCAACCATGCCAAAATCAGATATTATAGGAAGTTTGCACTGAAAAGATGAAAGCCAAATCATCATAAGTAGACATTATATAAGTTTGAAATAAAAAGGTGAAAGCAAAATCATCATATGTTCACCACTTGATCCATAATTTCCACGAAACATTAGATATATTGATTTCCTCGAGAAACAAGAACGAATGCTGATTGATAAAGTATCTTAAGAAATGCTAAAAACACTCTTTTAACTCTCTATTTTGAAATATGTATAAAAAGAAAAATACAATGAATAAGAAAGTAACCATTTATTTCTCATTTTTTTTGTCTTTTGTACACACACAACGAGAATGAGAGTGATAAACAGTGTAAAAGAGTGTTCTGGTGTTCCTGAAGTACCTTAAATAAGTCCTGGAAAAATAAGATCAGAAATTCAATTATGCTTCCAATTCTGGAAAACTATTACAAGCACACTTAAGAGATTCATTAAAAGTCTATTTGGGCAATTATTAAAGTATCTAAATCTCATTTTCAACAATATCACATACACCTTGTTAAAAGATGACTAGTGAGTTACACCCTAGCAGAAAAGAGATATATGCTGGACAGTAGTAACATAGTGCATTTTTTCTTTTTATTGCACAGATTATATTCACGCCTTTTTGAGCCTTTTGTATAGTTTTTTAACCCTTCCTAGGAAATAGACCCTTTACAGCGGACACCTGATCCACCTTTGATCTTTCTTTCTTCTTTATAATACAATATTTATATATTAAATGAAAAAAAAGAAAAAGAAAAAAAAAAAGCATAGATTAAAGGCATTAAGCATTCAAATCACATTATAGAATCCAATGAATTTGATTTGCTTGAATAAATGGTCCAAGATTATATCCTTGTCAATATACATCTTATAATGAATAAATCTACTTTCTAATCAATTTATTATGGTGTCATCCTCCCTCATAAGCATTTACTACCCCAAAAAAAAAAAAAAATGTCACAAAAACCTAAAAATGATGATGAAAACATAGAGACAAGCAATAACCCAATATGTCGTACCTCACCACTGACCACACCTTGCCAATCCAGGTCACATTTTGTCACCATACATGTTTTATTTTTTCTGATCTATACCAACCTTTTTTTTTTTTTTTTTTTTTTTTTGGTTTACTATGGATGAAATTAAAGCATATTATATTAATTTTCCATTTCAATTCCCTCACTGACAACTTAACTAAACTATAAACTAAAAAGAATAATTTTTTAGAGCTTTTACAACAGGTTTTCCCAGTTTTTCAAACATCTTTAGCCAGCTGATCACCCTACTTAGCCTAATCCAAGAATGGCTTGATTTCTTCTTTCCCCAGACACCTTTCCAAAAGGTTACCCATCTTGTCTACCAATTACTCGTAAAATGAATCCTAAGAGTCAGACTGGTCCTATGAGTGAGAATGATGCTTGAAGCAAGGTTAACATGATGGTCAATATTATGCTAAAACTGAAGACTGTACCAAAATTAGTAAATCATCTCATGCTAAAATTGATCCTAAACAAGAAATTAATTGATTTCATTGGTTGAGCCTCTTATTAATTGGATGTTCACTAATTTGTCTTCAAGATTAACTTACGATCTAGTAATTAATTATACTCACCAAGGCATTTTTGGGCCTCTAGTGGTTTCATCTATGGAATTTTTTGGATTATTTACCATAGCTCGATCAAGTTGATGCCACACTAAGATCTAATCCTCTCTACCAAATCGATTGGATTATTATGCTTATATTTTGGTTGATCTCTTTCATATGTCTAGTGTAAGATCAAATTTGGCGTTTTCAAGTCTATTGATAACATTCAGTTTATACATGGTGCCTCTCTACTGATCAACGCTTCAGCAATCAAGTTTTACTTAACAGGAGAGAATCATGGAGAACCTATGATCTAGTAATTTAGGGAAATAAGATATTTACTACTTGTTATATTTAGATTTGATTCCCTACAGTTGAATTTATTATTTAGGTTAGACTGAAAAAGCTATTGCAAGTATATTATAGTTGTATGTAAGACTTTGATGGATTATTGAATACAAATATTTGATCTCTCCCCCTATAATCTGTTTCTTCCTCTAATTCCTTTGTTTTCTCTCCATTCTTATTATCCAAAACAATGACACATAATCCCTAAGAAAACATTCAAAACTCTACACCAAAATAACCATGTGACTTTGATTAGTATATTAAAGAAATGAAAAACAACATGTCCAGGGGCAAAATAGCTTTTGCACATCATAACGGCTTAAGTGAACATAACTATTAATTTGAGGGAAGAACATCCTGACGTGTTTTTTTTTTTAATTGGATAAGAAACTATGAAATATGTATTATAGAAAAGATCTAACAAAAGTGAATAAGCAATCCTCTAAAGAAAGACAAGCTTGAGAAAACAGGAAAAAAAGGTATACATAACGTATACCAAACAACCCAAAGATGACAATCATAAAAAGATGACCAAAAAATAAACCAAATGCTCGCACAATTAAAAAGTAATCAAGCGCCAAAACTCTCTCCCAATTTAAATGAATTATAAATGAAAGAAGAATCTCTAAATTATTGTCAATGACACTCAAAGGGAAGCTAAATTTCAAACTCTATCCCACAAAGAAGGGATGTCTTCCTCTCTGTTAATATAAAGAAAACCTTCAATTCCTCAATCCAAATTACCCAAAACAATGACAAAACAACAAATTTCCACAACTTTAGCTTTATTAATCCTACCAAAAGAGTCCAAGAATTTGAGAAAAAGAATTTATCAAAGGCTGGAATGACCCAAGAAATTTTAGCTATTCGAATCAGTTTAAATCGAAATCCAACAGCAAGGGACAATGATGGAATAAACAATCTTTGTTTTGCTTCTTTTAAATAACACACGAAGAGGGAGCCAAGAACATATTAAGGAATCTTCAGTGAAAAACTTCACCTGTATTGATTCTATTGTGAGCTAAGGCCCAAGCAAAAATTTGAGCCTTACAAGTGACTTTGGCGTTTCAAATTATTCTATCCAACAAAATAGAAAAGTAAGAGGGATCATTAATCAACCAAGAGAAATAAGATTTACATAAAAACAAAAAAGGTCAATCCAACTTCAAATCTCTCCGATCCTCCTTAAGCCTATTAATAGATACATTATCCACTGAAACCAATAGAACAGAAAGATCCTAGATATCTATCTCATTCAAATTCCAAAAAAGGTCAAAATTAAACTTCAACTGTGGAGAGGGCAACCAAGTAAACCACTTTGGATTTGATAGAGACATTATGAGATCTCGAACATCCATAAAGATAATAGAACATGCAACACAAACGATTATCCTACTGCCAAGCATATTCCAAAAGGCAAATTATATCCCAATTCCCTACATCGCGTAAAATGAGAAAGAGATACAGAATAGTATTTCGATATAGATTCCAAGGGCTTCAAGGGAATCCATTAGCCACCATCTTAGAATCCTAACCATTTACATAGAGGCCATATTTACTCTTGATAACCACATACCATAAGGAGGACTTATGACAATATAAGATAACAAAATGAAAGAGCTAAAAGTTGAGACATGTCAGAACATGTCTTTTAGCCCACTCCACTTTTACGATTCAACATTTTTCTAGTTGCTGTCTCCAATTAATTGACATTTTAAACAAAGAATATTTCCAAACAATGTCCTTAGATTATACCAAAATTTATATTTACTAGGGGAATCAAAAGGACTTTAGGTTATAAAAATATAGACTAGTGAAGGCCAAGAAAGAGGAATAAGATTGCTTTAGAATTACCAAAAATGGTCTAGGTTTCGCAGTGAGAATGGTTATTCTACACTTGAAACTAGGAAACTTTTGAGATATGATATCCCCAATTACTTGGTCCTAAAGAGATCTAAACTCTCTGACTTCTTAGCCGGAAACCAAGGGTCAAACCATTCAAGCTTTAAGATAATGTTATCATGTTATCACAGGCCAGGGAGTATAAGCATAACCATCATGGAAAATACTAGGATTTGAAATTTTTTAGAAATGTACAAGAAAGCATGCCCTCATTCTGCCTAATGGAGTCCCACATGACAACCTAAAAGACACCATCCAAAGTTGATATCAACTGTTCACTAGCACTAATCCATCACTTTAGAGAGCAAATCAGTCAGCATAACAATAGAAAAGCTACCTCTTCTAACAATAGGAACTTTAGCCGCTAGCAATAACAATGACCCTAAATATTACTCTTACACTAAATAAGATACTAAACATGTTTAGATAGTTTAATTGTGTGATGATACAGGTAATTGCAACCATTGCAAAAATCCATGTTTGAAAATATTTGGCTTGGTTTATTCCCTCTAATGTTAACTTTATTGCAATGCCAATGGCTTTAAAACTCATAACATGCGCCCCAAGGAAAAAAAAAACTCATTAAACCATGGTTCTTTAAGCGCATTGGGATGATCCAAAAATGTGAGGAGCCACAAATACTAACTGTCAACGACCTAATTACAGAGCAAATTCCTATATAGATTGATGGACCCGAGATATCCAAATGGTATTTGCGCAAGACAGGAAATGGGAGGAAAGGGCAAAAGGGGTAAAGCATATGAGGACATGTGTCTTATTAGTTATTAGAATCCTGGTGTCATAATAAAGGGGAAGGATAGCAGGGGCGAGGGATATCTTTTGCTTTTGTGCATGAATTGAGTCTGAGAGGTGTTGGCCCTCAAAGACTAGCTGGCGATACTGTTTTATTCCAAAACTGAATGTCATCTTCTCCGTTTTTTCTTATTAATCAAGTCTGAATATATTACTCTCTTAGATATTGTTGTTTGATGGGTTGCTTATTGTATTTGTTTGTATTTTGAGAAGCATATTATTGTGTTGAGTTACGGCTATTTAGTGTGATTGGTGCAGTGTTTTAATTGAAATAGTAGGATTCCATCAAATTGGTATCAGAGCTCGCGGATTATCTGGGGTATGGTTGATACTAGAATGGAGAAAAGAGTTGACAGTGTCGAGAAGGAAATGGTGGTGGTTCAAAGAGACGACGTTGTTTCATTTTCTATTTTTTCTTCACTTTCAACAGTACAACCTAACTAAATATATACACACACTCAGCAATTACATATATACCTTTTACACTACATATACATAGTTTCCAACACTCCCCCTCAAGCTGGAGCATATATATTTATCATGTCCAACTTGTTACAAATATAGGTTACCCTTTTACCAGCGAGAGACTTTGTGAAAATGTCAGCTAGTTGTTCCCCTGTTCTAACATCATTAGTAGCAATTAGCTTTTGTTCAAGTTTCTCTCGTACAAAGTGACAATCCACTTCTATATGCTTAGTCCTCTCATGAAAGACTGGATTGTTTGTTATATGTATGGCTGCTTGGTTGTCACACCACAAATCCATAGTCCCTAGGTCACCAAACCCAATTTCTCTAAGAAGATGTCTTGTTCATATAAGCTCACACGTAACTTGTGTCATAGCTTGATACTCAGACTCTGCACTTGACCTAGCTACAACCGGTTTCTTATTACTTTTCCAAGAAATGAGATTTCCTCTAAAAAAAACACAAAACCCAGTCAGAGACCGTCTATCCACAGAAGATCCTGCCCAATCTGCATCTGAAAAACCTTTTACCTTATTATAACCATGATCACTATAAAGAATCCCACGTCCAGGGGCTCCTTTTAGATACTTCAAAATATGGAGGATCGCATCCCAATGTGATGTCCTAAGAGATGACATAAATTGACTCGCCACACTCACTAAAAAAGCAATATCTGGAGAGGTTACTATAAGGTAGTTTAACTTTCCAACTATCTGTCTATATCTCTCTGGATCACCAAACATCTCTCCATCCTCAGCATTCAATCTCACATTAGGAACCATAGGAGTGTCACAAGTCTTAGCCTCACTTAGACCCATTTCAGTCAACACATATAACGCATATTTGCGTTGAGAGAGAAAAATCTCTTTCTTACTCCGAGAAACCTCGACTCCTAGAAAATACCTTAAAGTGCCTAAATCTTTTGTGCGAAATTTGGAAGCCAAAAGTTTTTCAAACTCTGAATGCCAACATCATCACTGCTAGTGATTACAATGTCATCAACATAAACAACCAAAAGAATGATGCCAGAAATAGATTGCTTATAAAAGACAGAATGATCATAAGCACTCCTATGTAAACCAAACTGAGTCACCACTTCGCTAAACCTCCCAAACCAAGCCCGTGGAGATTGCTTTAAGCCATATAAAGATTTCTTCAGTTTACATACCTCTCCTGACTCCCCCTAAGCAACAAACCCCGTAGGTTGCTCCATGTAAACCTCTTCAAGACGATCACCATGTAAAAATGTAATTTTTACATCAAGTTGGTGAAGAGGCCAACAATATGAAGTTGCAAGAGAGATGAATAGTCAGACAAAGGTCATTTTAGCCACTGGGGAGAATATCTCAGAATAATCAATACCATACGTTTGGGCATAACCCTTAACAACCAATCGAGCTTTCAACTGAGCCACAATCCTATCGGGATTAGCCTTCACTGTGAAAACCCATTTGCACCCGATAACCTTTTATTTTCAGGCAACTCCATTAGAACCCATGTATCATTATGTTCTAGAGCCAACATCTCCTCTTCCATAACCCTTCACCACCCATCATGAGTAATTGCTTCAGACACAGAGTCTAAAGAGGCAATAAAAGACTTGAAAGATGAAGACAAAAAAGTGATAGGAAAATATAAGGAGATAGGATAGGTACAAGAGCGATTCCCTTTATGAAGAGCAATTGGAAGATCATGATCATGGTCAAAGGAAGAAGGAACAGGATCCGAGGGCGAGGCAATCGATAGAGGCAGTGGATCAGATGTTGCGGCAGGTGTCTCATGGTGCTGGTGAACCCTACGAGAGTATACCTGAGTGATAGGAGGACGAGATGGTAGAGGACTATGATGGGTAATGTTGTAAACAAGAAGATCATCAGGGGGTGCTTCAAGAGAAGTAGATGAAATGGAGGACTCAACATGTGGAGTGGTTTCAAAAAAGGAAACATCAGCTGAGATAAGATACTTACCTAGGACAGGAGAAAAACAATGATAACCCTTCTGATATCGAGAATAACCCAAGAATATGCACTTAAGGGACCTGGGTTTAAATTTGGATACATGAGGTCTAACATCTTGAACAAAGCACGTGCACCCAAACACTTTAAGAGGAAGAGAGAATAAAGATTGTGATGGAAAAAGGATGGAGAACGGGATTTGACCACTTAAAACAGAAGGCGGCATGTGATTGATCAAGTGACATGCTATAGAGATAACTTCTGCCCAAAATTTTGTAGAGACTTTCATGTGAAAAAGGAGAGTACGAGCGACTTCTAATAAATGACGATTTTTGCGTTCAGCAACTCCATTTTGCTGAGGTGTATAAACACATGATGATTGATGAATAATACCCCTAGTAGACAGAAAGGAGCAGAAAAGTATTCTTTGGCATCATCAATTTTGAGAATTTTAATAGATGAAGTAAATTGATTTTGTATTTCAGCATAAAAGATACAAAATATGGAGAATAATTCAGAACGGTTTTTCATAAAGTACAACCAAGTTACACATGAAAAATCATCCACAAAAATTACAAAGTATCAATATCCAGACTTAGACAACACAGGGCAAGGACCCCAAACATCAAAGTGTATAACATCAAAAGGGGTTGTGGCTCTTTTGTTTATCCTAGGGCTATAGGACACTCTATGGTGTTTTCCAAACTGACACGCCTTACACTCAAGGTGTGACGTTGACCCTACACTAGGACACAACCTTTTCAAAATGGGAAGGGGAGGATGACCAAGGTGCCTCTCCAACCTTTTCACAATTGAATGCATTAGTAATTTGACTAATAGATAAAAGATTAAAGGGAAAATGAAAAAGGCACAAGACAGAGGAGAGAGACATAGATTTGTTGAGATGGGCAGTACCACTTCCAATAATAGGTGTAATAAACCCGTTAGTTAAGGTAACCGAAGACAAATTGGGAGAAGGTGTAAATGAGGAGAGAATACCTGTGTCGCCCGTCATATGGTGGGTAACACCAAAATCAATGACCCCGTTACTACTAGAAGTGGACAAACATTCTGTAGAATTACCTAACTAGATTAATGTAGTGGTAGTCGATGGCATGGATGACTGGGAGCAAGAGTTCTGAGTGAGACGAGCATATTCTGCTGTAGAGATAGTAACCTGTGATGGGGTGAGTAAGAGACCATCTTGAGTTGCAACATGAGCAAACTTCTGAGTGCCTTGCATATTCAGGGGCTTGTCATGGAACTTCCAACAATTCTTTTTACGTGAGCCTCAGCATCACAGTGAAAGCAAGTTCGAGGGCCATTACCACGATTGTTCCCAGTATCACGACTTGTCCCTTTCTTACCTTTGTCATCACCAGGCTCCATGCTAGCTAGGGCCGCATGATCAACATTAGGATCCTTAAAGGTTTTTTTGTCCTTAGACACTCCTCGATCTTCCCCCTTACTAACTCTGAGAAGTCGACCAAAGACATCTGTAAGAGAGGGAATTGTCTCACGGGTAAGAAATTGTGTACGAGCTATCTCATATTCCGATCTCAACCCCGCTAGAAAACATTGCACTACCACTTGTTCTTCTTGTGCTTGCATCATCTTCACATCAATAGGGACAGGAAACATAACCCTTTTTTCTTCAAATGCTTGTTTTATCTCTGTATAATATTCGAGCAACGTCTTCTCTTGCATATTTGCTCGATAGATCTTCAATAACAATTCATAGGCATGAGACAGGTCTTGTTTACCAGCATACAAGAACTCTAGATACTCCCATAACTCCTTGACGGTATCACAGTGACCAATCACATCATCCACGGACGAATCGAGAGTGTTCTAAATCTGATTGAAGAGCTTATCATCTTTCGTGAGCCATTTTTTTCGAGTTTTATTATCACTTTCTGTTGCCTCGGGTGAATCCTCGATTAAATGGTCTCCCATATCAATGCTAAACACATATCGTCTAATAATCCGCTTTCATTGAATATAATTCATTTTTCCCAATAACTTTCGATCAGTAATTTTGGTGGAGGAAGTGACAATTTCAGTCACCATCTTCTTACCATCATCTGCCATACTGTCTAGCAAATAACTCCCAACTTCACAGATTCAAAACAATCTCAACACCAAACAACCCAAGCAAACAACCCAAGCAAACATCCCAATCTCAAACAACTAGGATTCACAACAACTCCAAGCCAACACAAAAGGATAGTCAAAATGATTCACAACAACTCCAAGCAAACACAAAAGGATTCACAACAACTCCACGTTAACTACACCAAACAACAACAGAGAAGAGAGACTGGAACAGAATCAACGTTTGCCGAAAAAGGAGAAACAAAGGTCGTCGAAGATGACACAGGACACCAGAGATAACAGAGGAACAAAGAACAACAAAGAACAGATTCAGATGTTGCCGGAAAAAGGGAAGCTAAGGGCAAACGTCGCTGGAGAGAGAGAAACCATGGACAAAGACATCACCAAAGATCGTCGGTCGCTGGAAAACAGAAACAAAGAAATGGGTTTAAGGTTTAAGGGTTCATGCATCGTCCAAGGGCTCTGATACCATGTTTCATTTTCTATTATTTCTTCACTTTCAACAGTACAACCTAACTAAATATATGCACACTCAACAATTACATATATACCCTTTACTTATACATAGTTTCCAACAGTTGCCAAGGTGACTAAGAAGTGAACTCGATGAGAGATTCTTATGGACATGCAAAACTGGGTGCGAAGAAAGGATGAGGAAGAAGAAGAGCGACGGAGGAACTTATCTAGCGAACCCAACCGAGACAGAGGTGGACACACTGAACACGACCTCATGGAGGATAGGGAGACCAAGGTGGGAACCAGGGTGGAGAAGGATTGAACCCAGGCGGGCAAAGGTGGAATCGTCGTGACTTGGGTGATCGGAAACTACAACTGCCCCTCTTTTCCGATGAAGACCCTTATGGGTGGATCTTCTGAGTGGAGCGTTACTTCTCGATAAATTAGATCCCGATGAGCACAAAGTTTCGTCGATGGCTCTTTGCATGGAAGGAGAAGCACTCCACTTGTACCAGTGGACAGAGTCGAGGACGATGGCGATGACATGGTCAATGTACAAGGTCGCACTACTGTAGAGGTTTAATGGGACACAAGAGGTTGGCCCCTTAGAGCTGTTGATGTTGATAAGGCAAGGAGGATCGATGCTGAATTTTTGCCGACGGTTTGAGGAGGTTGCAACGCTAACACAAGGGGAGAGAAAAGACGTCTTAATAGCAACATTTCCAAACGGGTTAAAACCAGAGATCTAGGCAGAGATAAAAGTTGTAGCAACCCGATTTGTTAACCCGACCCAATTCATTAACCCAAGTGACCTTGCTAGCCCAACGCGTGGAAGAGAGGAATGTTGCACTAGAAGAACCCCATGCAGGCTTGGGCCGAATAGGTAACTTCTGGGCCTAAATCTATTTCTAATTCATTTAGACAGGATGAAAGTTTGAAAGCCCACTCTTCAAATAACCCATACAACTCACCCAGATCTGATAACCAAACCCACACCTTCTCCCAAAATACAACTCCCACCCGAAGAATTCCATCTAAACGCTACGACAGCTCAAGGTCAACGGCTTCAAACAACAGCAGAACCAACGCATTTTGCCAAGAGTTTCCATTTAAGAAATTGACTGTGATCAAGATACAGAGGAAAAGAGAACGAGGCTTGAGTTATTAATGTGATGCAAAATACTCACCAGGGCATAAATGCAGGGAAAAGCAATTCCAGGTACTGTTGATTGATGAAGAGGAAAATAGGGAGGAAGAGGTAACGAATGAAAAAGAAATAATGGAAGAAGAGGTACCTAAAGAGGCTGAGTTTTTTATTAGTTCGGTAGTTGGGATCAATGGACCTAAAACCATAAAGTTGAGTGGCGAAATTAAAGGCAAAAAAGTTATGGTTTTAATTGATAGCGGGGCGTCACATAACTTTATAAATAGGAGCCTAGTCTATAATAATTGCATTCAAATTGTAAACCTTTTAAGTTTCCAAATTAAAATAAGTCCTCACTGATTATATTCTGTTCAATTATAGAAAAAATCAATTGCCCAGATCATCATCAAGACCACAAACCATAAAAGTCGCAAAAGGACTCCATAATAATGATTTTCTAGAGTTACAACAGAAAAAGAAATCTGAGACAAACAAAGATTACATTCAATGAAAAAAAGATGCTATTATCATAACATTTTGTCTATATATAGTATAATGACGATGAAATTTTTAATTTCGAGAAATCATTAATGGATGCTTCGATGTATTGTTACATATGAATGAGTTAAAAGAATGTTAATGATGAATAAAGGAAAAAGTTCATTATTTCACCGAAAATTCCAGGGTCCAATTTCCGTAACACGCCATTGCCTTTGACAAGTTTAACATGATAATGAGGATGAAATTCTCGATTTCGACCAATCATAAATGGATGTTTCGATGTATTGTTACATAGCAATGAGTTAAAAGAATGTTAATGATGAATAAAGGAAAAGGTTAATTAGCTCACCGAAAATTCCAGCATGAGGGAAATCCCATTGGGTCCAATTTCCTTAACCCGCCATTGCCTTTGACAAGTTTATATTCTCCCCAGCTGATCTACCCTACTACCAATTCATCTTTTTGGAATGTAAACTAATAAAACCGATCTTCACACAACAACGAGTAAATTAGACTTAGAACTCATACCAAATAATTATGCAACTCTCCACAACCCATATATCAAACCATACTCCAACATTAACCACTGGCTAACCTTGATATCCAGATCTCTAACTTGATAACATCATATAAACTTAAATCCATTAAAAAAAATATTAGTTTATCTTTGCCTACGGGTTATTATTGGAACTACATAATTGTATCAGTACTCTATTTCTAGAATATTATTTCAGTATCCGCTTTGGATATTGGGTAATATTTTGAGATATCTAAGGATTGTTGTCCTTAGTTTGAAGGGTTACTATTTGGATTGCAAGTTATAATGGATTATATGTTCTTGATTGTAAACAATAAAATTTCTCAATATTGAAACCAAGAAAGCTAAACATAGCGATCAAAACCAAACAATCTCTGCCTTAGTATTGTGTCATGTTATAAGAATCGCATTGCACACTTCAAGGGATGGCGTTTTGGGCCCCTTTTGACTTTCCAGTTATTTGAGGTATGCGAGTCATGCCTTTTAGGCAAGATGACCACGTCTCCTTTCATAGGACAAAGTGCAAAGGGCTACTGAACTGTTAGGCATCAGTCCTAGTGAGGTATGTGGTCACTAACAGTTGAACGCCGAGGTGGATATTCATACCTTCAGCACATTTACTGAGATTCAAAGATATGGTTATGTCTACTTATGAGACATAAATCTGAAGCCTTTGATAAATTCAAGGAATTCAGGAATGAAGTACAATATGTTGGGGCAAAAGTATTAAAGCTCTTCGGTCGTGATCGGGAGTGAATTCTAAGCTCAGGTTTTCCAGAGTACTTGAAGGAATGTGGATAGTATCACAAACCTCACCCCTCCTATCCACCCCAACACAATATGAGTGTCAAGAAAGGAGAATACGACCTTACTTGACATGGTTAGGTCCATGATGAGTTTAGTGATTTACCTGCAAAATCGTTCTGGGGTATGCCCTAGAGACTGCGACTCACGTTTTGAACGTGTGCCATCAAAGTATGTAGAATAAGACTCCATATGAGCTATGGGAGTGGGCGAAAGCCCAACTTGTCGTTATCAAGGTTTGGGGTGTGCGAAACTTATGTTAAGAAATTGACTTCGAACAGCCCTAATCAAATCTGTAAATGGATTATTTGTGTGGTATCCAAAGGAGACCAAAGATACTATTTCTACCACCCACGAAGAGCGCAAATTTTTTTGCTCGATCTGGTGTCTTCCTAGAAAAGGAATATTTTTTCTAAGAATACTAGGGGAGAAAAGAGAACTCGATGAGTTCTAGAACCACAGATATACCTAGACGAAGGCGGATATGTGCACAAGAAGGGTTTGAGCATCAGATAGGTTACTCCACAACTTGTGGATCAAGTGAACTACCTCAAGGTAGCAAGGAGCTACGTAATCTGGGGCAGAGTACGCCATACGCCCGAGAGCTACGTTATCTCTGGACTCAACATGGTGACTACTGGTCTACCAAGACGATGAACCCAGAACCTACGAAGACGCTATATCGGATCCAGATTCCGTTTTAAATGGCTGAAGCCATGAAATCTAGATTGGCTCCATGTACCAGAACCAAGTGTGGTCTCTGGTGAACCACCTGAAGGGTAAAACCCTAGTGGGTAAATGGGTTTCAAGAAGAATGAACATATGGTCAACGGTGCATACTTATAAGCACGACTGTTTGCCAAAGGTTTCACACAAAATTCATGGCATTGTATGAAGAAACTTTGCCGGTTGCCAGATTTAAATCCATCCGGATTGCTGCGAATTGCTGCATATCATGACTATGATATTTGGGCAAATGGATGTCAAAAACTGCTTTTTGAACGGAACCTTGAGGAGGATGGTATATGAAACAACCTGAGGTTTCGTTCTTGATAGTCAAGCTAATAAGGTATGCAAGTTGCAGATATCCATTTATGGACTCAAGCATCTTCAAGGAGCTGAACATTGTTTTGATGAAGCGTAAAAGAATTCGTGTTTATTAAGAACGAAGATGAGCCCTGTTTTACAAGAAAGTGATGGGAGCAGCTAGTAGCATTCCTAGTGTTGTATTCATGACTACTTTTGATCAGAAGATATACCGAAATTGAGTCGTAAAGACTTGTTATCCAAGTGCTTCTCCTTCCATGAAGGACTTAGAGGAAGCGTACACCTTGTATAAATTCTATCGTGATAGATCGCGTAGGTTGCTTGGCCTAAGTCAGAGTGCATATATTGACAAAGTATGAAAGATTCAGTATGAAGATCCAAGCAAGGATTTCTTCGATGTCACATGGTGTATCTCTCTAGGAATTGTGTCCTAAAACACAAATGAGAGAGATAGATGAAGAGGATCCCATATGCATCAGCAATTGGATCCATCATGTATGCCATGCTATGTACTGTGCGATTGATTTCTCATGTGCCTGGAGCACTTGTAGTAGATATCAATCGGATCCAGGTGAGCTTCACTGTCATGGCGTCAAAATGATATTAATCCTTAGACGAATTTTCCTTGGGGTACATGTATTTCTTAGTTTCTGAAGGGGGAAGATGACGCTAATGTAAGAGGATACAGTGATGGGTAGTTTCCAAACGGCAAAGATGATTATCGATCGCAAATCAGGTTGGTTGTATTTTGTCTCAATGCGGTGTTGCAGAGGCTGGAAGATCTCCAAGCACAACACTCGTAGCGGCATTCGTAAATGATGGCTGAGTATATTGCAGTTCAGGATGGGCCGGCAAGGAGGCAGTCCTGGATTTAAGAAGTTCATTACTGAAACTTGGATCGGTTCTACGATTATTGATCCTTAGACATCATCGGTGACAACCTTAATGGCAGCACATTGCATCAGCCAGGAAACCAAGTGCTCTCATCAGAAATCCAGACACATACTCAGACCCGATTCCATCTCATCAAGAGAGAATAGTTGAGAGAAGACGTGCAATTAGTAAAGGGCACTAGACGAACAATCTCGCAGTTCCACTACAAAGCCTCTGTCGCGAAGTGCAGAACATTAGACAGGCACTTGAGTCATGTTGGTATTAAATACAGGATGATTGGCTAGTAGTCAAGTGTGGAGATTGTTAGACGGTAGATGCCCTAGAGACCCAATCAATTATTGTAGAATTACATCTTGTAATAATGTTCATATCAATAAAAGGCATTTTATTACTATACGCGTAAATCTTTTATTGCAATATGTATTGATAATGTCCTTAGATGGTAGACCGTGACGAGGTATCAAGGTGTTTTTCAAATCTTGATAGTGAGAACCCTTGAGCACATATGTGGCCATTCTAGAACCGTCCTAGCCCCAGTATTATTCTGAACTAAGGGCACAGATAATACTATAAGGCTATCATAGTTTGAACGACCCTGTCGAAAGTACTTGACTGATCTCACTTGTCAAGGTTGTTTTGCACCTGGTGCAACACCGGGTGTTGTTGTTGTAGGCGATTACACCACACAAGTCCTGACTGGACCCACCAAGGATTCCATATGGATGGTAACCCCAGTGTCTATGGAACAAATCCTCTACACGAATGGTAGTGGCATGTGATCCTTAGACTTGAGATCACCAGCGCCTTGTGCACCGACTTGTTGTAGTTTGACACTAGCCAAACGCAGTTCTTTTCAGAGTGTCAATACGGTGGTGATGGCTGCATCAGGAGTGTATCAAGACTATGGTGGATTGACAGGATTTATCACTTCCCGGGTACGGAGAAGTTTATCTCAGGCGCAATTCAGTATAGGCAATGACACATAAACTGTCCACAGTGGGTATTGAGTTTTCCTACCAGTTTATAATACGGGTCATTGGTCCAGAAACTGAATAAATAATATCGAGAGTAACCGAAGGTTGACACTACTTATGCCTTTCTTCTCGTCGAGATAACTTATGATGAAAGGATCGAATTGCACGGTAACCATACGTTGACAGGTAGCTACTTTGCTGAATCCGAATCTATCGGTGGCCATGATGTCTTGCTAGGGGCCAATCTTGGTCTGTGTATTAGTGAGACGATTAATTGTGTTAATCGCAATACTATACACTGCCGATATGATGGGAGCCTAGGTCACACCAACTATAGAAGACAATTTAGATGCAAGAAAAGAATGAGCTTTTTTTGGTCTTTTAAGGGCGAAGGGTATTTTGGGTAATTCACAGTGCAATAAATTTGCTGAGGTCGTAGCCTTTATTTAATTGTAGAAAATTAAATAAGTGAAATTACGTTTAAATATGTGTTCCACATATTAAATATATTATCATTATGGTTAAATGTTAATATATATATATATAATATATATTATAATTGATTTTAATTGAGATAATGGATGGAAATTAAAAATAAATCAATTGGGAGTGTTTGCAACATGGGGCTTGGGTTGGAGCCCAAGCCTATTCCGTATGGGATAGGGCAATTGTTTTTAAATGATAAAAGAAAAATGTGTGATTTTAATTAAGGATTTCTTTTGTAAAACCAAAACACACGCAGCCCTTTTGCTATCTCCCACGGCATTAACACCTATTGCCTAAAATCAATTCAATTGTTGATTTTTTTTCTTCAAATCTTGAAGCCAAAGAGGATCTAGCAAACCCTTTTTGGTTCTTTTAAGATTGTCTTCGTGTGGACTACGCAGGTTCGATCCTACCGTTGATCGGTAGCAAAACGTTCGTCACAATTTTGAGAGCCTTCAACGTGCTTGTTGTTTCTCTTACTCATGTTGAATATTTCGCAGATTTTTATTTATATAAATTGTAAAATCATACCGTTGATCTTGGCTCATGAAACGATCCTGTTATATTATATTTTTGTTTCCTTTCCGCTGCGTATACGACTGTTTACTAACAAAAACAACTTGAATCAAGCCCTCCAAAACTCTAGGAGTCCTTCTTCAAAGTTTTGTTCAAAGTAAAATTGTCAAAGCAACACAAAAAGAGAAACAATCATCAATTCAAACCACTCAAAGTCTTTTATAAATTGTAAATTCTACACTATACAGGTACATAAACAAAGAACTTTGTTAGAACCTCATTGAGAAGCCATCTTGTGTAGTAAGGAAAGGTCTGTACAAAAGCATAGGAATTAAACTAACAAAATATCCCCTCCCCCAAAAAGATTTTCTAGTCCTTCCCAAACAGCATAACTCATAAGAAAAAGCAAAAGAACTATAGCTTTTAAGGACCCGACATGTATTCGTCTCCCTAATATCACACACCCATTACAAGAGACATTGTACTTTAATAACACCCGACCAAAGAGCATTGTATTCCAACAGAAATCTCCAATGGCCATACCCAACAAAGCCATCGTACTACTCTTCACTAGGAGGAGCAAAGTTGTTTGATTGAATGCACAACCATCACTTGAATTTCAGAGGTGGGTTAGGTTGGTGTGTTTGTCCATTGAGGAGTAATCTCACATTGTTTTAATAAAAGTTTTTGAAGACTTTTAGATAAATGAAAAACATTTATTCTAATCTAATAATATAGAAGGTTTTTAATAATATTCAAAAGAATGCCGTAATTATATGTATATCAAATTATGATTTATAAAAAACATGATAGAAAATAAAATGTGGTCTAAATACCCACCCAAACTAAGCTGAAACAACCTAGTGGGTTTTTTTTTCCCATCCCACTCCCCCAACCAAAAAACATTTTTCCAACTGCAAATTATTTTCCCTCAACTCCATATTCCATCCCACAAGAAATCACTTAGAAAACTTTTTAAATCTATAGCTGTAATATAATGATAAGATAATATTAAATAATAATTTGTTTTAAAAAAAAAAGGTATAAATAGACTAAAAACCGAATTAATTGAAAGCCCATTTTATATAAACTGCTCTACAGCTCCACCCATGCAATTTTTTATTCAATTTTTTGAGATTGGGTTTTATAGCTTACCCTTCTAGGGCTATCTATGAAGAAGACTCAATAGTTTATATGCACTCACCAACACTCATCCTGATCTTTTTTCCAATGAACCTCTTGTGCAACAGCCCACCACACACTACAACCCAATCTTTTTGCCAAAGAAATAGCTTCCTGCTCTTGCAAAATTAACACCAGTATAACACTCTTGACAACTTAAAACTTTAGGCCCAAACCATCTAACTACTCCAACAATCAAAGAAACTAGACACAGTAAGTCCTTCCCAAAGAAAAGAATAGTATCATCAAAACATGTGAAATGAGGCACCATAATTCGATCCCTACCTACCGTATTTTTATAACCAAGTGTTGACCAATATAACGTGTCAAGTCTTCTGAATAACCTTGAAGCCCCAATTAATTACGAAAGCCATTTAAAAGACAGAAAATTCATAGACACAAGTATTTTCTAATACACCTTCTCCATTTACTACCAAAACCTTCAACTTCCAGACAAAGTCCAAGTAATTCCAATATACATGGTCATAGGCTTCTTCAGGGTCAATTTTATAGAATAAAGCTTCTAATTTGAAAGGAAAAGGACACCATCTCAGAGTTGAAATCTAATCTTATGGGCATGATCAGAAACAACTATCCAATATTTCCTGCTAAAAAAGGCAAATTACTTTAGGTTGAATATCTACCAGTCTATGTTTCACATTATATCCTAAGTTCCACACAAAATAAGCTTCATGTAGAACCAGATCCATTAATTTTTTTTTTTTTTTCTGGTGAAGAAAAAGAAAAATTGAAATCTTCTATACTATGAATTCCTTCTCCCAACTTGATTTTCTACACAGTTTGAATACCATCCCACCCTGCTCCCCTAAAACCTTTTTTTTTTTTTCTATATTGGACTACTAGTTCACTTTTTCAAATTCTTATTATTACAAGACTTTTTTATAGTTTAGCGTTGGGGTTTATTGGGTTAATGACATGCTATATTTTATTATTTTTACTGTCGATCAAAGTTATAAATTCGTACATATATATATAAAGAGTAGTAGGCAGAAAACCGCTTTTCATTTTCTTAAAATTTTCATACTTCATCTTCTCTTTTTCCATTACTTTCTTTGTATGCTATTTTACCTATAGAAACATTCACCGTTTATGTACCACATTTTCCTTCCATGTAGTTCAATTATATTTCCACTAGTACATCAGAATTTCATTACATTTATATTTAAGCTTATAGAACCGTATATACAGATGGCTATGTATCAGGCATTACTTAAATATATGTGCTCAGGTTGCTAAATATATATTTACACCCACATCAAGTTTTGCCCACTACTCATGAGACATGTACCTGCAATAAATGTGGATTTGGCTCTCTTGTGCTATGCAATGCAGTATTTCCCAAAAACACAGTGATAAACCCACAAAGCTCTGTTCTATGCTACTTGCACTTTGACCAAATAATCCTAGAGTACCAGACATACAATTAGAGAACTTATGATACATAAGACTTGCCCTGACTATGCGTATCTATGGTAGTGTATGCGATATCGAGCTTACCTTAACTTTTGCACTGGCGAATTTTGTAAAGATGTGACATAGCGTAATATATAGAGGAACAACTGCTATGTTGAAAGTATCCAATGCCTGCAACCATGCCAAAATCAGATATTATAGGAAAGTTTGCACTGAAAGATGAAAGCCAAATCATCAAAGTAGACATTATATAAGTTTGAAATAAAAGGTTAAGCAAATCTCATATGTTCACCACTTGATCCATATTTCCACGAAACATTAGATATATTGATTTCCTCGAGAAACAAGAACGAATGCTGATTGATAAGTATCTTAAGAATGCTAAAAACACTCTTTTAACTCCTATTTTGAATATGTATAAAAAAAAAATACAATGAATAGAAAGTAACCATTTATTTCTCTTTTTTTTTGTCTTTTGTACACACACAACGAGAATGAGAGTGATAACAGTGTAAAGAGTGTTCTGGTGTTCCTGAAGTACCTTAATAAAGTCCTGGAAAAAGACTAAGACATAAATCAATTATGCTTCCAATTCTGGAAAACTATTACAAGCACCTTAAAGATTCATTAAAAGTCTATTTGGGCAATTATTAAAGTATCTAAATCTCATTTTCAACAATTCACATACACCTTGTTAAAAGATGCCTAGTGGTTACCACCAGCAAAAAGAGATATATGCTGGACAGTAGTACACATATTGCATTTTTTCTTTTATTGCACAGATTATATTCACCGCCTTTTGAGCCTTTTGTATAGTTTTTTAAACCCTTCCTAGGAAAGACCAGCTTTACAGCGGACACCTGATCCACCTTTGATCTTTCTTCTTCTTATAATACAATTTTATATAATAAATGAAAAAAAAAGAAAAAAAAAAAAAGCATAGATTAAGGCATTAAGCTTCAAATCACATTATAGAATCCAATGAATTTGATTTGCTGAATAAATGGTCCAGATTATTCCTTGTCATATAACATCTTATCTGAATAAATCTACTTTCTAATCAATTTTATTTGGTGTCATCCTCCTCATAAGCATTTACTACCCCAAAAAAAAAAAAAAATGTCACAAAACCTAAAATGAGTGATGAAACATAGAGACAAGCAATAACCAATGTCGTACCTCACCACTGACCACACTTTCCAATCCAGGTCACATTTTGTCACCATACATGTTTTATTTTTCTGATCTATACCAACCTTTTTTTTTTATTTTTTTTTTTTGTTTTGTGTTTACTATGATGAAATAAACATATTATATTAATTTCCATTTCAATTCCCTCACTGAACTTAACTAAACTATAAACTAAAAAGATAATTTTAGAGCTTTACAACAGGTTTTTCCCAGTTTTCAAACATCTTTAGCCAGCTGATCACCCTACTTAGCCTAATCCAAGAATGGCTTGATTTCTTCTTTCCCAGACACCTTTCCAAAGTACCCTCTTGTCTACCAATTACTCGTAATGAATCCTAAGAGTCGACTGGTCCTATGAGTGAGAATGATGCTTGTAAGCAAGGTTAACATGATGGTCAATATTATGCTAAAACTGAAGACTGTACCAAAATTAGAAATCATCTCATGCTAAATTGTCCTAAACAGAAATTAATTGATTTCATTGGTTGACCTCTTATTAATTGGATGTTCACTACTTTGTCTTCAAGATTAACTTACGATCTAGTAATTAATTATACTCACCAAGGCATTTTTGGGCCTCTAGTGGTTTCATCTATGGAATTTTTGGATTATTTACCATAGCTCGATCAAGTTAGGCCACACTAAGATAATCCTCTCTACCAAATCGATTGGATTATTATGCTTATATTTTGGTTGATCTCTTTCTCTGTCTGTGTAGATCTTTGGCGTTTTCAAGTCTATTGATAACATTCAGTTTATACATGGTGCCTCTCTACTGATCAACGCTTCAGCAATCAAGTTTTACTTAACAGGAGAACATGGAGAACCTATGATCTAGTAATTTAGGGAAATAAGATATTTACTACTTGTTATATTTAGATTTGATTCCTACTTTGAATTTATTATTTAGGTTGACTAAGAAAGCTATTGCAAGTATATTATAGTTGTATTAAGACTTTGATGGATTTTGAATCACAATATTTGTCTCTCCCCCTATAATCTGTTTCTTCCTCTAATTCCTTTGTTTTCTCTCCATTCTTATTATCCAAAACAATGACACATATCCCTAAGAAAAACATTCAAACTCTACACCAAATAACCATGTGACTTTGATTAGTATATTAAAGAAATGAAAAACAACATGTCCAGGGGCAATAGCTTTTGCACATCATAACGGCTTAAGTGACATAACTATTAATTTGAGGGAAGAACATCCTGACGGTTTTTTTTTTTTTAATTGGATAAAACTATGAAATTGTATTATAGAAAAGATTTAACAAAAGTGAATAAGCAATCCTCTAAAGAAAGACAGGCTTGAGAAAACAGGAAAAAAGTATACATAACGTATACCAACAACCCAAAGATGACAATCATAAAAAGTGACCAAAAATAAACCAAAATGCTCGCACAATTAAAAAGTAATCAGCGCCAAAACTCTCTCCCAATTTAAATGAATTATATGAAGAGAAGCTCTAATTATTGTCAATGCCACTCAAGGGAAGCTAAATTTCAAACTCTATCCCACAAAGAAGGGATTTCTTCCTCTCTGTTAATATAAGAAACCTTCAATTCCTCAATCCAAATTACCCAAAACAATGACAAACAACAAATTTCCACAACTTAGCTTTATTATCCTACCAAAAAGAGTCCAAGAATTGAGAAAAAGAATTTATCAAAGGCTGGAATGACCCAAGAATTTTTTAGCATTCAATCAGTTTAAATCGAAATCCAACAGCAAGGGACAATGATGGAATAAACAATCTTTGTTTTGCTCTTCTTATAATACCACACGAAGAGGGAGCCAGAACATATTAAGGAATCTTCAGTGAAAAACTTCACCTGTATTGATTCTTTGTGACTAAGGCCCAACAAAATTTGAGCCTTACAAGTGACTTTGGCGTTTCAAATTATTCATCCACAAAATAGAAAAGTAAGAGGGATCATTAATCAACCAAGAGAAATAAGATTTACATAAAAACAAAAAAGGTCAATCCAACTTCAAATCTCTCCGATCCTCCTTAAGCCTATTAATAGATACATTATCCACTGAAACCAAGAACAGAAAGATCCTAGATATCTATCTCATTCAAATTCCAAAAAAGGTCAAAATTAAACTTCACTGTGGAGAGGGCAACCAAGTAACCCACTTTGTTTGATAGAGACATTATGAGATTCGAACATCCATAAAGATAATAGAACATGCACACAAAAACGATTACCTACTGCCAAGCATATTCCAAAAGGCAAATATCCCAATTCCCTACATCGCGTAAAAGAGAAAGAGATACAGATAGTATTTCGATATAGATTCCAAGGTTCAAGGGAATCCATTAGCCACCATCTTAGAATCCTAACCATTTACATAGAGGCCATATTTACTCTTGATACCACATACCATAAGGAGGACTTTGACTATAAGATAACAAAGAAAAGAGCTAAAAGTTGAGACATGTCAGAACATGTCTTTTAGCCCACTCCACTTTTACGATTCAACATTTTTCTAGTTGCTGTCTCCAATTAATTGACATTTAAACAAGAATATTTCCAAACAATGTCCTTAGATTATACCAAAATTTATATTTACTAGGGGAATCAAAGGACTTTAGTTATAAAAATATAGACTAGTGAAGGCCAGAAAGAGGAATAAGATTGCTTTAGAATTCCACCAAAATGGTCTAGTTTCGCAGTGAGAATGGTTATTCTACAACTTGAAACTAGGAAACTTTTGGATATGTATCCCAATTACTTGGTCCTAAAGAGATCTAAACCTCTGACTTCTTGCCAACCAGGGTCAAACCATTCAAGCTTTAAGATAATGTTATCATGATCACAGCCAGGAAGTATAAGCATAACCATCATGGAAAATACTAGATTTGAAATTTTTTAGAAATGTACAAGAAAGCATGCCTCATTCTCTAATGGAGTCCCCATGACAACCTAAAGACACCATCCAAAGTTGAATCAACTGTTCACTAGCACTAATCCATCACTTTAGAGAGCAAATCAGTCAGCATAACAATAGAAAAGCTACCTCTTCTAACAATAGGAACTTTAGCCGCTAGCATAACAATGCCCCTAATATTACTCTACACTAATAAGATACTAAACATGTTTAGATAGTTTAATTGTGTGATGATACAGTAATTGCAACCATTGCAAAATCCATGTTGAAAATATTTGGCTTGGTTTATTCCCTCTAATGTTAACTTTATTGCAATGCCAATGCTTAAACTCATAACATGCGCCCCAAGGAAAAAAAAAACTCTTAAACCATGTTTCTTTAAGCGCATTGGGATGATCAAAAATGTGAGAGCCCAAATACTAACGTCAACGACCTAATACAAGCAAATTCTATATAGATTGTGGACCCGAGATATCCAAATGGTATTTGCGCAAGACAGGAAATGGAGGAAGGGCAAAAGGGGTAAGCATATGAGAATGTGTCTTATTAGTTATTAGAATCCGGGTGTCATAATAAGGGGAGGATAGCAGGGCGAGGATATCTTTTGCTTTGTGCATGAATTGAGTCTGAGAGGTGTTGGCCCTCAAGACTAGCTGGCGATACTGTTTTATCCAAAACTGAATGTCATCTTCTCGTTTTTTCTTATTAATCAGTCAATATATTACTCTCTTGATTTGTTGTTTGATGGGTTTGCTTATTGTATTTGTTTGTATTTTGAGAAGCATATTATTGTGTTGAGTTACGGCTATTTGTGATGGGTGCAGTGTTTTAATTGAAATAGGATTCATCAAATTGGTATCAGAGCTCGCGGATTATCTGGGTATGGTTGATACTAGAATGGAGAAAAGGATTGACAGTGTCGAGAAGGAAATGGTGGTGGTTCAAAGAAACGACGTTGTTTCATTTTCTATTTTTTTCTTCACTTTCAACAGTACAACCTCTAAATATATACACACATCAGCATTACATATATACCTTTTACACTACATATACATAGTTTCCACACTCCCCCTCAAGCTGGAGCATAATATTTTCATGTCCAACTTTTACAAATTAGTTTACCCTTTTACCAGCGAGAGACTTTGTGAAAATGTCAGCTAGTTGTTCCCCTGTTCTAACATCATTAGTACATTAGCTTTTTTTCAAGTTTCTCTCGTACAAAGTGACAATCCACTTCTAATGCTTATTCCTCTCATGAAGACTGGATTGTTTTGTTTATGTATGGCTGCTTGGTTGTCACACCAAATCCATAGCCCTAGGTCACCAAACCCAATTTCTCTAAGAAGATGTCTTGTCATAAAGCTCACACTAACTTGTGTCATAGCTTATACCCGACTCTGCACTGACCTACTACAACCGGTTTCTTATACTTTTTCCAAGAAATGAGATTTCCTCTAAAAAAAACACAAAACCAGTCAGAGACCGTCTATCCACAGAAGATCCGGCCCAATCTGCTCTGAAAACCTTTTACCTTATTAAACCATGATCACTATAAGAATCCCACGTCCGGGGCTCCTTTTAGATACTTCAAAATATGGAGGATCGCCCCAATGTGATGTCCTAAGAGATGACATAAATTGACTCGCCACACTCACTAAAAAAGCAATATCGGGAGAGGTTACTATAAGGTAGTTTAAACTTTCCAACTATCTGTCTATATCTCTCTGGATCACCAAACATCTCTCCATCCTCACATTCAATCTCATTAGGAACCTAGGAGTGTCACGTCTTGCCTCACTTAGACCCATTTCATCAACACATATAACGCATATTTGCGTTGAGAGAGAAAAATCTCTTTCTTACTCCGAGAAACCTCGACTCCTAGAAAATACCTTAAGTGCCTAAATCTTTTGTGGCGAATTTGGAAGCCAAAAGTTTTTCAAACTCTGAATCCAACATCATCACTGCTAGTGATAATTACAATGTCATCAACATAAACACCCAAAGATGATGCCAAAATAGATTGCTTATAAAGACAGAATGATCATAAGCACTCCTATGTAACCAAACTGAGTCACCACTTCGCTAAACCTCCCAAACCAAGCCCGTGGAGATTGCTTTAAGCCATATAAAGATTTCTTCAGTTTCACATACCTTCTCTGACTCCCCCTAAGCAACAAACCCCGTAGGTTGCTCCATGTAAACCTCTTCAAGACGATCACCATGTAAAAATGTAATTTTTACATCAAGTTGTGAAGAGGCCAACAATATGAAGTTGCAAGAGAGATGAATAGTCAGACAAAGGTCATTTAGCACTGGGGAGAATATCTCAGAATAATCAATACCATACGTTTGGGCATAACCCTTAACAACCACGAGCTTTCAACTGAGCCACATCCTATCGGGATTAGCCTTCACTGTGAAAACCCATTTGCACCCGATAACCTTTTATTTCAGCAACTCCATTAACCCATGTATCATTATGTTCTAGAGCCAACACTCCTCTTCCATAACCCTTCACCACCATCATGAGTAATTGCTTCAGACACAGAGTCTAAAGAGGCTAATAAAGACTTGAAGATAAGACAAAAAAGTGATAGGAAAATATCAAGGAGATAGGAGATAAGCGATAGTACAAGAGCGATTCCCTTTATGAAGAGCAATTGGAAGATCATGACGTCATGGTCAAAGGAAGAGGAACGGATCCGAGGGCGAGGCAATCGATAGAGGCAGTGGATGCAGATGTTGCGCGGTGGGTGTCTCATGGTGCTGTGAACCCTACGAGAGTATAACTGAGTGATAGGAGGACGAGATGGTAGAGGACTATGATGGTAATGTTTGTAACAAAAGATCATCAGGGGGTGCTTCAAGAAAGTAGATGAAATGGAGGCACTCAAACATGTGGAGTGGTTTCAAAAAGGAAACATCAGCTGAGTAGATACTTACCTAGGACAGGAGAAAACAATGATAACCCTTGCTGATATCGAGAATAACCCAAGAATATGCACTTAAGGGACCTGGGTTTAAATTTGGATACATGAGTCTAACATCTTGAACAAGCAGCGTGCACCCAAACACTTTAAGAGGAAGAGAGAATAAAGATTGGTGATGGAAAAGGATGGAGAACGGGATTTGACCATTAAACAGAAGCGGGCATGTGATTGATCAAGTGACATGCTATAGAGATAACTTCTGCCCAATTTTGTAGAGACTTTCATGGGAAAAAGGAGAGTACGAGCGACTTCTATAAATGACGATTTTGGCGTTCAGCAACTCCATTTTGCTGAGTGTATAAACACATGATGATTGATGATAATACCCCTATAGACAAGAAGGAGCAGAAAGTATCTTTGGCATCATCAATTTTGAGAATTTTAATAGATGAGATAAATTGATTTTGTATTTCAGCATAAAAGATACAAAATATGGAGAATAATTCAGAACGGTTTTTCATAAAGTACAACCATTACACATGAAAACATACCACAAAAATACAAAGTATCATATCCAACTTAGACAACACAGGGCAAGGACCCCAAACATCAAAGTGTATAACATCAAAAGGGTTGTGGCTCTTTTGTTTATCCTAGGGCTTAGGACCCTCTATGGTGTTTTTCCAAACTGACACGCCTTACACTCAAGGTGGACGTTGACCCTACACTAGGACACAACCTTTTCAAAATGGAAGGGGTAGGATGACCAAGGTGCCTCTCCAACTTCTTTCAATTGAATGCATTAGTAATTTGACTAATAGATAAAGATTAAAGGGAAATGAAAAAGGCACAAGACAGAGGAGAGAGACATAGATTTGTTGAGATGGGCATTTACCACTTCATAATAGGTGTAATAAACCCGTTAGTTAAGGTAACCGAAGACAAATTGGAGAAGGTGTAAATGAGAGAGAATACTCTGTGTCCCCGTCATATGGTGTAACACCAAAATCAATGACCCCGTTACTACTAGAGTGGACAAACATTCGTAGAATTACCTAACTAGTATTATGTAGTGGTAGTCGATGGCATGGTACTGGGAGCAAGAGTTCGAGTGAGACGACGACATATTCTGTCGTAGAGATAGTAACCTGTGATGGGGTGAGTAAAGACCATCTTGAGTTGCAACATGAGCAAACTTCTGAGTGCCTTGCATATCAGGGGCTTTCATGGAACCCACAATTCTTTTTACGTGAGCTCAGCATCACATGAAAGCAAGTTCGAGGGCCATTACCCGATTGTTCCCAGTATCATCGCTTGTCCCTTTTCTTACCTTTGTCATCACCAGGCTCCATGCTAGCTAGGGCCGCATGATCAACATTAGGATCCTTAAAGGTTTTTTTGTCCTTAGACACTCCTCGCGATCTCCCCCTTACTAACTCTGAGAAGTCGACCAAGACATCTGTAAGAGAGGGAATTCTCACGGGTAAGAAATTGTACGAGCTATCTCATATTCCGATCTCAACCCCGCGCTAGAAAACATTGCACTACCACTTGTTCTTCTTGTGCTTGCATCATCTTCACATCAATAGGGACAGGAAACATAACCCTTTTTTCTTCAAATGCTTGTTTTATCTCTGTATAATATTTCGAGCAACGTCTTCTCTTGCATATTTGCTCGATAGATCTTCAATAACAATTCATAGCGATGAGACAGGTCTTGTTTCCCAGCATACAGAACTCTAGATACCCATAACTCCTTGACGGTATCACAGTGACCAATCACTCATCCACGACGAATCGAGAGTGTTCTAATCTGATTGAGGACTTATCATCTTTCGTGAGCCATTTTTTCGAGTTTTATTATCACTTTCTGTTGCTCGTGGGTGAATCTCGATTAAATGTCTCCCATATCAATGCTAACACAATATCGTCTAATAATCCCTTTCATTGATATAATTCATTTTTCCCAATAACTTTCGATCAGTAATTTTGGTGGAGGAAGTGACATTCAGTCACCATCTTCTTACCATCATCTGCCATACTGTCTAGCAAATAACTCCCAACTTCACATGATCAAACATCTCACACAAACAACCAGCAAACACCCAAGCAAACATCCCACACTCAAACAACTAGAGATTCACAACAACTCCAAGCCAACACAAAAGGATAGTCAAAATGATTCACAACAACTCCAAGCAAACACAAAAGGATTCACAACAACATCCACGTTAACTACACCAAACAACAACAGAGAAGAGAGACTGGAACAGAATCAACGTTTGCCGAAAAAGGAAAACAAAGGTCGTCGAGAGACTCAGCATTTTGATTGATTGCAAAATCCGGTTAGAGTGTTTTTGGTTGCTGTATGAACAGATCCGGAGCTACAGATCTGTGTACGCTCGCCGGGCGATATAATCCATCGCCGCAGCGATCATTGTCACCGCGGCGATCATCCTTTGGATGAGCGCTGTATGAAAACAGCGCTCGCCGCGGCGATCGTCCTTCGGACGTGCGCTGTACCAAAACCAATGCACGCCACGGCGATCTAACTCATCGCTGCAGCGAGCGCACTTCCAAGTGTGTAGGGGGTAAAATGCAAAGTTTCAAAACTTTTGGACCAAACAAAATCTGCAAATTATCAGGGGGTAAATTGTAATTAACCCACAAATTTCAGAAATTGATTGTTTTTGAAATTTATGCTTTGTACATGTTTGTATATTGCATGGTGCTCGGTACATGAGCCTTAGACCTAAGGGTGAATGTTTTAAAATATTTGGGTATGTATGGTTGTATTATTTATTAAATAGGGCTTGCGTGTCCTGCCTTTCTCCTCTTCTCGATGTATATTCTCTTCTCATCTAATTCCCCTCGAATGTAAATCTAGGTTTCTAAATTTATTGACGTAAAGAATTTGTATATTTATTTATTGTAAATTTAGAACGATAGTTTTTGTAATGTACTTGAAGACGAAGCAAAGGACGAAACAACCATACTTGAAGACTCAAGATGTTTATTACAAGAACCCTAAGTGACCCACCGATTCCTCTAGGCTCGAGGAAATCGGTTTTAGTTGGGCCATGTACCGGCACGTTTAATTTTTGTTTAGAATGCATGCTAAGGTTGAATGTTTGATAACATGCCAAACAATGTCATTCTAACAAAGATAATAATCTGGTGAGACATTAAATAACAAAACCCTCAATTAAAGTATATTAAGTCACGAAAGCCTTCCATCACCATGGTTTTAATCAAACCACTGTTCGTCGAAACCTTGTTCGCCAAAGCGAAGGGTACACTTCTACCAGTGGGAGGTTAAAATACATTGGAGTTTTCCTTAATGGTGATGGGTCGACTTAAAATGACGGTTTTGCTTGTTCGCCAAAGCGAAGGTTGATAAACGCGTCATAGGCATAGTAGAGCAGTACACATATTATGTGTACGTGGTGACATGTAGTGTCCACTCTACTGATACTGAGAATCACACTTGAGGACGATGGCATGTACTGTCCATTGGATTGTGTGATTGGCTTGTTGGCTTTCTCACATTTGAGGTTGATAGTGGGAGCTATCAACTGGTGTGGATTAAGTTTGTTGGCCTACCTAATCAACTCATTTTGGCTTGTTCGCCAAAGCGAAGGTTTGAAATGGGCAGGATGGGATCTCGGTCCACTAGGAAAGTCAACGGGCTTTCCCGAGTTAATAGTGAGGGCTATTGGCTTGAGTAAAATAGTGGGAGCATCGTTTAATAAAAGACCATATTAAACAATAATGAACTTTATAATAACTTTATCTTTTCTGCAATTGTAGATTCACCGAAAATGAGTATTATGAACCTGCGACCGATAATCGAAAAAGAAAACAGGTTGGATGGATCCAATTTCTCAGACTGGTATCGTAATCTTCGGATTATACTTAAGTCAGAAAAGAAATTGTATATCCTTGAAAAGCCATACATGGCTGAGCCTGATCCTGATGCCACTCAGGAAGTTAAGGATACTTATCAAAAGTTCCTTGATGATGCTGATAGCGTACAATGCTTGATGTTAGCATCGATGACACCTATGCTGCAAAAGCAGCATGAGAATATGGATGCTTCTTCCATAATTCTACACCTCAAGGAGCTTTATGAAACAAATGCTCGACATGAGAGGTACAAGGTGTCGAAAGCACTGTTTGGGAGTCGTCTGACTGAGGGTGCCCAAGTTGGTCCTCATGTGCTCAAGATGATCGAGCACATTGAGAGGCTTGAGACTTTGGGATGTGGCTTGGATGCAGAATTACAAATGGATTTAATTCTGCAATCCTTGCCTGACTCATATGCTCCGTTCATAATGAATTTCAATATGAACACGATGGAGAAAACCCTGTCAGAACTTCTGAACATGCTGAGGACTGCAGAGCAGGACTTGAAAAAGTCCAAGCCTGTTTTACTGGTTGCTGCCAGTAAAGCAAAGGGTAACGGCAAGGGTAAGGCCAAGGCCAAACCCAAGCCTAAGCCCAAAGGACAGGTTGCTCTTGGGCCTGAGAGTGGCATAGGAAAGGGCAAGGTAGTCTGCTTCTTTTGTGGCAAGCCTGGCCACTGGAGGAAACACTGCAAGGCTTTCCTCGCAAGTAAGAAGAAGTCAGAGGCTACGACTTCAGGTACTTTCATGATTGAGATTAACTTCTCTCCCTCAACATCTTGGGTCATGGACACAGGATGTGGTACTCACATTTGTACTGATGTGCAGGGACTAAGGCAGAGTAGAGTGCTCGCCAAGGGAGAGGTGGACCTACGAGTTGGAAATGGAGCACATGTGGCTGCATTAGCTGTAGGGACTTATTGTTTATCTTTGCCTACGGGCTTATTGTTGGAACTACATAACTGTTATCACGTACTTTCTATTTCTAGAAATATTATTTCAGTATCCGCTTTGGATAATATAGGGTATAATTTTGAGATATCTAATGGATTGTTGTCCTTTAGTTTGAATGGTGTTCTATTTGGAATTGCAAGGTTGTATAATGGATTATATGTTCTTGATTTAAACAATAAAGATATTCTCAACATTGAGGCCAAGAAAGCTAAACACAGTGATCAAAACTATACATATCTCTGGCACTGTAGATTGTGTCATGTTAATAAGATTCGCATCGCAAAACTTCAAAGGGATGGAGTTTTGGACCCTTTTGACTTTGAGTCATTTGAGGTATACGAGTCATGCTTGTTAGGCAAGATGAACAAGTCTCCTTTCACAGGACAAAGTGAAAGGGCTATTGAGCTGTTAGGCATCATCCATAGTGATGTATGTGGTCCACTAACAGTTGAAGCCAGAGGTGGATATTCATACTTCATTACATTTACTGATGATTTCAATAGATATGGCTATGTCTACCTTATGAGACATAAATCTGAAACCTTTGATAAATTCAAGGAATTCAGAAATGAAGTACAGAATATGTTGGGTAAAAGTATTAAAGTTCTATGGTCAGATTGAGGAGGTGAATACTTAAGCTCAAGGTTTTCAGAGTACTTGAAGGAATGTAGGATAGTATCACAACTCACCCTTCCTTATACACCTAAACACAATGGAGTGTCAGAAAGGAGGAACAGGACCTTACTTGACATGTTTAGGTTCATGATGAGTTTTAGTGATTTATCTACATCGTTCTAGGGTTATGCCCTAGAGACTACGACTCACGTTTTGAACTGTGTGCCATCAAAGTCTGTAGATAAGACTCCATATGAGCTATGGAGTGGGTGAAAGCCCATCTTGTCTTATCTAAGGATTTGGGGTTGCGAAGCTTATGTTAAGAAATTCACTTCGCACAAGCTGGGCCCAAAATCCTGTAAATGAATATTTGTGGGGTATCCGAAGGAGACCAAAGGATACTAGTTCTACCACCCAGAAGAGCGTAAAATTTTTGTTGCTGGATCTGGTGTCTTCCTAGAAAAGGAATATTTTCTAAGAAGTACTAGTGGGAGAAAAGTAGAACTTGATGAAGTTCTAGAACCACAAGATATACTAGACGAAGGACGGGATGATGTGCCACAGGAAGTGGTTGAACATCAAGAGGAGGTTACTCCACAACTTGTGGATCAAAGTTAACCACCTCAGGTAGCATAGGAGCTATATAGATTTGGGAGAGTATGCCATAAGCCCAAGAGATACAGTTATCTCGTGACTCAACATGGTGACATACTAGTCTACCAAGACGACGAACCCAGAACCTACGAAGACGCTATATTGGATCCAGATTCTGTTAAATGGCTTGAAGCCACGAAATCTAAGATGGACTCCATGTACCAGAACCAAGTGTGGTCTCTAGTGGAACCACCTGAAGGGGTAAAACCCGTAGGGTGTAAATGGGTCTTCAAGAAGAAGACTGACATGGATGGCAAGGTGCATACTTATAAAGCACGATTGGTTGCCAAAGGTTTCAAACAAATTCATGGCATTGACTATGAAGAAACCTTTTCGCCAGTTGCTATGATTAAATCCATCTGGATTATGCTCGCGATTGTTTCATATTATGACTATGAGATTTGATAAATGGATGTCAAAACTGCTTTCTTGAACGGAAACCTTGAGGAGGATGTGTATATGACACAACCTGACGGCTTCGTTCTTGATAGTTAAGCTAATAAGGTATGCAAGTTGCATAGATCGATTTATGGACTCAAGCAAGCTTCAAGGAGCTAGAACATTTGTTTTGATGAAGCCATAAACGAATTCGATTTTATCAAGAACAAATATGAGCCCTATGTTTACAAGAAAGTGAGTGGGAGCGCAGTAGTATTCCTAGTGTTGTATGTCGATGACATACTTCTGATCAGGAATGCTATACCAAACTTTTAGTTGGTAAAGACTTGGTTATCCAAGTGCTTCTCCATGAAGGACTTAGGGGAAGCGAACTACATCCTTGGTATAAAGATCTATCGTGATAGATCATGTAGGTTGCTTGGCCTAAGTCAGAGTGCATATATTGACAAAGTACTGAAAAGATTCAGTATGAAAGAATCAAAGAAGGGATTTCTTAAAATATCACACGGTGTTTATCTCTCTAAGGAATTGTGTCCTAAAACACAAGATGAGAGAGATAGGATGAAGAGGATCCCATATGCATCAGCAATTGGATCCATCATGTATGCCATGTTATGTACTTGGATTGATATCGCATGTGCTTTGAGCACTTGTAGTAGATATCAATCGGATCCAGGTGAGCGTCACTGGATGGCTGTCAAGAATATTCTTAAGTACCTGAAGAGGACTAAGGATATGTTCTTGGTTTATGGAGGGGAAGATAAGCTCACTAAAAGAGGATACAGTGATGCTAGTTTCCAAATGGACAGAGATGATTATCGATCACAATCAGGGTTTGTATTTTGTCTCAATGGCGATGCGGTGAGCTGGAAGAGCTCCAAGCAAAGCACTATAGTGGACTCTACAATGGAGGCTGAGTTTATTGCATTGTCAGATGTGGCCAAGGAGGTGGTCTGGATTAAGAAGTTTGTTACTGAACTTGGTATGGTTCCCACGACTGTTGAACCTATAGACATCTATTGTGACAACAATGGAGCAATTGCTTGAGCCAGGGAACTGATAAGAGCTTGAAAATACACATTTAGTTAGTGGTTTTTGGGGGATTAATTGTGGGAAATTAGGCTTAATTTGGTAAAGTTGCTTAATATTTTCATAATTGCCTTTTACGGGATCACGGGTGTTTTTGAGTGTTTTTCAGGTTACTAGTGCTTAAATGTTATGCTCGAATGAAGAATCATGTTTGCAATGGAATGAGTGACGAGTGTAAACAAACGAATCAAGAATCGGAGTTGAATTGAAGAAGTTATGGAAGTTGAAGTAAAGAGAAGATTCTAGATTACGTTCCAGCTTGCGCATGCCTCGGTATTTTGATAATATCTTGAGATTTAGAGCTTGTATTAAGAATATGCTTGCACCATTGGAAAGATGATTCAAAGGGCTATATTTCATATGTTTATGACCTTTCCAAATTCCATCGTTATCAAGTTCAAAAATCAACATCTTTGAAGTACAGTGGAATGATGCGGGAAAGGGCAGCAGCTACTATGCCGCGGCACACTTTTTCCAGTAGCTACTGTGCCGCAGCACAGTGCCGCGGCATAGTCACGGAAGTCACTAGTTTGTTGTCTATTTTTAGCTAGGAGAATATGGTTAAGGGTTCCAAATCAAATAGAATTAAGGAAAAACAAACCCTAACCCTTGTGGGATATATATATATAAGTGTTTTAGCATTATTTAGGGAATCTTTGGGGGAGAAGAAGGAGGAAAAATCTCCAGAGAAGAGAAGTAACAGAAATTCTGGAGCTTTGATTCACAATATAGAGAAGTTTTCCTTATTCTTTTCTTGTAAACTCATGATGAATGTTTTAATAAAGATGATTGTTTCTTTCATGTTTATTATGAACTAATTTTATTCTCTAGGGCTAAGATGTAGCCCAATCTCTTAATTATGTATTGATATTTGATTGTTAATTTGTATTGAGAATTCTTCCTAAGTTTTACTATTATTCCTAATGCTTTTGATTCTTAAGGGCCCAAGAATTGAATGAACTAATGGACTAAGTTGAGATCTAGAGATGATACTTAGTTGGTCTATGGTAGTAAAACCATAGATTGAGCGAACGCTAGAGATAGGTTTCCGGGACTTATGAGGTTTTGGTAAACTCCATAGAGCGTAATGATCCCCAATTGCTTAAATCTGATTACAGATAATTCGGGTTAGTAATTATGGGTTAATTTGATAATTGTTCGAGAGAAAGTTATTGGAAATTTAGGGAGTTTGACCTGTAGGAAGAGCTTAATAAAATTAGCATAAGAGATCGATATATATGAATAAGAGTTGGTGTGAAGTCTATGCCTAGGTCTTGTCATCTTGTTTTTACCCAAAGGTTTATTTTAATTGTTTTCTTTTCAGTTTTCCTTTTAAATTCAATTGTTTATTTAATTTAAGTTTTCCTTGATAAAATTTGGATTGATCAAATAGTAATAGGATAGTTTAATTGGTAATTGACAATAGTAATTCCCTTGGGTTTGATATCCGTATTTTATACACTTTATATTACTTGCACGATTTCGTACACTTGCGAAAATCAACAGGAACGACAGTCTTATCAGAAGTCCAGACACATACTCAAACGATTCCATCTCATCGGAGAGATAGTTGAGAGGAAAGACGTGCAGATTAGTAAAGTGCATACTAACGGCAATCTCGCAGACCCACTGACAAAGCCTCTATCGCAGCAGAAGCATGAAAGGCACTTGAGATCATTTGGTATTAAATACATGAGCAGCCTTGATGACAAAGTAGCAGAAACCTTAGAAGAAAACTACCCTATCTCACCCCTAGAAAATTCTTTAGTCAACTCTAGGATTATGGACGCTGAATTTGGAGGGTAGATGAACAACAATTGAAGCCTTATGTGTTTGGTGGATTAAAGGATAAAATGGCTTGGATTTTCCTAGATGATCTAGATTGAAGGATACGAAAAGTCGAGCTTACGACTCTAATAAAGCGCTTCTTGGGAGGCAACCCAAGCTCTTTAATTTAGTTTTGAGTTTTGTTTTGAATTTATTTTAGATTTTCGTTAATGTGTTAAGTTGTGATAACTTTGATTGGTTTGATAGTAGTTGTTTATGTTTCACCCATTATTTTGTTATGCACTCTAAATTGGCCAAGCATGGCACACAGTTTGTTTTCTTTGGATTAGATCCTGATGACTATTGGATTCAACAATATATGATGCCTTCACAGATTATCTCCACATAAATGTTGCGCACGAAGGTAATTGATTGTTCTCTCACACATTGAGGACAATGATCATCTCTAATGTTGGGGTAAGGAATATTTTCTTATGGTCAAATTGTTTTGTGCTTTGAATTATCTCTTTAAAAGCTTTTGGGTGAAATTGTTTTAGGTAGTTGCTCATACATAAGTCAATGATAAGATCATGATATTGAATTTGTAACATTGGAATTTTATTAACTTTCGCGTAATGTGAAGATGATAGTAGATGACAATTGCATTCAGTTGACTCTCTTGGGAATGGGTTTGATTGGTTGGATATTCGGAAACTAGAGACGTTCTATGTGTGTTTTTATGGGCAATAAATTTTTGTGAAAACTGGGCATAAACTCTAGAATTCATTTGATAACCACTTGAGGCGAAATCCTAGAATCGCATTCTTAGGATATGATTTAGGCAATTTTCTTTCTAACGATTGAGCCTTTCAAGACACCCTATAGTATTTTATCCCTAGTCAACCCTTTGAGCCTATATATACACTTGGAAAGCTGATTTTTTTTTTTTTTTTTGTTGTAAACCTACTATATCTCACCTTGACGATGAAGCCTAAAACACTTTTCGACCCATCTTATTGTGAGAGACTTATTAGGGTGACCTTATAAGAAAAACTCATGAAAAGAAGTGTGGTAGAAGAAATGAATATATTTTCTAGACACAACCTGAGTATGAGCAATGAGATAGGTTGGGGTTGTGAAAAGAAAAAAAAAATGATGATAGTAGAAGAAGGTGGGGTACACGAATTTTGTTTTGAGTTACTATCTTCCTTTAAAAAAAAAAAAAAAAACGAAAAATTTTTCAGAAAAATAGGAAGAAGTAACTGGGGAGAAGAACTTGAAATGGTACATTACATGAGGATTGTGCTAATGATGGAAGGAAGAGTTCAATCAATGTGAAAGGGTAGAGGGTGAATAGGAAGTTGAAGCAAGAAAGAAGTTGTCATGGTCATTATAAAAAATATTAAGTCTCTTACATTTTGTTAAAAATTCTTTCCGTTCTTTCAAACCATTACCCTAGCCTAATGTTACAACCTGAAAAAGCCTAATGATCCGAGGTAGTGATTGGATTCTATATTAGTGGAGAGTGGTTTGAAAAGTGAGCCTATGGAGTTTGATTGCACATTTGTTTATTTTCGTACTTTGCTATGGAAGCTATGCATAAAATCATCGGGTTTTGGATGAATGGTTTGTGAATGATTATGAGAGTCTCAATAACAAAAGTGTAGCTGAAATTACTTATTCTTTGCATTTGTACATTGTTAATTATTTATTGTTTCACATTGACACAATTTTTGAGACGATATATGTATGAATCCTAAAATGTTGTTTGAGTCTTTAGTGGAGTCTATTTGAGGTTAGGTTAGGATGTTTGTGGGTATCATCGCTGGAAACCCTCACGAGACTAAACTCATCAACTAGGGCCGCCTAGGGTTTAAGGCTTGTTGCATATGCTAAATGCAACCGTGGCAATCTACGGAAGTGATTTAGGATAGTTTAGATATAGACTTTATTTGTTTGTGTTTTCAAGCTAAAGGACTTGTTCATCGCTTAGCTTGCCAGGGACTAGCAAGAAGCTGGTTGGGGTTGTGATCCCAGAGGCGTAATAAAATTAGCATAAGAGATTGATATATATGAATAAGAGTTGGTGTGAAGCCTATGCCCTAGGTCTTCTCATCTTGTTTTTATCCAAAGGTTTATTTTAATTGCTCTTTTTTCAGTTTTCTTTTTAAATTCAATTGTTTATTTAATTTAGGTTTTCCTTTATAAAATTTGGATTGATCAAATAGTAATAGGATAGTTTAATTGGTAATTGATAATAGTAATTCCCTTGGGTTCGATATCCGTATTTTATACACTTTATTACTTGCACGATTTCGTACACTTGAGAAAATCGACAAGTTTTTGGCGCCGTTGCCAGGGAATTGCTTTTATATTATCAATATCAATACAAGCTATTTAGTTGCTAATTTGGTTTATATTATATTTTTTTTAATTATTTTGGTTTTTAGTGCTTTAATTTTTAGTTCTATATTTTTAGTGTTGGACTATACAGAGGAGTTAGTTCAATGGTTGATACAAGAGTTGAAGTTGCTCAAAGAGCATTAAAGGACTACTCTAGTCCTACTGTCGAAGTGTGCTATTCTAGCATCAGGAGACCACCAATTCAAGCAAATACCTTCGAGATAAAGCCAGCAATTATTCAAATGATTCAGTAGATGGTCCAATTCGCTGGGTTGGCTAATGATGATCCTAACTTGCATATCGCTAATTTTCTAGAGTTGTGCGACACATTCAGGCATAATGGAGTCTCCGATAATGCAATTAGGCTAAGGCTTTTCCCATTCTCTCTTCGGGATAAAGCTAAGGCTTGGTTGATTTCTTTGTCATCTGGGAGCATCACAACATGGAACGAGTTAACTCAAGCGTTCCTCACTAAATACTTTCCACCTACCAAGTCTGCCAAGCTGAGAAGTGAGATTACCAATTTTTACCAACAAGACTTGGAGTCATTGTATGAAGCATGGGAAAGGTATAAAGATCTCTTATAGAGGTGCCCTCACCATGGTTTACCAATCTGGTCGCAAGTGCAAACGTTCTACCAAGGGTTGCTACCAACTATTCAAGCTATGATTGATACTGCAAGTAGAGGAGCCTTGAACAATAAAATACCAGAGGAAGCATACAATCTAATTGAAGTGATGGCAAACAATAATTACATGAGGACTTCAGAGAGAACTCCAACAAGGTGATCAGCAGGAGTGCACGAAGTTGACGGTTACACTGCGTTGGCTGCTCAACTTTCAAACATCCAGAAGCAATTAGGTAATGTGTTAAAAATAAATGCAATTGAATTTTCTTCTCTAACATGTGACCTTTGTGTAGGAAATCATCGATCCATGGATTGTCAAGAAAGGAACCCATTTGCTTAGCCTGAACAAGCCAATTACGTGAATAATTTCCAAAGGGGGCAAGGGAATCCATATTCCAACACATACAATCCAGCATGGAGGAAACACCAGAACTTCTCGTGGAGCAACAACAACGAGCATAAACAACCTCCTATTTTTCAGAATCAAGAGCCAAAATCTAATTTAGAGAATGTGTTGACCAAGTTCATTGAAGAGACAAGCAAGAGGTTTGACAAGACTGACGTCTTGGTTCAAAATCAATCAGCATCTATTAGGAACCTTGAGACTCAAATTGGGCAAATTCACAACATATTAGCAGGAAGAGTTCAAGGAACATTACCAAGTGATATTGAGGAAAGTCCAAAGGAGCAACTCAATGCTATCATGTTGAGAAGTGATAAGGAGTTCAAGGAATCAAGCAAGAAAGAAGAAAAAAAGGCAACAACTCGAAGTAGAAAAAATGGATAGAAGTGACCATGTTGTGGTAGACGATGACACGACCCTCCCGTATCCTCAAAGAGTGCAAAAACAGAGATTGGATAAGCAATTTGGTAAGTTTATGGACATGTTTGGAACTTTACATATTAACATTCCTTTTGTAGACATGTTGCCGAAGTATGCGAAGTTTCTGAAGGAGATTATCACCAAAAATAGGAGATTTGAAGAACATGAGATGGTGATGCTCACGGAAGAGTGTAGCGCATTATTATTGAAGAAATTACCACAAAAGCTCAGAGATCCAGCGAGTTTTAATATTCCTTGCACAATTGGTAGTTTTTATTTTGATAAAGCTTTATGTAATTTAGGAGGTAGCATTAACTTGATGCCATTTTCTATTTTCAGGAAACTTGGTTTAGGAGAGATGAAGCCAACCACGATTCATCTTTAATTGGCAGATAGATCCATAACATATCCTAAGGGAGTGGTGGAGGATGTCCTAATAAAGGTAGACAAATTTATCTTTCTGGTAGATTTTGTAGTTCTTGATATGGAAGAAGATTGGAACATACCTTTAATATTAGGAAGGCCTTTTCTAGCTACTAGTAGGACTTTAATAGATGTACACCAAGGTAAACTAATCTTAAGGGTGGAAGACGAACAAGTGGAGTTCAATGTTTTTAAAACAATGAAATGTCTATCTGAGTTGGATACTTGCTTTGAGATTAGCATCCTTGATGACAAAGTAGCAGAAACCTTAGAAGAAAACTACCCTATCTCACCCCTAGAAAATTCTTTAGTCAACTCTAGGATTATGGACGCTGAATTTGAGAGGGTAGATGAACAACAATTGAAGCCTTATGTGTTTGGTGGATTAAAGGATAAAATGGCTTGGATTTTCCTAGATGATCAAGATTGAAGGATACGAAAAGTCGAGCTTACGACTCTAATAAAGCGCTTCTTGGGAGGCAACCCAAGCTCTTTAATTTAGTTTTGAGTTTTGTTTTGAATTTATTTTAGATTTTCGTTTAATGTGTTAAGTTGTGATAACTTTGATTTGGTTTGATACGTTAGTTGTTTATGTTTCACCCATTATTTATGTTATGCACTCTAAATTGGCCAAGCATGGCACACAGTTTGTTTTCTTTTGGATTAGATTCCCGATGACTATTGGATACAACAAACAATATGCATGCCTTCACAAGATTATCTCCACATAAATGTTGCGCACGAAAGGTAATGTGATTGTTCTCTCTACACATTGAGGACAATGATCATCTCTAATGTTGGGGATAAGGAATATTTTCTTATGGTCAAATTGTTTTTGTGCTTTGAATTATCTCTTTAAAAGCTTTTGGGTGAAATTGTTTTAGGTATGTTGCTCATACATAAGTCAATGATAAGATCATGATATTGAATTTGTAACATTGAGATTTTTATTAACTTTCGCGTAATGTGAAGATGATAGTAGATGACAATTGCATTCAGTTATGAATCTCTGTGTGGAATGGGTTTGATTGGCAGGTTGGGATAATGCGGAGAACTTAGAGACGTTTCGTATTGGGGGTTGTATAGGGCAAATTAAACATTTGTTGTGGAAAATTAGGCATAAACTCTAGAACTCATTTGATAACCACTTGAGGCGAAATCCTAGAATTTGCATTACTTAGGATATGATTTAGGCAATTTTCTTTGGAACGATTGAGCCTTTCAAGCCAACCTATATTATTTTATCCCTAGTCAAACCTTTGAGCCTGTACATACACTTGGTAAGCCTTATTTTTTTTTTTTTTTTTTTTTTTTTGTTGTTGTAAACCTACTATATCTCACCTTGACGATGAAGCCTAAAATACTTTCCGACCCATCTTATTGTGAGAGACTTAATTTAGGGTGACCTTATAAGAAAAAAATCATGAAAAGAACTGTGGTAGAAGAAAATGAATAATTTTTTTGGACCATAACCTGAGTATGTGTAATGAGATAGGTTGGGGGTTGCGAAAAAAAAAAATGATGATAGTAGAAGCAAGATGGGGTAGACGAGTTTTGTTTTGAGTTACTATCTTCCTTAAAAAAGAAAAAAAGAAAAAAAAATTTGCAAAAAAATAGGAAGAAGTAACTGGGGAAAAGAAGTTGAAATGAGGTACATTACATGAGGGTTTGTGCTAATGTTGGAAGGAAGAGTTCAATCAATGTGAAAGGGTAAAGGGTGAATAAGAAGGGAAGCAAGAAAGAGATTGTTCATGGTCATTTACTGTAAAATATTAAGTCTCTTATATTTTGTTAAAAATTCCTTTCCATTCTTTCATAAACCATTATCCTAGCCTAACGTTACAGCCATGAAAAAGACCTAATGATCCGAGGTAGTGATTGGATTCTACATTAGTGAAGAGTGGTTTGAAAAGTGAGCTTATGGAGTTTGATTGCATATTTGTTTTATTTTCGTACTTTGCCTATGGAAGCTATGCATAAAATCATATGGGCTTTTGGATGAATGGTTTGTGAATGATTATGAGAGAGTCAATAACAAAAGTGTAGTTGAAATTCACTTATTCTTTGCATTTGCATGTAGTTAATTATTCGATTTGTTCACATTGACACAATTTTTGAGACGATTATATGTATGAATCCTAAAATGTTTGTTTGAGTCTTTAGTTTTGAGTCTAGGTGAGGTTAGGTTAGGATGTTTGTGGGTATCATCACTGGAAACCCTCACGAGACTATAACTCATCCAACTAGGGCCGCCTAGGGGTTTAAAGGCTTGTTGCATATGCTAAATGCAACCGTGACAATCTACAGAAGTGATTTAGGATAGTTTAGATATAGACTTTATTTTGTTTGTGTTTTCAAGCTAAAGGACTTGTTCTATCGCTTAGCTTGCTAGGGACTAGCAAGAATCTGGTTGGGGGTTGTGATAAGAGCTTGAAATACACATTTAGTTAGTGGTTTTCGGGGGATTAATTGTGGGAAATTAGGCTTAATTTGGTAAAGTTGCTTAATATTTTCATAATTGCCTTTTACAGGATCACGGGTATTTTTTAGTGTTTTTCAGGTCACTGGTGCTTAAATGTTATGCTCGGTGAAGAATCATGTTGGAAATGGAATGAGTGACGAGTGGAAACAAACGGATCAAGAATCTGAGTTGAATTGAAGAAGTTATGGAAGTTGAAGTAAAGAGAAGATTCTAGATTACGTTCTAGCTTGTGCATGCCTCGGTATTTTGAGAATATCTTGAGCTGTAGAACTCAGATTAAGACGATTCTTGGACCGTTGGAAAGCTGATTCAAAGGGATACATTTCAAATGTAACTTTTCCAAATTCCATCTTTATTGAGTTCAAAAATCAACATCTTTAAAGAACAGTGGAATGATGCGGGAAAAGGGCAGCAGCTACTGTGCCGCGGCACACTTTTTCCAGTAGCTACTGTGCCGCAGCATAGTTTCGCGGCACAGTCACGGAAGTCACTAGTTTGTTATCTATTTTTAGCCAGAAGAATAGGGTTAAGGGTTCCAAATCAAATAGAATTAAGGAAAAACAAACCCTACTCTTGTGGGATATAAATAGAAGTCTTTTAGCATTATTTAGGGGATTTCTTTGGTGAGAAGAAAGGGAGAAAAATCTGGAGAGAAGAGAAGTAACAGAAATTCTGGAGCTTTGATTCACAATATAGAGAAGTTTTCCTTATTCTTTTCTTGTAAACTCATGATGAATGTTTTAATAAAGATGATTGTTTCTTTCATGTTTATTATGAACTAATTTTATTCTCTAGGGCTAAGATGTAGCTCAATCTCTTAATTATGTATTGATCTTTGATTGTTAATTTGTATTAAGAATTCTTCCTAAGTTTTACTATTATTCCTAATGCTTTTGATTCTTAAGGACCCCAGAATTGAATGAACCAATGGACTAAGTTGAGATCGAGAGATGATACTTAGTTGGTCTACGATAGTAAAACCATAGGTTGAGCAAACGCTAGAGATATGTTACCGCGACTTGTGAGGTTTTGGTAAACTCCATAGAGCGTAATGATCCCCAATCACTTAAATCTGATTAGAGATAATTCGGGTTAGTAATTAGGGGTTGATTTGATCATTGCTCGAGAGAAAGTTATCAGAAATTTAGGGAGTTTGACCTGTAGGAAGAGCTTAATAAAATTCGCATAAGAGATCGATACATATGAATAAGAGTTGGTGTGAAGTCTATGCCCTAGGTCTAGTCATCTTGTTTTTACCCAAAGGTTTATTTTAATTGTTCTCTCTTCAGTTTTCTTTTTAAATTCAATTGTTTATTTAATTTAGGTTTTCCTTGATAAAATTTGGATTGATCAAATAGTAATAGGATAGTTTAATTGGTAATTGATAATAGTAATTCCCTTGGGTTCGATATCCGTATTTTATACACTTTATTACTTGCACGATTTCGTACACTTGTGAAAAATCAACAACAATGACAACCTAAAACACAACGGATCGATTCTATATGTGCTTATTCAACAACATATTATGTAGATATTACATACAAGCAAAACAAAATGTAAAGAAGAGGTACATAGGTTTTATTTTCTGACCACTAAATTACAGTCAGGTTTTAGTTTCTGACCACTAAATTACAGTCTATATAGTGTTCTGATCAAAGAGCAAGAGACATCACCTCATCCATTTTCCATAGGCCTTCCTCATACTTGTACCACCTTAGAAAGCCCTCATCACTTTAGGTACGCTGGCCCATGATGCATAAGTGCTCAGTATATGTTAAGAACTCACGTAATCGAGCAACCTTCTGCAAGATAATTTTATCTAGCTTCTTAATAATTTTGTTGGGCGTCGATGGAGGAAGCAATGGACCTTCTATAAGAAGGCAATGTGATATGTTAAAGACTTCCAGGTTTGGTAGGTCATCCAATATAAGCATTAGGGCATCCTTAACTATCATTGAGCATCTCAAGCTCAAAACCTTCAAGTTTGGAAGAAATTTGGCTATCATAGAAGCAAAGAGAACGTCAAAAGGACCCATGAAATTGAGTTCACTGAAGTTCTTGCAATTTAGGGTTATTTCCTCTATAAGATAAGGGGGATTTGCTATACTAGGAATTGTCAAGGATTCAAGAAATCTCCATGTACAAATGGCCTTGCAAATTACATCTTTCTTTATTCTGNACTTTCTTTCTCAATTGGTCCCCCGAGTAGGTAATCCCCACTTCAATCCACCTTCCGACTGCCTGAATTATTTTATGCAAGAATGCAAAGTTTATCAAATGGTGGCAGACTCCATAATCCTAAATATCGAACTACTTTCCACTAATGAGGACTAGACAAAGATAAGAATCAGCAAGTCTTTATAAGCTTGTAATGCTAGGCTCGGGAAGTGGGTTCCAAGAAAAAGGATAGGAAATACAAAGTAAGAGAACTCGGTTTTCCTCATGCAAACACTCAAATCAAATCGAACTCCACTGCTTCTCAACCACCAATCAATGTATCCACTAATTTACTCCCCTCAAACTTGTATCTTTTTATTTCTGATACCATAAATGTGCGGCCGGGAAGTGCGTCTAAAGTGTACGTGGCATTGTTAAACCAGAGGTCGCCAAGTACTGCTAGATAGTTTTTAAGGCGATTACTGGTTTCCAGTCGAGATACCCTTAAACTTGGCAAAATAATATTTTTTTTTTTTGGAAATTAATAACAAATCAGTTGAATTGAGGTGAACTACCTCATTTGTTTTTATTGTCCTTCTCACGACCCCCAAACTATTCTTTTAGTTAATTCGTACAACTCTTCCCTTTCTTTATGTTTGCATTAGGATTGAATTCTCCTTAGGGTACGACAGAGTGTTTAGGGTACAAGGATCGGACAATTTTTGGTTAGCCAAGAAAAATAAAGCAATAATGATTCATACGGCTCAAACGAGTGACTAGGGACAATTTCATTCCTGGGTCGGCTAGAAAGGCTCAAACGTTCCAAAAAGAATGCCTAAATCATCTCCTCAACCATGTCTAATCCTAGAATTTCGCCTCAAGCACTTCTCTACTAGGTTCTAGAGTCCACCAACATTATCAAAACTTTACCTAAGTACATAAAATGAATCTAAGCATGCCAAAAAAAATGAAAATGATGGTTGAACCACTCAACAAACCTCAATCAAAATTTCAGTCAATAAACCTAAACTTGAAACAATGCTTAACATTTCTCAACAATAAAAAGGCAACAATCCAATTCGCATCATTGATTTATATAATTCATCATCGGCAAAAACAATCAAACCAAAGTAAAATAAACAAAATAAAAAGTTTTCAAATTTTCCTACCCCCAAACAAAAGATGATATTGTCCCCAATGTCCCATTACGCATCAATTAGGAATAGAAAAGACAAAAATAACAAAGGTACGAGATAGTTCCTTGATTAATCCGTGAAGTTTCGCTCCACAGTGCACACCCGATCTGTGACCTTTTCATCACCCAACATCTGTCAAAACAATTGAAACTGTGGTGTCCACTAGGTTAGAAAAATTTACAAACTAATATGAAAGTATTACAACCTAATCTCATCCTTGCACAAACTACAAATTACAAGAAAATGAAATAACTAAAACAACTACCACAACCCAAAACAAAATATAAACCAAGTTTAATGTTTGAAATGAAAAAAAAAATCAACTAAAAACAAATAAAATAAAGAAAAATAAAACAGGTGTTCCAGTGCTCATTCTTCGCCTCCCTCTTCTTCCTCTTCTGCCTCTTCTTCCTCTTCCGACTTTGAGCCCATCCACTCATTTGAATCCCAGTCGGCCCATTGGAATCCTAAAGTGTCAACGTTGAGCTTGTTAAAGCTACTCTTCTGCATATCGTAAATTATGTGGGTCTGCTCAGCCAACCATTCCTAAAGTTTTTCTATACGTTTCATCATACCCATCATCTGCTGTATCATCTCCTTCTGTGTAGCTATGGAGCTTGAGGATGTGACAGGGCCTTGTGTGGTTCTCTACCGTTTTGTTCCTGCCCTTGGTTGCTCAGCTTCTAGACGTTCAAGATGCTTATAAAAATAATCTGAATCGAGGATAGGGGTAGCATGAATACGTTGCTCATCACCTTCCACCTTGGCTCCAGCTTTAACGCACAAGGCTGTAATGAGATGTGGGAAAGAATAACTTGATCGCCCTGGTTTGGCGGCATGATGAATGTTGTTAAAGATAATGCATCCACATTTATACTCTTTCCTGTGGCAATAGCATAAAGCAATAATGCCTTCTCGTAAGTTACAGTGCTATAATGCGTTTCCAGCATCAACCTCGCACTAACAAAATATTGCCACAATCGAGCCATCAGTGTCAAAGAAGTTCCCTTAATGGTCTTCTTTTGTTTCTTCGACACTGACCAAGTTGCATCCAATTTTTGTAATGACCGAAAGAATGATACTATCCTGAAACTGTGTCCCCCTAAACCTTCCGTACTCATCCTGATCAAACCTAGGTAGGTTATAAAACTCATTGATCACATCTTCTGTAAATGGTACATCAATCCCTCTCACAAATGCAGTACCCTCTTCACAATCCGGGAGGTTGGCATAAAACTCCCTTACTAGTGGCTCTACAGCTGGTTGTGCAGGAGCACTCATAAACAGTTCCCATCGTCTCCCTCGACTCTAGTCCAATGCTTGACTCGCAGTCAATCCATGCTCAGGAATAAAGCCCTTATCTTTTCTTTGGATAGCCCTTTGATATCTTTTCTGGGCCTCTTCATTCACAAAGCGGCTGTCCACTTTCTTTCCTTTTCCCTTGTCCTTGTATGGAACCTTAACTTTGGGTGCCATTTTCTATAATTCAACTCACAGTGCAACCCAAAAATTCAAGCCTAGGTTCCCCACAACAACCAATTCAAACCTGAAAAAGAAAATTGAAAATACTTCCAAAAATTCATAATCAGACCCCCAAACTACGATTTCTCCAAATTCAACAACACACTCCAAAACTCAACACCCACACTCCTCAATATCACAACATACATAATCAACCCTTCCTCAACAAAATCGAACTCACAATCACCCAAAAATTCGCAACTCAACCAATAATCAATTTTTTTGATCTACAACTTAAAACTTGAAATTGTGTGAAAATGAGTTTAAGGAACTTGAGATCTTACCAATACGAATGATTATTTGCCACCAATTTACCCAGAATCAGCCCAGATTGGAAAGCCCTAAATTTCTTGAACCTGAGATTTTCGTGAAATTTTCAAAAAATTTGTTGTTGAAATGAGTTGTTTTGGTGTTTATGAGGGTTAAGGAGTGAGAACTTTGGTTGGGACAACACTTGGAAGGCAAAGGATTGAAATTGGAAAATTTTTCTCTCAAAAGGATATGAAAAGTCGCGTGAAAAATGAAAACTCAAAGTGAGTATTTATAGAAAACAATCTTCATCGCGGCGAAGTTCTTCGTTCATGGAACCCTAATTTGAAACCCAAGTTTCGCCGCGACGAAGCAAAATACTTCATAGGGGCAAAAAATCACAGTGGCTAATCGCCTTGGCGAAGTAAAAATCTTCGCCGTGGCGAAATTGCCTTAGAGGAATTTCGTCCAACCTGCTTCGCCGCGGCGAAGAAAAATTCTTCGCCGAGGCCAAAAATTACAGTAGCTACAACATATTTTCAGGTTGCTTCGCCCCGGCGAAGAACAATCTTCACCGCGGCGAAGTCTAGGACTTTTCAAAACTTATTTTTTTACACAATGTGCTTCGCCACGGTAAAGAATACTTTTTCACCCCGGCGAAGTCTGGAGCATTTTCTTTCCTTGCATTAGCTGAAAACTTCACCTGAAACACCCAAAAACACACAAATTAAAAAGAATCAAACACATTCAAAGACACTGAATAAAAAAAAAAAAAAAAATAGAAGAACGAAAATTAAAACACTTGGGTTGCCTCCCAAGAAGCGCTTGTTTATAGTCGGTAAGCTCGACTCTCTTAATTTTTCACGTCGGAATGTCAAGCTGTATTGGGATGGATTTGCAACTCATCACCCCATCAATGTATGGCTTCAATCTCTATCCATTGACTGTAAAAGTACCCTTTTCTTCATGTGTAACTTCTACTGCTCCGGATGAGTGAATTCTTGTAATCGTGAATGGTCTGGACCATCTAAACTTAAGTTTTCCGGGGAATAGCCTAAGTCTAGAATTGAATAACAACACTTTTTGCCCCACTTCAAAATCCTTCTTCCTGATATGCTTGTCATGCCACCTTTTTGTCTTCTCCTTGTAAATTCGAGCATTTTCATATGCTTCGAGACGAAACTCATCGAGTTCATCCAAAGTCAGCTTCCTTTCCTCCCCAGTAGCTCTTAAATCCATATTTAGCTGCTTGACTGCCCAGTATGCTTTATGCTAGAGTTCCATCGGTAAGTGACATACTTTCCCATAAACCATTGTAAATTGGGACATAACAATTGGATTCTTAAATGCAGTTCGGTAGGCCCATAATGCATCATCCAATTTTCGTGACCAATCCTTCCTAGATGCATTAACTGTCTTTTCTAAAATGCCTTTAAGCTTTCTATTAGATAGTTCCACTTGCCCGCTCGTTTGTGGATGGTAAGGTGTTGCAACTCTATGAGTCACTCCATACTTACCCAACAGTGCATCCAATTGCCTATTGCAAAAGTGGGAACCTCTATCACTAATAATTGCCCGTGGTACCCCAAACCTTGAGAAAATATGCTTTCTCACAAACTTAATCACTACCTTAGCATCATTAGTCGGCAATGCAACTGCTTCTACCCATTTTGACACGTAATCCACCGCTACCAAGATATATGTATTCCCAAAAGAATTTGGGAAGGGACCTATGAAATCAATCCCCCACACATCAAAAAGCTCAACCACAATGATGTTGTTCAACGGCATCTCATCTCTTTTTGAAATATTACCACTCCGTTGACACTGGTCGCACTCTTGAATCATCCAAAAAGAATCTTTAAAGAGGGTTGGCCAATAAAACCCCGATTGTAGAACCTTGGCTGCTGTCCTAGTTCCTCCAAAATGGCCACATACTTCACTCTCATGACAATGCCGTAGAATGCTTTTCATCTCCTCCTCCAAGACACATCTCCGTATCACTTGGTCAGCATAGTGTCTGTATAACAATGCTCTTCCCAAAAGTAGTACTTCAAATATGAGAAGAATTTTCTCTTTTGTTGGAACGTCATACCACTTGGGAGCACCCTTGATGACAAATAATATGCAAAATCTGTATACCATGGTGCTTCATCCACTCTCATCAACTTCTCATCCAGAAAGGTTTCTCTAATTGGGATTTCCTCCACATTTCCCTGAAGTGGTCTCTCAATTCTCGACAATTGATCTACCACCACATTTTCTAACCCTTTCTTATCGCGAATTTCTAACTCAAACTTCTTAAGCAATAGATCCATCTTATGAGCAGAGGTTTCACTTCTTGCTTTGCCAATAAGTGCCTGAGTGCCGAATGGTCCATGTAAACGATCACCTTTGCACCTAACAAATATGAACAAAATTTATCAAAAGCAAAAACCACAGCCAACAATTCTTTTTCAGTGGTGGTGTAATTCAATTGTGCATCAGTGAGTGTTTTGCTAGCATATTAAATTTACATGAAACACTTTGTTCTTTCGCTGTTCTAACACTACCCCTAAAGCAAAATCACTAGCATCACACATTAATTCAAATGGCAGTCCCCAATTGGGAACTGCAATAATTGGTGCAGATACTAATAATTTTTTAAGAGTTAGAAAGGCATGCATGCTTTCATCATTAAGTCAAACACAACATCTTTATTCAATAAATTGTAAAGGGGTTTAGAAATCTTAGAAAAATCCTTGATGAATTGTCTATAAAACCCCGCATGCCCCAAGAAACTTCAAACCGCTTTGACATTCGATGGTGGTGGCAGCTTCTCAATCACTTCTGTCTTTGCTTGATCAACTTTTATTCTGTCCTTTGAAATCCTATGGCCGAGCACTATTCCCTCATGGACCATGAAGTGACACTTCTCCCAATTGAGCACTAAGTTCGTCTCCTTACATCATTGCAAAACAAGAGAAAGATTAGTTAGACAACTATCAAAAGACAAACCAAAAACTGAGAAGTCATCCATGAAGACTTCTATGAACCATTCCACCATGTCTCCAAAGATCGACATCATGCATCTCTGGATTGTTGCTGGTGCATTGCATAACCCAAAAGGCATCCTTCGGTAAGCAAAGGTGCCATAGGGGCAAGTAAAGGTCGTCTTCTCTTGATCCTCAGGAACGATGGCAATCTGGTTGTATCTTGAATACCCATCCAGAAAACAGTAATAGGCATGTCCTACCAACCTCTCTAACATCTGATCAATGAAAGGTAGTGGAAAATGATCCTTCCTTGTCGCCTCATTCAATTTCCAGTAATCAATGCACACTCTCCAGCCCGTTACCGTCCTAGTTGGTATCAGTTCGTTACTCTCATTCCTTACTATCGTGATACCTCCCTTCTTTGGAACCACTTGTACCGGGCTCACCCATGGACTGTCGGAAATAGGATAGATAATCCCTGCATCTAAGAGTTTCACCACCTCCTTTCTTACCACTTCCTTCATCGAAGGATTCAATCTTCGTTATGGTTTCACCCTAGGCTTAATATCATCCTCCATGAGTATCTTATGCATGCAAAATGATGGCGAGATGCCTCTAATATTTGAAATCATCCATCCAATTGCTAGTCTATGTTCCCTTAACACCCTAATTAACCATTCTTCCTCCAATTTACTCAATCCTGAACTAATGATCATTGGGAAGGTTTCTGAGTCCCCAAGATATACATATTTGAGGTGGGAAGGTAAAGGTTTCAACTCAAGCTTTGGAGGTTCCTCATTTTTCTCATTTTCCTTCTCTTTTTCAAAACCAAACTCCTCAAATTCTAAATCTTGACTTTCATCAATTGATTGAAGTGGTTCTAACAACCTAGCACATTCATTACTCGCCGACTTATCTACCTCAACTATTTTTGATTTGGCTATACACGTTTCTAGAGGTAATTGTGGGGTATTTTCTTCAATAGATTCTACAACCAATTTATCCACCACATCGACACTAAAGCACGAATCCGATTCGGATGGAAACTTCATCCCCTCAAAGACATTGAAAGTTACTGTTTCATCTTGAACTCTCAATAGTAACTTTCCTTCTTGCACATCTATTAGTGCTCTCCCCGTGGCCAAGAATGGTCGGCACAAAATAAGAGGAATTTCCTTATCCTCTTCCATATCCAGAGCCACAAAATCAGCTGGAAAAATCATCTTATCCACCTTCACCAACACATCTTCCACTATCCCCCTCGGATGTTTTATGGACCTATCCGCTAGTTGCAACGACATGGTGGTTGGCTTCACTTCACCAATTCCAAATCTCCTGAAAACAGAAAAGAGCATTAAATTAATGCTAGCACCTAAATCACATAAAACACGATCAAACATAATATCTCCTATGATGCAAGGAATAGTAAAACTCCTTGGATCTTTGAGCTTCGGGGGTAACTTCTTCTGGAGAATGGCACTGCACTCCTCCGTAAGCATCACCGTTTCCTCATCTTCTAACTTCCTTTTGTTCGATAGGATTTCCTTAAGGAACTTCACATAGCTCGACATCTGCTGCAATGCATCTGCAAAAGGAATGTTAATATGCAATTTTTTTAAAATTTCAATAAATTTTGAAAACTTCTTATCCTGATTCTTTTTCTTTAGTCTCTAAGGAAAAGGCACGGGTGGAGTGTGATGTGCCAACTCTGGTGGTATCTCGAGGAATGGCAATTTCTCCTCCTTCTTTTGCCTTTCATCCTTCTTCTTGTTCTCTTCCTCCAAACCGCTTGGTTTCTCATCAACTACAATCTCTTCACCAACTTCCTCTTCAGATTCTTCCTTTCCAGATTCTTTCTTTCCAGCTTGTTCAAACTTTTCCAAAAATGTCCCACTCCTCAAAATTATGGCATTTGCTTGCTCACGTGGGTCAGTCACTGTGTTGCTTGGTAAGGAACCCTGCGGTCTCTGATGAGAATGCAAAATGCCATATTTACCCCCCTTAATGTTTAGTATTTTATACGTATTTTTTGCCTAAATGTACTCATTATTATTCTATTTTGATTTAGGATGCAAATGGGGGCGTTAATTGCAAAACGAAACTAATTAAGTGAATTCGGACAGTTTTAACATTGTTTCGTAATCTGGGCATAACTCTCTCATCCGAGCTCTGATTGAGATGATTCAAAATTCTGTGGAACCATAAGAAATATATCTACAACTTTCATGTTTTGAGTTTGGAGAGATACTCACTTAATCAAGGTTGTAATCGGGCTTGAAGTTGACACACCTGCACTGCTGGCATCCTAGAGCATTCTGCCTTGTCATGCAAATCAATTGGGCAGTTTATTATTGGAAGATTTGAAGACATGTGGCACGCAAGTTACAGCTCAGAATCACCACTTTCCTATTTTATTTTAGGACTTTATCTTATTTTCAATTAATTAGAATCAAATTAGGATTAATGTTATTTTAGGATATTAGAATATTTCTTTTAGGAGATTTAGTGGAATTCAAATACTTAAACTGGATATTTTTTTAAGGAGATCAGATTAGGTTTTTGGGAGACACACACGCCTCTCTCTAGTCTTCTCTGTAACTTTTCCTTTGGAATTTTCGTGATGGCCATGAGAGGCTAATTTTTATAACTTGGTCGAAGGAAACGGAGACCTCGGAATCAATAACTGTGAGATCTAATCCGTTTTATTTCAGTGTTCAATTTTATGCTTTGAGTATTGGATGTTCTTCTATGCTTATTTTCATGATTGTTTCATTTAATTGCTAGGAGGCCTACTAGGTTATTATTTGTTACAATCTACTGCTAAGTTAGATATCAAATCCGTAATTGTTTGATCCCTCTAACTTGTGAAGCAATTAGGGTTATTAATTTGTTGTGTCAGGAATTAGTAATCTTAAGAGGAACACTCGACTAAATTAAATACAACCGCTTGAGTTTGTGTTGTTTAGCTTCATTGATCTCTCTAATTCTTAAGGCTACCATTAGACTAAATCTTTAGCGCTTGTCTAGGGTTGTTTAATGGTAAGATTAATTAAGATCGTGTGTTTCCTAATTAATTACAATTAAGGAGAGATGGGAAAATAGTTCCAATGGTGAATATTCAAAGTAAGAATTGATTTACTTTTGCATCAATGATCAATTGTAAGATTCCGATGGTGGATGTTGACGGAGACCAAGTTTCGTTATATTAATTGATTTCGAATTGAATTGTTTTTGTTTTTGGCTAAGATTGTTTTCTGTTTTACTCAAAACCCCCCAGCCTTATTCACATCATCGAAAATTCGGCTAGACACTCTTCGTGGGATCGACCCTTGCTTACCCTATTTACAGTTCAGTAGTTAGGTTAGGAAGGTTTTTAATCTTGGTTGCCTACGACAGCACACCAGATTTTGGCGCCGTTGCCGAGGAGATTTCTAGTTGATTTTTTTGTTTTTGTGTTTTTGTGATTTTTTATTGCGTTTTTGTTTTTTGTTTTTTTTTTTTTTTGCAGAAAAAAAATGCGAACAGTAGTACTGTTCCAGATGAACAGTAGTACTATTCAGAAGGAAAAATTTTGGCTGAGTTAGGAGTGCTGCGAGTACCCGTTTCGAAGAAAATGAAATTCTGAGCAACACTGGAAAATTTCTAGCCCCACCCTCTTGAGGCCAAATTCGAATGTTCTGATAGGGTTTTTGGCCATTTTCGTGTTTTTGGCCATTTTATTTAATTTTTTTTTATTTTCTAGTTAGTTTTCATTTTTTGTCATTTATTCTAATTCTTTTATGAGGTTTTTTGTTTTATGACCAGGTCCTCTCATCTTGGTGATTTAACATTCGACCCAGAAATTGAGAGCACTTTGCGCAGGTCAAGGAAGGAAGCTCGGAGAAATTCTGAAGAAAGCAACTTGGCTCTTGATTCCCAATTTGCTAGCAACTCTAATTTAGAAAAGGAGGACGTCATGGCTGGAAATTGAACTTTGAAAGAGCTTGCTGCCCCTGAATTGAATCAAGCACCTTTATGCATAACATTTCCTATTTTAGATGCTGCCACTACTTTTGAATTAAAATCTGGACTAATACATCTCTTGCCCACTTTTCATGGTCTTGCAGGTGAAGATCCTCACAAGCATCTAAAGGAGCTTCATGTGGTTTGCACGAGTATAAAACCTACGGGGGTGACCGACGAGCAAATTAAATTAAAAGCTTTCCCGTTTTCTTTGAAGGATTCAGCTAAGGATTAACTTTATTATCTACCCTCCGGAACTATAACCACATGGAACAAGATGAAGAGATTATTTCTGGAGAAATATTTCCCAGCTTCAAGGGCAGCCAACATCTGAAAAGAAATTTGTGGTGTAAGGCAGCATAACGGAGAGACCCTACATGAATACTAGGAACGCTTTAAGAAATTGTGTGCAAGCTGCCCCCATCATCAAATTAGTGAGCAGTTACTTATCTAGTATTTCTATGAGGGCCTTACATACACTGATAGGAGCATGATTGATGCTGCAAATGAAGGAGCTTTGGTGGATAAGACTCGTGAGGCCGCGAGAAACTTGATTGCAAATATGGTGGCCAATTCTCAATAGTTTGGTAGTAGGTTTGACCTTCCATCTAGGCGTGATAATGAGGTAAATATTTCTTACCTAGAACAACAAATCTCGAGTCTAACTTCTCTTGTTCATTAAATGGTTGTAGGTAACATGCAAACAGTGAAGGCTTGTGGAATTTGTTCGGTAGTAGGGCATCCAACTGATATGTGCCTAACTCTTCAAGAGGAGCCTGTTGAGCAAGTGAATGCAGCAGGTGGTTTTCCTAGACAACCGCAAAGGAATTATGATCTTTATTCGAGCACATATAACTCTTGATGGAGGGATCACCCTAATCTTGGCTATGGGAATCCACAAGTGAATCAGCCCCACCATCAAAACTGCCCAAATTACCAATAGTACAAGTAGCCATACCCCCCTAGACAACAATCGGACCAAACTGCTAATTCTGGTATGTCTTTAGAAGATATTGTTAAGTCTCTTGCTACTAATACTTTGCAATTTCAACAGGAGACGAGGGCCAGTGTTCAAAGTTTGGAGAATCAGATAGGGCAGATGGCAACCGCAATCAGTAAGCTGGAGGCACAAAGTTCCAACAACAACCAATTCAAACCTGAAAAAGAAAATTGAAATACTTCCAAAAATTCATAATCAGACCCCCAAACTACGATTTCTCCAAATTCAACAACACACTCCAAAACTCAACACCCACACTCCTCAATATCACAACATACATAATCAACCCTTCCTCAACAAAATCGAACTCACAATCACCCAAAATTCGCAACTCAACCAATAATCAATTTTTTTGACTACAACTTAAAACTTGAAATTGGTGAAAATGAGTTTAGGAACTTGAGATCTTACCAATACGATGATTATTGCCACCAATTTACCCAGAATCAGCCCAGATTGGAAAGCCCTAATTTCTTGAACCTGAGATTTTCGTGAAATTTTCAAAAAATTTGTTGTTGAAATGAGTTGTTTGGTGTTTATGAGGGTTAAGGAGTGGAACTTTGGTTGGGACAACACTTGGAAGGCAAAGGATTGAAATTGGAAAATTTTTCTCTCAAAAGGATATGAAAAGTCGCGTGAAAAATGAAAACTCAAAGTGAGTATTTATAGAAACAATCTTCATCGCGGCGAAGTTCTTCGTTCTGGAACCCTAATTTGAAACCCAAGTTTCGCCGCGACGAAGCAAAATACTTCATAGGCCAAAAAATCACAGTGGCTAATCGCCTTGGCGAAGTAAAAATCTTCGCCGTGGCGAAATTGCCTTAGAGGAATTGTCCAACCTGCTTCGCCGCGCGAAGAAAAATTCTTCGCCGAGGCCAAAAATTACAGTAGCTACAACATATTTTCAGGTTGCTTCGCCCGGCGAAGAACAATCTTCACCGCGGCGAAGTCTAGGACTTTTCAAAACTATTTTTTTTACACAATGTGCTTCGCCACGGTAAAGAATACTTTTTCACCCCGGCGAAGTCTGAGCATTTTCTTTCCTTGCATTAGCTGAAAACTTCACTGAAACACCCAAAAACACACAAATTAAAAAGAATCAAACACATTCAAAGACACTGAATAAAAAAAAAAAAAGAAGAACGAAAATTAACACTTGGGTTGCTCCCAAGAGCTTGTTTATAGTCGGTAAGCTCGACTCTCTTATTTTTCACGTCGGAATGTCAAGTGTATTGGGATGGATTTGCAACTCATCACCCCATCAATGTATGGCTTCAATCTCTATCCATTGACTGTAAAAGTACCCTTTTCTTCATGTGTAACTTCTACTGCTCCGGATGAGTGAATTCTTGTATCGTGAATGGTCTGGACCATCTAAACTTAGTTTTCCGGGGAATAGCCTAAGTCTAGAATTGAAACAACACTTTTTGCCCCACTTCAAAATCCTTCTTCCTGATATGCTTGTCATGCCACCTTTTTGTCTTCTCCTTGTAAATTCGAGCATTTTCATATGCTTCGAGACGAAACTCATCGAGTTCATCCAAAGCAGCTTCCTTTCCTCCCCGTAGCTCTTAAATCCATATTTAGCTGCTGACTGCCCAGTATGCTTTATGCTAGAGTTCCATCGGTAAGTGACATACTTTCCCATAAACCATTGTAAATTGGGACATAACAATTGGACTTAAAGCAGTTCGGTAGCCCATAATGCATCATCCAATTTTCGTGACCAATCCTTCCTAGATGCATTAACTGTCTTTTCTAAAATGCCTTTAAGCTTTCTATTAGATAGTCCACTGCCCGCTCGTTTGTGGATGGTAGTGTTGCAACTCTATGAGTCACTCCTAACTTCCCAACAGTGCATCCAATTGCCTATTGCAAAGTGGGAACCTCTATCACTAATTTGCCCGTGGTACCCCAAACCTTGAGAAAATATGCTTTCTCACAAACTTAATCACTACCTTAGCATCATTAGTCGCAATGCAACTGCTTCTACCCATTTTGACACGTAATCCACCGCTACCAAGTATATGTATTCCCAAAGAATTTGGGAAGGGACCTATGAAATCAATCCCCCCACATCAAAAAGTCAACCACAATGATGTTGTTCAACGGCATCTCATCTCTTTTGAAATATACCACTCCGTTGACACTGGTCGCACTCTTGAATCATCCAAAAAGAATCTTTAAAGAGGGTTGGCCAATAAAACCCCGATTGTAGAACCTTGGCTGCTGTCCTAGTTCTCCAAAATGGCCACATACTTCACTCTCATGACAATGCCGTAGAATGCTTTTCATCTCCTCCTCCAAGACACATCTCCGTATCACTTGGTCATAGTGTCTGTATAACAATGCTCTTCCCAAAAGTATTACTCAAATATGAGAAGAATTTTCTCTTTTGTTGGAACTCATACCACTTGGAGCACCCTGATGACAAATAATATGCAAAATCTGTTACCTGGTGCTTCATCCCTCTCATCAACTTCTCATCCAGAAAGGTTTCTCTATTGGGATTTCCTCCACATTTCCCTGAGTGGTCTCTCAATCTCGACAATTGATCTCCACCACATTTTCTAACCCTTTCTTATCGCGAATTTCTAACTCAAACTTCTTAACAATAGATCCATCTTATGAGCAGAGGTTTCACTCTTGCTTTGCCAATAAGTGCCTGAGTGCCGAATGGTCCTGTAAACGATCACCTTTGCACCTAACAAATATGAACAAAATTATCAAAAGCAAAAACCACAGCCAACAATTCTTTTTCAGTGGTGGTGTAATTCAATTGTGCATCAGTGAGTGTTTTGCTAGCATATTAAATTTACATGAACACTTTGTTCTTTCGCTGTTCTAACACTACCCCTAAAGCAAAATCACTAGCATCACACATTAATTCAAATGGCAGTCCCCAATTGGAACTGCAATAATTGGTGCAGATACTAATAATTTTTTAAGAGTTAGAAAGGCATGCAGCTTTCATCATTAAGTCAAACACAACATCTTTATTCAATAAATTGTAAAGGGGTTTAGAAATCTTAAAAAATCCTTATGAATTGTCTAAAAACCCCGCATGCCCCAAGAAACTTCAAACCGCTTTGACATTCGATGGTGGTGGCAGCTTCTCAATCACTTCTGTCTTTGCTTGATCAACTTTTATTCTGTCCTTTGAAATCCTATGGCCGAGCACTATTCCCTCATGGACCATGAAGTGACACTTCTCCCAATTGAGCACAAGTTCGTCTCCTTACTCATTGCAAAACAAAGAAAGATTAGTTAGACAACTATCAAAAGACAAACCAAAAACTGAGAAGTCATCCATGAAGACTTCTATGAACCATTCCACCATGTCTCCAAAGATCGACATCATGCATCTCTGGATTGTTGCTGGTGCATGCATAACCCAAAAGGCATCCTTCGGTAAGCAAAGGTGCCATAGGGGCAAGTAAAGGTCGTCTTCTCTTGATCCTCAGGAACATGGCAATCTGGTTGTATCTTGAATACCCATCCAAAAACAGTAATAGGCATGTCCTACCAACCTCTCTAACATCTGATCAATGAAAGGTAGTGGAAAATGATCCTTCCTTGTCGCCTCATTCAATTTCCAGTAATCAATGCACACTCTCCACCCGTTACCGTCCTAGTTGGTATCAGTTCGTTACTCTCATTCCTTACTATCGTGATACCTCCCTTCTTTGGAACCACTTGAACCGGGCTCACCCATGGACTGTCGGAAAATAGGATAGTAATCCCTGCATCTAAGAGTTTCACCACCTCCTTTCTTACCACTTCCTTCACGAAGGATTCAATCTTCGTTATGGTTTCACCCTAGGCTTAATATCATCCTCCATGAGTACTTATGCATGCAAAATGATGGCGAGATGCCTCTATATTTGAAATCATCCATCCAATTGCTAGTCTATTCCCTTAACACCCTAATTAACCATTCTTCCTCCAATTTACTCAATCCTGAACAATGATCATTGGGAGTTTCTGAGTCCCCAAGATATACATATTTGAGGTGGGAAGGTAAAGGTTTCAACTCAAGCTTTGGAGGTTCCTCTTTTTTCTCATTTTCCTTCTCTTTTTCAAAACCAAACTCCTCAAATTCTAAATCTTGACTTTCATCATTGATTGAAGTGGTTCTAACAACCTAGCCATTCATTACTCGCCGACTTATCTACCTCCTATATTTTTGATTTGGCTATACACGTTTCTAGAGGTATTGTGGGTATTTTCTTCAATAGATTCTACAACCAATTTATCCACCACATCGACACTAAAGCACGAATCCGATTCGGATGGAAACTTCATCCCCTCAAAGACATTGAAAGTTACTGTTTCATCTTGAACTCTCAATAGTAACTTTCCTTCTTGCCCATCTATTAGTGCTCTCCCCGTGGCCAAGATGGTCGGCACAAAATAAGGAATTTCCTTATCCTCTTCCATATCCAGAGCCACAAAATCAGCTGGAAAAATCATCTTATCCACCTTCACCAACACATCTTCCACTATCCCCCTCGGATGTTTTATGGACCTATCCGCTGTTGCAACGACATGGTGGTTGGTTCACTTCACCAATTCCAAATCTCCTGAAAACAGAAAAGAGCATTAAATTAATGCTAGCACCTAAATCACATAAAACACGATCAACATAATATCTCCTATGATGCAAGGAATAGTAAAACTCCTTGGATCTTTGAGCTTCGGGGTAACTTCTTCTGGAGAATGGCACTGCCTCCTCCGTAAGCATCACCGTTTCCTCATCTTCTAACTTCCTTTTGTTCGATAGGATTTCCTTAAGGAACTTCACATAGCTCGACATCTGCTGCAAGGCATCTCAAAAGGAATGTTAATATGCAATTTTTTTAAAATTTCAATAAATTTTGAAAACTTCTTATCCTGATTCTTTTTCTTTAGTCTCTAGGAAAAGGCACGGGTGGAGTGTGATGTGCCAACTCTGTGTATCTCGAGGATGGCAATTTCTCCTCCTTCTTTTGCCTTTCATCCTTCTTCTTGTTCTCTTCCTCCAAACCGCTTGGTTTCTCATCAACTACAATCTCTTCCCACCAACTTCCTCTTCAGATCTTCCTTTCCAGATTCTTTCTTTCCACTTGTTCAAACTTTTCAAATGTCCCACTCCTCAAAATTATGGCATTTGCTTGCTCACGTGGGTCAGTCACTGTGTTGCTTGTAAGAACCCTGCGGTCTCTGATGAGAATGCAAAATGCCATATTTACCCCCCTTAATGTTAGTATTTTTTACGTATTTTTTGCCTAAATGTACTCAATTACTATTTTGATTTAGGATGCAAATGGGGCGTTAATTGCAAAACGAAACTAATTAAGTGAATTCGGACAGTTTTAACATTGTTTCGTAATCTGGGCATACTCTCTCATCCGAGCTCTGATTGAGATGATTCAAAATTCGTGGAACCATAAGAAATATATCTACAACTTTCATGTTTTGAGTTTGGAGAGATACTCACTTAATCAAGGTTGTAATCGGGCTTGAAGTTGACACACCTGCACTGCTGGCATCCTAAGCATTCTGCCTTGTCTGCAAATCAATTGGGCAGTTTATTATTGGAAGATTTGAAGACATGTGCACGCAAGTTACAGCTCAAATCACCACTTTCCTATTTTATTTTAGGACTTTATCTTATTTTCAATTAATTAGAACAAATTAGGATTAATGTTATTTTAGGATATTAGAATATTTCTTTTAGGAGATTTAGTGGAATTCAAATACTGAACTGGATATTTTTTTTAAGGAGATCAGATTAGGTTGGGGACACACCTCTCACTAGTCTTCTCGTAACTTTTCCTTTGGAATTTTCGTGATGCCATGAGAGGCTAATTTTTATAACTTGGTCGAAGGAAACGGTGGGGAGAACTCGGTTTTCCTCATGCAAACACTCAAATCAAATCGAACTCCGCTTCTTCTGCATCACCAATCAACGTATCCACTAATTTACACCCCTCAAACTTGTATCTTTCTTATTTCTGATACCATAAATGCGCGGGTCTAAGGTGTATGTGGCGTTGTTAAACCAGATGTCACCAAGTACTGCTAGGCAGTTTTTAAGGCGGTTACTGGTTTCTAGCCGAGATACCCTTAAACTTGGCCAAAGAAATATATATATATATATTTCTTTTGCCAAGTTTATATATATATTTTTTTTTATGAAAGAAAAATTTATACAATCGAGACAAATCCATTGAATTGAGGTGAACTACCTCTTTTATTTTTATTGCCCTTCTCACAACCCCCAAACTATTCTTTTAGTCAATTCGTACAACTCTTCCCTTTCTTTGTGTTTGCATTAGGATCGAATTCTCCTAAGGGTACGACAGAGTGTTTAGGGTACAAGGAGCAGACAATTTTTGGTTAGCCAAGAAAAATGAAGCAGTAATGATTCATATGGCTCAAACGGGTGACTAGGGACAATTTCATTCCTGGGTCAGCTAGAAAGGCTCAAACGTTCCAAAAAGAATGCCTAAATCATCTCCTCAACCATGTCTAATCCTGGAATTTCGCCTCAAGCACTTCTCTACTAGGTTCTAGAGTCCACCAACATTATCAAAACTTTACCTAAGTACATAAAATGAATATAAGCATGCCAAAAAAGCGAAAATAGTGGTTGAACCACTCAACAAACCTCAATCAAAATTCAGTCAATAAACCTAAACTTGAAGCAATGCTTAACATTTCTCAACAATAAAAACGCAACAATTCAATTCGCATCATTGATTTATACAATTCATCATCAGCAAAAACAATCAAACCAAAATACAATAAACAGAATCAAATTTTTTTTTTTTATTTTCCTACCCCCAAACAAAAGATGACATTGTCCCCAATGTCCCATTATGCATAAATTAGGAATAGAAAAATAAAAAAAACAAAGGTACGAGATAGTTCCCTGATTAATCCGTGATGTTTCGCTCCACAGTGCACACCCGATCGGTGACCTTTTCATCACCCAACATCTGTCAAAACAATTGAAACTGTGGTGTCCACTAGGTTAGAAAAATTTATAGACTAATATGAAAGTATTACAACCTAATCTCGTCCTTGCACAAACTAGAAATGAAAAGAAAAATAAAACAACGGAAATAACTACAACAATCCAAAACAAAAAAATAAACTGAGTTTAATGTTTGAAATGAAAAACAAAATCAATGAAAAACAATTAAAAATAAAGAAAAACAAAATAGGTGTTCCGGTGCTCATTCTTCGCCTCCCTCGTCTTCCTCTTCTTCCTCTTTTTCCTCTCCCGACTCTAAGCCCATCCACTCATCTGAATCCTAGTCAGCCCATTGGAATCCTGAAGTGTCAACGTTGAGCTTGTTAAAGCTATTCTTCTGCATCTCATACATCATCTGGGTCTGCTCAACCAACCAATCCTGACGTTTTGCCATCCGTTTCATCATACCCATCATCTATTGTATCATCTCCTTCTGTGTAGCTGTGGAGCTGGAGGATGTGACAGGGCCTTATGTGGTTCTCTGCCGTTTTGTTCTTGCCCTTGGTTGCTCAGCTTCTAGACGTTCAAGATGCTTCTGAAAATAATTTGAATCGAGGATAGGGACAGCATGAATACATTGCTCATCACCTTCCACCTTGGCTCCCGCTCTAATGCACAAGGCTGTAATGAGACGTGGGAAAGAATAACTTGATCGCCCTGGTTTAGCGGCATGTTGAATGTTGTTCAAGATAATTCGTCCCACATTTATACTCTTTCTTGTGGTAGTAGAATAAAGCAATAATGCTTTCTCGTAAGTTACCATGCTATAGTGCGTTTCCGGCATCAATCTCGCACTAAAAAAATATTGCCACAGTCGAGCCATCGATGTCAAAGAAGTTCCCTTAATGGTATTCTTTTGTTTCTTCGACACTGACCAAGTTGCATCTGGTTTTGCTATGACTGAAAGAATGATACTATCCTCAAACTGTGTCCCCGTAAATCTTCCGTACTCATTCGGATCAATCCCGGGTAGGTTGTAAAACTCATTGATCACATCTTCTGTAAACGACACATCAACCCCTCTCACAAATGCAAAACCCTCTTCACAATCCGGGAGGTTGGCATAAAACTCCCTTACTAGTGGCTCTATAGCCGGTTGTTTAGGAGCACTCATAAACAATTCCCATCGTCTCCCTCGACTCTAATCCAACGCCTGACTCGCAGTCAATCCACGCTCAGGAATAAAACCCTTATCTCTTCTTCGGATAGCCCCTTGATATCGTTTCTGGGCTTCTTCATTCACAAAGCGGCTGTCCACTTTCTTTCCTTTTCCCTTTCCTTTGTATGACAACTTAACTTTGGGTGCCATTTTCTATAATTTAACTCACAGCTCACCCCAAAAATTCAAGCCTAGGTTCCCCTTGGCAAACAATCCAAACCTGAAAAAGAAAATTGAAACACTTCCAACAATTCGCAATTAGACTCCCACACTACAATTTTCCCAAATTCAAGAAAACATCCCAAAACTCAAAACCCACACTCCTCAAAATCACAACATGCCCAATCAACCCTTCTTCAACAAAATCAAACTCACAAACACCCAAAAATTCGCAACTCAACCAATAATCAATTTTTCAGATCTACAGTTTAAAACTTGAAATTGTGCAAAAATGAGTTTAGGGAATTTCAGATCTTACCAATACGAAGGATTATTTGCCACCAATTTATCCAGATCAGCCCAGATTGGAAAGCCCCAAATTTATTGAATCTGAAATTTTCATGAAATTTTCAAAAAATTTGTTGTTGAAATGAGTTGTTTTGGTGTTTAGGAGGGTTAAGGAGTGAAAACTTTGGTTGGAAAAACACTTGGGAGGCAAAAGATTGAAATTGGAAAATTTTTCTTTGAAATGTATTTGAAAAATCGCGTGGAAAATGAAAAGCCAACGTAAGTATATATAGAAAATAGGCTTCGCCGCGGCGAAGTTCTTCGTTTATAGAACCCTAATTTGAAACCCAGGTTTCGCCGGGGCAAAAAATTACAGTGGCTAATTGCCCCGGTGAAGTAAATTGCCTTAGAGGAATTTCGTCCAACCTTCTTCGCTGCGGCGAAGAAAAATTCTTCGCCGGGGCGAAAAAATATAGTAGCTGCCACAAATTTTTAGGTTGCTTTGCCGCGGCGAAGTCTGGAGCATTTTCTTTCCTTGCATTAGCTAAAAACTTCACCTGAAACACCAAAAAATACACAAATTAAAAAGAATCAAACACATTCAAACACACTGAAATAAAAATAGAAGAACAAAAATTTAAAACACTTGGGTTGCCTCCCAAGAAGTGCTTGTTTATAGTCGGTAAGCTCGACTCTCTTAATTTTTCACGTCGGAATGTCAAGCCGTATTAGGATGGATTTGCAACTCATCACCCCATCAATGTATGGCTTCAATCTCTGTCCATTGACTGTAAAAGTGCCCTTTTCTTCATGTGTAACTTCCACTGCTCCGGATGAGTGAATTCTTGTAATCGTGAATGGTCCGGACCATCTAGACTTAAGTTTTCCGGGGAATAGCCTAAGTCTAGAATTGAACAACAACACTCTTTGCCCCACTTCAAAATCCTTCTTCCTGATATGCTTGTCATGCCACCTTTTTGTCTTCTCCTTGTAAATTCGAGCATTTTCATATGCTTCGAGACAGAACTCATCGAGTTCGTTCAAAGTCAGCATCCTTTCCTCCCCAGCAGCTCTTAAATCCATATTTAGCTGCTTGACTGTCCAGTATGCTTTATGCTCGAGTTCCACTGGTAAGTGTAGACACGCTTTCCCATAAACCATTCTAAATGTGGACATACCAATTAGATTCTTAAATGCAGTTCGGTAGGCCCATAATGCATCATCCAATTTCTGTGACCAATCCTTCCTAGATGCATTAACTGCCTTTTCTAAAATGCCTTTAAGCTCTCTATTAGACAGTTTCACTTGCCCACTCGTTTGTGGATGGTAAGGCGTTGCAACTCTATGTGTCACTCCATATTTACCCAACAGTGCATCCAATTGCCTATTGCAAAAATGGGAACCTCCATCACTCATAATTGCCCGCGGTACCCCAAACCTTGAGAAAATATGTTTTCTCACAAAGTTAATCACTACCCTATCATCATTAGTCTGCAATGCAACTGCTTCTACCCATTTCGACACGTAATCCACCGCTACCAAGATATATGTGTTCCCAAAATAATTTGGGAAGGGACCCATGAAATCAATCCCCCACACATAAAAAACCTAAACCACTAGGATGTTGTTCAATGACATCTAATCTCTTTTTGAAATATTACCACTCCGTTGACATTGGTCGCACTCCTGAATCATCCAGAAAGAATCCTTAAAGAGGGTTGGCCAATAAAACCCCGATTGTAGAACCTTGGCTGTTGTCCTAGTTCCTCCAAAATGGCCACCTACTTCCCTCTCTTGACAATGTCGTAGAATGCTTTTCATCTCCTCCTTTGGGACACATCTCCGTATCACTTGGTCAACACAGTGTCTGTATAGAAATGACTCTTCCCAAAAGTAGTATTTCAAATCTGAGAAGAATTTTCTCTTTTGTTAGAACGTCATACCACTTGGGAACACCCTTGATGAAAAATAATTTGCAAGATCTGCATACCATGGTGCTTCATCCACTCTCATCAACTTCTTATTCGGAAATGTTTCTGTAATTGGAATTTCCTCTTCATTTCCCTGGATTGGTCTCTCAATTCTCGACAAGTGATCTGCCACCACATTTTTTGACCCTTTCTTATCGCGAATTTCCAACTCAAACTCCTGAAGCAATAGGATCCATCTTATGAGCCGAGGTTTTGCTTCTTGCTTTGCTAATAGGTGCCTAAGTGCTGAATGGTCCGTGTAGACGATCACCTTTGCACCTAACAAATACGAACGAAATTTGTCGAAAACAAAAACCACAGCCAACAATTCTTTTTCAGTGGTGGTGCAATTCAATTGTGCATCAGTGAGTGTTTTGCTAGCATATTGAATTACATGCAACATTTTGTTATTCCTTTATCCTAACACTACCCCTAAAGCAAAATCACTAGTATCACACATTAATTCAAATGGTAGTCCCCAATCGGGAACTGCAATAATGGGTGCAGATATTAGTAATTTTTTAAGAGTTAGAAAGGCATGCATGCATTCATCGTTAAAATTAAACACAGCATCTTTATTCAATAAATTGCAAAGGGGTTTAGAAATCTTAGAAAAATTCTTGATGAATCGTCTATAAAACCCCGCATGCCCCAAGAAACTTCGGACTGCTTTGACATTCGATGGTGGTGGTAGTTTCTCTATCACTTCAGTCTTTGCTCGATCAACTTCTATTCTGCCCTTTGAAATCCTATGACCGAGCACTATTCCCTCCTGGACCATGAAATGACACTTTTCCCAATTGAGCACCAAGTTCGTCTCTTTACATCACTGCAAAACAAGAGAAAGATTTGTTAGACAACTGTCAAAAGACGAACCAAAAACTAAGAAGTCATCCATGAAGACTTCTATGAACCGTTCCACCATGTCTCCAAAGATTGACATCATCCATCTCTGAAATGTTGCTGGTGAATTGCATAACCCAAAAGGCATCCTTCTGTAAGCAAAGGTGCCATAGGGGCAAGTAAAGGTCATTTTCTCTTGATCCTCAGGAGCAATGACAATCTGGTTGTATCCTGAATATCCATCCAGGAAACAGTAATAGGCATGTCCTGCCAACCTCTCCAACATCTGATCAATGAAAGGAAGTGGAAAATGATTCTTCCTTGTCGCCTCATTCAATTTCCGGTAATCAATGCACACTCTCTAGCCCGTCACCGTCCTAGTTGGTATCAATTCATTACTCTCATTCCTTACTACCATGATACCTCCCTTCTTCGGAACCACTTATACCAGGCTCACCCATGGACTGTTGGAAATAGGATAGATAATCCCTGCATCTAAGAGTTTCACCACCTCCTTTCTCACCACTTCCTTCATCGAAAGATTCAATCTTCGTTGTGGTTGCACCCTAGGCTTACTATCGTCCTCTATGAGTATCTTATGCATACAAAATGATGGCGAGATGCCTCTGATGTCCGAAATCGTCCATCCAATTGCTAGTCTATGTTCCCTCAACACCCTAATCAACCGTTGTTCCTCCAATTTACTCAATCCTGAACTAATGATCATTGGGAAGGTTTCTGAGTCCCCAAGATATACATATTTGAGGTGGGAAAGGTTTCAACTCAAGCTTTGGAGGTTCTTCATTTTTTTCCCTTTCTTTCTCTTTTTCAAAATCAAACTCCTCAAATTCTAAATCTTAACTCTCATCAATCGGTTGCAGTGCTTCTAACAACCTAGCACATTCATTACTCGCCGAATCATCTACCTATACTGTTTTGGATTTGGCTATACACGCTCCTAGAGGTAATTGTTGGGTGTTTTCTTCAATAGATTCCACAACCAATTTATCCACCACATCGACAATAAACACGAATCCGTTTCGGATGGAAACTTCATCGCCTCAAAGACATTGAAAGTTACTGTTTCATCTTGAACTCTCAACAGTAACTTTCCTTCTTGCACATCTATTAGTGCTCTCCCCATGGCCAAGAATGGTTAGCCCAAAATGAGAGGAATTTCCTTATCCTCTTCCATGTCTAAAACCACAAAATTAGTTGGAAAAATTATCTTATCCACCTTCACCAACACATCTTCCACTATCCCCCTCGGATGTTTTATGGATCTATCCGCTAGTTGCAACAACATGGTCATTGGCTTCACTTCACCAATTCTCAATCTCCTGAAAACAGAAAAGGGCATTAAATTAATACTAGCACCTAAATCACATAAAACACGATCAAACATAATATCTCCTATGATGCAAGGAATAGTAAAACTCCCTGGATCTTTGAGCTTCGGGGGTAGCTTCTTCTGGAGAATGGCACTGCACTCCTCCGTAAGCATCACCGTTTTCTCATCTTCTAACTTCCTTTTATTTGATAGAATTTCCTAAAGGAACTTCGCGTAGCTCGGCATCTGCTGCAATGCATCTGCAAAAGGAATGTTAATATGCAATTTTTTAAAAATTTCAATAAATTTTGAAAACTGCTTATCCTGATTCTTTTTCTTCAGTCTCTGAGGAAAAGGCACGGGTGGAGTGTGATATGCCAACTCTTGTGGTATCTTGGGGAATGGCAATTTCTCCTTCTTCTTTTACCTTTCATCCTTCTTCTTGTTCTCTTCCTCCAATTCGCTTGGTTTCTCATCAACTACAGTCTCTTCATTTACTTCCTCTTCAAATTCTTCCTTTTCAGATTCTTTCTTTCCAGCTTGTTCAACCTCTTCCAAAACTGTCTCACTCCTCAAAATTATGGCATTTGCTTGCTCACGTGGGTTAGTCACTGTATTGCTTGGTAAGGAACCCTGTGGTCTCTCATTTAGCTTCTCGACCTATTGGCCCATCTGTACCTCAAGATTCCGAATGGAAGCCCCTTGATTTCTTAAATTCGTCCTCATCTCATTTATAAATCTCGTGGTCTTCTACATGAATTTCCCAAACATGTCCTCCAACTTTGTCACTCTTGGATCTCTTGGTTGATTATTCACCCCTGGTTGGTTAGTTGGCAATGTCTTTTGGTTCCATTGATTATTTTGCTGGTTCTGATTGCCCCAAACCAGATTTGGATGATTTCTCCACCCCTGATTGTATGTGTTAGAGTATGGGTTGTTTGGTTGCCTCCGATTTCTTGCCAAGTTGTTCACTTGCTCCAATGATGAAGATGACGAAGCAAATGTGTTCCCCACTTGACACTCGCTACTCACATGGTTTTCTACACAAAAATCACAAATTAGTTGAGGTGCTTGAATAGAGTTTACTTGTATACTTCCCAACTGCTTCTGAAGTGCCGTGAGTTGGGCTGAGATGGCCATGAAGGCATCAACTTCATGAAGACCCGCAGATTTTCTTGGTATTGCTCTCTCATTTGGTCTTTGATAGTTGTTGCTTGCCAAAACCTCAAGCAACTCATAAGCCTCCTCTGGTGTCTTATTCTGCAAAGCTCCTCCCGATGCTGCATCCACCATGGTTTGCACGTTACCCATCAGTCCATTGTAGAAAGTTTGGACTTGAAGCCAAACTGGCAACCTATGGTGTGGACATTTCCTAATCAATTTCTTGTACCTCTCCCAAGCCTCATACAATGACTCGGATTCCTCTTGTAGAAATGATGTGATATCATTTCTCAGTTTTGCTGATTTTGCTGGAGGAAAGATCTTAGTCAGGAACTTCTGTGCTATATCATTCCAAGTTGTGATAGTCCCCGTTGGTAATGCCATTAACCTCCCCTTAGCTTTATCCCTCAATGAGAATGGGAATAACCTCAACCTAATGGCATCATCTGACACTCCATTCGACTTGAAGGTGTCACAAATTTCCAAGCAGTTCGCAATATGCTTATTTGGATCTTCCTTCAAATCACCATTAAACCTTACCGACTGTTGGATCATCTGAATGATTGCCGGCTTAATCTCAAAGTTGTTGGCTTGCACCGTAAGCCTAGTAATACTCGACCCACTGCCATTAACCGTGGGAATTGAGAATTCCCTTAGTGTCCTGTTTTCTGGTTCTGTCATTTCAACAACTGTCTCTTCTGTTTCAACCACTATATCCTCTCTTTCTCTTCTCTCTCTGTTAAGTCATCTGGCAGTTCTCTCAATCTCAAGATCAACAGGAACCACTGGCTGACGTCTTGCTCTTCGCATAAACTGCACAGAATTAGCGAAAGAAAGTGAGATCACAAACCAACTGAAAATTTAAAAACAAAAATTAAAACTTCAATCTAGCTAACTATAGAAAAACTCAATGTTAACTTAAAACTCAATCCCTGGCAACGACGCCAAAAACTTGATGCGTGTTTCCTACAACATGCAATATGTAGCAAGTATACTAGTCACACAAGTAATATAGTGATGAGTGAGTATCGTTCCCACGAGGATTGTTGCTAAGCACTAAGTTTTCTACTGTTTTCAAGTTGAAGAAATCGAATTCTTTTGGATTAAAGGGAGTAATTTAAACTATAATTAAAACAAAATTTTACTAAAATAAACTTAAACTATGAAAGTAAGATTTAAAACAGGATAAAATCAATTCAAACAAACGGGCAGGGTTTTGACTTCATTCGGACTATATGGGTTAAACTTTAAGAATTAAACTAAATTCATATTCTCATGCATTGATTGTAAATCGAACTCTCTAAAGTGTCCAACATACCTTCTCAGGCTATGTTGCCCTACTCTTCCATATTAACCTTAAGCACCCAACAAAATGAAAGTTAATAAATCTAAGTTCATTAAGCACAAGAATCCTAGATTGACTTCATCAGTTCTTGAATCTATCTTTAGCATCCAATAATACAACGGTGATTACCCAAGAAGCTTAACATGAATTATCTCTCAATCTCATCATGTTCATCACATACAAACAATAAAGCCAAAATACTTCACTGGGGCGAAAAATACAGTGGCTAATCGCCGCAGCGAGAAAAAAATCTTTGCCGTGGCAAAATTTCCTTAGAGAAATTTCGTCAAACCTTCTTCGCTACGGCGAAGAAAAATACTTCGCTGGGGCAAAAAATTACGGTAGCTATCACAGATTTTGTTCTTTGCCGCGATGAAGTCTGGGACTTTCAAAACCCTTTTTCTACAAAGTGCTTTGCCGCGGCAAGAATACTTCTCTCGCCCCAGTGAAGTCTGGACATTTTCTGTCCATTCCTTTGCTGAAAACTTCACCCGAAACACCAAAACACACCAATAAAAAATCATCAAAATCATAAGGAATTCAAACAAATTCAAACACACAAAAGAAAACAAATATTTAAAAAACTTGGTTTGCCTCCCACAAGCGCTTGTTATAGTCGATAGCTCGACTCTCTCATTTTTTCACGTCAGTCCGGATTATCCAAGTACATCACATCCCAAAATTTTTACTTGGGCTCGAGCTTCTTTTGCTGATGATCTTTTTCACACAGGGTCCTGTTTGAGAGTTTCACCACCCATTTCCATCCCTTGGTCATAATTTCGGTGGTTCCTTCTTCTCACCGACTGCTTTCCGTTTCTTGACTTTCCCTCACCCTTTTTGGCTGGGAGATTCGTTCCTTGTGAAACACAATCTGACTATGGCTTATCTATAATGTGTGAACCCCCTTTCCGTTATGGTCCTCACTCTCGAACTAATTCGGTTTGACTATGCAGCTCTTAATTCCACCTTAGTTGTTCATTGTGGAAGGGTTCATTTTTGCCTGGTCCACCACATCGATTTTCAAACTGACTCTTGTTTAGGTGGAGCTCTTATTGATTCAAGGACATTAAATGTTATTTCTTCATCTTGCATCCTCATGATCAACTTCCCTTCTTGAACATCGATTAACTCTTTCGGTAGCCCGAAATGGTCGTCCCAGGATAAGAGTCTCTTTTCCTTTTCCAGTCCAACACAAAGAAATCCGTAGGAAAAATAAACTTGTCCACCTAATCAACACATCCCCCACAATGCCCCTTGGTATCTTTATCGATCTATCGCAAGTTGCAAGCATATTGTTGTCGGCTTTCACTTCACTATTCCTAATTTCCTGAAAACAGAAAAAGGCATAGGTTAATGTGGCACCTAGATCACATAAAACTCTATCAAAGGTAAAATCTCCTATAGTACAGGAATAGTAAAACTCCCTGGATCTGAGTTTCGGGGCGCTTTTTTCTAGAGAATGGCACTGCACTCCTCCTGAGCATCACCGTTTCCTCATCTTCTAACTTCTTCTTGAAGGATCGGACAATTTTTTGTTAGCCAAGAAAAATGAAGCAATAATGATTCATACGGCTCAAACGGGTGACTAGGGACAATTTCATTCCTGGGTCGGCTAGAAAGGCTCAAATGTTCCAAAAAGAATGCCTAAATCATCTCCTAAACCATGTCTAATCCTAGAATTTCACCTCAAGCACTTCTCTACTAGGTTCTAGAGTCCACCAACATTATCAAGCTTTACCTAAGTACATAAAATGAATCTAAGCATACCTAAAAAAAAAAAAAAGAAAATGGTGGTTTAACCACTCAACAAACCTCAATCAAAATTCAGTCAATAAACCTAAACTTGAAGCAATGCTTAACATTTCTCAAAAATAAAAATGCAACAATCCAATTCGCATCATTGATTTATACAATTCATCATCAGCAAAAACAATCAAAACATAGTAAAATAAACAAAATCAAATAAAAAATTTCTAATTTTCCTACCCCCAAACAAAAGATGACATTGTCCCCAATGTCCCATTATGCATCAATTAGGAATGGAAAATCAAAAATAACAAAGTTATGAGAAAGTTCCCTGGTTAATCTGTGAAGTGTCGCTCCACATTGCACACCTGGTCCTTGACTTTTTCATCACCCAATATCTGTCAAAACAATTGAAGCTATGGTGTCCATTGTGTTAGCAAAAATTCACAAACTAAATTAAAATATTACATCTTAATCTCGTCCTTGCAACAACTACAAATTAAAATAAAATGAAACAACTAAAACAACTACACAATCCAAAACAAAAATAACAACTGAGTTTAATGTTTGAAATGAAAAACCAATGCAACTAAACAAATGAACATAAAGACAACACCACAGGTGTTCCGGTGCTCATTCTTCGCCTCCCTCTTCTTCCTCTTCTGATTCGGAGCCCATCCACTCATCGAAATCCCAGTCGGCCCATTGGAATCCTGAAGTGTCAACGTTGAGCTTGTTAAAGCTACTCTTCTACATCTCATACATCATCTGGGTCTGCTTAACCACCCAATCCTGACGTTTTGTCATCCGTTTCATCATACCCATCATCTGCTCCATCATCTCCTTCTGTGTAACTGTGGAGCTGGAGGATGTGACAGGGCCTTGTGTGGTTCTCTGCTGTTTTGTTCCTACCCTTGGTTGCTCAGCTTCTGGATGTTCAAGATGCTTCTGAAAATAATCTAAATCGAGGATAGGGGCAGCATGAATACGTTGCTCATCATCTCCTACCTTGGCTCCAACTCTAATGCATAAGGATGTGATGAGAGGTGGAAAAGAATAACTTGATCGCCCCGGTTTGGCGGCATGATGAATGTTGTTAAAGATAATTCTTCCCACAATCGAGCCATCAGTGTCAAAGAAGTTCCCTTAATCGTCTTCTTTCGTTTCTTTGACACTGACCAAGTTGCATCTGGTTTTGCAATGACCGGAGGAATGATACTATCCTTAAACTGTGTCCCCCTAAACCTTTCGTACTCATCCTGATCATCAAACCCAGGCGGGTTGTAAAACTCATTGATTATATCTTCTGTAAATGGCACATCAACCCGTCTCACAAATGCAAAACCCTCTTCACAATTTGGGAGGTTGGCATAAAACTCCCTTACTAGCAGCTCTACAGCCGGTTGTGCAGGAGCACTCATAAACAGTTCCCATTGTCTCCCTCGACTCCAATCCAACGCCTGACTCGCAGTCAATCTGCGCTCAGGAATAAAGCCCTTATCTCTTCCTTGGATAGCCCTTTGATATTGTTTCTAAGCCTCTTCATTCACAAAGCGGCTGTCCACTTTCTTTCCTTTTCCCTTTTCTTTGTATGGCAACTTAACTTTGGGTGCCATTTTCTATAAATCAATTCACAGCGCAACCCAAAAATTCAATCCTAGGTTCCCCACAACAACCAATTCAAACCTGAAAAAAAGAATTGAAAACACTTCCAAAAATTTGCAATCAGACCCCCAAACTACGATTTCTCCAAAATCAACAACACACTCCAAAACTCAACACCCACACTCCTCAATATCACAACATACACAATAAACCCTTCTTCAACAAAATCGAACTCACAAAATTTGCAACTCAACCAAAATTAAATTTTTCAGATCTACAACTTAAAACTTGAAATTTTGCGAAAATGAGTTTAGGGAACTTGAGATCTTACCAATATGAAGGATTATTCGCCACCAATTTACTCAGAATCAGCCTAGATTGGAAAGCCCCAAATTTCTTGAACTTGAAATTTTCATGAAATTTTTGAAAAATTTGTTGTTGAAATGAGTGTTTTGGTGTTTAGGAGGGTTAAGGAGTGAAAACTTTGGTTGGGAAAACACTTGGGAGGCCAAGGATTGAAATTGGAAAATTTCTCTCAAATGTATTTGAAAAAACGTGTGGAAAATGAAAAGCCAAAGTGAGTTTATATAGAAAACAGGCTTCGCCGCGGCGAAGTTCTTCGTTCATGAACACGAATTTGAAACCCAGGCTTCGCCGCGGCGAAGCAAAATACTTCACTGGGGCGAAAAAATACAGTGGCTAATCGCCGCAGCGAGAAAAAAATCTTTGCCGTGGCAAAATTTCCTTAGAGAAATTTCGTCAAACCTTCTTCGCTACGGCGAAGAAAAATACTTCGCTGGGGCAAAAAATTACGGTAGCTATCACAGATTTTGTTCTTTGCCGCGATGAAGTCTGGGACTTTCAAAACCCATTTTTCTACAAAGTGCTTTGCCGCGGCGAAGAATACTTCTTCGCCCCAGTGAAGTCTGGAGCATTTTCTGTCCATTCCTTTGCTGAAAACTTCACCCGAAACACCCAAAAACACACCAATAAAAAATCATTCAAAATCATAAGGAATTCAAACAAATTCAAACACAACAAAATGAAAAACAAATATTTAAAAAACTTGGGTTGCCTCCCAACAAGCGCTTGTTTATAGTCGATAGCTCGACTCTCTCAGTTTTTCACGTCAGTCCGGATTATCCAAGTACATCACATCCCAAAATTTTTACTTGTGCTCGAGCTTCTTTTGCTGATGATCTTTTTCACACAGGGTCCTTGTTGAGAGTTTCACCACCCATTTCCATCCCTTGGTCATAATTTCGGTGGTTCGACTCTTCTCACCGACTGCTTTCCGTTTTCTTGACTTTCCCTCACCCTTTTTGAGCTGAGAGATTCGTTCCTTGTGAAAACACAATCTTGACTATGGCTTATCTTATAATTTTGTGAAACCCTTTCCGTTATGGTCCTCACTCTCGAACTAATTCGGTTTGACTATGCAGCTCTTAATTTCCACCTTAGGATTGTTCAGTTGGAAGGGTTCAATTTTTGCCTGGTCCACCACATCGATTTTCAAACATGACTCTTGTTTAGGTGGAGCTCTTATTGATTCAAGGACATTAAATGTTATTTCTTCATCTTGCATCCTCATGATCAACTTCCCTTCTTGAACATCGATTAAAACTCTTTCGGTAGCCCGAAATGGTCGTCCCAGGATAAGAGGAATCTCTTTATCCTTTTCCATGTCCAACACAAAGAAATCCGTAGGAAAAATAAACTTGTCCACCTTAATCAACACATCCCCCACAATGCCCCTTGGATGCTTTATCGATCTATCTGCAAGTTGCAAGCATATTGTTGTCGGCTTCACTTCACTAATTCCTAATTTCCTGAAAACAGAAAAAGGCATAAGGTTAATGTTGGCACCTAGATCACATAAAACTCTATCAAAGGTAAAATCTCCTATAGTACAAGGAATAGTAAAACTCCCTGGATCTTTGAGTTTCGGGGGCAGCTTTTTCTAGAGAATGGCACTGCACTCCTCCGTGAGCATCACCGTTTCCTCATCTTCTAACTTCTTCTTGTTTGATAAGATTTCCTTAAGAAATTTCGCGTAGCTCGACATCTGTTGCAGTGCATTTGCAAAAGGAATGTTAATATGCAGTTTCTTAAAAACATCGAGAAATTTAATGAACTGCTTATCCTGATTTTCTTTTCTGAGTCTTTGCGGAAAAGGTACGGGTGGTGTGTGATGCGCCAACTCTGGTGGTATCTCAGGGAATGACAATTTCTCTTTCCTTTTCTTTTTCCCCTCTTCCTGCTTCTGCTCATCTTTCCTTGGGCTGGGTGGTTTCTCTTTAGCAATGATTTCTTCATCAACTTCCTCATCAGATTCTTCATTTTTCTTTGATGGATTTTCCACTTTCCTTGATTTTTCCACCTCTTCTAAAACTGTCCCACTTCTCAACGAAATTGCATTTACTTGCTCATGTGGGTTAGTCACTGTGTTGCTCAGTAAGGAACCCTGCGGTCTCTTATTTAGCTTCTTGGCCAATTGGCCTATCTGTACCTCAAGATTTTGAATGGATCCCTTGATTTCTGAAATTCGTCCTCGTCTCATTCATAAATCCCGTGGTCTCCTGCATAAATTTCCCAAACATGTCTTCTAACTTTGTCACTCTTGGATCTCCCAGTTGATTATTCACCCCTGGTTGGTTATTCGGCATTGTCCTTTGGTTCCATTGATTATTTTGCTGGTTTTGATTGCCCCAAGCCAGATTTGGATGATTTCTCCACCCCGGATTGTATGTGGGTTGTTTGGTTGCCTTTGATTTCCTGCCAAGTAGTTCACTTGCTCCGTTGATGAAGATGACAAAGCAAATGTGTTCCCCACTTGACAATCACTGCTCACATGGTTTCCCGCACAAAAATCACAAGTTAGTTGAGGTGCTTGAATAGAGTTTACCTGCATACTTCCCAACTGTTTCTGAAGTGCCGTGAGTTGGGCTGAGATGGCTGTGAAGGCATCAACTTCATGAAGACCCGTAGATTTTCTTGTTATTGCTCTCTCATTTGGTCTTTGATAGTTATTGCTTGCCAAAACCTCAAGCAACTCATAAGCCTCCTCTGGTGCCTTATTCTGCAAAGCTCCTCTTGACGCTTCATCCACCATGGTTTGCACGTTACCCATCAGTCTATTGTAGAAAGTTTGGACTTGAAGCCAAACTAGCAACCCATGGTGTGGACATTTCCTCATCAATTCCTTGTACCTCACCCAAGCCTCATACATAGACTCGGATTCCTCTTGTAGAAATGATGTGATATCATTTCTCAGTTTTGCTAATTTTACTGGAGGAAAGAACTTAGTCAGAAACTTCTGTCCTAGATCATTCCAAGTTGTGATAGTCCCTACTGGTAGTGACATTAACCACCCCTTAGCTTTATCCCCCAATGAGAATGGGAATAACCTCAACCTAATGGCGTCATCTGACACTCCGTTCGACTTGAAGGTGTCACAAATTTCCAAGAAGTTTGCAATATGCTGATTCGGATCTTCCTTCAAATCACCATTAAACCTTACCGACTGATGGATCATCTAAATGATTGCTTGCTTAATCTCAAAGTTGTTGGCTTGGACCATAGGCCTAGTAATACTCAACCCACTGCCATTAACCGTGGCAACTGAGAATTCCCTTAGTGTCCTGTTTTTTGGTTCTGCCATTTCAACAACTATTTCTTCTGATTCAACCACTAAATCCTCTCTTTCTCTTCTCTCTCTGTTAAGTCGTCTAATGGTTCTCTCAATCTCAAGATTAATAGGAACCACTAGCTGATGTCTCGCTCTTCGTATAAACTGCACAGAATTAACAAAAGAAAGTGAGATCACAAACCAACTGAAAATTTAAAACAAAAATTAAAACTTCAATCTAGCTAACTATAGAAAAACTCAATGTTAACTTAAAACTCAATCCTCGGCAACGGTGCCAAAAACTTGATGCGTTTTTCCTACAACATGCAATATGTAGTAAGCATACTAGCCGCACAAGTAATATAATGATGAGTGAGTATCGTTCCCACGAGGATTGTTGCTAAGCACTAAGCTCTCTACCGTTTTCAAGTTGAAGAAATAAAATTCTTTTGGATTTAAGGGAGCAATTTAAACTAAAACAAAAACAAAATTTACTAAATTAAAGTTAAACTATGAAAGAAAGATTTAAACGGGATAAAATCAATTCAAACAAATGGGTAGGGTTTTGACTTCATTCGGACTCTATGGGTTAAACCTAAAGAATTAAACTAAATTCATATTCGCTTGCATTGATTGTAAATCGAACTCTCTAAGGTGTCCAGCATACCTTCTCAGCTATGTTTTCCTACTCTTCCCTATTAACCTTTCGCACCCAACAAAATGAAAGTTAATAAATCTAAGCTCATTAAGCACAAAAATCCTAAATTGATTTCATAAGTTCTTGAATCTATCTCTAACATCCAATAATACAATGATGATTAACAAAAAAGCTTAACATGAATTATCTCTCAATCTCATCATGTTCATCACATACAAACAATAAAAACAGAATAATCACACAATCAAAGCAAAATCATATGAAATTAATAATCATCAACTCTCTAACCCATTAGAATCCGAACTACATCAAAACCCTAACCCTAAAAAAGGTTAGTTCATGGCTAAATCAATAAAACAATTAAAATAAACGAAAATACCAAAGTTCAACATAATGAAAATAAAAGAAAAGACAAAAAATCTCCCCAAATGACGAATCCACTGATTAAATCCCGAATCTTCACTCTCTTTTGATTTAAATTCGCTCAAAATGAATCCAAGAAAAATGTAAAATTCTCTAACCCTACTCCACGAACACCCTCAACACAAAGACTAAGTCTTTCTTTTATACCTCGCCCAAAATCTTACAACTTAGCCTACAAACGAAAATGTGCATTTTACAAAAAGTGGAGTACGCAGACTTCACCGCGGCGACAAAGGAGCTGAATCTAATGCGTCACTGGCCCATTTCGTTGCGGCGAAGAACAACCTTCACCGCGGCAAAGTTTCTTGAAGAATTCTAAAATTCCAGAATTGCCCTCCACGTACTTCTGAGTCTAAAAACTCCAAATCTATCTTTATTCGCTCAAAAATTCCATTTTTAACCTGAGACACAAAATGTATGGAATTAAGTATCAATTTAGGCAAAAATAGACTAAGAAGTATCTAAAATCCAGCCTAAAAGCTTAAATAAACTAGTGTAATCCTCAGATTATCAAATACCCCCAAACTAAGGTGAAGCTCGTCCCCGAGCATTAGGTACAAAACAGGAAAAAAGAAAAAAACACAAACGTACAAAAACACAAAACAGCTAATGACACAAATTAAATAAGAGAAAAAAAAGACTCGACTCACTAAACAACTGCCTAGAATCTATACCAATCTCAAAAGTTGTTGCAAAATTATTAAAAGACAGATGTTTAACACTCCAAGAAGTTATAAGTTGCATCGACTTTCTTTCTCAATTGGTCCCCCGAGTAGGTAATCCCCACTTCAATCCACCTTCCGACTTTCCGGATTATTTTATGCAGGAATGCAAAGTTTATTAAATGGTTGCAGACTCCATAAGCCTAAATATCGAACTACTCTCCACTAATGAGGACTAGACATGGATAAGAATCAGCAAGTCTTTATAAGCTTATAACGCCAGGCTCGGGACTTGGGTTCCAAGAAAAAGGATAGGAAATACAAAGTAAGAGAACTCGGTTTTCCTCATGCAAACACTCAAGTCAAATCAAACTCCACTTCTTCTCAACCACCAATCAACGTGTCCACTAATTTACAACCTTCAAACTTCTATCTTTCTTATTTCTAATACCATAATTGCGGCGGAGAAATGCGTTTAAGGTGTACGTGACGTCATTAAACTAGAGGTCGCCAAGTATTGCCAGGCCGTTTTTAAGGCGGTTACTGGTTTCCAGCCGATACCCTCAAACTTGGCAAATGTTTTTCGTTTTTTTTTTTTTTTTTTTTTTTTTTTTTTTTTTAATGAAACAAACTAATAGCAAATCAATTGAATTGAGGTGAACTACCTCTTTTATTTTTATTGCCCTTCTCACAACCCCCAAACTACTCTTTTAGTTTATTCGTACAACTCTTCCCGTTCTTTGTGTTTGCATTAGGATCGAATTCTCCTAAGGGTACGACAGAGTGTTTAGGGCATAAGGATCAGACATTTTTTTGTTAGCCAAGAAAAATAAAGCAATAATGATCAAAACGGCTCAAACGGGTGACTAGGGACAATTTCATTCCTGGGTCGGCTAGAAAGGCTCAAACGTTCCAAAAAGAATGCCTAAATCATCTCCTCAACCATGTCTAATCCTAGAATTTCGCCTCAAGCACTTCTCTACTAGGTTCTAGAGTCCACCAACATTATCAAACTTTACCTAAGTATATAAAATAAGTCTAAGTATGCCGAAAAAAATGAAAATGGTGGTTGAACCACTCAACAAACCTCAATAAAAAATTAGTCAATAAACCTAAACTTGAAGCAATGCTTAACATTTCTCAACAATAAAAACGCAATAATCCAATTCGCATCATTGATTTAGACAATTCATCATCGGCAAAAACAATCAGACCAAAGTAAAATAAATAAAATCAAAAAAATTTCTAATTTTCCTACCACCCAAACAAATGATGACATTGTCCCCAATGTCCCATTACACATAAATCAGGAATAGAAAAACAAAAATAACAAAGGTACAAGATAGTTCCCTGATTAATCTGTGAAGTGTCGCTCCACAGTGCACACCCGATCTGTGACATTTTCATCACCCAACATCTGTCAAAACAATTGAAACTGTGGTGTCCACTAGGTTAGAAAAAAATTACAGACTAATATGAAAGTATTACAACCTAATCTCGTCCTTACACAAACTACAAATTACAAGAAAAATGAAACAACAAAAACAACTACAACAATCCAAAACAAAAATATAAACTGAGTTTAATGTTTGAAATGAAAAACAAAATCAACTAAAAACAAATGACAATACAGACAACAATACAGGTGTTCAGGTGCTCATTCTTCGCCTCCCCCGTCTTCCTCTTCTGACTTGAAGTGTCAACATTGAGCTTGTTAAAGCTATTCTTCTGCATCTCATACATCATCTGGGTTTGCTCAACCAACCAATCCTGATGTTTTGTCATCCGTTTCATCATACCCATCATCTGCTGCATCATCTCCTTCTATGTAGCTGTGGAGCTGGAGGATGTGACAGGGCCTCGTGTGGTTCTCTGCCATTTTGTTCCTACCCTTGGTTGCTCAGCTTCTGGACGTTCAAGATGCTTCTGAAAATAATCTGAATCAAGGATAGGGGCAGCATGAATACGTTGCTCATCATCTCCTACCTTGGCTCCAACTCTAATGCACAAGGCTGTGATGAGATGTGGGAAAGAATAACTTGATTGCCCTGGTTTGGCGGCATGATGAATGTTGTTAAAGATAATTCTTCCCACATTTATACTCTTTCCTATTGCAATGGAATAAAACAGTAATGCTTTTTCATAAGTTACTATGCTATAGTGCGTTTCCGACATCAACTTCGCACTAACAAAATATTGCCACAATCGAGCCATTGGTGTCAAAGAAGTTCCCTTAATGGTCTTCTTTCGTTTCTTCGACACTGACCAAGTTGCATCCGGTTTTGCAATGACCGGAGGAATGATACTATCCTCAAACTGTGTCCCCCTAAACCTTCCGTACTCATCCTGATCATCAAACCTAGGCAGGTTGTAAAACTCATTAATTATATCTTCTGTAAACGGCACATCAACCCCTCTCACAAATGCAAAATCCTCTTCACAATTTGGGAGGTTGGCATAAAACTCCCTTACTAACAGCTCTATAGCCGGTTGTGCAGGAGCACTCATAAACAGTTCCCATCGTCTCCCTCGACTCTAATCCAATGCCTGACTCGCGGTCAATCCGCGCTTAGGAATAAAGCTCTTATCTCTTCTTTGGATAGCCCCTTGATATTGTTTCTGGGCCTCTTCATTCACAAAGCAGCTTCCACTTTCTTTCCTTTTCCCTTTCCTTTGTATGGCAACTTAACTTTGGGTGCCATTTTCTATAAATCAATTCACAGCGCAACCCAAAAATTCAAGCCTAGCTTCCCCACAACAACCAATTCAAACCTGAAAAAGAGAATTGAAAACACTTCTAAAAATTTGCAATCAAACCCCCAAACTACGATTTCTCCAAAATCAACAACACACTCCAAAACTCAACACCCGCATTCCTCAATATCACAACATGCACAATAAACCCTTCTTCAACAAAATCGAACTCACAAAATTCGCAACTCAACCAAAATTAAATTTTTCAGATCTACAACTTAAAACTTGAAATTTTGTGAAAATGAGTTTAGGGAACTTGAGATCTTACCAATATGAGGGATTATCGCCACCAATTTACTCAGAATCAGCCCAGATTGGAAAGCCCCAAATTTCTTGAACTTGAAATTTTCGTGAAATTTTTGAAAAATTTGTTGTTGAAATGAGTTGTTCTGGTGTTTATGAGGGTTAAGGACTGAAAACTCTGGTTGGGAAAGCACTTGGGAGCCCAAGGATTGAAATTGGAAAATTTTTCTCTCAAATGTATTTGAAAAAAAAAATGCGTGGAAAATGAAAAGCCAAAGTGAGTTTATATAGAAAATAGGCTTCGCCGCGGCGAAGTTCTTCGTTCATGAACCCTAATTTGAAACCCCGGTTTTGCTGCAGCGAAGCGAAATACTTCGTTGGGGCGAAAAAATACAGTGGCTAATCGCCATGGTGAAATTTCCTTAGAGAAATTTCGTCTAACCTTCTTCGCTGCGGCGAAGAAAAATACTTCACCGGGGTGAAAAATTACAGTAGCTATCACAAATTTTCAGGTTGCTTCGCCCCGACAAAGAACAATCTTCGCCGCGGTGAAGTCTGGGACTTTTCAAAACCCATTTTTCTACAAAGTGCTCCGCCATGGCGAAGAATACTTCTTCGCCCCGGCGATGTCTGGAGCATTTTCTGTCCTTTCCTTTGCTAAAAACTTCACTTGAAACACCCAAAAACACACCAATCAAAAATCATTCAAAATCATAAGGAATTCAAACAAATTCAAACACAACAAAATGAAAAACAAATAGTTAAAAACACTTGGGTTGCCTCCCAAGAAGCGCTTGTTTATATTCGGTAAGCTCGACTCTCTCAATTTTTCACGTCTGAATGTCAAGCCATATTGGGATGGATTTTCAACTCATCACCCCATCAATGTATGGCTTCAATCTCTATCCATTGACTGTAAAAGTGCCATTTTCTTCATTTGTAACTTCCACTGCTCCAGACGAGTGGATTCTTGTAATCGTGAACGGTCCGGACCATCTAGACTTAAGTTTTCCGGGGAATAGCCTAAGTCTAGAATTGAACAATAACACTTTTTGCCCCACTTCAAAATCCTTCTTCCTGATATGCTTGTCATGCCACCTTTTTGTCTTCTCCTGGTAAATTCGAGCATTTTCATATGCTTCAAGACGGAACTCATCAAGTTCATTCAAAGTCAGCATCTTTTCCTCCCCAGCAGCTCTTAAATCCATATTTAGCTGCTTGACTGCCCAGTATGCTTTATGCTCGAGTTCCACCGGTAAGTGACATGCTTTCCCATAAACCATTCTAAATGGGGACATACCAATTGGATTCTTAAATGCAGTTCGGTAGGCCCATAGTGCATCATCCAATTTCCATGACCAATCCTTCCTAGATGCATTAACCGTCTTTTCTAGAATGCCCTTCAGCTCTCTATTAGACAGTTCCACTTGCCCACTCGTTTGTGGATGGTAAGGCGTTCCAACTCTATGTGTCACTCCATATTTACCCAACAGTGCATCCAGTTGCCTATTGCAAAAGTGGGAGCCTCCATCATTAATAATTGCCCGTGGTACCCCAAACCTTGAGAAAATATGCTTTCTCACAAACTTAATCAAAACCCTGGCATCATTAGTCGGCAATGCAACTGCTTCAACCCACTTCAACATGTAATCCACCGCTACCAAGATATATGAATTCCTAAAAGAGTTTGGGAAAGGACCCATAAAATCAATCCCCTACACATCAAAAAGCTCAACCACCAGGATGTTATTCAACGGCATCTCATCTCGTTTTGAAATATTACCACTCTGTTGACACTGGTCGCACTCTTGAATCATCCGAAAAGAATCCTTAAAGAGGGTTGGCCAATAAAACCCCGATTGTAGAACCTTGGCTGCTGTCCTAGTTCCTCCAAAATGGCCACCTACTTCCCTCTCCTGACAATGTCGTAGAATGCTTTTCATCTCCTCCTCCGGGACACGTCTCCGTATTACTTGTTCAGCACAGTGTCTGTATAGAAATGGCTCTTCCCAAAAGTAGTACTTCAAATCTGAGAAGCATTTTCTCTTTTGTTGGAACGTCATACCACTTGGGAGCACCCTTGATGACAAATAATTTGCAAAATCTGCATACCATGGTGCTTCATCCACTCTCATCAACTTCTCATCTGAAAAGGTTTCTCTAATGGGATTTCCTCCACATTTCCCTGAAGTGGTCTCTCAATTCTCAATAAGTGATCTGCCACCACATTTTCTGACCCCTTCTTATCACGAATTTCTAACTCAAACTCCTGAAGCAATAGGATCCATCATATGAGTCGAGGTTTCGCTTCTTGCTTTGCCAATAAGTGCCTAAGTGTTGAATGGTCCATGTAGATGATCACCTTTGCACCTAACAAATACGAACGAAACTTGTCAAAAGCAAAAAACCACAAGCAACAATTATTTTTCAGTGGTGGTGTAATTCAATTGTGCATCAGTGAGTGTTTTGCTAGCATATTGAATTACATGCAACATTTTGTTCTTCCGCTGTCCTAACACTACCCCTAAAGCAAAATCACTAGCATCACACATTAATTCAAATGGCAGTCCCCAATCGGGAACTGCAATAATAGGTGCAAATACTAATAATTTTTTAAGAGTTAGAAAGGCATGCATGCATTCATCATTAAAATCAAACGCAACATCTTTATTCAATAAATTGCAAAGGGGTTTAGAAATCTTAGAAAAATCTTGATGAACTGTCTATAAAACCCCGCATTCCCCAAGAAACTTCAGACTGCTTTGACATTCGATGGTGGTGGCAGCTTCTCAATCACTTCTGTCTTTGCTCTATCAACTTCTATTCCGTCTTGGACCATGAAATGACACTTCTCCTAATAGAGCACCAGGTTCGTCTCCTTACATCACTGCAAAACAAGAGAAAGATTAGTTAGACAACTATCAAAAGACGAACCAAAAAATGAGAAGTCATCCATGAAGACTTCTATGAACCGTTCCACCATGTCTCCAAAGATTGACATCATGCATCTCTGAAATGTTGCTAGTGCATTGCATAACCCAAAAGGCATCCTTCGATAAACAAAGGTGCCATAGGGGCAAGTAAAGGTCGTTTTCTCTTGATCCTTAGGAGCGATGACAATCTAGTTGTATCCTGAATACCCATCTAGGAAACAGTAATAGGCATGTCTTGCCAACCTCTCCAACATCTGATCAATGAAAGGTAGTGGAAAATGATCCTTCCTTGTCGCCTTTTTCAATTTTTGGTAATCAAAGCACACTCTCCAGCCCATCACTGTCCTAGTTGGTATCAATTCGTTACTCTCATTCCTTACTACTTTGATACTGCCCTTCATTGGAACCAATTATACCGGGCTCACCCACGGACTGTCAGAAATAGGATAGATAATCCATGCATCTAAGAGTTTCACCACTCCTTTCTTACCATTTCCTTCATCAAAGGATTCAATCTTCGTTGTGGTTGCACCCTAGGCTTAATATCATCCTCCATGAGTATCTTATGCATGCAAAATGATGGCAAGATGCCTCTAATGTCTGAATTCGTCCATCCAATTGCTAGTCTGTGTTCCCTCAACACCCTAATCAACCGTTCTTCTTCCAATTTACTCAATCCTGAACTAATGATCACTGGGAAGGTTTCTGAGTCCCTAAGATATACATATTTGAGGTGGGAAGGTAAAGGTTTCAACTCAAGCTTTGGAGGTTCTTCATTTTTCTCCTTTTCCTTCTCTTTTTCAAAATCAAAATCCTCAAATTCTAAATCCTAACTCTCATCAATCGGTTGAAGTGCTTCTAACAACCTAGTACATTCATTACTCGTCGAATCATCTACCTCTACTGTTTTGGATTTGGCTATACGCGCTTCTAAAGGTAATTGTGGGGTGTTTTCTTCAATAGATTCAACCACCAATTTATCTACCACATCGACATTAAAACACGAATCCGATTTGGATGGAAACCTCATCGCCTCAAAGACATTGAAAGTTACTATTTCATCTTGAACTCTCAACAGTAACTTTCCTTCTTGCACATCTATTAGTGCTTTCCCGTGGCCAGGAATGGTCAGCCCAAAATGAGAGGAATTTCCTTATCCTCTTCCATATCTAGAACCACAAAATCAGCTAGAAAAATTATCCATTTGCATGTTTATAAAGTTCCCCGGGGATAAGTTTTTAAATTGTCCGATCCTTATGCCCTAAACACTCTGTCGTACCCTTAGGAGAATTCGATCCTAATGCAAACACAAAGAACGGGAAGAGTTGTACGAATAAACCAAAAGAATAGTTTGGGTGTTGTGAGAAGGGCAATAAAAACAAAAGAGGTAGTTCACCTCAATTCAATTGATTTTTTATTAGTTTGTTTCATTAAAAAAAAAAAAAAACCGAAAAACATTTGCCAAGTTTAAGGGTATATTGGCTGGAAACCAGTAACCGCCTTAAAAACTGTCTGGTAGTACTTGGTGACATCTGGTTTAACAACGCCACGTACACTTTAAACGCATTTCCCCACTGCAATTATGGTATCAGAAATAAGAAAGATACAAGTTTGAGGGTTGTAAATTAGTGGACACGTTGATTGGTGGCTGAGAAGAAGTGGAGTTCGATTTGACTTGAGTGTTTGCATGAGGAAAACCGAGTTCTCTTACTTTGTATTTCCTATCCTTTTTCTTGGAACCCACGTCCGGAGCCTAGCGTTATAAGCTTATAAAGACCTGCTAATTCTTATCTATGTCTAGTCCTCATTAGTAGAGAGTAGTTCGATATTTAGGCTTATGGAGTCTGCCACCATTTGATAAACTTTGCATTCTTGCATAAAATAATTCGGGAAGTTGGAAGGTGGATTGAAGTGGGGATTACCTACTTGGGGGACCAATTGAGAAAGAAAGTTGATGCAACTTCTTGGAGTGTTAAACATCTGTCTTTTAATAATTTTGCAACAACTTTTGAGATTGGTATAAATTCTAGGCAGTTGTTTTGTGAGTTGAGTCTTTTGTTTCTCTTATTTAATTTGTGTCATTAGCTATTTTGTGTTTTTGTATGTTTCTGTTTTTTTCTTTTTTCTTGTTTTGTACCTAATGCTCGGGGACGAGCATTACCTTAGTTTGCGGGTATTTGATAATCCGAGGATTATACCAGTTTATTTAAACTTTTAGGCCGGATTTTAGATAATTCTTAGTCTATTTTTGCCTGAATTGATACTTAATTCCTGAAATTTTGTGTTTCAGGTTAAAAATGCAATTTTTGTGCAAATAAAGGTAGATTTGGAGTTTTTAGACTCAGAAGCACGCGAAGGGCAATTCTGGAATTTCAGAATTCTTCAGGAAACTTCGTCGCGACGAAGGTTGTTCTTTGCCACAGTGAAATGGGCTAGTGACTCATCAGATTCAGCTCCTTTGTCGCCACGGCGAAGTCTGCGTACTCCACTTTTTGTAAAACACACAGTTTTGTTTGTAGGCTAAGTTGTAAGATTTTGGGCGAGGTATAAAAGAAAGACTTAGTCTTTGTGTTGAGGGTGTTCGTGGAGTAGGGTTAGAGCATTTTACATTTTTCTTAGATTCATTTTGAACGAATTTAGATCAAAAGAGAGTGAAGATTTGGGATTTAATCAGTGGATTCGTCATTGGGGGAGATTTCTTGTCTTTTCTTTTATTTTCATTATGTTGAACTTTGGTATTTTCGTTCATTTTAATTGTGTTATTGATTTATCCATGAACTAACCTATTTTGTGTTAGGGTTTTGATGTAGTTCGGATTCTAATGGGTTAGAGAGTTGATGATTATTAATTTCATATGATTTTGCTTTGATTGTGTGATTATTCTGTTTTTATTGTTTGTATGTGATGAACATGATGAGATTGAGAGATAATTCATGTTAAGCTTCTTGGGTAATCACCATTGTATTATTGGATGCTAGAGATAGATTCAAGAACCGATGAAATCAATTTAGGATTCTTGTGCTTAATGAGCTTAGATTTATTAACTTTCATTTTGTTAGGTGCGGAAGGTTAATAGGGAAGAGTAGGAAAACATAGCCTGCAAAGGTATATTGGACACCTTAGAGAGTTTGATTTACAATCAATGCAAGCGAATATGAATTTAGTTTAATTCTTTAGGTTTAACCCATAAAGTCCGAATGAAGTCAAAACCCTACCCGTTTGTTTGATTTGATTTTATCCCGTTTAAATCTTGCTTAGATAGTATAACTTTAATTTAGTAAATTTTGTTTTTGTTTTAGTTTAAATTGCTTCCTTAAATCCAAAAGAATTTGATTTCTTCAACTTGAAAATGGTAGAGAACTTAGTGCTTAGCAACAATCCTCGTGGGAACAATACTCATTCATCATTATATTACTTGTGCGATTAATATACCTGCTACATATTGCATGTTATAGGAAACACGAATCAAGTTTTTGGCACCGTTGCCGGGGATTGAGTTTTAAGTTAACATTGAGGTTTTCTATAGTTAGCTAGATCGAAGTTTTAATTTTTGTTTTAAATTTTCAGTTGGTTTGTGATCTCACTTTCTTTCGTTAATTCTGTGCAGTTTATGTGAAGAGCGAGATGTCAGCTAATGGTTCCTGTTGATCTTGAGATTGAGAGAACCGACTAGATGACTTAACAGAGAGAGAAGAGAAAGAGAGGATTTAGTGGTTGAATAAGAAGAAATAGTTGTTGAAATGGCAGAACCAGAAAACAGGACACTAAGAGAATTCTCAGTTCCCATGGTTAATGGCAGTGGGTTGAGTATTACTAGGCCTACGATCGAAGCCAACAACTTTGAGATTAAGCCAACAATCATTCAGATGATCCAACAGTCGATAAGGTTTAATGGTGATTTGAAGGAAGATCCGAATCAACATATTGCAAACTTCTTGGAAATTTGTGACACTTTCATGTCGAACGGAGTGTCAGATGACGCCATTAGGTTGAGGTTATTCCCATTCTCATTGGGGGATAAAGCTAAGGGGTGGTTAATGGCACTACCAGCATGGACTATCACAACTTGGAATGATCTAGCACAGAAGTTCCTAACTAAGTTCTTTCCTCTAGCAAAATCAACAAAACTGAGAAATGATATCACATCATTTCTACAAGAGGTATCCAAGTCATTGTATGAGGCTTGGGAGAGGTACAAGGAATTGATGAGGAAATGTCCACACCATGGGTTGCCAGTTTGGCTTCAAGTCCAAACTTTCTACAATGGACTAATGGGTAGCGTGCAAACCATGGTGGATGCAGTGCCAAGAGGAGCTTTGCAGAATAAGACACTAGAGGAGGCTTATGAGTTGCTTGAGGTTTTGGCAAGCAACAACTATCAAAGACCAAATGAGAGAGCAATAACAGGAAAATCTACGGGTCTTCATGAAGTTGATGCCTTCACAGCCATCTCAGCCTAACTCACGGTACTTCAGAAACAGTTGGGAAGTATGCAGGTAAACTCTATTCAAGCACCTCAACTAACTTGTGATTTTTATGCAGGAAACCATGTGAGTAGCGATTATCAAGTGGGGAACACATTTGCTTCATCATCTTCATCAATGAAGCAAGTGAACTACTTGGCAGGAAATCAGAGGCAACCAAACAACCCGTACTCCGAACCATACAATCCGGGGTGGAGAAATCATCCAAATCTGGCTTGGGGCAATCAGAATCGGCAAAATAATCAATGGAACCAAAGGATAGTACCAAATAACCAACCAAGGGTGAATAATCAACCGGGAGATCCAAGAGTGACAAAGTTGGAAGACATGTTTGGGAAATTTATGCAGGAGACCATGAGATTTATGAACGAGACAAGGACGAATTTCAGAAATCAAGGGGTGTCCATTCGGAATCTTGACGTATAGATGGGCCAATTGGCCGAGAAGCTAAATGAGAGACCGCAGGGTTCCTTACTAAGCAACAGAGTGACTAACCAGCGTGAGCAAGTAAATGCAATTTCGTTGAGAAGTGGGACAGTTTTAGAAGAGGTGGAAAAATCAAGGAAAGAGGAAAATCCACCAAAGAAAAATGAAGAATCTGATGAGGAAATTGATGAAGAAATCATTGCTGAAGAGAAACCACCCAGCCCAAGGAAAGATGAGCAAAAGCAGGAAGAGGGGAAAAAGAAAAGGAAAGAGAAATTGCCATTCCCCGAGATACCACCAGAGTTGGCGCATCACACACCATTCGTACCTTTTCCGCAAAGACTTAGAATAGAAAATCAAGATAAGCAATTCATTAAATTTCTCGATGTTTTTAAGAAACTGCATATTAACATTTCTTTTGCAGATGCATTGCAATAGATGTCGAGCTACGCGAAATTTCTTAAGGAAATCTTATCAAACAAGAGGAAGTTAGAAGATGAGGAAATGGTGATGCTCACGGAGGAGTGCATTGCCATTCTCCAGAAAAAGCTGCCCTCGAAACTCAAAGATCCAAGGAGTTTTACCATTACTTGTACTATAGGAGATTTTACGTTTGATAGAGTTTTATGTGATCTAGGTGCCAGCATTAACCTTTTTTTGTTTTCAGGAAATTAGGAATTGGTGAAGTGAAGCTGACAACAATATGCTTGCAACTTGCAGATAGATCGATAAAGCATCCGCGGGGCATTGTGGAGGATGTGTTGATTAAGGTGGACAAGTTTATTTTTCCTGCGGATTTCTTTGTGTTGGGCATTGAAGAGGATAAAGAGATTCCTCTTATCCTGGGACGACCATTTTTGGCTACCGGAAGAGCTTTAATCGACGTTCAAGAAGGAAAGTTGATCATGAGGATGCAAGATGAAGAAATAATATTTAAGGTCCTTGAATCAATGAGAGCTCCACCTAAACAAGAGTCATGTTTAAAAATCGATGTGGTGGACCAGGCAAAAATTGAACCCTTCCAACTGAACAATCCTAAGGTGGAAATTAAGAGCTGCATAGTCAAACCAAATCAGTTCGAGAGTGAGGACCATAATGGAAGGGGTTGCACAAAATTCCGAGATAAGCCACAGTCGAGATTGTGTTTTCACGAGGAACGAATCTCTTAGCTCAAAAAGGGTGAGGGACAGTCAAGAAAACGGAAAGCAGTCGGTGAGAAAAGTCGAACCACCAAAATTATGACCAAGGGATGGAAATGGGTGGTGAAACTCTCAACAAGGACCCTGTGTGAAAAAGATCATCAGCAAAAGAAGCTCGAGCACAAGGAAAAATTTCGGGATGTGATGTACTTGGATAATCTGGACTGACGTGAAAAACCGAGAGAGTTGAGCTATCGACTATAAACAAGCGCTTCTTGGGAGGCAACCCAAGTGTTTTTAACTATTTGTTTTTCATTTTGTTGTGTTTGAATTTGTTTGAATTCTTTATGATTTTGAATGATTTTTTATTAGTGTGTTTTTGGGTGTTTCAGGTGAAGTTTTCAGCAAGGGAAAGGACCGAAAATGCTCCAGACTTCGCCGAGGCGAAGAATACGGCGAAGCACTTTGTAGAAAAATGGGTTTTGAAAAGTCCCAGACTTCGCCGCGGCGAAGATTGTTCTTCGCCGGGGCGAAGCAACCTGAAAATTTGTGATAGCTACCGTAATTTTTTGCCCCAGCGAAGTATTTTTCTGCACCGTAGTGTAGAAGGTTTGACGAAATTTCTCTAAGGAAATTTTGCCGTGGCGAAGATTTTTTTCTCGCTACAGCGATTAGCCACTGTATTTTTTCGCCCCGACGAAGTATTTTGCTTCGCCGCGGTGAAGCCTAGGTTTCAAATTTGTGTTCATGAATGAAGTACTTCGCCGCGATGAAGTACTTCGCCGTGGCGAAGTCTGTTTTCTGTATAAACTCACTTTGGCTTTTCATTTTCCACACATTTTTTCAAATACATTTAAGAGAAAAAATTTCCAATTTCAATCCTTGGCCTCCCAAGTGTTTTCCCAACCAAAGTTTTCACTCCTTAACCCTTCTAAATACCAAAACAACTCATTTCAACAACAAATTTTTCAAAAATTTCACAAAAATTTCAAGTTCAAGAAATTTGGGGCTTTCCAATCTGGGCTAATTCTGAGTAAATTGGTGGTGGATAATCCTTCATATTGGTAAGATCTCAAGTTCCCTAAACTCATTTTTGGAAGTATTTTCAATTCTTTTTTTCAGGTTTGAATTGGTTGTTGTTGGGAACCTAGACTTGAATTTTTAGGTTGCGCTGTGAATTGATTTATAGAAAATGGCACCCAAAGTTAAGTTGCCATACAAAGGAAAGGGAAAAGGAAAGAAAGTGGACAGTCGCTTTGCAAATAAAGAGGCCCAGAAACGATATCAAGGGGCTATCCAAAGAAGAGATAAGGGCTTTATTCCAGAGTGCGGATTGACCGCGAGTTAGGCGTTGGATTGGAGTCGAGGGAGACAATGGGAACTGTTTATGAGTGCTCCTGCACAACCGGCTGTAGAGCCGCTAGTAAGGGAGTTTTATGCCAACCTCCCAAATTGTGAAGAGGGTTTTGCATTTGTGAGAGGGGTTGATGTGCCGTTTACAGAAGATATAATCAATGAGTTTTACAACCTGCCTGGGTTTGATGATCAGGATGAGTACGGAAGGTTTAGGGGGACACAATTTGAGGATAGTATCATTCCTCCGGTCATTGCAAAACCGGATGCAACTTGGTCAGTGTCAAAAAAACAAAAGAAGACCATTAAGGGAACTTCTTTGACACCAATGGCTTGATTGTGGCAATATTTTGTTAGTGCGAAGTTGATGTCGGAAACGCACTATAGCATAGTAACTTATGAAAAAGCATTACTGCTTTCTTCCATTGCCACAGGAAAGAATATAAATGTGGGAAGAATTATCTTTAACAACATTCATCATGTCGCCAAACCAAGGCGATCAAGTTATTCTTTCCCACATCTCATCACAGCCTTGTGCATTAGAGCTAGAGCCAAGGTAGGAGATGATGAGCAACGTATTCATGCTGCCCCTATCCTCGATTCAGATTATTTTCAGAAGCATCTTGAACGTCCAAAAGCTGAGCAACCAAGGGTAGGAACAAAACGGTAGAGAACCACACGAGGCCCTGTCACATCCTCTAGCTCCACGGCTACACAGAAGGAGATGATGCAGCAGATGATGGGTATGATGAAACGGATGACAAAACGTCAGGATTGGGTGGTTGAGCAGACCCAGATGATGTATGAGATGCAAAAGAGTAGCTTTAACAAGCTCAACATTGACACTTCAGGATTCCAATGGCCGACTAGGATTTCGATGAGTGGATGGGCTCCGAATCAGAAGAGGAAGAAGAGGAAGACGAGGGAGGCGAAGAATGAGCACCGGAACACCTGTGTTGTTGTCTTTATTTTCATTTGTTTAGTTGAATTGGTTTTTCATTTCAAATATTAAACTCAGTTCTTATTTTTGTTTTGGATTGTGTAGTTGTTTTAGTTGTTTCATTTTATTTTAATTTGTAGTTGTTGCAAGGACGAGATTAGGATGTAATATTTTCAATTTAGTTTGTGAACTTTTGCTAACACAATGGACACCGTAGCTTCAATTGTTTTGACAGATGTTGGGTGATGAAAAAGTCAAGGACCGGGTGTGCAATGTGGAACGACACTTCACAGATTAACCAGGGAACTTTCTCGTACCTTTGTTATTTTTTATTTTCCATTCCTAATGGGACATTGGGGACAATGTCATCTTTCGTTTGGAGGTAGGAAAATTAGAAATTTTTGATTTGATTTTGTTTATTTTACTTTGTTTTGATTGTTTTTGCTGATGATGAATTGTATAAATCAATGATGCGAATTGGATTGTTGCATTTTTTTTTTTTTTTTTTTGAGAAATGTTAAGCATTGCTACAAGTTTAGGTTTATTGACTGAATTTTGATTGAGGTTTGTTGAGTGGTTCAACCACCATTTTCATTTTTTTTTTTCGCATGCTTAGATTCATTTTATGTACTTAGGTAAAGTTTGATAATGTTGGTGGACTCTAGAACCTAGTAGAGAAGTGTTTGAGGTGAAATTCTAGGATTAGACATGGTTGAGGAGATGATTTAGGCATTCTTTTTGGAACGTTTGAGCCCTTCTAGCTGACCCAGGAATGAAATTGTCCCTAGTCACCCGTTTGAGCCGTATGAATCATTATTGCTTCATTTTTCTTGGCTAACAAAAAATTGTCCGATCCTTATGCCCTAAGCACTTTGTCGTACTCTTAGGAGAATTTGATCCTAATGCAAACACAAAGAAAGGGAAGAGTTGTACGAATTGACTAGAAGAATAGTTTGGGGCTTGTGAGAAGGGCAATAAAAATAAAAGAGGAAGTTCACCTCAATTCAATGGATGTGTCTCGATTGTATAAATATTTTGCTGTTAAAAAAAAAAAAAATTCTTTTGCCAAGTTGAAGGGTATCTCGGCTGGAAACCAGTAACCGCCTTAAAAACTACCTAGCAGTACTTGACGACCTCTGGTTTAACAACACCACGTACACCTTCGACCCGCACATTTATGGTATCAGAAATAAGAAAGACACAAGTTTGAGGGGTGTAAATTAGTGGAGATGTTGATTGGTGGTTGAGAAGAAGTGGAGTTCAATTTGATCTGAGTGTTTGCATGAGGAAAACCAAGTTCTCTTACTTTGTATTCCCTATCCTTTTTCTTGGAACCCACTTCCTGAGCCTAGCGTTACAAGCTTATAAAGACCCGCTGATTCTTATCTGTGTCTAGTCCTTATTAGTGGAGAGTAGTTCGATATTTAGGCTTATGGAGTCTGCCACCATTTGATAAACTTTGCATTCCTACATAAAATAATCTGGGAAGTCGAAAGGTGGATTGAAGTGGGGATTACCTACTTGAGGGACCAATTGAGAAAGAAAGTTGATGCAACTTATAACTTCTTGGAGTGTTAAACATTTGTCTTTTAATAATTTTGCAACAACATTTGAGATTGGTATAAATTCTAGGCAGTTGTTTTGTGAGTCGAGTCTTTTGTTTCTCTTATTTAATTTGTGTCATTTGCTATTTTGTGTTTTTGTACGTTTGTGTTTTTTTTTTTCTTTTATCTTGTTTTGTACCTGATGCTCGGGGACAAGCATCACCTTAGTTTGGGGGTATTTGATAATCCGAGGATTATATTAGTTTATTTAAGCTTTTAGGCCGGATTTTAGATACTTCTTAGTCTATTTTTGCCTGAATTGATACTTAATTCCTTAAATTTTGTGTTTCAGGTCAAAAATGGAATTTTTGAGCGAATAAAGGTAGATTTGGAGTTTTTGGACTCAGAAGCACGTGGAGGGCAATTCTGGAATTTCAGAATTCTTCAGGAAACTTCGCCGCAGCGAAATGGGCCAGTGACGCATCAGATTCAGCTCCTTTGTCGCCGCGGCGAGATTCCTTCTTCGCTGCGGTGAAGTCTGCGTACTCCATTTTTTTGTAAAACGCACACTTTCGTGTTTAGGCTAAGTTGTATTATTTTGGGCGAGATATAAAAGAAAGACTTAGTTTTTTCATTTGTGGCGTTCGTGGAGTAGGGTTAGAGCATTTTACATTTTTCTTAGATTCATTTTGAGCAAATTTAGATCAAAAGAGAGTGAAGATTCGAGATTTAATCAATGGATTCGTCATTTGGGGAGATTTCTTGTCTTTTCTTTTATTTTCATTATGTTGAACTTTGGTATTTTCGTTTATTTTAATTGTGTTATTGATTTATCCATGAACTAACCTATTTTGTGTTAGGGTTTTGATGTAGTTCGGATTCTAATGGGTTAGAGAGTTGATGATTATTAATTTCATATGATTTTGCTTTGATTGTGTGATTATTCTGTTTTTATTGTTTGTATGTGATGAACATGATGAGATTGAGAGATAATTCATGTTAAGCTTCTTGGATAATCACCATTGTATTATTGGATGCTAGAGATAGATTCAAGAACCGATGAAATCAATTTCGGATCTTGTGCTTATGAACTTAGATTATTAACTTTCATTTTTGGGTGGGGAGGTTAATAGGAAAGAGTAGGAAAACATAGCTGAGAAGGTATGTGGACACCTTAGAGAGTTCGATTACAATCAATGCAAGCAAATATGAATTTAGGTTAACCCTAGAGTCCGAATGAAGTCAAAAATACCGTTTTTGAATTGATTTATTCCGTTAAATCTACTTTCGTAGTTTAACTTTAATTTAGTAAATTTTGTTTTTGTTTTGTTTAATTGCTCCCTTAATCCAAAAGAATTCATTTCTTCAACTTAAAAACGGTAGAGAACTTAGTGCTTGCAACAATCCTCGTGGGAACGATACTCACTCATCATATATTTACTTGTTGCGATAGTATACTTGTACATATTGCATGTTGTAGAAACACGCACAATTTTTAAACATGCAATGACACAAGATGGAAAAACTTGATGCGTGATTTCTAAACATGAAATGTAACAAGTGTACTAATCGCAAAAGAATAAAGTGAAATAGAGTATCGTTCCACAGGATGTGTTACTAAGTAGATTTCTCTAGTTAAGTCCTAATTGAAGAAACAATAAATTGGAGATGAAAATTAACAACTAAATACAAATAACAAAATATAAATGAATGATAATGAAATAAAGCAAAACCAACAACTTAACTAATTAACAATGCTAAAAAATGTTAGGGTGTTGATTTCACCTAGATACGCAACCCAAATCATAAATCTATTACCCAAGTTCTAATCCTTGATTGAAAATCGAATCCCTAGTTGTAAAACATACCTCAGGCTACATTTCCTACTTATCCCTATCAAGCTTCCACACCAACACAAATGAAGATAATGTTCAAAGTCTTTTAAGCTTTATGGAATTCTATCTAGATTTCATAGATCGCAAACCTATCCTAGGTTGCTAATCTAGGTATTTACCAAGAGGCACAATCACAAATCACTTCTCAGTCTCATATGAACAACACAATTTGAATGGTGATCAAGCATCCAAAGTCATTAAGCAAAGAGATAAACACTCAATCATGAAATTAAAACTCAAAGTAATCAATTCATATAAATTTGAATCATTGTATCAAGATTACATCAAACCCTAGCTAAACAACTCAGTTCATACTCAAAAAACGAATTAAAAAAACAAAAACAAACTGAATCAAGTTCATCATTGAAAAAAAAGCAAAAGATGGAGAAATCTTCTCTAATTTGAAGCCAAATCTTCATTAATCTTCTTCTTCAAGAGCGCTTCCAAATGAGAAAACAAGCCTCTTTTCTTCTCCTTTGCTCTAATTTATACTCTCTCACTTAAGGATGAAGCCCTAGCAAGCCAAAAGCGACGTTTTATTTTTACATGATGCAGGTTTCGCCGCGGCGACGATTTTTCCTCGCCGCGGCGAAGACTTTCAGGCCAGAGACTGATATATCTGAATCTGGAAAAGTGTTAAACATATGAATTGTAACCCTTTCAATTATATTTCTGTTTCAAGAATAGCACAATCCAGGTCTACAGCTCAAGTTACTAGAATACGAAGCACGTCCAAACATTTTTCTTCAGTTCCCAGCGTACTTTCACAATTCAACCAGTTTTCACCCTTGTCCAGTCAGAATTAGGAAAACCCAAAACATAAAGTGTAGTCTTCTTCTTAGCTTCCAAAGCTTCTAAAATCAGGTATTCCGAGTTCCAAGCTCAAGTTACACAATTTACGCTCAAAACTGTCATTTGCTAAATATCGTTTAGGCCTCAAAGACAAATTAATAGAATTAGGTAGAATTATCCCAAATGTATGAAAAGTATCCTAAATCCTATCAAAATTCAATGCAAAATCATAGTGTAAAATAGATTAAAATACTCCAAACTTAAGATTTGCTTGTCCTCGACCAAAAAGGAATAAAAACTCAGAAAGAAAAGCAACAAACAACAAAAACACAAAACAACAAAACAAAAATGAACAAAAAAAATTAGACTCAAACTCAACACAAGAATTGCCTAGAATTTATGCAAGTCTCTAAGGTTGTTAAAAAATTATACTAGAAAATGTTCGACACTCTAGAAGTTATAAGTTGCATCGACTATCTTCTCTATGGCCCCCGAGTAGGTGATCTCCACTTAGTCCACATTCCGACTTTTCGGATATTTTATGTAGAAATGTAAAGTTTATCAATGGTTGCAGACTCCATAAGCCTAAAATCGAACTACTCTCCACTATGAGGACTAGACAAAGATAAGAATCAAAAGTTCTTTAAAAGATTGTAACGCTAGGCTCGGGAAGTGGTTCCAAGAAAAGGATAGGAATAACAAAGTAAGAGAACTCAGTTTTCCTCATGCAAACACTAAGAGCTACATCAACTCCACTTTCTTTCTAACCACCAATCAAAGTATCAACCATTTTACAACCCTCAAACTTGTGCATTTCTTATTTTTGATTTGAATCAAACTAAAGAAATTTTTTCTCTTCTTGTTTTTTTTTTTTCGATTAACAGATATTTACAACACCATTGCGGTCTCTTGCCCTTCTTTATGCCATTTTTGCACCCCCAAACTTAAGATTTTGGTCCATCACTTATTCACACAACCTCTCCAAAGCTCTTTTGTGTCATACATTAGGTCCATAATTCTCCTAAGGGGTATGATAAAGTGTTTAGGGTGATAATCTTGTAAGGCTCAAATGGGTAATTAGGGAAAGATTCTTTCATGGGTCGGCTGGAAAGGCTCAAACGTTCCGAAAAATGCCTAAATCATTTCCTCAACAATGTCTAATCTTAAATTTCGCCTAAGCACTTCTTAACTAGGTTCTAGAGTCCACAACATTATCAAACTTACCTAACCACATAAAATGAATCTAAGACATGCCGAAATAAATGAAAATGGTGGCTGAACACTCACAAAACCTCAATAAAATTCAGTCAATAAACTAAACTTGAAGCAATGCTAACATTTTCCAAAATAATATCCCAACATTCTAGTTTCATCATAGACTTATGCAATTCATCTAGACAACAACAACACACACACACAAAAACACACTAAACAAATAACCATCAAAGAACTTAAAACAAAAGAAGCACACAAACAAACTAAACACACAAATTCTGAAAATTTCCTTACCCCAAACTTAAAATGACATTGTCCCCAATGTCACATCATGCACATCCAAGGAATAGAAAAAACAAAGTAAATGTTACGAGATACTTCCCTGATAATCCGTAAAGGCCAATTTTTGTGCAAAATCCTGGCATCTATTCCTTGGCTTCTCTTCATTATCATCTGTCAAACAATTGGAAATCTATGGTGCAAATGTGTTAGATACCCTTACCGATTAATATGAAGAATTACATCCTAATCTCAACCGTATTGAACTAACCTAAAATCTAAACAAAACAAATAAAGAGCTAAAACCAGGAAATCAACATCAATTCCTACTACAAAACATAAAAGAAATAAAAGCAAAACTAAAAAGAAAGTGCTTCAGGCTTCAATCTTCTTCTACTTCTTCCTCTTCACACAACTCCCAAATTTGCTAAACTGACTTCAACACAACAACCCAACTTCCTCAATAACAAATTAAATCAAAATCAACAATTTCTACACTCCACAATCAACTCAATCCTCAAGTTCTCAATCAACATCCACAATCAACACAAATTTCAAGCAATTTTTCAACAAAAACAAATCCACATGAAAGCGAGAAAAAAAATTGCATAAAAACTCTTAACCTTACCAAGCCCAGCTTTCAACCTTCAATTGCTCCAATTTCATTAAAATCACAAAGGAAGCTCCAAATTTTCAAACCTAGGGTTGCTAAAATTTCTTCAAAATGGGTTAAATTGGGGCAATTGAAAGGTGCATGATGTTTAAAGAGGTAGGGAGTGGAATGGTGCAAGAATTTTGAGGGAAAATGGTGAGAAATTGAAGAAGAGAAAATAAATTCTTTGGAGGCTCGGCTGCTTGAAATCGCAAAAATGGAGAAAATGAAGGTGGGTTTATAAGATTCTCACGTTTGTCGCGGTGAAGTTCTTCATCCAGTACAAAATACAAACCAGTCGATGCCGCGGCAAAGAAAATTTCCTCGCCGCGGCAAAAAATTCCAGAGAGCACAACTTTGCAAAACTCTTTCTGCCGCAGCGAAGAAAATTGTTTCGCCGCAGTAAAAAATTCTAGAGAGAACGTCGCCCCGGCGAAAACATCTTCGCCGCGGCAAAACTGGAAGTTTCTTTTTTTTTGCCTTAGTTCAATATTTCACCTGAAACACCCAAAAAAAAAAAAAAAAAAAACACGAAATCAAAATCATTCTAATTCATAAAAAACTAAACAAATTCAAAACAACAAACAAATGAAAACACTTGGGTTGCCTTCCAAGAAGCGCTTATTTATAGTCGAAGCTCGACTTCCCATGGTCCTTCGTCAATAGATCCGTGGGGTGCTTCACTTCCTATTGCCACCTCCTGGTCTTCCTTTGGAATTTCGAAAATAAGCATCTTTTCGGAACTTCAAGTTCATATATGCATACTTGAGATGAGATGGTGATTGATTGAGTCCATGTTTGGAGTCCTTCCAACACCAATTTTGACTGTGCGCATTTACACCAAATTCCTCAAATTGTTCCTTTGAGGTGAGTTGCTTTGTTGAAATTCCCTTAAGTATCTTGCACACCATTTTGCTTTGAGATTTTCCTCTTCATTGGTCTTGTCTTCAGGTTTTCCAACTTTTTCATGTGAGGTTGCTCCAACATATACTCTCTCAATGGTTATGACATTTAATTGTCTTTAGGAGTTGTGACCATTGTGCTTGGCAAAGAACCTTGAGACTCTCTGTCAATTGTCAACCAATGCTACTTGAACCTCCAAATTCGAATGGACACTCCTTGATTCTAAAGTTTGAGCGTGTCTCATTCATAAACTTGTGGTTTCTTGCATGAATTTCTCAAACATATCCTCCAACTTGACATTCTTTACTCACATGGTTGATGATTACCACTGGTTATAGTTTGGCTTTGTCCTTTGATTTGATTAACTGCTTTGATTGTTCCAGGAAAAATTGGGTGATTCCCCAAACCAAGATTGTAAGTGTTAGAGAAGGAGTCATTTTGCAGCCTTTGTGAACTAACCATGTAATCACTTGCTCGGTTGTTGAGGAAGACCAATGGTTTCCATCTTGGCATTCCACACTCCCATGGTTCCTACACAAAATTCACAGTTATAAAAGCTAAGTGAATAGAATTTACATTCATTAACCTCCCAATTGGCTTTCAAGTGATGCAATTTGTGCAGATAATGTGGCGAACACATTGACTTCTGTAGAACCCTTGTTCTCATTCGGCATTGCTCTCTTAGGTCTTTGGTAGTTATGTGGCCATCAGCTCAAGCAACTTTTAAGCATCTTCCAGGTCTTGTTATTTAGGCTCCGCCTGCGGCCACACTACCTCGTTGGAAATTTGGTAGCAACCCATTGTAAAATGTTTGGACTTGTCTCCAAAACGGTAGACCATTATGTGGACAATTCCTTAACAACTCCGTGTACCTCTCCCAAGCTTCATATAGTGATTCATCGTTGCCTTGCACGAAAGAGGTAATGTCAATTCTCATACTTAAGACTATACAATATTTACAATTAATTACAAAAATGAAATAAAAGCTTCAATTTAGCACTACACTAGATACTATCAATATTAATAATCAACTATCCCCGGCAACGGCGCCAAAAACTTGATGCGTGTTTACTACAACATGCAAAAATAGCAAGTATACTAGTCGCAAAAAGTAATAAAGTGATGAGTGAGTATCGTTCCCACGAGGATAGTGTTACTAATTACCGATTTTTCTAGTTTAAATCCTAATTGAAGCAACAATAAATTGGATTGATGGAAGATTAACAAACTAAATATAAATGCAAAACCCAACAACTTAACTAATTAAACAATTCTAAAACAAATGCTAGGGTGTTGAATTCACCTAGATACGCTAACCCAAATCATAGAATCTATTACCCAAGTTCTAATTCCTTGATTGAAAATCGAATTCCCTAAGTTGTAAAACATACATTCTCATGCTACATTTCCCTACTTATCCCTATTAAGCTTCCGCACCCAACAAAATGAAGATTAATAGTTCAAAGGATTTTAAGCTTTGTGGAATTCTATCTAGATTTCATAGATCGCTAAACCTATCTCTAGCGTTTGCTAATCTATGGTATTTATCCCAAGAGGCACAATCACAAATCACTTCTCAGTCTCATTGTGAACAACACACATTTGAATGGTGATCAAGCATCCAAAAGACATTAAGCAAAGAGATAAACACTCAATCATGAAATTAAAACTCAAAGTAATTCAATCCATATAAATTTGAATCATTGTATCAAGATTACATCAAACCCTAGCTAAACAACTCAGTTCATACTCAAAAACGAATTAAAATAACAAAAACAAACTGAATCAAGATTCATCATTGAAAAACAAGCAAAAGATGGAGAAATCTTCTCTAATTTGAAGCCCAAATCTTCATTAATCTTCTTCTTTCAAAAGCTGCCTTCCAAATGACGAATCAAGCCTCTTTTGTCTTCCTTTTTGCTCTAATTTATACCTCTCTCACTTAAGGATGAAGCCCTAGCAAGCCAAAACGTGTCATTTTATTTTTACATCTGATGCAGGTTTCGCCGCGGCGACGATTTTTCCTCGCCGCGGCGAAGACTTTCAGGCTAAATTTGAGCCTGATATAGTCTGAATCTGGAAAAGTGTTAAACATATGAATTGTAACCCTTTCAATTATATTTCTGTTTGTTCAAGAATTAGCACAATCCAAGGTCTACAGCTCAAGTTATCATAGAAATACTGAAGCACGTCCAAATACATTTTTCTTCAGTTCCCAGCGTACTTTTCACAATTTCAAACCGAGTTTTCACCCTTGTCCAGTCAGAATTAGGAATAACTCAAAACATAAAAGTTGTAGATCTTCTTCTTAGCTTTCCAAAGCTTCTAAATTCAGGTCATTCCGAGTTTCCAAGCTCAAGTTACACAATTTACGCTCAAAACTGTCATTTATGCTAAAAATCATCGTTTAGGCCTACAAAGACAAATTAATAGAATTAGGTAGAAATTATGGCCCAAATTGTATGAAAAGTATCCTAAATCCTATCAAAATTCAATGCAAAATCATAGTGTAAAATATGATTATCAATGGGTTTATTAATTAATTACCCTCTTTTATATGCAGAATGATTATTGGCTTTATAGGTTATTAAAAACAGCAGATTGGTCCCTTCACGAAAAATACAGAATTGGGAAAGCTACAGACTTCGCCGGGGCAAAAAATTCAAGACAGCACTCGCCGCGGCGAAACCTGGAAGTCCCCAATATGAACAGTTTGCGTTTTTTGCAGTTTTTGTGTAATAACATGAATCCAAGTCAAATCGAATCGCACACACGTTCAACCAGGATATCAACCAACCAATATAACATCCATCAACACATTATAAACCATTTTATCATTTGAATCATTCATCCAAAAAAAGATTTTTCTGATTTTGTAGTTTTTGCAGATTTTTCAAAAATGACATGTTATCAACCAAATACATGTTATAAATCATACAATAAACTATAGAAATCAATACCCGAGGCTCTGATACCACTGTTAGTGAACGACCCACTTACACAGCGGAAAACAAAAGCATAAATGACATGGATCGTTCCTTAGAACCAAGATCCGGGTATAATATCACAGTTTATATAATATATAAATTAAATCTGCAGAAAATCAGATTCAAGGTTCAATAATTTTACGCACGTTTGGAGGCTCCTCCAACTTTGTCCTTAAATGTTTTGCTACCGACCCAAGTGTAGGATCGAACCCACGTAGTCCACACGAAGACAATCACAAAGAACTAAGGAGGGATTTGCTAGATCCTCCTTAGCTTTAAGAAACAAGAAGAAAAATCAAAAGAATTTGATTTCAAAGCAAAATAGCAATGTCGCGTGGGAGAGAGTGTTTTGGGGTTGTGTGTTTTGTTTTTTTTTTTTTTCTCAATCAAAGAATGAATCATTTATTAAAATCACACACACCCCTTTTTCTTTTATAGTCATATTTTAGTTGCCATATTCCCTTATGGAATAGGCTTGGGCTCCAACCCAAACACCCCATGTTACCAAACACTCCCAATTAGATATTTATTTTAATTCATCATTATCTTCAATTAAAATCAATTAATATATATATATTCAATATATATATATATATATATTAACATTTAACAATAATGATAATTTATTTAAATATGTATGCTAACACATATTTAAATATAAGTTTACTTATTTAATTTTTCTAATAAATTAAATAAAGGCTACGACCTCAGCAAATTTAATTACACTGTAAAATTACAACAATACCATTTCACCTAAAAAGATGAAAAAACGCCCTTCTTTCTTCTTGGCTCTTAAATTATATTCTATGTGTGTGACCCATACCCATAGGCTCTTCATCATACCGGCAGTGTATAGTATCGCGATTAACACCAATTAATCGTCTCACTAATACACAGACCAAGATTGGCCCCTAGCAAGGCATCATGGCCACCCAATAGATTCGGATTCAGCAAAGTAGCTACCTGTCAATGGTATGGTTATCGTACAATTCGATCCTTTCATCATACGTTATCTCGACAAGACGAAGGCATAGAAATAGTGTCAACCTTCAGTTACTCTCGATATTATGTATTTAGTTTCTGGACCAATGACCTATATTATAATTCGGATAGAGTAACAACTCAATCCCACTGTGGCCACAGTTTTAGTGTCATTGCCATTTACTGAATTGCGCCGTGAGATAACTTCTCCCATATCCGGGAGTGTTGAATCCTCTATTAATCCACCATAGTCTTGATACACTCCTTGATGCAGCCAATCACTACCATATTGACAGCTCTAAAAAGAATTGCATTAGGGTAGTGTCAAACTACACCAATCGGTGCACAAGGCGCTCCGGTGATCTCAGTCTAAGTATCACATGTACCACCATTCGTTAGAGGATTTGTTCCATAGACACTGGGGTTACCATCCATGTGGAATCCTCTAGTAGGTCAGTCCAATGAACTTGTTGCGATATATCCGCCTACAACAAGCACCCATATGTTACACTAGGTTGTCGCCAAACAACCTTGACAAGTGAGATCAGTCACTGCCTCTCGACAAAGTCGTTCAACACTATGATAGCGTTACTGTATTAACCGTGCCCTTACTTCAGAATAATACTGGGGCTACGGACGTTTCTAGAATGGCCACCTTAGGTGCACATAGGGTTCTCACTATCAAGATTTGAAACACTTGATACCCTCGTCACAGTTCTACCATTCTAAGAACATATATCAATACATATTGCAATAATAATGATTTACGCGATATAGAATAAAATGCCTTTTATTGATTAATGAACATTATTACAAAGAGTCGATTTTACAATAATTGATTGGCTTTAGGGCATCTACTCTAACAGGCGTTACACAATGCACCTTCCTTCTTCGTTACTCAACGACGGTAGCACCTCCTTCGCTGGATTTCGGTAGCAATGCACCTCGCTTCTCCTCCCTTCTCCCTTGCTCGACGACAACAGATGACGACACCTCCCTCCTTCGCTGGAATCGATGACGACAACACTTCTCCTGCTCAAAATAATTAATGATATATATATATATANTGCAACACTATACCCTAATCCATCATGGGATGAGCTTGGGTACCAACCTAAACAACTCCTTGTATCCAAGCAGCCCTTTTAAGATATTTTATTTTAATTATCATTATCTCAATTAAATTAAATTAATATATATAATACATTAACATTTAACAATAATGATAATTTGTTTAAATATATGCGAACATATATTTAAACGTAATCTCACTTATTTAATTTTAATATCAAATTAAATAAAGGCTACGACCTCAGCAAATTTAATTATACTGTGAGATTACCAAAATACCCTTTTGCCTAAAAAGACGAAAATACCCTTCTTATAAACTGGTTCTTAAATTATCTTCTATGTGTGTAACCCGTAGGCTCCTTTTCATACCGGTAGTGTGTAGTATCACGATTAACACCAATTAATCATCTCACTACACACAGACCAAGATTGGCCCCTAGCAAGGCATCATGGCCACCCGATAGATTCAGATTTAGTGAAGCAACTACTTGTCAACGATATGGTTACCGTACAATACGATCCTTTCATCATCTGTTATCTTGACGAGACAGAGGCATAGAAATAGTGTCAACCTTCGGTTACTGACAGGCTTTTCGTAAGTGTACGAAATCGTGCAACTAATAAAGCTTGAGTAAACGTGTGTCGAATCCCAAGAGAACTACTTACTAAGTACCAAACTAGTATATCTTATTGCTATTTGATGAACCAAAATTAAGAATGAATTTAATGAAAAAGAATATAAACTAAAAACTAAATAAAAGCAGAATTTTATAAATACTTTGGTAAAGAAATCAATATGACTAAACCTAGGGCATAGATTTCACACCAATTTAATCCTATGCATTGACAATTATTGCTAACCTAATTAAGCTTATCCTAAAGGCCAAACTCCCTAATATTCCACTAACTTTCTCTCGAACAATTAGCAAATTAATACTTAAGCAACAACCCAAAATATCTCTAAGTTGAATTTAGAAGCTAAGAGATCATTAAGTTCTATGGAATTTACCAGAGCCAAAAAAATCAAGGTAACCTATCTCTAGCGTTCGCTCAATCTATGGTTTTATTACCTTAGACTAATCAGGTTTCATCTCTCGATCTCAACCCAACCCATAAAATCATTCAACTCTCATGCCCTTAAGAATTGAAAGCATTATGCACAATAATAAAAATTAGAATTAAAAGCTCAATAAGAATTAACAACAATTTAAGTCAATACATATTCATAAAGTGGGCTACATCTTGGCCCTAGAAAAGAGATTTAGTTCATAAATACAGTAATAAAAATAACCATTGTATTTAATAACATGAGTTCAAGAAAGAAAAATAGAAAAACGTCTCTAATTTGTGAACGAGAATCGCAAGAATTCCGATCTCCAAAGTAGTAGCCGTCCTTTCTCCTCCTTCCAATCCCCCCTTAAAACTACTTAAAGACCCTTATTTATAGTACTAGGGTTTGGAGGTTACTTAGGAAAGAATTAAATGCCTTCACCCATTCAGATTCGGACTAGGCGAATGTAATAACTTAAACAGGCTCGTGACCCATCGATGCGGCGATAAGAACTGTCACTGTAGCGATCGTTCTTTCTATCAAATGAGTCCGTGATATTCAGAATTTGGTAAAGTCATCAACACAAACTTTGTAGCTCTCTCAATAATATTTCCAATGCCACAAGAATCATCAAATTCTGATTTCTACAGCTCATGTTATGATCCAAATAGTGAAGCATGCTCATCTTGAAGAATTTCCAGATTTTACGTTGTATCTTCGATGCGTCACAACTTTGTCGTTTCAACTCCGATTCTTGCACCGTTTGTTCCTACTCGTCATGAATTCCATTGACATCATTATTTTTCCTTCACATACTGGTTTGAACCTGAAAATACTCAAAATACACCCGTGATCCCATAAAATGTATTTATGAAATGATTAATTCAAATTCCACAATTTATACACATTTTTCCACAAATAATCCAATTAAATCACTAACAAAAGATATACTTTCAAGCTCTTATCACAACCCCTAACCAGCTTTTTGCTAGTCCCTAGCAAACTAAGCGATAAAATAAATCTTTAAGCTTGAAAATAAAACAACCAATGAAAACTCATATCTAAACTATCCTAAATCATTTTCGTAGATTGACATGATTGCATTTAGTGTATGCAACACAACTTTAAACCCCTAGGTAGCCCTAGTTGGACAAGTTGTAGTCTCGTGAGGGTTTCCAGCGATGATACCCACAAACATCCATACTAAATTAATCATAAACTCAAAAAATAAAAATAAACATAAAAAGAACTAAAACTAACAAAAATTCTTGGATCAATTCATAAAGGTGTCTCAAAAATATCATATACACAAAAACAAGTAGAATAATTAAATATCACCTAAACTCATAGACAATGCAAACATCAATTCCATTTTTTTTATTGACCCTAGAACATCCATACAACCACAAACCATTAGTATACAAACCCAAATGGTTTTATGCATAAAATTCATGAACAAAATTTTTGATATCAGTATTCAGGTTATGACTTATATTTGAATCATGGAATCAAACTCCATAGGCTCACTTTTCAAACCACTCTCCACTAATGTAGAATTTCACATTACCTTGGATCAATAGGTCTTTGTAAAGGTTGTAACGTTAGGCTAGGATATGAGTTCATGAAGGAACGAAAAGGGAAATTAACAAAAATCAAATTAAGAGACTTAATTTTCATTCATTCTTACAAAAACACTTCACTTTTTCACTCAATAGCTTCCCAACCTTTATCGAGCTCTTTCTTTTTGATAGTAATATAAACTCATTTGTATAATTCCAGATCTTTACAATGCTTTTCAATGCCCACTTTTCTTTTCTTTCTCTTTTTTTCTTTCCCCTCTTTTTTTTTTTTTCATTTTTTTTCACAACAATAATAAGAAGAAAGTAGAAAACACACACACAGCCCCACTGATCTTACAAGCCCTCCACAACCCCCAACCAATTTCTTTGGATAAACCTGGGTTGTGGCAAAACTACACGTCCTCACCAACACTTGTAATAAGCTTGAATTACAATTAAGTCTCTTAAAGATAAAACGGGTAGGATTGTGTTTTAGGCTCATAATTAGAGTAGGGTAAAAATTAAGTTCAAAGAAATAAAAACAAGGCTAAATTGTGTTTAAAAAGGCTCAAAGGGTTAACTAGTGATAATGATAAAAAGGGTCGGCTTGAAAGGCTCAATCGGTCCAAAAACAGCCTAAATCATTTCCTAAGTGATGCGAACTCTAGGATTTCGCCTCAAGTGATTCGAACTCTAGGATTTCGCCTCAAGTGATTATCAAATGAGTTCTAGAGTTTGCTGAGATCACAATAAAGTTCATGGAAACTTCATACATAACACGTCTCTAAGTAAGTGACTGAACCACTTTCAATCCACAGTTCACTAGGGTTTCAACTCAATGTCATTAATATTCACACTCATCCGAAAGCAAAGGTAAAAATTAATGTCCTCTATTAGTTCTATGTTATTGCAATCACATTCCTATCATAGACAATTGATTTCATCCAAGAGACAAAAATAAAAGCTCACAACCTAAAATAAAAGAATAAAAAAAAACTGCTCTCTAAATCCTTACAAAAATTTTGCTCAATTTAAGTTTTCTTAAATTCCTACCCCCAACCAATAAAATCAACATTGTCCCCAATGTTAAGCGTAAGAATAAAAGAAAGAAACGTTACCTCATTCCTTAACATAATAAAGCCGTCCAGTCGTATACACCAGTCGTTCTATCAAAATAGAAAAACCACTAAACAGACCTTGTCGGCCATTAGAGTTATGCAAAATACAAGAATGGATAAAAAGAGCATGAACAGCGAAAACAAAACAATAAAACAAAATAAACTAACAGTTCAAAAAGACTCAAAGAACACGTAGACAAAATGCAAGTACATCAAAATAGAAAAATAAAAACGACCAAAACAAACTGCATCGACAATAGTAACTCAAGCACCTTGAACTCTCAAACTACTCCTCCATACTCTCCTCAGAGTCCTCATCAGGATCATCGCCTTGTTCCTCATCCGTTGGGTACACAAAATCAGTCTATTCACACCCTAGTGCTGCTATCCTAGCATGAGCAAGTTGCAATCTCTGCATCTCATGTTGTACCCTCATTTGCCCACTCATCCATGTCATCTAGGCTTCTTGGTGATTCTGTTGCGTTTTCAACTATTTGATGTCTTCATGGAGCTTCGACAATTGATCTCTTTGGGAATGCTTCGTCGATGAAGATGCTTTGGCCCTAGGTACCTTTACTCTGCCCCCACTGGTTAAATTTTGCAGAAATTGCATGGTAAGACACACGCCTTGTGGAATAAAAACCTCTTCAACATTCAACGGCACTTCAGCTTGCTTACACAATGCAGTAATCAGGTGAGGAAAGAAAAAACCAGTCTTGGTACGCTTTGCTGAATGGATAATCTCTTGAACGATAATCTCACCCACATTCATTCTCATCTTCTGCTAAATTACATATATTAGAATCGCCCTGGCTTTACTAATAGTGCTCATGTGCTTGGAGGGCATCAATCGAGCGCATACAAAATATAGCCACATGCGCGAAGTTGAGTTCAAGAACTTACTATCAAAACGGATGTGTTCCCTAGCTGCAATAAACCATGTAGCTTTCCCTTCAGTCAAAGAATTAATCACTGCGTCAAAATCCACTTGGTGCTTGAATGCGGCATAGGCGTCATCATCTAGCTCAACTTGCGGTAGCCCATAAAACTGATTAATAGCAGCGGCATTGAATATGATCTCTTTAGCTCTTACCATTGTCTTGCCGTCAACGCTATCAGGAACGTTGGCATAGAACTCATTTACCATAGAGGCAATAGCAGGCGCCGGGGGTTCTTTACAAAATTTCTCCCAACCTAGAGCTTGAATCACATCAGTTATTCCCTCAAAAGCTTCTGCAAATACTAGCCCTCTCTCTTCAATAAATCCCCCCGGTTTCTTTGCAAAATTTTCATATCTGTCCTAGGCAGCCTGACTAACAAACCGGTTATCACCAGAGGCTTGCCTTTTTCCTTTGTCACTCCTATCACTTCCTGGTATTTCGCAGTTAATCCAATCAACCTTCAATGCTCAACGAAAAATCACCAAACTCCCACAAATAACAACTTTTATTCTTCAATCATGCAAACATAGCACATATTCAATCACGAACAACAACTTAATCTCTTCCAATTTTCAACACTCAACAACAATCAACAATAATCAACCCACACCCACAAAACTCAAATCAATGGATACTACCTTTCAAAATTATAATGCAAAATGAGTAAGAAACACTTACTTGAACCTTGTACTGTCCAAATATGCCTTGAATTGATATGAATTAGATGAATTTTCGAAAACCCCCAATTTGCTTTTAAAACCCTAATCTTGATTTGTTTTTGTGAAAATCACTCTTGCCTCCTCAATCTACGTAATGTGAAGGGAATTTGAATGTGTTAGTAAGCAATGGAGTACAAATTGCAAATGGGTTAAAGAAATTGTGAGGAAATGAAAAAAATTTGGTGAAGAGCACTTGTGGAAGAGAAGAGTCTGTAATGTGAAAAGTTTAAGGAAAAGGGAAACGGGCTGATTTAAACGCGAAATCGCATGGCCTGGTGCTATTGTTGCGGCAATCATATACGTCGTCACAGTGATCGTGCTTTTTGAAGCAGCATTCTACTGGACTCACGCTCGCTGCAACGATAGGTTTCGTTGCTGCGGCGAGCGTGATTAATCATGTCTGGCTCTTATGCGTGCGCGAAATGCATGCTCGCTGCAGCGATGTATTTCACCACTGCGACGAGCGTGATGCTGAATTGTTTACTTTTCCGTGCATGTGTTCTCCCATTTCCTGAAAACGATAATCAATAAACTAATTATAATGCAAACACCTAACACACAAAACAAAACAAAACAAAAGAAGAAATACTAAATAGAAACGTCATTACTCATAAAAAAAAAATAATAAAAATAAAAATAAACCAAATGGAATCGAAATATTGGGTTACCTCCCAAAAAGCGATTGTTTAAAGTCTTAAGTGTAATGACTCTCTCTAGCTAGTATACTCATAAAATAAACAGTAAAATTAACTAAATATATATATTACGAAAATATACATGTAGATGAGTATAAAATAATGAGCCCAAATTTTCTTTATATATACATAACTATACATAGTGTAAATAAATTTCTCAAGAAGCTCAACAGTGTTGCCCGACCCTTCCGCATCTTGACATTCCAAGCAACCGCATCTCATCTACTATCTGCAAAAAACATTGAAAACAACGGCGCGAGCACTAATGGCTCAGTAAGTAAACCCGCTATGCTACCCTTCTATCTTCGTTGCTCATATTCTGAATTCTTTCCTTACATCACGCTTCTCTCTTCTTCTCTGTTCTTTTCTATTCTTTCTCTATTCTTTTTCTGTTCTATCTCTCTGTTCTTTCTCTATTCTTTTTAGCACTTACTAACATGTAAGCACAATTGGAGAAACTAATTCTGAATAATATGAATGCCATGATGCATGTGCATAAATGCATAAAGAATGCAATTTCTTTTCTGTTTTCTGTTTCTCTTCTTTCTTTCTATTATGTTCTTTCTTTTTGTGTTCTATTCTTTTTTTTTTTTTCCTGTTCCGTTCTTTCTTTCTGTGTTCTATTCTTTCTTTCTTTTTGTTTTGTTCTTTCTTTTTGTGTTTTGTTCTTTCTTTCTTTCTTTTTGTTCTGTTCTTTCTTTCTGTGTTCTATTCTTTCTTTCTTTCTATGCCGGTCAGACTCGGTTGAGGCATGGATTCGGAACCCTGGCCACGTGAGTGGGTACAGTCCTCATCTACATGCACTTCTATCAGACTGTACAACTATTCTTTCTGATTCTGAGGCCGCTCACTAAAGGCGGCGTGCATGTAGGTAAATTTTGTTGGTACAGTTCTCATCCACATACACTTCTAACGAACTATACACTTACTTTTTTCTGATTCTGAGGCCGCTCACTGAAGGCGGCGTGTATGTGGAACTATTCTTCTCTGTCACCATGGGTTCCCCATCGCAACAACCTATTCTTTTCTCTTCTTTAACACTTTTCTTTCTTTTATTCTCTAGTGCTTTTTCTTTCTTTCTCTTTACTCTTAGAGTGCTTTATTCTTTAAAATTCTTTATTCTATTTTTAGTTATTGCACACATGCAAATAAATGTATGTGGATGGCTCATGCTTATTATTCTTTCGTAGATGCACTCATGAAATGCAAATATGCAATATTGCATGAAATTAAGGTCCTCTACTCATACTCATGCTTCACTTGGGCATTTCATCAAACAATAAATGTGAAAACATAAATTCTACTTTAGCTATAACTCTTCTTCTTTCTTTAACCATCCAAAATGGGAGTAAAGCTCCCTTGTATCATCACAAAACCTGTCAAGGAAAAACACTCCCAAAAGTTTACTCAACGTTCTTTCAACTTCAATCAAACTTCAACCCATCATCATACAATTAAAAGTACTTCTCATAATTCAAATATGTCCAACAACATTCCCATACTTGAAAAAAATAAACTAATAAATTGGAAGCATTTTTGAGGTAGTCATTCTGCACATGTCATATTCAAGAAGGCATAACTTGAGTTATACACATCGGATTGCTATGGTCTTGGTCTTGTTTTAAAGCTTAGAGACAGGGCTACAACTTTTATGTTGAAGTCTCAACCCAGTTCAATCTGTAAGATACCCAAAAATCACTCAGAAGGTCACGGACGTGACAGGGCAGCCATGGTAACATGTTTTCTCTTAGGATTTTCATCAAACAAATTGCATGCATACTCAAACTCTAATTTGGCTACACTTCTATCTCTTTTCTAAGCCACCAAAAATTGGGAATAAATCCCTCCATATTTAACACCAAATCTGCCCAAAATGCACACTCCAAAATTTCCACTTCAATTCTTCCAAATTTCATCCAAACATGCATCAAGCATCAACTACACCAACACAAACTCTCATGGATAGGTTCTAATCATCATTCAACACCAAATCCATCAACAATTCTACTTATAACACATGTATATGCATAAAGAAAATTCTCTACACATCTTAACTTAAATCATACTTAGGGTAGGATTTACTTACCTTGAATTTGAGCAACTCCAACACAATAATCTCTCTTTGATAGAATTCCCTTTCCTCTTAAACCCTAAGCATATAAAACCATAAGACTTCAAAACTTTAAAATTTAATCTCATATCTTGATGCTAGAATCTTACCTTTGGATGCTTAGGATTGAAAATCCACTCAAAAATACCTAAAATCTATGAATTTCCTTGGAAATCTAGTGAAGAAATTTGAGAGAAATTGAGTAGAGAATGGCATGAATGGAGGGACAGAGTGGCTAGGGTTTCTCCTCTTGAACTCTTATTACATAATAATATATATATTAGTTTCCCATTTTGCCCTTACACTTTCTATGAAATTCCATCTATGTCCTTTAGTCAATTACAATAATGCCCTCATTTTTATTACATTCTCCATGAACTTCTATCTCTTTTCACTCCCCAATTTTTCAACTAATTTTGAGTGAAAAGACCATTTTACCCCTAATGAAAGTTTAAGGGATTTTCTTCACATTTTTCTCAAAATAACTTAACCCCAATAAGTTAAGTTACGTACCTTAATATGGGCATTACGTTAAGCTCGACTCCTTTTCTGTCGTCAATTAGGATTCTGAAGAAGAATTGAAACCCTCTCGTTGTCATTTCCATTCTCAATATAGAGTTTCAATCTTTGCCCATTGACTTTGAATGTTCCCTTCGTCAGGTGGTTAAGCTCTATTGCCCCATATAGAAACACGCGATGAATGATGAACGGGCCAGACCATCTTAAGTGCAATTTACCTGGAAAAAGTCACAGTCTCGAGTTGAACAACAACACTTTGTCACCCTCCTTGAATTCCTTGTTCACAATGTGTTTGTCATGCCACTGCTTAGTCTTTTCTTTGTAAATCCGGGCATTCTCGTATGCATCATTGCAAAACTCTTCCATCTCATTGAGTTGCAGTAAACGTTTTGCTCCAGCGGCTTGTAGATCAAAATTCAGAAACTTTACTGCCCAATATGACCTGTGCTCTAACTCCACCGGCAAGTGACAAGCTCTTCTGTAAACCATCCTATAGGGCGACATTCCTATTGGTGTTTTGAATGTCGTCCTATACGCCCATAGTTCATCATCAAGTTTAGTTGCCCAATCCTTTCGAGAGGTGTTCACTGTTTTTTCCAAGATTCGTTTCAGCTCCCTATTCGATACTTCGACTTGGCCACTGGTTTGTGGGTGATATGGGGTTGCAACTCGATGTGTAACCCCATACTTGCTCAACAATGCTGCGAATTGACGATTGCAAAAGTGAGAACCGCCATCACTGATAATGGCTCTTGGCGTGCCAAACCTTGAAAAGATATTCTTCTTTACGAACTTGATAATGATACAAGCATCGTTTGTTGGCAATGCAGCAGCTTCCACTCACTTTGAAACATAATCTACAGCAACCAAAATGAAACAGTTAGAAAACAAAGAAGGAAAAGGTCCCATAAATCTATCCCCCAAACATCAAACAATTCTACTTCTAGGATATTATTTAAAGGCATGGCATTTCTCCTAGAAATATTCCCAACCCATTGACACTCATCACAACTCATAACAAAACGAAAAGCATCTTTAAAAAGAGTAGGCTAGAAAAATCCTGATTGAAGAACTTTTGCAGTGGTCTTTATCGAACCGAAATGACCACCAACTTCCATTGAATGACAGTGACGAAGTATATTCGTCATCTCTTCCTTTGGCACACATCGTCTTATCATCTAATCGGTGCAATGCTTGTACAAAAATGGATCCTCCCAGAAGTAGTACTTTAAATCTGCAAAAAATTTCTTTTGTCTCTGGGAGTTCATTCCAGAGGGCATAACCTTTCGTGCCAAATAATTAGCAATGTCCGCAAACCATGGTCCTTCTTGAATAGCAAACAATTGCTCATCTGGGAAGTATTCATTGATTGGCTTTTCTTCTTCTCGAACTTCTTCATTAGACTCCAACAGGGATAAATGGTCAGCCACTTGATTTTTCGTTCCTTTCTTGTCCTTGATCTCCAAGTCGAATTCCTGTAAAAGCAATACCCATCGCAATAATCTTGGCTTGGAGTCCCGTTTTGCTAGGAGGTACTTCAATGCAGCATGGTCGGTGTACACGATGACCTTGGTACCTGTTAGGAAATGACCCGGTTGCGCAGCGGAAAACAAAATTTTTACAACCATGGATCGTTCCTTAGAACCCAAAACCAGGGCATAGAAAATTACAGTTTATATTTATGAGAATCTACAGAAAAATAAATCCAAAGGTTTAGATTCATACCCACATTTGGAGGCTCCACCAATGTTGTCTCTGAATGTGTTTGCTACTGATCCAAGTGTAGGATCGAACCGTAGAGGTCCACACGAAGACAATCAACAAGAACCAAGGAGGGATTTGCTAGATCCTCCTTGGCCTTAAGAAATCAAGAAGAAAATGAGTATTTGATTTTTCAATCAAAAGGGTGAAAGTGGCGTGGGAGTAACAAACACTCCACAACCCCCAACCAATTTCTTCGCACACGTGGGTTGTGACAACCACACTTCCTTACCAAAACTCGTAATAAGCTTGAAGAACAAAAAAGTCTCTTAAGGTTAACATGGGTAGGATTGTATTTTAGGCTCGTAACCAGGATAGGGTAAAAATTAAGTTCAAAGGAAAGAAAAACAAGGCTACATTGTGTTTACAAGGCTCAAAGGGCTAACTAGTGACAACAAAAACAAGGGTTGGCTTGAAAGTCTCAATTGGTCCAAAACCAGCCTAAATCACTTCCTAAGTGATGTGAATTCTAGGATTTCGCCTTGAGTGATTTTCAAATGAGTTCTAGAGTTTGTTGAGATCACAATGAAGTTCATGGAAACTTCATACATAACACGTCTCTAAGTAAGTGACTGAACCACTTTCAATCCACAGTTCACTAGGGTCTCAACTCAATGTCATTAATATTCACACTCATCCGAAAGCAAAGGTAAAAATTAATGTCCTCCATTAGTTCTATGTTATTGCAATCACATTCCTATCATAGACATATGACTTCATCCAAGAGACAAAAATAAAAACTCACAACCTAAAATAAAAGAATAAAAAAACTACTCTCTAAATCCATACAAAAATTCTGCTCAATTTAAGTTTCTTAAATTCCTACCCCCAACCAATAAAATCAACATTGTCCCCAATGTTAAGCGTAAGAATATGAGAAAAAGAAAAGTTACCCCCTTTTGCAATCGTGAAGTGCAAATACGCATGATAATTCGATCACCAACTCGTTTCATTCCATTGTTGTCTTTTAATTCTATCAAAACAAAGAAACTTGCGGTGCACCTCATCGAAAACACACGTCACATGTTAAATTTATGAATTTAGAGAAACAACCACAACTTCAAAATTATTTAGACAAAACAGAGGAGAAAAAAAATAATAATAAATAAACATACTTGAAATTTAGCACCTGCAAAAATAACACACTAATCAATGAAAGAAAAATAAAATAAAAACAAAAAGCTTGGGTTGCCTCCCAAAAGCGCTTGGTTAAAGTCGTAAGCTTGACTTTTCATTTTCTTCAATGCGGATCATCTAGGAGAATCCAAGCCCTCATATCCTTAATTTCACCATTCCCATAAGGCTTTAATCATTGTTCATCTACCATCTCAAAGTCAACCTCCATAGTCCTAGAGTTGACTAAACAATTCTCTAGGGGTGAACTAGGGTAGTTTTCTTATAATTTTTTATTTACTATGTTATCAAGGACACTAATCTCAAAGCATGTGTCTAAGTCGGATGGACGCTTTTTAACATCAAAAACATTAAACTCTACTTGCTTATCTTCTACCCTTAAGATTAGTTTCCCTTGATGCACATCTATCAATGCTCTACCTGTTGCTAGAAAAGGTCGTCCTAGGATTAAAGGCATTTCCCGATCTTCCTCCATGTCTAGCACTATGAAATCTACTGGGAAAATCAGTTTGTCTACCTTAATCAGGACGTCTTCGACTACCCCCCTAGGATATGTGATTGATCGATCAGCTAAGTGGAAAGACATGGTGGTCGGCTTCACTTCTCCCAATCCAAGCTTCCTGTAGATGGAAAAAGGCATTAAGTTAATACTAGCCCCTAAATCACATAACACTTTATCAAAATAACAACTACCAATAATGCAAGGGATAGTAAAACTCCCTGGATCTTGTAGTTTAGGTGGTAGTTTCTTTTGAATCAGCGCGCTGCATTCCTCTGTCAGCATGACTTTCTCGTGTTCGAATTTTCTCTCGTGCGTGAGGATCTCCTTCAAAAATTTTGCATACTTCGGCATCTGTTCAAGCATATCAACAAAATGAATATTAATATGTAAACTTCGAAACATGTCAATGAACTTACCGAATTGCTTGTCGAGCTTCTGATTCTTCAACCGTTGTGGGTACGGCAAGGTTGCCTGGCTTGAAGGAGTTTTCTGCTCATTTGTTGGGTCGCCGCAACCACCAGATTCATCGCCGCGACAATCGTTGGATAATCCTGACGAAATTTGAATAGCCTCACAATTTAACTCCTAATTACTAACTTGAATTATCTTTAATCAGATTTAAGCAATTGAAGATCATTAAGTTCTATGGAATTTACCAGAGCCTCACAAATCACGGTAACCTATCCCTAGCATTCGCTCAATCTATGGTTTTATTACCTTAGACTAATTAGGTTTTATCTCTTGATCTCAACTTAACCCATAAAATCATTCAAATCTACGGCCCTTAAGAATTGAAAGCTTTAAGTGCACTAATAAAACTTAGAACAAAACTTAATAAAAATAAACCACAATTAATTCAATGCATATTCATAAAATTGGGCTACATCTTAGCCCTAGAAAATAAATTAGTTCATACTTTCAATAATAAAGGCAACCATTGTATTCATAAATATGAGTATGAGAAAGAGTAGAAATTCGCAATCTCCAAAGAGCGGCTAAACTTCCCTCCCTTCTAATCCCCTTTCTAATAATCAAAAATCTGTTAAAGACTTATATTTATACTCATAGGGTTTTAGGGTTATGATTCCCACTATCATAATCACTTAGAACTCTTAAAACAGGAAATACATGTCATAAATTTAATGTAAAAAATTCTATAATCGCAGTGCCGGGGCATAGTTGATTCTACCCCAGAACTTGCAATATTTAAAATATGGTGATTTTTTAGCATGATAACGTTTGAATCTGGCCAAGTGGTAAGTAAAAGAATTGTAGCCCTTTGAATCAGATTTCTAATGGTCCAAGAATCATCTCGATCCAAAATCTAAAGCTCAAGTTATTGTTGAATTACTAATGCATGTTCAAAACTGGAGCGTTTTCCAGGATTTTCACTTTAACTTCAAATTGCCATAACTTCTTGATTTCAGCTCCGAATGATGAACCGTATGATTCTTGTCATCCCACATTCCATCATCAATATAATATCCATCTGAATGTCATCTTTAAGAACTTATAACCTGAAAACACTCAAAACATACTCGTGATCCCATAAAAGGCATTTATGAAATAATTAAGTTAGATTGAATAGATTAAACCTAATTTCCCATAAGTAATTCTCATAAACCACTAAGTACACATGTATTTTCAAGCTCTTATCACTACCTTCAAGCTAACTAATGACCTTGAGCTAGCTGCCCTCGAGCTAGCTAATGACTCGAGCTAGTTGCACTCAAGCTAGCTACCCTCAAGCTAGCTGATGACCTCGAGCTGATGACTAGATTCAATCCCATGAGTTAGGATAGTGAGACACTGTTCTTCTGCTCTTATACTTCACTAGAAATTTTTTTTCGAAAAGACTACATAGCCTAAACTATTTGCTACAAAGGCTATACAGTCTATGGTAGCTGGAACTTAAGTGGGTCATTTGTACCTCTCCAGTCTACCTGGAAACTTTCGGTGTTTGTATGAGTCAATTACAACTCTTATTGACAACTCAAGATAACTAGCAACCTCGAGTTGTTAGGCTAGCGATGTATCTCCATAAAGGGAAGCATTCAAATCCCTGGCTCATGAAAATCCTCCAACAAGAAGAAAGGTTCATCAATGAGGACGTATACCACAATTGTGCACTCAAGTAAACAATCAACGCCTTATGCACATGCAAAAGCCATACAAACCCAGCATGCATGCTCACGCCCAGGGAAGGCAAAAGCAAAATTTGTGTGGCTAAGATTAAAAACCATGTGTACAGCTAAAGTTTAAAAACGCCGATATGAATACATGGCTCGTTGAAACTTGTTGGGGAGAGAGTTGGAGTTTTAACTCACATTAGAGAGTGTGGTTACCCATTTTCAGTGCAACAGAATATTTACCAAGCAGATCAAGCATTTCCAATTTGAACACATCAAACACAAGTGCGGAAAATAAAGAACACAACCATATACATGGTTAGGCTAAATCCACTTTTAGCCTACATCCATGGGACCTTGTCCAGATCAAAGCAATCCACTAAGTTAAAAACACGTTACAACATAAAGTTCAAAGCTAATCTAAGTTATAGTAAAAAGTACTCCCTGTTCAACTTTACACTTAGCACCACACTCTGAATCCTTAACGTGTAGCAACTCCTTGGACTTTCTGCATGCTGGGAACACACTCGTGAACAGCTTGTAGACCACCTATCTTCAAGCTCCGATGCCACGCACCAACATCATCAAAGGAATCACATTCCAAGAGCCATCAATAACATGTTTGATATGGTGAGGTTTTTTTGGCACAAATATGGAAGTGAACCTTGAACCTTAAGAAAGAAAAATACTCTAAAAAATCAGAGTACAAATAAAACAAATATAAAAAAGGTTCTAATTTACACAAGCAAGAAAAATGTGTTATATAATGAAAGATTTCTTGCTCAACAATGTAGTGTCAGGTCAGCCAACAAGGGACTAACACATGTTTGTCCAACTAAGGAAAGTTTTCCTTCTTTTTGGTTTGGACCACAAAGCAAATTGTGAAAAGTACTTTATTCCCTAAGACCACTTAAGGATGTTATGACACATGTAAAAAGGTCCTAAAAAGTAAGAGACAAAGATAAATAATATCTTTTTCACTTTTTCAAACATGCAACTCGTGCTAAGTTGCAAATATCTAAAGCAAGAGTGAGAGCACAAATTCTTGTGCACACACACTCTAAACAAAACAAGCTAAGACTCAAGTCTGGCAATTAGTGTGCTCATAGAACTTATGTGCACACATACAATTCATAAGTTTGACAAATATGAGTTTTCCACATTCTCCCCCTTTGTCAAATTTATGAACAAAGAACACAAAAGATTAAATGCAAACCTGATTCAATCAACCAAGTAAACCTGCAGATTTGCAAAACAAAAATAACCAACAAAACAACACAAATGTGAACTCATGGTAAGCACATAAAACAAATAAAACATCAAAGTAAGATAACTGAAGGGTTTTTTAGAAACAAAGCAAAAACAACAGCAAACAAAATAACAAACTCCCCCATGGAAAGATAACGGTTCAAAGTTTAGCAAAATATTAAAATCACTCCCCCATGCTTCTTACTTCCCCTCTTTGTTCATAAGTCTTGGAACAAACATCTTGTAATGTGCTTTTTAGGACCTTTTTACATGTGTCATAACATCCTTAAGTGGTCATAGGGAATAAAGTTCTTTTCTCGATTTGCTTTGTGGTCAAAACCTAAAGAAGGAAAACTTTCCTTATTTGGACAAACATGCGTCAGTCCCTTGTTAGCTAACCTGACACTATATTGTTAAGCAAGAAATCTTTCATTATATAACACCTCTTTCTTACGTGTATGAATAAGAACCTTTTTGAATATTTTGTTTCAATATACTTTGATTTTCTTGGAATATTTCTTCTCTTGAGGTTCAAGGTTCATTTCCATATTTGTGCCAAAACCTCACCATATCAAACACGTTATTGATGGATCTTGGAACGTGGTTCCTTTGCTGATGCTAGTGCATGGCGTCGGTGGTTGAAGCTTGGTGGTTCATAAGCTATTCACAGGTGTGTTCCCAGTGTGAAGAAGGTTCAAGGAGTTGCTACAAGTTAAAGATTCAGAGTGTGGTGCTAAGTGTAAAGTTGAACAGGCAGTTCTTTTTACTGTAGCTTATATCAGCTTTGAACTATATCTTGTAATGTGTTTTTAACTTAGTGGATTGCTTCGATCTGGACAAGGTCCCATGGATGTAGGCTGCTAAAAGTGGACTTAGTCAAACCATGTATATGGTTGTGTTCTTTATTTTTCGCACTTGTGTTTGATGTGCTTGAATTGGAAATGTTTAATCTACTTGGTAATTATTCTGCTGCACTTAAAATGTGTAACCATACTATAACATGAGTTAAAACTCCAACTCTCTCCCCAACAAGTGGTATCAAAGCGTGTCCTAATAAGTTACTTTAGTTTATCCTTACCCATTTTGATTGTTTTTGTGTGCATTTGAGTGTCTGATTGTTGGACGAAATTTGATCTTTGTTGCGTTTTCATTTTAGATCTGTTGTGTGTCTATGTGTACACTTCCGTTTATTATGTTAGCATCTATCTAATTGTTTTTCGTCATGAGTTTCTTTGCTGATAGAGGATCTGCTCATAGACCACCTCTGTTAGAAGAACCTAATTATTATATACGGAGACCTAGGATTCATGCTTTTAAGTCTATAGATGAAAAAGTCTAGTCCATGGTTGTGAATGGTTGGACAACCCTAGTTATTGTTGAAAATGAAGTGTCTAGACCCAAACTTGTTGCTAGTTAGACTACTGATGAAATAACTTTGGCAAATTATAATGCTAAAGCCCTTCATGCTCTTTTTAATGTTGTTAATGTGAATCAAATGAAAGTCATAGCTAATTGTGAGCTTGCTAAAGATGCTTAGGATAGGCTTCAAGTTAACAATGAGGGAACTAGTACTGTCAAAAGAAATAGGTTTAAAAGACTTGTCACTGATTTTAAAAATCTGAACATGGAAGAAGATGAGACTATAACTGATTTTTATGGTAGAGTTTGTGATATTTCTAATGAGTGTTTTTCCTTGGGAAGAACATATACTAATGTTGAACTTGTTAGGAAAGTGTTTTGCTCTTTACCTCGGAGGTTTATGTCAAAGGTCACCACGATTGAAGAATGTTGAGATGTGGATGCTATGGACATTGATAAACTCGTTAGCTCTCTCCAAACCTATGAGATGAATCTGCAACGCTAGGAAAAATAGAAACTAAGCAAAGGTTTGGTTCTCAAACATGAGGTTGATTCTGATCCTTTTGATGATTGTGATTTAAGTTCATTGGATGATGAAAATTTTGCTTTACTTACAAAGAACTTTGCAAAGTTTTAAAGAAAAACATGAAAAAGCCTCATAATAGTGGTTATGGCCAAAAACCTTTTTTGAAAAAGTCTTATGACATCAAACCTCTGGTACCTTTACATAGAAATTTTCAAAAGAAAAAGAAAAGAAAAATAAAGGTATCAAGTGTTTTGCATGCGAGGGCTTGGGGCACGTACAATCTGAGTGTGCTAACATATTGAAAAAGAAGAAAGATAAAGTCATGGCTGCCACTTTGAGTGAGAGTGAGCATGATAAGAGTGATCATGATGATTTGGGTGATGATGAGAATATTTAGCCTTCACCGTGGATCAAGACGATGGTAAAAGTGAGGGTTCAGATGACACCATTGATATCTATGCTAAGCAACAAGAGGCATATGATAAAATGTTTGATTAATGGGTAAAGGCTGTGAAAAATTTGCAATCTCTTGGTATTGAGAATGCTACTTTGTTGAAATAAAAAGAAAGTCTTGACCTAAAAGATTGTTGTTCTTACTCCTGAACTAACTAAGGCTAAGGTCATCATTGATAAGTTGAATGCAGGTTCTCTTAAGCTTGATGAAGTGTTTGGTCAAGGAAAATCATTTAGAGATCAATATGGTTTAGGCTTCAATCCTGGTGCTAGCACATCGAAAGCTGGTGCGAGCATGTTTGTGAAGGCTACCAAAACTCCTACTGAAGGTACTACTGTGAGACGGGCTATGAAGGTATCAAAATTCATTCCTATTTGCCATTTTTGCAATAGGAAAGGTCACATCAGACCCAAATGCTTCAGATTCATTGCTTACTTGAAGAAAGTTTAAAAAAACCATAGTTTTGTTGCTAAGGTAAATCATAATGCTAACAATGATTTTTCTTCCAAAAGAGTTTGGAAACCTAAGGCTAATGTGAACTGTTTTATGTCACATGCTTTTTTACTTGCATTTCAAAATGACCTTTGGTAACTAGACAGTGGTTGTTCAAGGTATATAACAGGTAATAAATCTCTCTTGACTGAACTTGAATCGGTTGATAGTGGACATGTCACTTATGGAGATGGAAAGAAAGGTAAAATTCTTGGCAAATGGTCAATTGTGCTTCCTGATTTGCCTATTTTGAAAGATGTCTTACTTGTTGATGGTTTGAAAGCTAACTTGATTAGTATTAGTCAAATTTGTGACAAAGATTTTGTGGTTCAATTCTCAAAGGACAAGTGTCAAATTTTGAATGGTAAAGGTATTTCTCTACTTGAGGGAAAAAGGTCAAATGACAATTGTTACTTGCTTTCTAACCATGTGTCCAGTTTCAATTCTAAAACATATTCAAAAACTTGTGGCATGAGAAACTTGGTCACATGAACTTCAAGGACTTGGTGAGATTCTCAAAGAAGGAAGTAGTTAAAGGACTACCAAAACTTGAACTTCCAAAAGGTAATGTGTGTGGTCCATGTCAACAAGGTAAACAAACCAGGATATCTCATAAAGCTTTATCTAATCTCAATACCTCATGTGTTTTGGAATTGTTCCATATAGATATAATAGATCCTATGCAAACCGAGAGTTTGGGAGGTAAGAGGTATGTGTTTTTTTGTGTTGATGATTTTTCAAGGTATGCTTGGGTTGTTATTTTGCGTGAGAAATTTGATTCATTCAATGCATTTCAGAAATTAGCCAAAAGGTTGCAAGATGAGAAGAGTTCCAAAGCTACAAAGATAGTGAGGATAAGGTGTGACCATGGAAAGGAATTTAAGAATGCTGATTTTGCTAACTTTTGTGAATTGCAGGGCATATTCCATGAATTTTCAGCACCAAAAACACCTCAATAAAATGGTGTTGTGGAAAGGAAAAATAGAGTGCTTTAAGAGATGGCTAGGGTAATGCTTAATGACAAAAAGCTTCCTACAAGACTTTGGGCAGAAGCCATTAACACGGCATGTCATATTTCCAACCGAGTTTACCTTAGAAAAGGTACTGTTCAAACTCCCTATGAGCTGTGAAAAGGTAAGAAACCTTATCTCTCTTACTTTCATGTGTTTGGATGCAAATGCTACATTTTGAATGATAGAGAGAATTTAGGTAAGTTTTATTCTAGGAGTGATGAATGAGTTTTTATTGGATATTCATCCAACAGTTGTGCATTGAGTATCTACAATATACGTTCAGAAAAAGTCTTTTAATCTATTAATGTTGTGTTTAGTGATGCAGAAGACATTTCAAAATATTCTCAAGAATGTGAAATTTAAGACATATTTGTTCCTTGGGTTACCACTTAAGATGGTATGAACACATCTAAATCTCGTTAACCTAAACCTTTACGCCAAATGTGTTGTCACCTACTTCTGTTGCAACAACAATAGGATCTGCTCCATGCAAAGAATCATCTACTGATTCATCATTACAAAATGAAGCGATAGAGCTGGTTGTTGATCTTTTTTATGAAAGCATTCAAAGGAGAAACCAAAGAAGAAAAGATCCACCAACATGGGTTCAAAAAGTTCATCCACCTTTAACTGTGATTGGAGATCCAAATGAGGTAATGGTTACAAGAAGGAGAAGACAAAATGAAATTAACCATCTTTGTTATGTGTCTCTTGCAGAGCCGAAAAATGTCAAACAAGCTTTGGAAGATGAAAATTGGATTGAGGCCATGCAAGAAGAACTAGAACAGTTTGAAAGGAATGATGTGTGGATGCTTGTACCAAGACCAGAGGGAATCAACATAATAGGTACCAAAGGGGTTTTCAAAAGTAAAACTGATGAGTTTGGTAATGTTGTCAGGGACAAAACCAGGCTTCTAGCTCCAGGATATACTCAAGTTAAGGGAATCAACTTTGATGAAACCTTCGCCCTTGTTGCTCGACTTGAATCAATCCGCTTGTTGCTTTCTGTTGCCTGCTGCCTTAAGATCAAATTGTTCCAAATGGATGTCAAAAGTGTCTTCTTGAATGGAATGCTCACCGAAGAAGTGTATGTTGAACAACCAATTGGCTTTCAAGACCCCCACAAACTTGATCATGTATTCAGATTGAAGAAAGCACTTTATGGTTTAAAACAAGCCCATAGGCCTGGTATGAAAGGTTGACAACTTTCCTTCTTGAGCATAACTATGAACAAGGTAATGCCTACAAAACTCTCTTTATCAAGCGTGCTAACAATGAAATCATGTGTGCATAGATTTATGTTAATGATATTGTGTTCGGTTTTACATCTCATTCACATGCACTTGAATTCATTAGCCTGATGAAAAATGAGTTTGAGATGAGTATGGTAGGGGAATTGAATATGTTTCTTAGACTTCAAATTAAACAAATGAATAATGGCATGTTTGTTTCCCAATCAAAGTATGCTAAAAACATGTTGAAAAGATTTTGTCTTGAGAATGCAAAGCATGCTAAACCCCTATGAGTGCTACCCTTAAGCTGTGCAAAGAAAAACATGGTAAAAAGGTAGACATTAAGTTGTACCAAAGCATGATTGGAAGTCTTCTTTACTTAACTGTAAGTCAACCTGATATTTGTTTTAGTGTTGGTGTTTGTGTTAGGCTTCAAACTAATCCATTTGAGTTACACTTGAATGTAGTGAAAAGAATCATGAAATACGTTTTAGGTACGTGTGATTTTGGCCTCTAGTACTCATTTGATTCTCCTCTGGTACTCATTTGATTCTAACAATTGTTTGGTTGGATATAGTGATGCAAATTGAGCAGGAAGTTTGGATGATCGAAAAAGTACTTCATCGGATGTTTCTCTTGGAAACAATCTTGTCACATGGTATAGTAAGAAGCAAAATGCAATCCCTTTATCCACTGCCAAGGCTGAGTATATTGTCGTACGGAGTTGTTGTACTCAAATTTTATGGTTAAAGCAAATGTTGAATGATTATGGTGTTGATCAAGATTGTGTGACAATTTTTTGTGATAACACAAGTGCCATTAACATCTCTAAGAATCCAATCCAGCATTCTAGGACTAAGCACATTGACATAAGATATCATTTCATTAGAGAGTTAGTTGAGGAGAACTCAGAGTGGCCTAACTGCATTGGACCTTGTTCAACTTTTTCCATGTGAAACTAGCTACGGTGACATTGAAACGGTACTCAAATATGCTGGTGTTGTGTTAAGTCCTCCAGGTGGGCCTAGTGATGAAGATGGTAAAATAGGTGAAGCAATTATAGCTACTCATAGTATGTTTACTTTCATTTGGTTCATGTTCTTCAATAGTGCAGGGTTTTTAATATCCTTGATGACCGTTGGGAGTTTGTTAACTCACTTTGGTGTATGGTTACCCATTTTAAGTGCAACAGAAGTATTACCAAGTTGATTAAGAGATTTTCGATTTAAACACATCAAACACAAGTGCGGAAAGTAAAGAACACAAGCATATACATGGTTCGGCTAAAATCCACTTTTAGCCTACATCCATGGGACCTTACCCAGATCGAAGCAATTCACTAAGTTAAAAACACATTACAAGATATAGTTCAAAGTTGATATAAGATACAGTAAAAAGAACTCCCTGATCAACTTTACACTTAGCACCACACTTTGAATCCTTAATGTGTTGAAACTCCTTGGACCTTCTTCACACCCGAGAACAGCTTGTGAATCACGAAGCTTCAAGTGTCGACACCATGCATGAGCATCAGCAAAGGAACCACGTTCCAAGAGCCATCAAGACAACAAATGAAATGGTGAGGTTTTGGCACAAAATGGAAATAAACCTATGAACCTTTGAGGAGACAAAATACTCTAAGAAATTTCAAAGTACAAAGAAAATAAAAGATCAAAGGTTAGATTCAAAGATGCAAGATGAGATGATATATAGTTAGGGTTTCTTGCTTAACACATTAGTGTCACGTCAGCCAACAAGGGGCTGACCCATGTTTGTCCAAATAAGGAAAATATTTCTTCTTTTGGTTCGGACAACAAAACAAATCGGGAAAAACAACTTTATTCTCTAGGACCACTTAAGGATAATATGACACATGTAAAAGGTCCTAAAAAGTTGGAGACAAAGATAAACAAATATCTATGCTACTCTATCATACATGCAACTCGTGCTGAGTTGCAAATATTTGAAACGAGTGTGTAAGCACAAACTGTTGTGCACACACATTTGAAACAAAACAACCTAAGACACAAGTCTGGCATCTAGTGTGTACACAGAACTTTTGTACACACACAACAAAAGAAACAAGCCAAATCATAAGATTAACAACCAGTGTGCCCACATAATTGTTGTGCACACACAAAACTCATAAGTACAAATATGAATATTCCACAATGACCATCATGGCACTAACCAACCAGTATCCTTTGTTTTGGGAGCTGTATGTTGCTAGATTTGCGATGGCGGTCACCTACGGCAGTGCAATGATATCAATTTCCTCACCTGGACGTAGCCGGTTGTTCTTCTTTTCCCTTTCCATCGTAATGCCCATATCCTTGCCCTTTTTAAGTTATAAAATAAGAATATGGTACAAAGGGAGACGTGTATCTGCATGTAGGCAACATCCATAACAAAATGCCTGACAACTATTTTTACTTTTTCAAACGCAGTTTAGAGAGATATCACTTTGACTTTGCTATTGTTTAGGTATCACCTAATGTAAGATTATCGCTCGAGTATTGTGTAAAACTTTTATGTCAAAGAATTTTAATTCAATAATGTACTACAAAGCAAAAGTTATTTAAACTTCCATAATTCTATCTTCTCATTTCAATTTATTTTTGCATCCTATATGATGTGCCATTATATTTAGCGTGCAGCGCAATGCTTGCTCTGATAACAATTTATGCACTAGAAGGTTGTGATGAAACAAGGCGCCAGTTTCGGTGTCTGCAACAATAAACGACTGGTTGGTAGTTTTTGCTCGACATAAGCCACTAGTCGTTTCGTTGTTGACCTTTGACTGGAACAATAGAACATCTTGTTGACATTACCGATTCTTCTGCAAGACAAAACATTTATCTTAAAAGGTATGAATACAGAAAGCAGAATTAAAAAAAGAAAAACTAAAACAAAATATAGCTTGCTGGATAACAATCCTAGTTCTTTTCCACTGAAATAGACAATCTATTATAACTTTCTGATCTTAGTGGAACATGTACATCATAAAGACCTCCTCTACATTATTCACCACTGTCTGCACATTGTGCGTCATCAGCTTCCGTCTTATTCTTTGCCCCTGCACTACAAAAACTGATGCTCTCATTGGAAAAATCAGGCAAAGCAAGGATATCCCATTAAGTAATTTTTTTGGTTTAATTCACACTATGTTAATCAGTAGAGTAAAAGAACTGAAGTATCAACTACAACTTGTTACAGCCGCAAGTCGCGTAAGGTTGAATAAATCACTATAGGGAGGGCAAAATTATCATCTAAACAAGTAGGATATTTGTCTGGTATTAAACCAATTTTTTAATAACCAACCGGGGTGAAACCCGGCAAAGATGTCAGGTCCTAGGCAAGGGCGGATCCAGCCCCTTTGAGGGTAGGCCTCAAGGTTTTTTTTTTTTTTTTTTTTTTTTTTTTTTTTTTTTTTTTTTTTTTTTTAAATATATAATATATAGACCCACAAAAATTGCTATTAATATATATACCCAGGCCCACCCTCGGATTTTAAAAAATGAGAATTATATACATATATCTAAGCCACAAACTTGTTATTAATATATATATTTAAGCCCACATCATATTAAAAGTTTAAAACCTCCACTTCTCTCGCCATGGCTTCACCTGCTTTTATGATTTTATCCCCAAATTCTTTTTATCTGCATTCTCTCGTTCTTTTCCTCATGCTATTCGATCTTGAAACTTTTGAAGACTGAAATTGTTGAAGCTTCACTACTCAATGTGTCACAATTAGCTTATTTCTGTTTTATCAGTTTAGGTACTTATAGCTCATTCAATTTAGTTTATTTTGGGGTAAATCATGCTTTTTCTTTTTTTTTTTTTTTGAGATTTTTTATTCTAATTTGAGGGGAAAAGACATGGATCTTGTGAGTTTATTTTGCATTTTGTGTCTAAGAATGAACTTGCTTTCTTAAATTAAAACCTTAACTATATTTTAAAGAACATTATTCTTCACCCACCACTTTCCTACATTTCAAATGTCACCGTTCTAATACTCAACATAATTAAAAAAATTTGAGTTACTAGCTATATTTATATCAAGAATTTTTTTTTTTTTTATTAATTCATATTAAAAGTTAACGCAACATTGGCTTGATTTAAGTTTTAGTTGACTTTAGCTTAGATCAAGTCTGGTCAAAATCATGAAAATTTATATTATAATCTTTGGAAGCCAAAAGTTAAAAGAAGGTTTTGCTCAAGGTTTACTTAACACATTTACTTAAAATTTTGGTTCTCATGAATTTATTAAAGTAGGAAAGTATTGCGTTGTTGCATTCTTTTCTCTTAGGTTTTTAATATTGTATTATTTTATTTACTTAAGATTTGGTGATTTTTTAAAGTTTTTACTAGTTGTTTAGCAAATAATAACGGAGCCGCAGAAGCCCCCCTTGACAAAAATCTTGGATCTGACATTGGTGCTAGGTTGACCGGTTTAATCGGTTTGACCAGCTGGTCAAATTTAGCAAATACACCCCTAAAAATTATGGTTAAGTCCCTACCAGTTTGAAATTTAGCAAACACATCCTAAATACAAATCAGCAGTCGACTAGTTGGTGGCGACGACACACCAAATGCAATCCCAATCATCCCTTGAGCTCATTCCCTAGAAAATCTACCCAAGATCTAGCCAAAATCGACCGATTTCGGCTAGATCTCACCAATGTTGGTGTCGAAAACCCAGGCCAAATCTCACCACTGTCGATATCGACAATCCTCCCTATCATCACGAAAATACTTCACTCAGCCTCTTGACCAAAACCAATCTCACCCCACCCCCGTTCGCCTCGCCAATTGTCGACAAAAGCTGACTGTTGCTATCGTTGGTTTTTTTCGATTTCTAATCAATTCACTCACTAGAAATCACCTCTATCGCCACCATTGCACTCACCAGCCCTTCCTCTTCAAAAGCCCTAACATCCCGACCTTCTATTGTTCGCCGATCATCATCCTAATTTCTAAGGTTTTGGGTGAATAGGAAAATTGGAAACCCAACTCGGTGAAAACCCTGGGTCCCAGTTCAACCGGCCGGGTAGGGTCGAACCGAGTTTTAAAACATTTAAACATAATTTTAATAGTTGTAATTAGTTTTCATAAAAAAGGCTTTATGCATTCTGAATCCACAACAAATCCATCTTTTTTTCGGTAAACTTGGTAATTGTATAAAGAATAAAGAATAATATACACAATCCTAACTCGTGGACAGGGCCAAGAGTCCTGCTATACAAACAAAAGGAAAGAACACCTATCCTTATGCTCAAAAAAGCAACCTGACATGCACCCAAAAAAACCACCCAGGCTGCTGCAAAAGAAGACAACCAAACCCTATATAGGAACAGCAAAACAAGCAGCTACCCACAAACACTACAATATCAGCAATTGCTGGCTTAAAAATCTGCACCACCTCACCAGCAGATCACCAAGGTCAATAACAAATCCATCTTCAACTGTCTTATAAACATTTTTCATTCATATTTAAAGATTTGCTTATTGCCGAGCAAGAGGGGTTCAATCTACAACCACTCAACTTCTCAGATTTATTTGTAATATATTTTCTTGTACATGTCAATGCACACTGTCATGAATGTGACCCTTTTTTTTTGTCCTGAAAGTTGCTTTGGACCCCAAAGAACATGATATGCCTGGTCATTCTCATCGTCCATTCTTGACAATAGTTTTTAGATTCTCGTTTGCAGCCACAAGTTCTATAGCAATTCCTGGCTCATTAGCCGAATGTCCAGCCATCTGGAACAACCTGTCAAAAGCAGTGAAGTGAACTAATCAGAAAAAAATGGAGAGAAATTAGTAATTCGGGTAGTAAAGTTGTATTTTAAAAGTTTGTGGGTGGGAAAATGTCATTATGCCATTATTTGGGGGGAAAAGGGTTGTTTACTCCTTTAAATAATCACAAGATTGACAGTTTACTTTTTTTTTTTTTTTTTTTAAAAAAAAGTCATTACTAGTAAAGTTAAAACGATAACTAATAAGTCTTATTTTCATATTTGAATAATGCAAATCAATTTTTATACTAAAATGTTTTTTTTTTTTTTTTTTTAAAAAAAAGTCATTACTAGTAAAGTTAAAACGATAACTAATAAGTCTTATTTTCATATTTGAATAATGCAAATCAATTTTTATACTAAAATGTTTCTTTAAATAAATCTTATTTTCCTATTCAAAACTTTTATTGAAAGATAATAATTAACTAAAGATCATTTTAAAAATTTTATTTATGTATAAAATATTTTTTATATACAAATAGTCCTTGAAAAAACTGTCTAACAATTAAATTATGGGAAAGCATACCTCAATCCTAATTGTGTAATCATATAAAACACTAGCTTCAAATCTTGCAACCAAAACAAATGAGATTTTCTAATTTATTGCCTCCCTTTTTTTTCTTTTTTTTCCCCTTTTTGTCAATAATAAGATAATAATTGTCGGTTGACAGCCTAAGCATGTAACGATATACAAAAGAATCATATTAAATGACACCAGAACTTAGGGATGAATTCACGTTTCAAAAGATAAAATTTAGTTGTAAATTATTTTTTGAAATTGTGATAGGTGTTATTTCGTTCCTTTTTGTTAACAAATTTCTGGTCTTGTCAAAAGACAACTGATTTTCAGTTTTCAAAGGAAAAATATATTTAACTTTTTATATGGTTACCTAACAAATGAGTACAAGGGATGTGACAATAAAATCTATAATTTCTTATAAGTTCGTATATTAGAATTTATTTGCATAGTTGTATATTTAGTTTAAATATATAAATACATAAAAAAAAAAATAATTTAACACAAAATAAATGAAAGAATGTATATAAAAAGTTAACTAAATGAATAACAATAACAATAAAATAATCAATTCACTTTAATTAATTTATTTATAAAAGTTGTGATTACTTGATTGATGTCCTTAAGTTTAACGTTGGGCTTGGGCACAATTTAAACCATAATGTGCATTTTCTACCCTAAACCTCTTCTTTCCTTCATTTTTGATAAATATGTATATTACTCAAATACCCCTAAATAAAAGTACCACAAATCTATTAATTAAATGTTAGTTTAATTAAGTTAAATTACTACATATCATGATTATTAATAGATATTCAATTGAAGAGAATTGGAAGTGTTAGAGTAGATGCCCTAGAGCTAATCAATTATTGTAGAATTGATTTTTTGTAATAATATTCATTAATCAATAATAAAAGGCATTTTATTCTATATCGCGTAAATCATTATTATTGCAATATGTATTGATATATGTCCTTAGAATGGTAGAACTGTGACGAGGGTATCAAGTGTTTCAAATCTTGATAGTGAGAACCCTATGAGCACATAAGGTGGCCATTCTAGAAACGTCCGTAGCCCCAGTATTATTCTGAAGTAAGGGCACAGATAATACGGTAAGGCTATCATGATGTTGAACGATCCTGTCGAAAGGCAGTGACTGATCTCACTTGTCAAGGTTGTTTGATGACAACCTGGTGCAACACATGGGTGCTTGCTGTAGGCGAATACACCGCAGCAAGTTCACTGGACTGACCTACCAAAGGATTTCATGTGGATGGTAACCCCAGTGTCTATGGAACAAATCCTCTAACGAATGGTGATGCATGAGATCCTTAGACTTGAGATCACCGAGTGCCTTGTGCACCGATTGGTGCAATTTGACACTAGCCTAACGCAGTTCTTTTCAGAGCTGTCAATACGGTGGTGATTGGCTGCATCGAGGAGTGTATCAAGACTATGGTGGATTGACAGAGGATTCGTCACTCCCGGGTATGGGAGAAGTTATCTCACGGCGCAATTCAGTATATGGCGATGACACTAAAACTGTGGCCACAGTGGGTGTAATAGCCACTACTCATAATGAAAAACATATAAAATAATATAAAGAAATTGGGCCCAAAATTTTGTTTTTATTATTATTATTATTATATATATATATATATATTCTTTACAAACATATACATTTTTACACAAACTTATAATGTGTAAAAAAGGTATTAAAACATGCTGGACAGTGTAACCGCTTCCCCTCGCGTGTCGACGTCCATCCGACTGCGTTCTCACCTGGATCCTGCAAAACATAGGAAAACAACGGGGTGAGCACTAAAATAATGCTCAGTAAGTAAATCCTCTACTCATCTATCCCCGTAACTCTCTCTCTCATTCACCTCAGGATGATTCTTCATCATGATATCTCTCAAGTGATCCTCTACCTCTAGATGTGGCTTCTTGCATACCTTTTCCAACCTATTCCCGTACGACGGTCATCTCGAGTTTCCCAACCTTATGTCTGGACATTGGATACAATATGTTCCATTGTGGAAGGTATTTTAATTATGTAGTTTTGACAGATTCTCTTCAGAGCATAGATCTTGTATGAACAACATATCTTCTGATTGGAAGCCTTCCACCTTTTTTGATGCCATCCAACATGATTTTGGCGTCAAGCCATGGAAGCTGAATGCATGCCACTTGTCAGTAACCACATGGGATCTTGTCTCTCGCCTCTCCTACCGGAAACCATTGCTTGTAAGTGGGTATACAAAATCAAGCATCATTCTAATGGGTCAACTGGAAGGTACAAAGCATGTCAGTTGCAAAAGGCTTCACCCAATAGGGAGGGGTTTGATTATCAAGAAACCTTCTCCCCCGTGGCCAAACATGTTACCATTTGAGCTTCCTCTCTGTTGCCTCCTACCACGACTGTCAACTACATTAGAGGATGTACACAATGCTTTCTCCATGGAGACCATGATGAGGAAATTACATGGATCTACCACACGGTCTTCGCAATCAAGGGGAGAATCTTGTATGTAGATTGCAATAGTCCTTATATGGTTTAATTAGGCATCATGACAATGGAATGCAAAGTTTATAAAAGCTCTCAAAACTAGTGGATTCACCCAATCCAAACATGATTACGCCTTATCTCAGGCATCAAGGTGAGTCCTTCCTAGGTCATCATAGTCTATGTGTGATAACATCCTCATTACATGAAATGATGAGAATGCAATCAAATAATTAAAGGAGTATCTCCATAACACATTCATATTAAAGATTTAGGGGCACCATAATGTTTTCTTGCCATGAGATTGCGTCGTTCTCTAGAACAAATATCCCTCAGTTAGCGAAAATATGTGCTTGAACTCATATCAGACTCTGGATAACAGCATGCAAGCCAATTGTCATCTTTGTGGAATAGAACGTAAATTCACCACACAGGAGTAGGCTGAAAAGCATACAAAAATCTAAGACAGACCATTTATTAGAAGACATTACTAGTTACTAGCAACTTGTTGGAAGGCCATATACCTCAAAATGACCGACTAGAATCAGCTCTGCAACAAGATTCTCAACCGTTTATGCATGTCAAAAACAATCTCACATGGATGCCGCAGTAAAAGTACTTAAGTACTTAAAAGGCTGTTCTTGGTGTAACACCTACTGAAAACTAGTATAAGCATGCAATTAAACAATGGAAAATTGGGCCCAAAATGTTTCTTTTCATTTCAATTCACATGTCTTTATCACACAAAGGTTACGTTTACAAAAGTGCATTTAAAAGACCAAATAGGGGAACAGTGTAGCTATTGCTCCTCGCGCGCCGACGGCCCCTCCAACGCATCAACACCTAGAACCTGCATCCACAAAGAACAATAACGGGGTGAGCACAAATAATGCTCAGTAAGTAAAACTCTCTGTCTGTCCCGTGTGTGACTCTTAATTCTTTCCTTTCTAATTCGTTTCATTTCTGTTTCTAATAACATCATGGCCTCATCTTACCGGAGGTACGCGCCGGATGGCGTTCACACAAGCACCATCTCACTCTCTATGGCTTGGGTGGAATTACACAGTACCAACCCTTTCTTAGTGACTACCAAGCGAGGATCACAAAGCACCAACTCGGTTCCTCCTAACTATCGGGTGGGAGACCACCTAGCACCTACCCGTTCCTCATGAATTTTGGGGTAATGATCACCAAGCATTTACCGTCTCTAGTCACTATCGGGTGAGGATCACAAAGCATCAACCCGCTTCTACTAGCGTTGGATGATGATCACACAAAGCATCAACCTACATATCTCTGAACAATCGGGTAGTGGTCACAAGCATTACCCATCTAGCTCATTGGGTGACGATCACTAAGCATGACCCATCTCTCCAAGGCTATTCGGATGTTGATCACAAAGCATCAATCCGATTCCCATAACGGTCGGGCGATGATCACAAAGCATCAATCCCAACTATACTACTCTTCTAACTCATTCTATTGTAGCATTTTTCAATGCTCTCTACCTTAGAGTAATTTTACCCACTAAGCTCTCTACTCATAGGGTATTTCTATACACAAAGTTCCCTACTCTTTCTTAGGTCACTTGTCAATGCATATAACAATGCACATGATGATTCATCTACTAATGCACTTGTGAAATGCCAACATGCAAGTTGCAAAAATTAAGGTTCATTACTCACACTCAAATTCTCTATTAGGCATTTCATCAAACAACCATGTGCACTATAAAACTCTATATAGCCATGAATCTAAAAATTTTCCTAACCATCCAAAATGGGGAAAAAACCCCTTCACAAAGCCATAATAACCTGTCAAATAAAAACACTTCCAAAAGGGTTCAATAACACCCCTTCAAATCCATCTCAACTACCTTGCCAATCCAACAACCCATTTCTCATATTTGCAAAGTAATAACATTCACAAAGCAATAGAAATCTCTATTTAATCCTTCCAATGCCATATTACATGTATATCAAATACATACATCAAGTCTATCAAAAACCTAATCAAGAAATTTCATAAATCTCAACTTGGGGGGGTTTTACTACTGCTATGGAGAGACTTCACCAAATCTTCTTTCCACTTGGTTTTCTTGACTATTCTCTCTACTCTTAACCAAAAAGAATGAAAAACCCTCAAAAACCAAAGAACTAAAATCTACAAATCACACAACTTAAGGAGAAATCCTTACTTAGGAAGCCTTAGGTTGATTTCTATACCCCAAATCACTTTAAAATCCCTTGAAATTCCTTGAACAAAAGAAAAGAGAAGTTGAGAGGAGAAGAATGGAGGGTTTGCGTTTTGGAGAAGAAGAATGAGGGTTTGCTAACTCTTAATTCTTTTAATGAAATAAACACATCATTCCCATTTTGCCCTATCATCTTTGGAAATTCCATCCAAATCCTTTGATTCATTACAAACTCACCCCCATATCAACATATCCCATGAAAAATCTTACAATTACTCCCCACTTTCCTGCTAATAGGGGTTGAATGGTCAATGCCTTTAGGGAAGAAAATGTCTAAAACTCAACCAACATGAAAATCGGCCCGTCGCCGCGGCGAAGAAACTTATGTCGCGCGGCGAAACTGTCCAGAGAGTTTCCGGTGGTTTCAACACATCTTCGCCCCGGCGAAGCTTGGTTCACTAAGATTCTCTATTTTCAACCAATTTCAAGGCAACACAATTAACACTCCAACAAACAATAATAACAAAAACCAACTCGATTGAGGGCGAAAGAGGAAACAATAACAACGTACCCAGCGGGGCGTTACACGTTGGGGATTTCTCTTACCAAGAAAAGGAGATCTTAACATCACTGCATACTATGACTAAACTGGTTCATGTCCAATGACAAGAAGATACTCATTGGTTCTGTATTAAACTTGGAAAGTCTCTCACCTCATGGAAAACCAAAAAACAAACCACAGTATCTCTCTCGTCAACAGAGGTTGATTACAGAGTGATGGCTAAAACTACATGTGAGATTACATGGATTCTTGGTCATCAAAGGATCTAAACTTGCAAGTGGAAACACCAGTCAAGCTATATTGTGATAACAAGGTAGCAAATGGACATTGCAGCCAATCTAGTTTTTAGAAAGAACGAAGCATAGTGATTGACTGCAACTTGTCAAAGATAAAATACAAGAAAGGATGATCAAAACAAAGCGTATCTGGACCATGGACCAATAGCAAATATCTTCACAAAGCTACCACATGTGCTATGCAGGAAGGTTACTTCACACCTCATTCTAGCCACGTGTCGCTTAGTGACCGGCTATTTCGCAAGTGTCGAAATCGTGCAAGTAATAAAGCTCGAATAAACGAGTGTCAAATCCCAAAGAGAACTACCTACAAGTACCAAACTAATCTATTTTATTGCTATTTGATTAAACTGAATTTTAAGAATGAATTCATGAAAAAGTAAACAAACTAGAAACCAAATAATGCAGAATTTTATAAACACTTGATATAAAGATCAGTATGACTAAACTAGGGCACAGATTTCACACCAATTTAATCTATGCATTGACAATTATTGCTAACAATTAAGCTTATTCTAAAGGCCAACTCCGTAATATTCCACTAAATTTCTCTAGACAATTAGTGAATTACCTTTAAGCAACAACCCAAAATATCTCTAAGCTGAATTAGAAGCTAAGAGATCATTAAGTTCTATGGAATTTACCAGAGCTCACAGATTGCGGTAAACCTATCTAGCATCGCTCAATCTATGGTTTTATTACCTTAGACAAATCAGGGTTCATCTCCGATCTCAACCCAACCCATGATATCATTCAACTTTCGGATCCTTAAGAATTGAAAGCATTATGCACAATAATAAAACTTAGTATTAAATGCTCAATATGAATTAACAACAATTAAATCAACACATATTCATAAATTAGGCTACATCTTTAGCCCTAGAAAAGAGATTTAGTTCATAATGAAAATAACAAAATCCGTCATTCATTCAATGACATCAGTTCAAGAAAGAAAAATAGAAAAAACTTCTCTAATCGGTGAACGAGAGCTCTTAGGATCCCGATCTCCAACTTGATAGCCGTCTTCCTCTCCTTCCAAAATCCTCCTTAATTTCTTAAAAACTCTCTTTTATATCCCTGGGTTTCTTGGTCGTGCTTAAGAAAAAGGTTAGAAAACTTAACCCATTCAGATTTAGATTAGGGTAATGAATTTACACAAACCCGTGACCCATCGCGCGGCAGTAAGAATGGTCGCCGTGGTGATCGTTGCTTCTGTCCAACACATCCATAAACTTCAGAATTAATAAAGTCATAACACAAAAACTTGTAGCTCTTTAATAAGCTTTCCAACGCCACTATAATCGTCAAATTCTAACTTCTACAGCTCAAGTTATGATAGAAACATCGAGGCATACTCATAATGAAGAATTTCCAGATTTTCCGTAACATCTTCGGTACCACCACTCCCTTATTTCGATCCTGATTCTTGTGCCGTTTGTTCCGACATGTCATGAATACTATCGACATCATTCTTTTCCTTCACAACCTGTTTGAGCCTAAAAAAACTCAACATGCACCCGTGATCCCATAAATGGTATTTATGAAAGAAATAATCCAAATTCCACACTTTAAAACACATTTTTCCAAAATAAACCAATTAAATCACTAGCAAAATATAAACATTCAAGCTCTGATCACAACCCTCAACCAGCTTTTTGCTAGTCCCTAGCAAAACAAGCGATAAAAAGTCTCTAAGCTTGACGAGGAAACAACTATTAAAAACCTAAATCTAAACTATCCTAAATCACTTTCGTAGATGACAAGATTGCATTTAGCGTATGTAAAAAGCTCTAAACTCTAGGTGGCCCTAGTTGGACGAGTTGAAGTCTCGTGAGGGTTTCCAGCGATGATACCCACAAACATCCACACTAAACTTATCCTAAACTCCAAAAGTATAAAAAACTAAACATAAAAGAAAACACTAACAAAAAGTCTTGGATCAATTCATAAGAGTCTAAAAAATTGCATATCACAAAATAAAAGATTAATTAAAATCACCTAAAGCTCACAGACAATGCAAACATCAATTTCATTTTCGTTGCGACCCTAGAACATCCATACAACCACAAACCATTAGTCTACAAACTCGGATGGTGTTATGCACAACATTCATGAACAAAATTTTGATCTCAGTATTGGGTTATGATATATGTGAATCATGGAATCAAACTGCATAGGTCACTTTTCACATCACTCTCCGCTATGTAGAATTTCACATTACCTTGGATCAATAGGTCTTTGTAAAGGTTATAACTTTGGCCAGGTATGGGTTCCAAGAAAATGATAGGAATAACAAAATAAGAGAGAACTCGGTTTTCCTCAAGGAAACTCTAAAATCAAATCGAACTCCACTTCTTCTCAACCACAACCAATGTGTCCACTAATTACTACCCTCAAATGTATTTTTTTTTTTTTTTGATACCATAAATGGTGGCAGGGAGATGCGTCTAAGGTGTACGTGGCGTTGTTATACCAGAGGTCGCCAAGTACTGCTAGGCAATTTTTAAGGCGGGTTTTGGTTTTCAGCCGAAATACCCTTAAACTAGGCAAAAAAATTCTCTTTATTTTATTTTTATTTTTATGCACAACATAATAAAAATAAGAAGGCTGAAACATGCACACATGCACATTCCCACTGATTTTACAAACACTCACAACCCTCAACCAATTTCTTCGCACACGTGGGTTGTGACAACCACACTTTCTTACCAAAACTCGTAATAAGCTTGAGAACAATAAAGTCTCTTAATGATAAAGCGATAGGATTGTGTTTTAGGCTCAAAATCAGGATAGGGTAAGCATTAAGTTCAAAGAACGAAAAATAAGGCTAAATGTGTTTAAAAGGCTCAAAGGGCAAACTAGCGATGACAATAACAAGGGTTGCTTGAAAGTCAATCGGTCCAAAAACAGCCTAAATCATTTCCTAAGTGATGTGAATTCTAGGATTAAGCCTTAAGTGATTATCAAGTGAGTTCTAGAGTTTGTTGAGATCACAATAATGTTCATGGACCTTCATACATAACATGTCTCTAAGTAGGTGACTAAGCCACTTCAATCATAGTTCACTGGGTCTCACTCAATGTCATTGATATTCACACACATCCGTAAACAAAGGTAAAAATTATGTCTCCATCAGGTTATGTTATTGCATCACATTCTATCATAGACATATGACTTCATCCAAGAGACAAAAATAAACTGCTCTCTAAATCCACCTACAAAAATTTGCTCAATTAAAGTTCTTAAATTCCTACCCCAACCAATAAATCAACATTGTCCCAAGTTAACGTAGGAATATGAGAAAAAGAAAAGTTACCCCTTTTGCAATCGTGAAGTGCAAATATGCATGACAATTCAATCACCAACTCGTTTCATTCCATTATTGTCTTTTAATTCGTCAAAACAAAGAAACTTGCGGTGGCACCTCATCGGAACACAACGTCACATGTTAAATTTATGAATTTAGAGAAACAACCACAACATCAAAATTTTAGACAAAACAGAGAGAGAAAAAAAAATAAAAAAAAATAAATAAACATACTTGAAACTTAGCACCTGCAAAAATAACACACTAATTAATGAAAAGAACAATAAAATAAAATAAAATAAAATAAAATAAAAATAAAAATAAAAAGCTGGGTTGCCCCAAAAGCGTTGGTTAAAGTCGTAAGCTTGACTTTTCATTTTCTTCAATCCGGATCATTAGGAGAATCCAAGCCCTTATATCCTTAATTCACTATTCCCATAGGGCTTTAATCGTTGTTCATATACCAACTCAAAGTCAACCTCCATAGTCCTAGAGTTGACTAACACTTCTCTAGGGGTGAACTAGGGTAGTTTTCTTCAAATTTTTTATTCACTATGTTACAGGACACTAATCTCAAAGCATGTGTCTAAGTCGGATGGACGCTTCTTAACATCAAAACATTGAACTCACTTGCTATGTTCTACCCTTAAGATTAGTTTCCCTTGATGAACATCTATCATGTTTTACCCGTGGTAGGAAAGGTCGTCCTGGATAAAGGCATTTCCGATCTTCCTCCATGTCTAACATTATGAAATCTACTAGGAAAATCAGTTTGTCTACTAATCAGGACGTCTTCTACCACCCCCCTAGGATATGTTATGTCGATCTACTGTAACACCTCCTCTACTGCTATTTTATAGTTCATACTATGTAAATTATAGATATAATAGCGTATGGAAGAGTGGGCTCAAACTTTTCTTTACTCATAAAATATAATCTTCACATCAAAATACTCTGTATTAAAAACTTCTACATAATACAAAATATCATAACTAGTAGACGTAGTGCCAGTACTCTGCGCTCTCAGCGTCCATCCGACCGTTGCTCCTAATTTCCTGCAAAACAAGGAAGAATAGTGGGGTGAGCACAATAATGCTCAGTAAATAAATCCTCTACTACCTGTCCCCACAACTCACTCTTTGGTTCTTTCCTTACTCTACCGTTCTTATATTTCTAATTCTCACTGTTTTTCTCTTTCTTGCTAATACTTTATTCTCCTTTAACTCGTTCTGCTCTTTTTATTCTTTCTTTCTCTCTGTTCTTATATCTTTTCTCCTTCTCTTATTCTTACCACCATGAAGGAAATTCATGGTTCTCTCTTATTCTCATCATACTCACCATGAAGGAAAATCATGGTTCTCTCTCTTATTCTCGTTATCTTCACTAACCATGGAAGAACTCATGGTGCTTCATGTATGAGATGTCCATGCACTTATGCAAAAGAACTGCATGTTCTTTCTTCTATCTCTATCCTTAATAACTCAAACTCTCTCATTCTTTCTCATACTTTCTCTCTCATCTCATTCTTTCTCAAGATTTCATTCTTTCTCATTCTCTATATATCTCATTCTCATTTCTCATAATTCATTTCTACTAACTCGCTCTTTGAATGTCACGACCCCATCTACCGGAGGCACGGCCGGGACTTCTCCCGCTCACGTGACTTCTACTGATTCCTTTCTGTCTCTCTCTCTCATAAATCTTTTCTGTTAACTTCCTGTTGTAGGTCACGGCCTCATCTTACGGAGGCCGCTGGGTAACATCCCACTCTTCGTAACCCTACTCATTGTCTCTCTTTATTTCTCCTGTTTGCTCATTCTTCCCTCACGCATGTCACGGCCTATCTTACCGGAGGCACGGCTGGGTGGAGATCACAAAGCACCAACCCACTCTTCGTGACTTCTACCATACTCTGCCGATCGGACTCGGTCATGCATGGATTCGGAACCCTTGGCCACGTGAGTGTATTCTCTCTCTCTCTGAATGTCACGGGCCCATCTAACCGGAGGCACGGCTGGAACCTCATGTTCCATCGTCGTGGACGGTCACGGCCCCATCTAACCGGAGGCATGGCTGGAGATCACAAAGCACCCACTCTCGTGATTTATCATCACTCACGGGTTCCCTACGCACAAACCTACTCTATCTCTTTTGTAGCACTTTTCTCTCTTTTATTCGCTAGTGCTCAATCTCTCTTTTCTTTACTATTAGAGTGTTCTCATTCTCTTTACTCTTAGAGTTGAATTCTCAACATTCTCTACTCTTTTCATTCAAACTATTACTCATAGTATAGCTTATACTCAAAATTCTCTACTCTTGCTCAAGCTAATATTATCTCTTCCCAAGCTAGTACTCATAGTATAGCTTAACTTAGAGTAGTCTATTCACAAAGTTCTCTACTCTTTCTTAAGCTACTTCTCAAGCACAATTAATGCATATGGATGGTTCATGCTCATTAATGCCCTTATGAAATGCCAAATACAATATTGCACAAAACAGTCATTCTGCACAGGTCCCACTCAAGAAGGTATAACTTGAGTTATACACCTTGGATCACTACAGTTTTTGTCTCATTTTAAATCTTAGAGACAGGGCTACAACTTTATGTTTTGGTCTCAACCCAGTTCGATTTCTAAGATACCCAAAAATCACTCACAAAGTCATGGCTGTGACAGGGCAGTTCTCACGTAGGCATTTCATCAAACACTCATGTGCATACCAAAGCTCTATTATTTATACTACTCTTCTCTTAACCACAAAATGGGAGGAAAACTCCTCATACACTCAATTTCCTGTCAAGGTAAAACACTCCCATAGGGTTTGCTCCAAAACTCCCTTCAACTTCAATCAAACTCAACTCATCATCATTCAATCACAAACATGCTCATAACTCAATTAAATTCATATCAATATAGATAAATACTCATAACATCTCCATTTCTCAGCAAGCATGAATACATACTATACATACACAACTCTTACTCAAATAAATTCTTAAATCGCAATTTAGTTTGGATTTACTTACCTTGAATTTGAGCAACTCCACCATATAGTTTCTTGTATAGAATTCCTTTCCTCTTAAAAACCTAAGCATATAAAACCATAAGAATTCAAAAATTTAAATTAATCTCACATCTTGATGCAAGAATCTACCTTTGGATGCTTAGGATTGAAAATCCACTCAAAAATACCCAAAATCTGAATTCCTTGGAAATCTAGTGAAGAAATTTGAGAGAATTTGAGTAGAGAATGGCATGAATGGAGAGATAGAGTGGCTAGGGTTTCTACTCTTGAACTCTTATTCTAATAATATATATATATATATATATATATATATGTATGTATGTATCCATTTTGCCCTGCTCTTTCTTAGAAATTATCTATGTCCCTTAGTCAATTACAATAATGCCCTCATTTTATTACATTCTCCATGAAATTCTATCTCTTTTCACTCCCCAAGTTTTCAACTAATTTTGAGTGAAAAGACCATTTTACCCCTAATGAAAGTTTAAGGGATTTTCTTCACATTTTTCTCAAAAAAACTTTAACAAAATTCAACTAAGGGCCAACCAACCAAAAATAACAACATGCAAGCTCAAATGAGAGCAAAAATCAATAAACATTCAATAAATGCAACAATAATTTAACTACATACCTCAAGTGGGGCGTTACATCTGCCAATTGAAGAGACACAGTGGTTGGCTTCACTTCTCCTAATCCAAGCTTCTTATAGATGGAAAACGGCATTAAGTTAATACTTGCCCCTAAATCACAAAACACTTTATTAAAATAACAACTACCAATAATACAAGGGATAGTAAAACTCCCTGGATCTCGTAGTTTAGGTGGTAGTTTCTTTTGAATCAGCGCGCTGCCATTCTGTCAGCCTGACTTTCTCGTGTTCCTCGAATTTCCTCTTGTGCGTGAGGATCTCCTTAAAAAACTTGCATACTTCGGCATTGTTAAGCATATCAACAAAAGGAATATTATATGTAAACTGCAAAATTGTCAATGAACTTACCGAATTGCTTGTCGAGCTTCTGATTCTTTAACCGTTGTGGGTATGGCAAGGTTGCTTGGCTCGAAGGAGTTTTTGCTCATTTGGCGACGTGTGGCCACCAGATTCATCACCACGGCGATCGTTGATGATCCTAACGAAATATGAATAGCATCATGGTAGCCGCGGCAACCAGTTTCATCGCTGCGGTGATGTCCTTCTTTCTGAGGATCGGTCTTCCTGCTCACGCTCGCCGCGGCCACCATCTTTATTCCGCGGTGATCGTTCTTCTGCTCACCTTCAAGTTTTGTTCTTTCCTCAGTTTTTCACCCTCTAAATTTTTCAAACTTCTTCCTCCTTAAGGTGATTGCATGTACTTGTCCTTTGGATTCTTCTCTATATCGCTCGGCAAAACCCCTTGAACTCTCCCGCTAATATGTTATGAATCTGCCCAATTTGATTTTCAAGGTTCCTAATAGAGGCTGATTGATTTGGACAAGGATGTCAGTCTTCTCAAACCTTTTGTTTGTCTCTTCAATGAACTTGGTGAGCACATTCTCTAGTTAGATGTTGGCTCTTGATTCTGAAAAATAGGAGGTTGCTTATGCTCGTTGTTGTTGCTCCACGAGAAGTTCGGGTGTTTCTTCATGTTGGATTGTATGTGTTGGAATATGGATTCCCTGCCCCTTTTGGAAATTATCGATGTAATTGGCTTGTTCAGGTCGAGCAAACGGGTTCCCTTCTTAACAATCCTTGGATGGATGATTTCCTGCACAAAGGTCACATGTTAGGGAAGAAGATTCAATTGCATTTATTTTAACACATTACCTAATTGCTTCTGGATGTTTGAAAGTTGAGCAGCCAATGCAGTGTAACTGTCGACTTCGTGCACATCCTGCTGATCTCTGTTGAATTTCTTTCTGGGGTCCTTATATAGTTGTTGTTCACATCACCTCGATAGATTGTATGCTTTTCTGGTGTTTTGGTGTTCAAGGCTCCTCCAATTGTAGCATAATCATGGCTTGAATGGTTGGTAGCAAACCTGGTAGAATGTTTGCACTTGTGACCAGATTGTATACCATGATGTGGGCACCTCCGTAGAAGATCCTTAAACTTTCCCATGTTTATACAATGACTCTGAATCTTGTTGGTAAAAGTTGGTAATCTCATCCTCAGTTTGGCTGACTGGCAAGTGGAAAATAATTAGTGAGGAACGCTTGAGCCAACTCATCCATGTCGTGATGCTCCCAGATGGCAATGAAATCAAACAAGCCTTAGCTTTATCGTACAGAGAATGGAAAAGCCTAGTCTGATTGCATCCTCAGATACCCCATTAGCTTGAATGTGTACACACACTCGAGAGGAAATTGTGATATGCAGGTTGGGATCATCATTCAATAACCAGGGAATGGATTGACTGCTGAATCATTCCAATAATTGCTGGCTTAATCTCGAAATGTTTGCTTGAACGGGTGGTCTCCGATACTTAAATAACAACCATCAATAGTAGAACTAGAATAGTCCTTCAATGCTCTCGAACCACTGTTGCTCCACCCATTGCATTTCCTCCTAAATTATCCTCATTCTCATTCTCTTGATTTTGCATATTAGGATTGACAACATCTGTGTTAGCCATTGCTTGTTCAGATTTAGCTTGCCTTTTTCTCTCTCTCAACTGTTTTGCAGTTCTCTCGATCTCAAAATCAAGTGGATTAAGATGACCACAACCTCTGGAACGTAAGCTCTCCAGATTCTAGCTGAAAACCACAAATAAGACAAAAAAAAATAACAATTAACAGTAAATAGAAATAAAAAAATCAAATTAGCAACTATATATTTCATATTGATATGGTTAAAAAAAAAATAGTTCCTCGGCAACGGTGCCAAAAAACTTGATAGGCTATTCGCAAGTGTACGAAATCGTGCAAGTAATAAAGCCGCGGTAAACGAGTGTCGAATCCCCAGAGAACTACCTACCAAGTACCAAACTAATCTAATTTATTGCTATTTGATTAAACTGAATTTTAAGAATGAATTTCATGAAAAAGTAAACAAACTAAAAACCAAATAAATGCAGAATTTATAAACACTTTGATATACAGATAATATGACTAAACCTAGGGCATAGATTTCACACCAATTTAATCCTATGCATTGATAATTATTGCTAAACTAATTAAGCTTATTCTAAAGGCCAAACTCCCTAATATTCCACTAACTTTCTCTCGAACAATTAGCTAATTAACCCTTAAGCAACAACCCAAAATATCTTAAGTTGAATTTAGAAGCTAAGAGATCATTAAGTTCTATAGAATTTACCAGAGCCTCACAGATCGCGGTAACCTATCTTAGCGTTCGTCAATCTATGGTTTATTACCTTCGACAAACAAGTTTCATCTCTCGATCTCAACCCAACCCATGATATCATTCAACTCTCGATCCTTAAGAATTGAAGGCATTATGCACAATAATAAAACTTAGAATTAAATGCTTAATAAGAATTAACAACAAATTAATCAAACACATATTCATAAATTGGGCTACATCTTTAGCCCTAGAAAAGAGATTTAGTTCATAATTACAGTAATGAAAACAACCATTGTATTGAATAACATAGTTCAAGAAAGAAAAATTGAAAAACTTCTTAATTTGTGAACGAGAACGCAAAAGATTCGATCTCCAAAGTAGTAGCCGTCCTTTTTCCTTCCAAAAAACCTTTTAAATTCTTAAAGACTCTCTTTTATATCCCTAGGGTTTTGTTCATGCTTAGGAAAAAGATTAGAAAACTTAGCCCATTCAGATTCGGATTAGGGTAATGAATTAACACAAACCGTGACCATCGCCGGGCGGTAAGAATGATCACTATGGTGATCGTTCCTTCTGTCCCAAGCATCTGTAAACTAAGAATTAGATGAAGTCATCAACTCCAACATGTTCTCTTTGAATAATCTTTCCAACGCCACCAGAATCATCAAATTCTGATCTCTACAGCTCAAGTTATGACAGAAAACTCGAGGCAACTATGATGAGAATTTCCAGATTTCCGTAACATCTTCACGTACCACAACTCCCTCATTTGACCCTGATTTTGTGCCGTTTGTCCTATGCATCGTAAATCCTATCGACATCATTCTTTTCCCTTCAACAACCTGTTTGAGCCTGAAAACACTCAACATGCACCCCTGATCCCATAAATGGTATTTATGAAAGAAATAATCCAAATTCCCACTTTAACAACATTTTTCATGAATAAACCAATTAAATCACTAACAAAATATCAACATTCAAGCTTATCACAACCCGAACCAGCTTTTTGCTAGTCCCTAGAAAATAAGCGATAAAATAAGTCTCTAAGCTTGACGAGAAACAACAAATTAAAAACCTAAATCTAAACTATCCTAAATCACTTCGTAGATTGACAAGATTGCATTTAGCGTATGTAACAAGCCTCTAAACTCCTAGGTGGCCCTAGTTGGACGAGTTGAGTCTCGTGAGGGTTTCCAGCGATGATACCCACAAACATCCACACTAAACTTATCCTAAACTCCAAAAGTAACAAAACATAAACATAAAAAGAACACACTAACAAAAAGTCTTGGATCAATTCATAAAGATGTCTAAAAAATTGCATATACACAAAATAAATAGATTAATTAAAAATCACCTAAAGCTAAGACAATGCAAACATCAATTTCATTTTCGTTGTCGGCCCTAGAAAATCCAACAAACACAAAACCATTAGTCTACAAACTCGGATGGTGTTATGCACAACATTCAGAACAAATTTTGATCTCAGTATTGGGTTATGACTTATATGTGAACATGGAATCAAACGCATAGGCTCACTTTTCACATCACTCTCCGCTAATGTAGAATTTCCATACCTTGGATCAATAGGTCTTTGTAAAGGTTATAACTTTAGGCCAGGGTATGGGTTCCAAGAAAATGATAGGAATAACAAAGTAAGAGAACTCGATTTTCCTCATGCAAACTCTAAAATCAAATCGAACTCCACGTCTCTAACCACCAACCAATATGTCCACTAATTTACAACCTTCAAACTGTAATTTTTTTTTTTCCCATGAAGTGGCGGGGGGATGTGTTTAAGGTGTACGTGGGTTGTTATACCAGAAGTTGCCAAGTACTGTAGGCAGTTTTTAAGGCGGGTTTGGTTTCCAGCCGAAATACCCTTAACTAGGCAAAATGCCAATTTTTTTTTTTTTTTTTAAACTTAATAAAATTAAGAAGGTTGAAACATGCACACATGCACATCCCCACTGATTTTTACAAACACTCCACAACCCCCAACCAATTTCTTCGCACACGTGGGTTGTGACAACCACACTTCCTTACCAAAACTCGTAATAAGCTGAAGACAAAAAAGTCTCTTAAGGTTAACATGGGTAGGATTGTATTTTGGCTCGTAACCAGGATAGGGTAAAAATTAAGTTCAAAGGAAAGAAAACAAGGTACATTGTGTTACAAGGCTCAAAGGGGTAACTAGTGACAACAAAAACAAGGGTTGGCTTGAAAGTCTCAATTGGCCAAAACCAGCCTAAAAACTTCCTAAGTGATGTGAATTCTAGGATTTCGCCTTGAGGGATTTTCAAATGAGTTCAGAGTTTGTTGAGATCACAATGAAGTCATGGAAACTTCTATAACAAACGTCTCTAAGTAAGTGACTGACCACTTTCAATCCACAGTTCACTAGGGTCTCAACTCAATGTCATTAATATTAACCATCTCGAAGAAGCAAAGGTAAAAAATCTCTCCATTAGTTCTATGTTATGCAATCACTTCCTATCATAGACTATGACTTCATCCAAGAGACACAAAATAAAAACTCACAACTAAAATAAAGAATAAAAAAACTACTCTCTAAATCCATACAAAAATTTGCTCAATTTAAGTTTCTTAAATTCTACCCCAACCAATAAAATCAACATTGTCCAATGTTAAGCGTAAGAATATGAGAAAAAGAAAGTTAACCCTTTGCATCGTGAAGTGCAAATACGCATGATAATCGATCACCAACTCGTTTCATTCATTGTGTCTGTCTATCTATAAACAAAGAAAAACGCGGTGCACCTCATCGAAAACACGTCACATGTTAAATTTATGAATTTAGAGAAACAACCACAACTTCAAAATATTTAGACAAAAAAAGAGGAGAAAAAATAATAATAATAAACATACTTGAAATTAGCACCTGCAAAAATAACACACTAATCAATGAAAGAAAAATAAAATAAAAACAAAAAGCTGGGTTGCCTCCAAAAGCGCTTGGTTAAAGTCGTAAGCTTGACTTTCATTTTCTTCAATGCGGAATCATCTAGGAGAATCCAAGCCTCATATCCTTAATTTCACCATTCCCAAAGGCTTTAATCATTGGTCATCTACCATCTCAAAGTCAACCTCCATAGTCCTAGAGTTGACTAAACATTCTCTAGGGGTGAACTAGGGTAGTTTTCTTATAATTTTTATTTACTATGTTATCAAGGACACTAATCTCAAAGCATGTGTCTAAGTCGGATGGACGCTTTTTAAACATCAAAAACATTAAACTCTACTTGCTTATCTTCTACCCTTAAGATTAGGTTCCCTTGATGCACATCTATCAATGCTCTACCTGTTGCTAGAAAAGGTCGTCCTAGGATTAAAGGCATTTCCCGATCTTCCTCCATGTCTAGCCCTATGAAATCTACTGGGAAAATCAGTTTGTCTACCTTAATCAGGACGTCTTCGACTACCCCCTAGGATATGTTGATGACGACTAAGTGGAAAGACAGGTGGTCGGCTTCACTTCTCCCAACCAAGCTTCCTGTGATGGAAAAAGGCATTAAGTTAATACTAGCCCCTAAACACATAACACTTTATCAAAAATAACAACTCACCATAATGCAAGGGATAGTAAAACTCCCTGGATCTTGTAGTTTAGGTGGTAGTTTCTTTTGAATCAGCGCGCTGCATTCCTCTGTCAGCATGACTTCTCGTGTTCGAATTTTCTCTCGTGGTGCAAAAATTTTGCATACTTCGGCATCTGTTCAAGCATATCAACAAAATGAATATTAATATGTAAACTTCGAAACATGTCAAGAACTTACCGAATTGCTTGTCGAGCTTCTGATTCTTAACCGTTGTGGGTACGGCAAGGTTGCCTGGCTTGAAGGAGTTTTCTGCTCATTTGTTGGGTCGCCGCAACCACCAGATTCATCGCGCGACAATCGTTGGATATCCTGACGAAATTTGAATAGCCTCACAATTTAACTCCTAATTACACTTGAATTATCTTTAATCAGATTTAAGCAATTGAAGCATTAAGTTCTATGGAATTTACCAGAGCCTACAAATCACGGTAACCTATCCCTAGCATCGCTCAATCTATGGTTTTATTACCTTAGACTAATTAGGTTTTATCTCTGATCTCAACTAACCCATAAAATCATTCAAATCTACGGCCCTTAGAATTGAAAGTTAAGTGCACTAATAAAACTTAGAACAAAACTTAATAAAAATAAACCACATTATTCAATGCATATTCATAAAATTGGGCTACATCTTAGCCCTAGAAAAAAATTAGTTCATACTTTCAATAATAAAGGCAACCATTGTATTCATAAATATGAGTATGAGAAAGATAGAAATTCGCAATTCCAAAGAGCGGCTAAACTTCCCTCCCTTCTAATCCCCTTTCTAATAATCAAAATCTGTGTAAAGACTTATATTTATAATCATAGGGTTTTAGGGTTATGATTCCACATCATAATCACTTAGAACTCTTAAAACAGGAAATACATGTCATAAATTTATGTAAAAAATTCTATAATCGCAGTGGCCGGGGCTAGTTGATTCTACCCCAGAACTTGCAATATTTAAAATATGGTGATTTTTTAGCATGATAACGTTTGAATCTGGCCAAGTGGTAAGTAAAAGAATTGTAGCCCTTTGAATCAGATTTCTAATGGTCCCAGAATCATCTCGATCCAAAATCTAAAGCTCAGTTATTGTTGAATTACTAATGCATGTTCAAACGGAGCGTTTTCCAGGATTTTCACTTTAACTTCAAATTGCCATAACTTCTTGATTTCAGCTCGAATGATGAACCGTATGATTCTTTTCATCCACATTCCATCATCAATATAATATCCATCTGAATGTCATCTTTAAGAACTTAAACCTGAAAACACTCAAAACATACTCGTGATCCCATAAAAGGCATTTATGAAATAATTAAGTTAGATTGAATAGAATAAACCTAATTTCCCATAAGTAATTTCTCATAAACCACTAAGTACACATGTATTTTCAAGCTCTTATCACTACCTTCAAGCTAACTAATGACCTTGAGCTAGCTGCCCTCGAGCTAGCTATGACTCGAGCTAGTTGCACTCAAGCTAGCTACCCTCAAGTAGCTGATGACCTCGAGCTGATGACTAGATTCAATCCCATGAGTTAGGATAGTGAGACACTGTTCTTCTGCTCTTTACTTCACTAGAAATTTTTTTTCGAAAAGACTACAGCCTAAACTATTTGCTACAAAGGCTATACAGTCTATGGTAGCTGGAACTTAAGTGGGTCATTTGTACCTCTCCAGTTACCTGGAAACTTTCGGTGTTTGTATGAGTCAATTACAACTCTTATTGACAACTCAAGATAACTAGCAACCTCGAGTTGTTAGGCTAGCGATGTATCTCCATAAAGGGAAGCACAAATCCCTGGCTCATGAAAATCCTCCAACAAGAAGAAAGGTTCATCAATGAGGACGTATACCACAATTGTGCACTCAAGTAAACAATCAAAGCCTTATGCAATGCAAAAGCCATACAAACCCAGCATGCATGTCACGCCCAGGGAAGGCAAAAGCAAATTGTGTGGCTAAGATTAAAAACCATGTGTACAGCTAAAGTTTAAAAACGCCGATATGAATACATGGCTCGTTGAAACTTGTTGGGGAGAGAGTTGGAGTTTTAACTCACATTAGAGAGTGTGGGTACCCATTTTCAGTGCAACAGAATATTTACCAAGCAGATCAAGATTTCCAATTTGAACACATCAAACACAAGTGCGGAAAAAAAAGAACACAACCATATACATGGTTAGGCTAAATCCACTTTTAGCCTACATCCATGGGACCTTGTCCAGATCAAAGCAATCACTAAGTTAAAAACACGTTACACATAAAGTTCAAAGCTAATCTAAGTTATAGTAAAAAGTACCCCGTTCAACTTTACACTTTGCACCCCACTCTGAATCCTTAACGGTAGCAACTCCTTGGACTTTCTGCATGCTGGGAACACACTCGTGAACAGCTTGTAGACCACCTATCTTCAAGCTCCGATGCCACGCACCAACATCATCAAAGGAATCACATTCCAAGAGCCATCAATAACATGTTTGATATGGTGAGGTTTTTTTGGCACAAATAGGAAGTGAACCTGAACCTAAGAAAGAAAATACTCAAAAAATCAGAGTACAAATAAAACAAATTAAAAAAGGTTCTAATTTACACAAGCAAGAAAAATGGTTATATAATGAAAGATTTCTTGCTCAACAATGTAGTGTCAGGGCAGCCAACAAGGGACTAACAACATGTTGTCCAACTAAGGAAGTTTTCCTTCTTTTGGTTTGGACACAAAGCAAATTGTGAAAAGTACTTTATTCCCTAAGACCATTAAGGATGTTATGACACATGTAAAAAGGTCCTAAAAAGTAAGAGACAAAGATAAATAATATCTTTTTCACTTTTCAAACATGAACTCGTGCTAAGTTGCAAATATCTAAAGCAAGAGTGAGAGCACAAATTCTTGTGCACACACACTCTAAACAAAACAAGCTAAGACTCAAGTCTGGCAATTAGTGTGCATGCGAAACATATGTGCACACACACAATTCATAAGTTTGACAAATATGAGTTTTCCACATTCTCCCCCTTTGTCAAATTTATGAACAAAGAACACAAAAGGATTAATGCAAACCTGATTCAATCAACCAAGTAAACCTGCAGATTTGCAAAACAAAAATAACCAACAAAACAACACAAATGTGAACTCATGGTAAGCACATAAAACAAATAAAACATCAAAGTAAGATAACTGAAGGGTTTTTTAGAAACAAAGCAAAAACAACAGCAAACAAAATAACAAACTCCCCATGGAAAGATAACGGTTCAAAGTTTAGCAAAATATTAAAATCACTCCCCCATGCTTCTTACTTCCCCTCTTTGTTCATAAGTCTTGGAACAAACATCTTGTAATGTGCTTTTTGGACCTTTTACATGTGTCATAAACATCCTTAAGTGGTCATAGGGAATAAAGTTTTTTCTCGATTTGCTTTGTGGTCAAAACCTAAGAAGGAAAACTTTCCTTATTTGGACAAACATGCGTCAGTCTTGTTAGCTAACCTGACACTATATTGTTAAGCAAGAAATCTTTCATTATAAACACCTCTTTCTTACGTGTATGAATAAGAACTTTTTGAATATTTTGTTTCAATATACTTTGATTTTCTTGGAATATTCTTCTCTTGAGGTTCAAGGTTCATTTCCATATTTGTGCCAAAACCTCACCATATCAAAACAGTTATTGATGGATCTTGGAACGTGGTTCCTTTGCTGATGCTAGTGCATGGCGTCGGTGGTTGAAGCTTGGTGGTTCATAAGCTATTCACAGGTGTGTTCCCAGTGTGAAGAAGGGTCAAGGAGTTGCTACAAGTTAAAGATTCAGAGTGTGGTGCTAAGTGTAAAGTTGAACAGGCGTTCTTTTACTGTAGCTTTATCAGCTTTGAACTATATCTTGTAATGTGTTTTTAACTTAGTGGATTGCTTCGATCTGGACAAGGTCCCATGGATGTAGGCTGCTAAAAGTGGACTTAGTCAAACCATGTATATGGTTGTGTTCTTTATTTTTCGCACTTGTGTTTGATGTGCTTGAATTGGAAAGTTTAATCTATGGTAATATTTCTGTGCCATTAAAATGTGTAACCATACTATAACATGAGTTAAAACTCCAACTCTCTCCCCAACAAGTGGTATCAAAGCGTGTCCTAATAAGTTACTTTAGTTTATCCTTACCCATTTTGATTGTTTTGTGTGCATTTGAGTGTCTGATTGTTGGACGAAATTTGATCTTTGTTGCGTTTTCATTTTAGATCTGTGGTGTCTTATGTGTACACTTCGTTTATTATGTTAGCATCATCTAATTGTTTTTCGTCATGAGTTTCTTGCTAGTAGAGGATCTGCTCATAGACCACCTTGTGAAGAACCTAATATTATATACGGAGACCTAGGATTCATGCTTTTAAGTCTATAGATGAAAAAGTCTAGCCATGGTTGTGAATGGTTGGACAACCCTAGTTATTGTTGAAATGAAGTGTCTAGACCCAAACTTGTTGTAGTTAGACTACTGATGAATAACTTTGGCAATTATAATGCTAAAGCCCTTCATGCTCTTTTTAATGTTGTTAATGTGAATCAAATGAAAGTCATGCTAATTGTGAGCTTGCTAAAGATGCTTAGGATAGGCTTCAAGTTAACAATGAGGGAACTAGTACTGTCAAAAGAAATAGGTTTAAAAGACTGTCACTGATTTTAAAAATCTGAACATGGAAGAAGATGAGACTATCTGATTTATGGTAGAGTTTGTGATATTTCTAATGAGTGTTTTTCTTGGGAAGAACATATCTAATGTTGAACTGTTAGGAAAGTGTTTTGCTTTTACCTCGGAGGTTTATGTCAAAGGTCACCACGATTGAAGAATGTTGAGATGTGGATGCTATGGACATTGTAAACTCGTTAGCTCTCTCCAAACCTATGAGATGATCTGCAACGCTAGGAAAAATAGAAACTAAGCAAAGGTTTGGTTCTCAAACATGAGGTTGATTCTGATCCTTTTGATGATTGTGATTTAAGTTCATTGGATGATGAAAATTTTGCTTACTTACAAAGAACTTTGCAAAGTTTAAAGAAAAACATGAAAAAGCTCATAATAGTGGTTATGGCCAAAAACCTTTTTTGAAAAGTCTTATGACATCAAACTCTGGTACCTTTACATAGAAATTTTCAAAGAAAAAGAAAGAAAAATAAAGGTATCAAGTGTTTTGCATGCAGGGCTTGGGGCACGTACAATCTGAGTGTGCTAACATAGAAAAAGAAGAAAGATAAAGTCATGGCTGCCACTTTGAGTGAGAGTGAGCATGATAGAGGAGTCATGTGTGATTTGGGTGTGATGAGAATATTAGCCTTCACCGTGGATCAAGACGATGGTAAAAGTGAGGGTTCAGATGAACCATTGATATCTATGCTAAGCAACAAGAGGCATATGATAAAATGTTTGATTAATGGGTAAAGGCTGTGAAAATTTGCAATCTCTTGGTATTGAGAATGCTACTTTGTGAAATAAAAGAAAAGTTTGACCTAAAAGATTGTTGTTCTTACTCCTGAACTAACTAAGGCTAGGTCATCATTGATAAGTTGAATGCAGGTTCTCTCTAAGCTTGATGAAGTGTTTGGTCAAGGAAAATCATTTAGAGATCAATATGGTTTAGGCTTCAATCCTGGTGCTAGCACATCGAAAGCTGGTGCGAGCATGTTTGTGAAGGCTACCAAAACTCTACTGAAGGTACTACTGTGAGACGGGCATGAAGGTATCAAAATTCATTCCTATTTGCCATTTTTGCAATAGGAAAGGTCACATCAGAACCAAATGCTTCAGATTCATTGCTTACTTGAGAAAGTTTAAAAAAACCATAGTTTGTTGCAAGGTAAATCATAATGCTAACAATGATTTTCTTCCAAAAGAGTTTGGAAACTAAGGCTATGTGAACTGTTTTATGTCACATGCTTTTTTACTTGCATTTCAAATGACCTTTGGTAACTAGACAGTGGTTGTTCAAGGTTATATAACAGGTAATAAAACTCTCTGACTGAACTTGAATCGGTTGATAGTGGACATGTCACTTATGGAGATGGAAAGAAAGGTAAAATTCTTGGCAAATGGTCAATTGTGCTTCCTGATTTGCCTATTTTGAAAGATGTTTACTTGTTGATGGTTTGAAAGCTAACTTGATTAGTATTAGTCAAATTTGTGACAAAGATTGTGGTTCAATTCTCAAAGGACAAGTGTCAAATTTTGAATGGTAAAGGTATTTCTCTACTTGGGGAAAAAGGTCAAATGACAATTGTTACTTGCTTTCTAACCATGTGTCCAGTTTCAATTCTAAAACATATTCAAAAACTTGTGGCATGAGAAACTTGGTCACATGAACTTCAAGGACTTGGTGAGATTCTCAAAGAAGGAAGTGTTAAAGGACTACCAAAACTTGAACTTCCAAAAGGTAGTGTGTGGTCATGTCAAAAGGTAAACAACAGGATATCTCATAAAGCTTTATCTAATCTCAATACCTCATGTGTTTTGGAATTGTCCATATAGATATAATAGATCCTATGCAAACCGAGAGTTGGGAGGTAAGAGGTATGTGTTTTTTTTGTGTTGATGATTTTCAAGGTATGCTTGGGTTGTTATTTTGCGTGAGAAATTTGATTCATTCAATGCATTTCAGAAATTAGCCAAAAGGTTGCAAGATGAGAAGAGTTCCAAAGCTACAAATAGTGAGGATAAGGTGTGACCATGGAAAGGAATTAAGAATGCTGATTTTGCTAACTTTTGTGAATTGCAGGGCATATTCCATGAATTTTCAGCACCAAAAACACCTCAATAAAATGGTGTTGTGGAAAGGAAAATAGAGTGCTTTAAGAGATGGCTAGGGTAATGCTTAATGACAAAACTTCCTACAAGACTTTGGGCAGAAGCCATTAACACGGCAGTATATTTCCAACCGAGTTTACCTTAGAAAAGGTACTGTTCAAACTCCCTATGAGCTGTGAAAAGGTAAGAAACCTTATCTCTCTTACTTTCATGTGTTTGGATGCAAATGCTACATTTTGATGATAGAGAGAATTTAGGTAAGTTTTATTCTAGGAGTGATGAATGAGTTTTTATTGGATATTATCCAACAGTTGTGCATTGGTATCTACAATATACGTTCAGAAAAAGTCTTTAATCATTAATGTTTTGTTTAGTGATGCGAAGACATTTCAAAATATTCTCAAGAATGTGAAATTTAAGACATATTTGTTCCTTGGGTTACCACTTAAGATGGTATGAACACATCAATCTCGTTAACCTAAACCTTTACGCCCAATGTGTTGTCACCTATTCTGTTGCAACAACAATAGGATTGCTCCATGCAAAGATCATCTACTGATTCATCATTACAAAATGAAGCGATAGAGCGGTTGTTGATCTTTTTATGAAAGCATTCAAAGGAGAAACCAAAGAAGAAAAGATCCACCAACATGGGTTCAAAAAGTTCATCCACCTTAACTGTGATTGGAGATCCAAATGAGGTAATGGTTACAAGAAGGAGAAGACAAAATGAAATTAACCATCTTTGTTATGTGTCTCTTGCAGAGCCGAAAAATGTCAAACAAGCTTTGGAAGATGAAAATTGGATTGAGGCCATGCAAGAAGAACTAGAACAGTTTGAAAGGAATGATGTGTGGAGCTTGTACCAAGACCAGAGGGAATCAACATAATAGGTACCAAAGGGGTTTTCAAAAGTAAAAAACTGATAGTTGGTAATGGTGTCAGGGACAAAACCGGCTTCTAGCTCAGGATATACTCAAGTTAGGGAATCAACTTTGATGAAACCTTCGCCCTTGTTGCTCGACTTGAATCATACGCTTGTTGCTTTCTGTTGCCTGCTGCCTTAAGATCAAATTGTTCCAAATGGATGTCAAAAGTGTCTTCTTGAATGGAATGCCACCGAGAAGAGTGTATGTTGAACAACCAATTGGCTTTCAAGACCCCCACAAACTTGATCATGTATTCAGATTGAAGAAAGCACTTTATGGTTTAAACAAGCCCATAGGCCTGGTATGAAAGGTTGACAACTTTCCTTCTTGAGCATAACTATGAACAAGGTAATGCCTACAAAACTTTCTACAAGCGTGTCAACAATGAAATCATGTGTGCATAGATTTATGTTAATGATATTGTGTTCGGTTTTACATATTCACATGCACTTGAATTCATTAGCCTGATGAAAAATGAGTTTGAGATGAGTATGGTAGGGGAATGAATATGTTTCTAGACTCAAATTAAACAAATGAATAATGGCATGTTTGTTCCCAATCAAAGTATGCTAAAAACATGTTGAAAAGATTTTGTCTTGAGAATGCAAAGCATGCTAAACCCTATGAGTGCTACCCTTAAGCTGTGCAAAGAAAACATGGTAAAAAGGTAGACATTAGTGTGTACCAAAGCATGATTGGAAGTTCTTTACTTAACTGTAAGTCAACCTGATATTTGTTTTAGTGTTGGTGTTTGTGTTAGGCTTCAAACAATCCATTTGAGTTACACTTGAATGTAGTGAAAAGAATCATGAAATCGTTTTAGGTACGTGTGATTTTGGCCTCTAGTAATCATTTGATTCTCCTCTGGTACTCATTTGATTCTAACAATTGTTTGGTTGGATATAGTGATGCAAATTGAGCAGGAAGTTTGGATGATCGAAAAATACTTCACGGATGTTTCTTGGAAACAATCTTGTCACATGGTATAGTAAGAAGCAAAATGCAATCCCTTTATCCACTGCCAAGGTGAGTATATTGTCTACGGAGTGTGGTACTCAAATTTTATGGTTAAAGCAAATGTTGAATGATTATGGTGTTGATCAAGATTGTGTGACAATTTTTGTGATAACACAAGTGCCATTAACATTCTAAGAATCCAATCCAGCATTCTAGGACTAAGCACATTGACATAAGATATCATTTCATTAGAGAGTTAGTTGAGGAGAACTCAGAGTGGCCTAACTGCATTGGACCTTGTTCAACTTTTTCCATGTGAAATAGTACGGTGACATTGAAAAGGTACTCAAATATGCTGGTGTTGTGTTAAGTCTCCAGGTGGGCCTAGTGATGAAGATGGTAAAATAGGTGAAGCAATTATAGCTAATATAGTATGTTTACTTTCATTTGGTTCATGTTCTTCAATAGTGCAGGGTTTTTAATATCCTTGATGACCGTTGGGAGTTTGTTAACTCACTTTGGTGTATGGTACACCATTTAAGTGCAACAGAAGTATTACCAAGTTGATTAAGAGATTTTCGATTTTAACACATCAACACAAGTGCGGAAAGTAAAGAACAAAGCATATACATGGTTCGGCTAAAATCCACTTTTAGCCTACATCCATGGGACCTTACCCAGATCGAAGCAATTCATAAGTTAAAAACACATTACAAGATATAGGTCAAAGTTGATATAAGTACAGTAAAAAGAACTCCCTGATCAACTTTAAACTTAGCACCCAATTTGAATCCTTAATGTGTGTGAAACTCCTTGGACCTTCTTCAACACCGGAACAGCTTGTGAATCACGAAGCTTACGTGTCGACACCATGCATGAGCATCAGCAAAGGAACCACGTTCCAAGAGCCATCAAGACAACAAATGAAATGGTGAGGTTTTGGCACAAATGGAAATAAACCTATGAACCTTTGAGAGACAAAATACTCTAAGAATTTCAAAGTACAAAGAAAATAAAAGATCAAAGGTTAGATTCAAAGATGCAAGATGAGAGATATATAGTTAGGGTTTCTTGCTTAACACATTAGTGTCACGTCAGCCAACAAGGGGCTGACCACTGTTTGTCCAAATAAGGAAAATATTTCTTCTTTTGGTTCGGACAACAAAACAAATCGGGAAAAACAACTTTATTCTCTAGGACCACTTAAGGATAATATGACACATGTAAAAGGTCCTAAAAAGTGGAGACAAAGATAAACAAATATCTATGCTACTTATCATACATGCAACTCGTGCTGAGTTGCAAATATTTGAAACGAGTGTGTAAGCACAAACTGTTGTGCACACACATTTGAAAAAAAACAACCTAAGACACAAGTCTGGCATCTAGTGTGTACACAGAACTTTTGTACACACACAACAAAGAAACACGCAAAAATAAGATTAACAACCAGTGTGCCCACATAATTGTTGTGCACACACAAAACTCATAAGTACAAATATGAATTTCCACAATGACCCTCATGGCACTAACCAACCAGTATCCTTTGTTTGGGAGCTGTATGTTGCTAGATTTGCGATGGCGGTCACCTACGGCAGTGCAATGATATCAATTTCCTCACCTGGACGTAGCGGTGTGTTCTCTTTTCCCTTTCCATCGTAATGCCCATATCCTTGCCCTTTTTAAGTTATAAAATAAGAATATGGTACAAAGGGAGACGTGTATCTGCATGTAGGCAAAACTCCATAACAAAATGCCTGACAACTATTTTTACTTTTTCAAACGCAGTTTAGGGAGATATCACTTTGACTTTGCTATTGTTTAGGATCACCTAATGTAAGATTATCGCTCGAGTATTGTGTAAAACTTTTATGTCAAAGAATTTTAATTAATAATGTACTACAAAGCAAAAGTTTTAAACTTCCATAAATCTATCTTCTCATTTCAATTTATTTTGCATCCTATATGATGTGGCCATTATATTTAGCGTGCAGCGCAATGCTTGCTCTGATAACAATTTTGCACTAGAAGGTTGTGATGAAACAAGGCGCCAGTTTCGGTGTCTGCAACAATAAACGACTGGTTGGTAGTTTTTGCTCGACATGCCACTAGTCGTTTCGTTGTTGACCTTTGACTGGAACAATAGAACATCTTGTTGACATTACCGATTCTTCTGCAAGACAAAACATTTATCTTAAAAGGTATGAATACAGAAAGCAGAATTAAAAAAAGAAAAACTAAAACAAAATATAGCTGCGGATAACAATCCTAGTTCTTTTACTGAAATGACAATCTATTATAACTTTCTGATCTTAGTGGAACATGTACATCATAAAGACCTCCTCTACATTATTCACCACTGTCTGCACATTGTGCGTCATCAGCTTCCGTCTTATTCTTTGCCCCTGCACTACAAAAACTGATGCTCTCATTGGAAAAATCAGGCAAAGCAAGGTATCCCATTAAGTAATTTTTTGGTTTAATTCACACTATGTTAATCAGTAGAGTAAAAGAACTGAAGTATCAACTACAACTTGTTACAGCCGCAAGTCGCGTAAGGTTGAATAAATCACTATAGGGAGGCACAATTATCATCTAAACAAGTAGGATATTTGTCTGGTATTAAACCAATTTTAATAACCAACCGGGGTGAAACCGGCAAAGATGTCAGGTCAGGCAAGGGCGGATCCAGCCCTTTGAGGGTAGGCTCAAGGTTTTTTTTTTTTTTTTTTTTTTTTTTTTTTTTTTTTTTTTTTTTTAAATATTAATATATAGAACCACAAAAATTGCTATAATATATATACCCAGGGCCACCCTCGGATTTTAAAAAATGAGAATTATATACATATATTAAGCCACACAAAAACTTGTTATTAATATATATATTTCAAGCCCACATCATATTAAAAGTTTAAACTTCTCCACTCTTCTTCGCCGTCTCACCTGCTTTTATGATTTATCCCCAAAATTTTATACGTCATTCTCTCGTTCTTTTCCTCATGCATTCGATCTTGAAACTTTTGAAGACTGAAATTGTTGAAGCTTTCAATACTCAATGTGTCACAATTAGCTCATTTCTGTTTTATCAGTTTAGGTTCATTATATTGCTCTTTCAATTTAGTTTATTTTGGGGTTAAATCATGCTTTTTTCTTTTTTTTTTTTTTTTTTTTTTTGAGATTTTTTATTCTAATTTGAGGGGAAAAGACATGGATCTGTGAGTTTATTTTGCATTTTGTGTCTAAGAATGAACTTGCTTTCTTAAATTAAAACCTTAACTATATTTTAAAGAACTTATTCTTCACCACCACTTTCCTACATTTCAAATGTCACCGTTCTAATACTCAAATAATTAAAAAAATTTGAGTTACTAGCTATATTATATCAAGAATTTTTTTTTTTTTATTAATTCATATTAAAAGTTAACGCAACATTGGCTTGATTTAAGTTTTAGTTGACTTTGCTTAGATCAAGTCTGGTCAAAATCATGAAAATTTATATATAATCTTTGGAAGCCAAAAGTTAAAAGAAGGTTTTGCTCAAGGTTTACTTAACACATTTACTTAAAATTTGGTTCTCATGAATATTAAAGTAGGAAAGTATTGCGTTGTTGCATTCTTTTCTCTTAGGTTTTAATATGTATTATTTATTTACTTAAGATTTGGTGATTTTTTAAGTTTTTACTAGTTGTTTAGCAAATAATAACGGAGCCGCAGAAGCCCCTGACAAAAATCTTGGATCTGACATTGGTGCTAGGTGACCGGTTTAATCGGTTTGACCAGCTGGTCAAATTTAGCAAATACACCCCTAAAAATTAGGTAAGTCCCTACCAGTTTGAAATTTAGCAAACACATCCTAAATACAAATCAGCAGTCGACTAGTTGGTGGCGAGACACACCAAATGCAATCCCAATCACCTTGAGCTCATTCCTAGAAAATCTACCCAAGATCTAGCCAAAATCGACCGATTTCGGCTAGATCTCACCAATGTTGGTGTCGAAAACCCAGGCCAATCTCAACATGTCGATATCGACAATCCTCCCTATCATCACGAAAATACTTCACTCAGCCTCTTGACCAAAACCAATCTCACCCCACCCCGTTCGCCTCGCCAATTGTCGACAAAAGCTGACTGTTGCTATCGTTGGTTTTTTTCGATTTCTATCAATTCACTCACTAGAAATCACCTCTATCGCCACCATTGCACTCACCAGCCCTTCCTCTTCAAAAGCCCTAACATCCCGACCTTCTATTGTTCGCGATCATCATCCTAATTCTAAGGTTTTGGGTGAATAGGAAAATTGGAAACCCAACTCGGTGAAAACCCTGGGTCCCAGTTCAAACGGCGGGTAGGGTCGAACCGAGTTTTAAAACATTTAAACATAATTTTAATAGTTGTAATTAGTTTTCATAAAAAAGGCTTATGCATTTTGAATCCACAACAAATCCATCTTTTTTTCGGTAAACTTGGTAATTGTATAAAGAATAAAGAATAATATACACAATCCTAACTCGTGGACAGGGCCAAGAGTCCTGCTATACAACAAAAGGAAAGCACATACCTTTATGCTCAAAAAAGCAACCTGACATGCACCCAAAAAAACCACCCAGGCTGCTGCAAAAGAGACAACCAAACCCTATATAGGAACAGCAAAACAAGCAGCTACCCACAAACACTACAATATCAGCAATTGCTGGCTTAAAAATCTGCACCACCTCACCAGCAGATCACAAGGTCAATAACAAATCCATCTTCAACTGTCTTATAAACATTTTTCATTCATATTTAAAGATTTGCTTATGCCGAGCAAGAGGGGTTCAATCTACAACCACTCAACTTCTCAGATTTATTTGTAATTATTTTTCTTGTACATGTCAATGCACACTGTCATGAATGTGACCCTTTTTTTGTCCTGAAAGTTGCTTTGGACCCCAAAGAACATGATAGCCTGGTCATTCTCATCGTCCATTTTGACAATCGTCTAACGCAGTTCTATTCAGAGCTGTCAGTACGGTGGTGATTGGCTATATCAAGGAGTGTATCAAGACTATGGTGGATTGACAAAGGATTCATCACTCCCGGGTACGGGAGAAGTTATCTCACGGCGCAATTCAGTATATGGCAATGACACTAAAACTGTGGCCACAGTGGGATTGAGTTGTTGCTCTATCCAGATTATAATACGGGTCATTGGTCCAGAAACTGAATATATAATATCGAGAGTAACCGAAGGTTGACACTATTTCTATGCCTTCGTCTCGTCGAGATAACGTATGATGAAAGGATCGTATTGTACGGTAACCATATCGTTGACAGGTAGCTACTTTGCTGAATCCGAATCTATCGGGTGGCCATGATGCCTTGCTAGGGGCCAATCTTGGTCTGTGTATAAGTGAGACGATTAATTAGTGTTAATCGCGATACTATACACTACCGGTATGATGAGGAGCCTATGGGTCACACACATAGAAGATAATTTAAGACTCAAGAAGAAAGAAGGGTGTTTTCGTCTTTTTGGGCGAAAGGGTATTTTGGTAATTTCACAGTGCAATTAAATTTGCTGAGGTCGTAGCCTTTATTTTATTTGTTAGAAAAATTAAATAAGTGAAATTCTGTTTAAATATATGTTTGCATATATTTAAATAAATTATCATTATTGTTAAATGTTAATATATATATTAAATATATATTAATTGATTTTAATTGAGATAATGATGAATTAAATTAAAATATCTAAATGGGAGTGTTTGGCAAATTTGGGAGTGTTTGGGTTAGAGCCCAAGCCCATTCCATATGGGAATAGGGCAACTAAAATAACACTATAAAAGAAAATGTTTTAGTTGAAAAAAAAACTCTCCCACGCCACTTTTACTGTTTCATTGAAAATCAAGTACTTCTTTTGTTTTCTTCTTGATTTCTTAAGGCCAAGGAGGATCTAGCAAATCCCTCCTTGATTCTTGTTGATTGTCTTCGTGTGGACCTCTATGGTTCGATCCTACACTTGGATCGGTAGCAAACACGTTAAGAGACAATATTGGTGGAGCCTCCAAACGTGGGTATGGTTTCTTAAACCTTGAACTGATTTTTCTGCAGATTTGATTATTTTATATAAACTGTGATTTTTGTACCCGGATCTTGGTTTTAAGGAACGATCCATAGAGTTTATGTTTTTGTTTTCCGCTGTGTAACTGGGTCGTTTACTAACAGGAAGGTGTAGGATTTTCTTGTAACTAAAAAGTGTTTCTCATTTTGCTTTTGAGAATGAATCTCATAAAAACTTAACCTAACCAGTGATATTGTAAATAGACGTGGATGTAAGGTTACTATAGGCTTTTCCTTTATTAGTCTTATGATTGATTCATCCATATTGTTTAAGACTTTTTATTTCATTGTTTTATTAAAGATTTGAATTATATAAGCCCACAAATAAGCCTTATGGTTTTGTAAGAAAATTGATTAAATATTTTTGTTGATGCAAAATTTTGTGTCAACTAGAATGTCGAGACGTGATGACACGCGTCAACCAGAGGTACTTGGTTGACCTAGGAAGGAACCGAGCAAGATGGATGCATGATTTCGAGGAATCAGCAAAGGTGACCCCATCCATGCATGCCGGCAGTTGAGGAGACAGCGTGCCTCCCAGAATACAATATGAGAACTGAATGATTTTAAAGTGGTTTGGCCGAAGAACAAGGAAGACCTACGTTCACTAATATATTATTTGAGTGTAATTATCGTTTGGGTCACAAAGAGTGGATTTTTTCCTATTGGAGAGGAGAAGTTTTTCTCTTACTCCTCTTTCAGAGCTGGAGCCGGAACTGGGAAAAAAATGATCTTTCCTTCTTTGGCCCTTGTCTCTATTTATATGGAGAACAGGTACGTTGGTTGGGTTGTCAGATGTTGCACAACGGCTAGAGACTCACATGCCCCTACGTTGTGGAGAATGACGTTGTTCCCTCTAATAGTAGGTGCCTTTACAAGTTTCCTTTCAACTTAGTTGCGCGAAAGGCACATGGAGTTCGCTTGGTCAGGTGTCGTCAATCGAGGTAGGTAGCTATACGCGGTAAGGTGATCTGGCCGAGTGAAAAGATATTTTTGCACGGTGGGCCCCCTTTCTTGCCTTGCCAAATGTCATGCTCGCATATGTTTGCTGATTGTTTGTGCTCTTCTTGGTTCATCTTTGCCCTTGTGTTTGGTATCTACTTCAAGCAGAAGCATATTTCGGGTTTTCTTAACTAATCCCGAGCTGAAGATTTTTATCGCACAACAATTTCTTTCTACAATCTTTTTTTAGTTTTTTCATGTAATATTTTCTCTTCCACTCTTTTCTTTCTTTGGTATAGTGTCGTTGGTATTAAAGTTTTGTGCAATCTTCGATCGTCTCTACCTCATCAAAAAATAAATAATATTCTTAGCACAAAAATATATCATTACATAATTTATATACGTAACATAACTCATGATGCTATGAATCGTGTTAGTGAATCATATTAAATATGCGAACTCAATTTTTTTTTTTTATAAAAAAAATGTTGTAACTTGAAGAAAGAAAAATTTCTATAAAAAATTCAACTCAATAAATTAGTTTTGAATGATGTAACCTTAAAAGAGTAAATTCATTTCCGTTGTATATAAAATTTGTTACTTAATTGAGGTCATTATGCCATTTTATTGAGTTAATTTCTCTATATAAAAAGCATAAATATATTGCCTTAATAAAAGTGGGTTACAACAAATAATCAATTAATTATTATCCGTGTTTTCCTTTGATAACTGAAAATTCGTTGTACTTTGACAAAACCAGAAACTTGTTAACAGAAAGGAAAAACGAAACCATAAGTCAATTTCAATAAACAATTTACAACAACCAAAAAAAAAAAAGAGACTCACACCTAAATCTAGGCATACGATCTACTTCTCTATCAATAATTATTTGATTAATCTCCCTCTTTTTGCATGCGTTTTGAAGACGATGAGTTTTGGAATGTAAAACAACATTAATCTTTGTAGATGCAAAAAATCTACTATCATGAAAATAGGGTTTGATCTCGTGAGGTTGAGGCCACTAATAATCCGCTAGACCTGCACACACGAAAGGGCAAGCGTGAAGCTTCCGGAAAACACCGGGGTGGTGTTTGTCGTAGGCACTCTGACGCTCAAGTCAGCAAAGCTGAAAGAGATTATTTGATAAGAATTAAGGAGATGAAGAATTACCAGGAGTCTTGTCGGAAGCTAGGACTACGGTGAGGCGTCGGGTCCTTGGGAGCAAGAACTTTAGGAGCAAATAGATGGTTTTGAGTAGTGTAGATTGACTATAGGAGATCCCCCTTTTTAATGAGAAGACAAGCCTCTGCTTTTATAGTCAACCTAAGGAGTTAGAATCCTAGTAGGACATTGAGTCCTCTTTTTTGGGAGATAATCCCTATCAAGAAAGAAATATAATTTCTTGACCTTATCAGATTAAGTTTAGTAGTTTAAATAAGATTTGGAATCAGGACACTAAGTCCTATTTTGGGAGATAATCCCTATCATGAAAGAGATATAATTTCTTGACCTTATCAGTTTAAGTTTAATAGTTTAAATAAGATTTGGAATCTTAGTAAGACACTAAGTCCTATTTTGGGAGATAATCCCTATCATGAAAGAGATATAATTTCTTGACCTTATCAGATTAAGTTTAATAGTTTAAATAAGATTTGGAATCTTAGTAAGACACTAAGTCCTATTTTGGGAGATAATCCCTATCATGAAAGAGATATGATTTCTTGACCTTATCAGATTAAGTTTAATAGTTTGAGTAAGATTTGAAATCTTAGTATAGGAGGAAATAGAATAGGATTCTGATTTCCTATTTATAGACTATTGCAGGCTAATGGGCTGAAACCCAGTTTAGCTTAACTTATAGGATAGCCCAACTCATAGAGTGGGTAGGTCGCAAGGTGATTTTAAGCGTAGGCCCAATCGGGATTAGGTTAAGGTCTTGGGCCGTGATATGTTTATTTCGTTATTGGGTCTCGTCAAGCCCAAGATGATTTTTGGCCCTAATAGTTAGCCCCCCACTCTCTAAGTTAAAGAGTATTTAGCTTAGAGAGTAGATTTAATCGAATGAGTGTAAACTGAGCGAATTAGTGATAGCAGCTCATTAGGTCAGATGGATCGTTGTGTAGATTGGGTCGATGACTTGTTGATTTGAGGTGTAAGAACCCTTCAACCGGTCTGGCCGACTGAATGTGTAGCTTTATGGACCGGGCAGGGCCGATCGAAGATGTAAATTCGTGGATCGAGCAAGGTCAATCCGAAGGTGTAAATCCGTGGATTGGCAGGGCCGATCCGATGGTGTAAATCTGTGGATCAAAGAAGGTCGATCTGAAGGTGTAAATCTGTGGATCGGGCAGGGCTGATCCGAAGGTTTAGATTCGTGGATTGAGTAGGGTCAATCCGAAGGTATAAATCCATGGATCGAGCAGGGTCGATCCGAAGGTGTAAATCCGTGGATCGAGCAGGATCGATCCGAAGGTGTAAATCTGTGGATCAAGCAAGGCCGATCCGAAGGTGTACATCCATGGATTGAGTAGGGTCGATCCGAAGGTGTAAATCCGTGGATCAAGTAGGGTCGATCCAAAGTTATAAATCCATGGATCGAGCAGGGTTGATCCGAAGGTGTAAATCCGTGGATCGGGCAGGGCCGATCCGAAGGTGTAAATCCATGGATCGGGCAGGGCCGATCCGAAGGTGTAGATCCGTGGATTGAGTAGGGTCAATCCAAAGGTATAAATCCGTGGATTGAGCAAGGTTGATCCGAAGATGTAAATCCGTAGATTAAGTAGGGTCAATCCGAAGGTGTAAATCCATGGATCAAGCAGGGTCGATCCGAAGGTGTAAATCCGTGGATCGGGTAGGGCCGATCCGAAGGTGTAGATCCGTGGATTGAGTAAGGTCAATCCGAAGGTGCAAATCCATGGATCGAGCAGGGTCGATCCGAAGGTGTAAATTCGTGGATCGGACAGAGCCAATTCAAAGATGTAGATCCGTGGATCGGGCAAGGTCGATCCAAAGGTGTAAATCCGTGGATAAGGCAGGGCCGATCCGAAGGTGTAAATCCGTGAATCAAGCAAGGCCGATCCGATGGTGTAAATCTGTGAATCAGGCAGGGCCAATCCGATGGGGTATGCCAAGTGGAGCTTGTAGTCGAGTCGGCGTGATTGACTTGTAGTTGAACCTTTGAGGGCTATGTGGCTCAGTCAGCGTGACCGACTTTGTAGTTGAAAACATTCGATTGAAGTTAGAGCAGTGACATGCATGGCATGCATGTTTTAAGCAAATAGTCGAATTGAGAGTTAATATGCATGATGTGCATGTGTTATGGACTAAATAAAGAGTGAGCTAAATGGAAAAATGGGCTGCATGTATTTAAGTAATGGGTCGAATAGAGAAAGATTTAACCAAATAGAGTGGTAGTTAAAAGGAGACAATGGCATATACCTTTCCCCTTCAGGTGCTGCCACCCATGCTTGCTGGACCGAATGGAGAGAGAAGTGTTACTTTCTATGTCGGAGCTGAACCAATTGAAGTTGAGTGGGCACATGATTCACTTTTGGGTTGATCCGAATGAGCACGTTGATATTGTATATGCAAACCCAAATATCATTGAGTGGATTACTCATATTGTTTAGTGGTGCTAAGTTGTAGTGGGGAGTGCAAAGTTTGAAAATAGAGGGGAGCATGAGGGCTTTTGTGATAGGTGTGCTGGAGACTGTGATGTGAAGGTGGTTTGAGTTGATATGTATTAGTTGGGAAGGGGCGATGGTTCGAGTTTTGAGTTTTGGAATACGGTGGGGTTAGGAGATTAGGCGAGAGTGGGGTGACGTCACTTAAGCAGGTTTTGTTTGGGGAGTTTCTCTTCATGTTTAGTAGATGACTTTAGGTGTTTTGAGAGGATTGCTGCTGTGTTTTTAGGATTTTACTATGTGACTGGAGAAGCTGTTAGGGCGATTTTAGGAGAACAGATTGACGAGTTTTGGGTTTCAAAGTGGTGGCAAATCTCCATGAAGATGAATTGGGATTGGATCAAGGCTGGTCAAGTTTGAGTTACCTTCTAATGGAGCGGAGGTCCTGGAGATGCTGGCGTTTTGCGGCATCTTCTTGAATGAACAAATTGACTGGTTTTGTGGCGGGTAATGCATTGCAAAGCTCTGATGATGCTGGAGGACCACCTAGTGGTTTGATGATTGGAGTGAAAAGAAGCGTGCAGAGAGGTTAGAGACAGAAGCTATTGCCTTATCTGAATAGAGGATTAAAGAAGAGAGATTGTTGAAGCAAAGTCAATGAATCAATTGGTTTAGGAACACCACTTTAAACTCTGACACATTATTATTCTATTATTAATTTAGAACAATAATATAAAGCTATTATTAATTTAGAACAATAATATGAGCTTCAAGGTCTTATACTACCTGCTGAATGGATATAATATAAAATAAATTATGATATGCCGAATAGATATAATATGACATGTGAATAGATAAAACAAATGAAGAAAAAAAAAGAAAAAAAAATTCTTATCATGATGAGATTTTCTAATTAACATTGTCAGTCAAAAGGAGTTTCGTATCGCCTCCCATGTTGTAAGTCGTCGTTGGCAGATGATTGTCAGGGCCCCATGGTGGGTGCCAAACTGTAGATGCAAAAAATCTACCATCATGAAAATAGGGTCTGATCCCGTGAGGTTCAGGCCACTGACAATCCGCTAGACCTACACACACGAAAGGACAAGCGTGAAGCTTCCGAAAAACACTGAGGTGGTGTTTGCCGTAGGCACTCCGACGCTCAAGTCAGCAAGGTTGAAGAAGATTGTTTGATAAGAATTAAGGAGATGAAGAATTACTAGGAGTCTTGTCAGAAGCTAGGACTACGGCGGAGGCGTCAGGTCCTTGGGAACAAGAACTTTAGGAGCAAATAGATGGTTTTGAGTAGTGTAGATTGACTATGGGAAATCCCCCCTTTTTAATGAGAGGGCAAGCCTCTATTTTTATAGTGAACTCAAGGGGTTAGAATCTGAGTAGGACATTGAGTCCTCTTTTTTGGGAGATAATCCCTATCAAGAAAGAAATATAATTTCTTGACCTTATCAGATTAAGTTTAATAGTTTAAATAAGATTTGGAATCAGTAGGACACTAAGTCCTATTTTGGGAGATAATCCCTATCATGAAAGAGATATGATTTCTTGACCTTATCAGTTTAAGTTTAATAGTTTAAATAAGATCTGGAATCTTAGTAGGACACTAAGTCCTATTTTGGGAGATAATCCCTATCATGAAAGAGATATGATTTCTTGACCTTATCAGATCAAGTTTAATAGTTTGAGTAAGATTTGAAATCTTAGTAGAAGAGGAATAGAATGGGATTCTAATTTCCTATTTATAGACTGTTGCAGGCTAATGGGCTGAAACCCAGTTTAGCTTAACTTATATGATAGCCCAACTCATAGAGTGGGAGGTCGCAAGGTGATTTTAAGCGCAGGCCCAATTGAGATTGGGTTGAGGCCTTAAGCCGTGACATGTTTATTTTGTTATTGGGTCTCATCAAGCCCAAGACGATTTTTGGCCCTAACAATCTCTTACTGTTGCCATTATGTACACTCTTTTTCGCAGGTTTGTCTCATCATATTGGTATAGAAGCATTGTTAATAATGTTCAACTTAAGGGTGAATATTAGTATAGAAGTATAGATTAGTCTACTATACGGTTTTGGTTAAGGGAGAATATTAGTATGAGTGGGGTGTCTTTTGTAATAAATAGAAACTACTCATGGGGTGCTTTTTGTAAAGATTCAAAACTACATCAAAACACAACGTTTTGATATAATGGCTGCATATAAATTTGCCGCCAATTTTGTAACTAATTCATTCGTTCAATTTAGCTGAGAATTTTCGTTTGATTCCTCTGTTCTTTTTTGTTTTTTTGAATCTTGAAATCCATCATGGTATCAAAGCCCTAGACCAATGTCTTCGGTGATCTTTTGTTCAATTTCTTTTCTACAAGTTTCTTCTGTTCTTCTACAAGTTCAGTTTCTTCAACAATGGAAGGTGATTCAAGTTTTACCAATTCCAGTGTTCCTCCTACACTACCGACGATCTCAGAAATTATACTTTCTGGAAGTCACAGATCTTACCAGTTCTAATCTCACACGAACTCGATGGCTTCGTGACTAAACAGATGATTTAGACAAAACCATAAAAAGATCAAACCCTAACTATTTCACATGGTAAAAGGTTGATCAATTCCTGGTAGGCTGGCTTCTTTCTTCAATTTCTGAATCCATGTTTCGCCATGTACCAAAATGCAGTACCTCTTATGAAATTTGGAACCTATTAGAATTACATTTCCAATCTGTATCAAAGGCTAGAACTCTACATTTGAGGAATATGTTGCAAACTACTAAGAAAGATTCATCTAGTATAAGTGAGTATGTTTTAAGAATGAAAGAACTAGGAGATGAATTGATTTTTAGTGGAGTGAATTTAAGTGATGAGGAACTGTTATTGTATATACTTGATGGTTGGGACCTGAGTATGACATTGTAGTGGCGAATCTAGTTGCAAATAGTGGCAAAATGAATTTACAAGAAGCACAATTTTTGCTTCATAAACATGAAATCAGACTGGAACAATAGAACAACTTATTTACAACCTTTCATGATCAATTAGCTTCAGCTTTAATAGCTACTAAGCACAGTTCCAATGAATCCTCTATGGCTCAACCAAACACCTCTTTAATTATTCCACAGACTAATGCTTTAATTGCATCCAACACAAATCTTGTTACTGAACCTTCCAAAGATTTCAATTCACAAGCATTAAGCTCACAAACATTACCTTAGTATCCCCAGAATCTTTCCTTTCCTCAGCATCAGGTTATTAACACTCAACAAGTTCTTGCTTTTTCTCAGTTTTATGGTAATCAAATGAGTTTTAGGCCAAGATTTCTTCCTCAATTTTAGTCACAGTTTACTGTAAATGGTGACCCTTCTGCTATGTATCTGTATAACCCTCAAGGAATGAGAGGTCGTAGCAGAGGTAGAGGATATTTTCGACCTAGACTAATTTGCCAAGTTTATGGCAATGGAGGGCATTCTGCCCTCCAATGCTATCATAGGTTTGATCATGAATTTCAAGGCTTTGTTAATGCTGGGAGTCCTCATCAATATGACCACAAGGATCAATTCCTAATCAAGCTAATGATGGATCTCAAGCTTTGTTTACAAGAGTGATGCCTGGACAAGTTGTTCAAAATCATGTACATACTTTTGCTAACATGCTAGCCAATCCTAGATATACTGGTTATGGAGGATCGAATCCATATCAGCAATTACTGACAAGTCAATCCGAACAACCTTGTTCTTACAATCATGGAGTTAGATCATGTTCTTCTTTAGCTCAGCCACCTTAAGGAATGACCTACGTAATGTCAGAATGGAACTCTCAAAATGTTCCAGTTGCTACACCTCAAGTCCTCACTGATCAAACTTGGTATGTAGACTCTGGGGCCACTAATCATATGATTGTTGATGCAACCAATTTGTTGCACAAAGACAACTATCAAGGAAGGTCTGTTGTTCAGGTTGGGAATGGTAAGAATGTACTTGTCACTGATATAGGTGAGTATTTAATCTCCTCTCCTACATGTCCTAGGTTGCTGCATCTTAAGAAAATGTTATGTGTACCAGATATTGCAAAGAATCTATTGAGTATGTCTCAAATAATCGGGGATAATAATGTTATTGTGGAATTTCATTGTGATTTTTGTCTTATAAAGGATAAGTTTGCCAAGGATGTGCTACTCCAAAGATCTCTTAAGGATGGTCTATATTAGTTACAAGTGTCTTTACCTTATGTTAGTACTGCTCTCATCTCACGATCTGATCAACAAGGTGGCTTGTTCTTTGCTGTTTCTATTGCCTCTCTTGATACTACAATAACTGCTAGTAACCATAATAATACTACCAGATCTGCTGCTGTTGATTTGAGGACCAATATTGTTTCTTCTATTAAGTGTAATAGCAATAATCCTACAGTGTCAATTGGTTCAGCCTATTGTAGTGAAGCTGATGCAAAAATTAGGCTTACTAGTTTGTGGCATGCTAAGGTCATCCACATCAGAAGAATCTCAAAATTGTAATGAATAAAATACATGTAGCTGGATCATTTAGAAATAAAATGGCTATTTGTGAAGCCTGCCAATTTGGCAAAATGCAGCAAGCATCATTCCCTTTCATCGTCTCATGCTAAGAGTCCTTTTGAGTTGGTATATTCTGATTTATAGGGTTCTGCACCCATTTGTTCATCTGAAGGATTTAAGTACTACATGTTTTTTGTTGATGAATTTAGTAGGTATATGTGGATTTATCCATTAAAACTGAAATCTAAAGCATTTTCGTTTTTTAAGCACTTTCATACTATGGTTGAGAAACAATTTAATGTCAAATTGAAAGGTTTGCAAACTGATTGGGGTGGAGAATTCAGGTCTTTTACTAGTTACTTGCAAGACCATGGGATTGTTTTTAGACATCCTTGCCCTTACCTTCATCAACAAAATGGAAGAGTGGAGCACAAACATAGAACTATTACTGAGTTTGGTTTAACCCTCATTGCTCATGCTGCCATGCCATTTCGTTTTTGGTGGCAAGTCGTTTGTGCAGCAGTCTATATTGTTAACAGACTGCCCTTTTCCTCAATAGAAGATCTTTCTCCATTTCAGAAACTATTTCAACAAGAACCTGACTACAATGAGTTTAAGGTCTTTGGTTGTTGTTGTTATCCATTCATTCGACCCTATCAAAGACATAAGTTCTCTTACCATATTGAAGCATGTGTGTTTCCTGGTTATAGTTCTTCACACAAAAGTTATAAGTGCCCATCTTCTTCTAGCAAACTCTACATTGTTAAGCAAGCCAAGTTCAATGAGTTTGTGTTCCCTTTTAAGAATGGATTTCAGTGTCACATGTTTAGAGATGTTCATCTTGCAGGCCTACGATCAGATCTTTAGTTAGAGAATTTTTCTTCTACTTGGGATTTAACTCATTGTCTACATAATGGTTTATCAGCTGACAGTACACCAGCTAGTTTAGATGTGGCTTATGTCTTAAATTCCTCTGCTACTAGTATTCCTAGATCACTTGATACAAGGTCTGGAAAGGAACCTACATAATCTCTTTCTGTAAGGAATTTTTGTGACCTACAAATTATATGCATCGAAATACACATAATTCAGACTCCCAACCTTGCATTCATATTGGTACTTCTGTTCACACTAATTCTTATTGCACTACTGTCATACCAAACTCATATTTAAAGTCCAGCTCTTTAGCATCTCGTGGCATTCAGTTGGATGTTGTTTTACCTCTTACACAACCTTCAATTCCAGTCTGGTCAAATCCTGTCTCCACTACTATTATATCAGGCTCAGGATTATAATCTACATCTGCTATTGCCTCTTTAGGTTTTTCTTCCCAAAATAACACATCACCAAGTATTAAGCTAGATGTTGTCTTGCCTATTACTAAACCGAAGCCAATGCCCTCTGTCACTAATTGTCATCCTATGATAACTTTCTCTAAGAGTCAGCATCAGTATCATACTATAGAATCTAGCGTACTAATTAGGAGCAAACTACTGCAGAATCGGGTGTACTGAATTAGGAGCAGAATACAGCTTATGTTTTCCTTGTCAAATTTTGTCTGAACCAAAGACTCCTTCAGAAGCTTTGAAAATACCTGAGTGGAAAGCAGCTATGGATGATGAATTTGAAGCTCTCTTGCAAAACAAAACCTGGGAACTAGTTGCCTATTCACCAAACATGAACATAGTTGGCTATAAATGGGTTTTTAAAACCAAACTTAAAGTTGATGGGAGACTACAAAAATAAAAGAAAGGCTAGTTGCTAAGGGGTTTCAGCAAACTCCAAGCCTTGATTATCTTGATACATTCTTCCCCATTGTTAAGGCTGCCACCATTAGGATAATGCTCTCTTTGGTTGTTCATTATCAGTGGGAAATATAGCAAATTGACATTAATAACGCATTCCTAATGGTAAGCTTACCGAAATAGTTTTCTTGACGCAACTTGAGGGGTTTCATGATTCAGCCTTTCCTAAACATGTTTGCAAGCTCAACAAGGCTTTGTATGGCCTAAAGCAAGCTCCTAAAGCTTGGTTTGAGAAATAAAAAACAACCTTAGTTACTTGGATATTCACCAACTCTGTCTCAGTCACTAGTCTTTTCTTTTTCAAACAAGGTAGTCAAGTTATCTACTTACTAGTTTATGTGGATGATATACTCATCACAGGAAGTGATCCCACTCTTATACTCAAATCATTGAAGATTTAAACAAAGCTTTTACTCTTAAGCATCTCGGGTCTTTGCAATACTTCCTAGGCTTTGAAGTCCAACGTAATACCTCAGCCTCATTACTCACTCAAACAAAATATGCTCAAGACTTACTAACTTGAGCTGGTATGAGTGGATGTAAACCTTGTAACACACCAATGGCTATAGGTGTTAAATTGGGCAAAGAAGGCAATGCATTCTTTGAAGAACCATCTCTCTACAGAAGTGTGGTCGGAGGCTTACAATATCTCGCACTCTGTAGACCTGACTTGGCTTTCTCTGTCAATTGGTTGAGCTAATTTCTTCAAGCTCCTACAACTGCACATTGGATAGCCTACAAAAGAGTGCTTCGGTACATTAAAGGCACACTGTAGCATGGACTTTTATTCAAGAAAAATACAGACCTCATACTTGAAGGCTATTTAGATGCCGATTGGGCAAGTAATGTTAGTGACAAACGTTCTACCAGTGGATGTAGTGTAGAACCCCTCCCTAGCCGGGTATTTCCTAAGTATCCCTTGGCCATTGAGAACCTAGAAAACGCACGCCTAGGAAAGAAGTTTATTTTAAAATCCTATTTAAAGAATAAACTTGTAGTTTAAAAATATATCTATTTTTAATTTAAAACATTTTAATATCTAAACTATATTAAGTTCATTGTACAAGTAAAAAATATAGTTTCCTTTCTTGGAGTATATTATGAAATCCATAGTAGTACTTACGAGAACATACATACTTTTACAAAATTTACTAGCAATTTGATTTCTTTTATTAATATAACATATTTACTCCATTATAGAACATGGACATAATTACTACATTATGAGATATGAACATAATTATTACAGTAAATATTAGCAAAACCATTCAATAGTCATCATTAAAGCATCCCCTCATGCTCATAGCGTCCCTTGGAATCCTCTCCCAGCTTCATGCCTTAATCCGTACCTGCAAAACATTTTAAAACATTTCGTGGGGTGAGCGCTAATCGCTCAGTAAGGAATATGGCCATTTATAAACTATTAAGGTTCATTATACAAGTAAATTACTTAGGACTTTACCTACCTACAAAACATGACCTTCATTCTTTGACATAACAAGTTCATAAAACATATCATACATTTTGGACCTTTTCTCATAAACATAAGTCAAAACATAACCATACATAATATAACATAGACATAAATGACTTATGAAATATTCATGTACATGGCATGCTTATTTGTTTTGTCTATATCTTGACAATTTCATTAGTCTTTGTTATCCGATCGGATTCATTTGAACAATTACCTTGTTCTTGGTCGTCACCTCAAAGGACTCATGGTTTCCATAAGATTCCATTCCTCTGATCTTGGTTTACCTTAAGAGACTCATGGAATTCATTCATTAACATTTCAATTTTTTTTCATAAACAACTAAATAGCTATATGCATTACCATTATGAATGCAAACATATGGACTAACATCTCCCGCTCATCACTATATTCTCCTGCTAAACTTCTTAACTTAATTCATTCAATTTCTCATACAATACAAAGAATTTCAGTAGTAGATTATTCAGGGGTTTACTAGTAATAAAAAATGGGATTTCCATTAGAAGGTGATGCCATACAGTTCGTTACTTTCAAGCAATTTTTCCATTATCTTCTAATTCGAATTTATTTTTGGCTAAACATAAACGTTTTGGTCTGTCTCAATTTTTTTAACACTTCAAAAATCACCAATCAGACTTCTAAATCTTCAGTTTGACTGATTCAGTGAGCATGTACAGTAAAGTCTTAATACGCCAAATTCGAATTCTATTCATTTTCCCATGTCACCTTCATTTGCACTTCATATCTTGCCATCATTTCTTAGTATAAAAGGCCATAAAACCCCCTTTTACAGAAGTAAAAAGTGCCAAAACATCTCCAACTACAAATCTCTTAATTGGCATAATCATCCTCCATGCACACATACACCATCAACACACCATTTAAACAACCATAACCAAAACATAGCATCACACTCATATTAACATAAAATGTAAGTTTCATAAACCCTAGTGTTATCAATTGTAGTCATAAGGGAGATTTTTTCCTTACCTTAGTATTCAAAGCACAAAGGTACTCTCCTTGGCTCCAAAGTTTCACCTTTCTACCTTACACACACAACCCTTATGATTTCTCTTTTAACCAAAATTCGAAAAATTAGGGTTTGAAACTCACCTTTAACCTTGAAATTGAAGTTCTTTAAGGGTGGATGGTGTTCTCCTTTGAAAATCAACTTGAAATCCTAAGAAAATTTGAGAATAAAAGCTTGGATTAGTGGCTTTTATGGTGATTTGAAGATGAAGAAGAAGATGATATATTTGGGGTCTCCAAGGCCGACTCACTCTTTTTAAACCTGTAAATATTCATTCCATTGATACTCTAATGTGTTTGTCATAAAAAGTTAGATATAAGGTCATTTGGCATAAATTTTTCATATAAGGGCGTTTTGGTCATTTCTACCACAACATAAAGATAAGTACTCATTTAATGCCATTTGACTTCTTTGAAACCTTATCCATTAAGCAATCCCATTAGGTGAATGACTAATTTACCCTTGGTGCCTTTTATGGACACTTAATCATATGGTTTTGTATGAAAGACCATTATACCCTTGGTTACCGTTTATGCCTTAACCTTATCAATCAACTTTATAACCATTCTACCCTCATTTCTCTTCAATGACATCATCCTTTACACTTATAACGCCACATCCGAAATACATTAAATTGACCATTTTACCCTTCCATTCAAAAAGAAAATTACTTGAAAGGTAATTTTCATACCTTAGGGCATCGGAATAATAACGGGGGTTTACATGTAGTGCTTTCTTGGAGGAAACTAGTGCAGTGGAGTTCTCGAAAGCAGAAGGTGGTCTCTTTGTCCTCCACAAAGATTGAATACTAGGCCCTTGGTCAGTAGCTACTGAACTGGTTTGGATTTAGCATTGTTTCAAGAACTTGGCATTGGCATCAACAAAACTCTTTCCTAGGGGTGATAATTGAGTGCTGGCGTCTTCTCATCTAACCTTGTGTTCCATGCACGAACAAAGCACATAGAAATTGATGTGAATTATGTAGGGAATTGGCTTGAAAGGAGATTAGCTTGTTCATGTTAGTACAAATTATCAAATTGATGATATCCTAATTAAGGCTTTGTCTGGGAGTCAATTTGAGTTCCAAGAGTAAGTTGCAAGTCACTTCTGAACTACAAAGTAATCCTAGCTCTGAATGCAGAATATTTGTTACTACTCAATTAGGGAGGAACTAATCTACTACATAGTGCAGATATTGAGATTGAATAGTGCAGAGTTGGAGATATTGTTTGTTATCTGCTGGTATTTCTTTGGTTAAACTGCAATTGGATCTCGGATGAACTGTAGGGTTGGGATATATCAATGTTTAGTTTAAGGGTGCATATTGGTATAGAAGCATTGGCATAGATACTAGACTAATATAGTGCAGAGTTGGAGATATTGTTGTTATCTGTTGGTGTTTCTCTTGTTAACTACAGAGTTGAATCTCGGATGAACTGTAGATTTGAGACATATCAGTGTTCAGTTTAGGGTGCATATGTTATAGAAGCATTGTTAATAATGTTCAACTTAAGGGTGAATATTATATAGAAGTATATTAGTCTACTATATGGTTTTGCTTAAGGGAGAATATTAGTATGAGTGGGGTCTTTTGTAATAAAAGAAACTACTCATGGGGTGCTTTTTGTAAGATTCAAAACTACATCAAACATTCTGTTTTGATATAATGGCTGTATATAAATTTGCCGCCAATTCTATAACTGATTCATTCATTCAATTCAGCTCAGAATTTTCGTTTGATTCCTCTGTTTTTTTTTTTTTTTTTTTTTTTTTTTTTTTTTTTCTTGAATCTTGAAATCCTTCACATCAACAAGACTAACTCCATTTGTTTTAAGATTAACTTAACTTGAAACATTATTACTTTACATACACTAATATTCTTTGTGTGTTTGTTTTTAATTTGAAGAGGGTTTTTATTATTTAGAATTTAATTTATTTTTCCTGCAACCTAAATTGCAGTAACCCAACCCCTCAACCTCGATGCAACTATATTTTATTCTCATGAATATCCATGGATTGATTTTTAACTTCTTGGCATCATTAAACGTATTTTGGTTGCAAAATTTGAAGCTAGTGTTTTGTATGATAGTCATTACTATTGAGGTAAGCTCACCTTTGGTTTTGTAAATATTTATTTTTGTCAAACTTATGAATTGTGTGTGTGCACACTTACTGCCAATCCTTTTATTTGGCTTGCCCATTGTTGTGTGTGTGCACACAATTCTTAGTGCACACATTTTGCAAGACAGTGTGTCTTGGCTTGTTCGTCTCGAGTGTGTGTGTACAACAGTTTTGTGCTTAACTCTCACTTCAACTTTTTGCAACCCGACAGGAGTTGCATGTTTGATAAAGAGAAAAAGATTATGTTTATCTTTGTCTCTTGATATTATGACCTTTTTATATGTGTCATATTTTCCTTAGTGGTCCTGGGGAATAAAGTTATCTTTCCAATTTGTTTTGTGGTTGTTAGGATTAGTTTCCCAAATAGTCCACTATGATTTTAGTAACTAGCAAGTAACTTATGCCTAGCCTTGCTAATGAGCAACTTGACTCACGTGTATTGTGCTCATCTATTAACAGAGCTTGAACTAATTTCTGTAACAATTTTAATCAATATAGATAAGCTTAGTGTTCTTCTCTTTCTTGTTTTTCTTTTCTCTCTCAAAACCTATCTGCAACTTGGTATCAGAGCCTTTGACCAAAGTCAACAATGGCTGATTTTTCATCAAATTCTTCTCCATATCATAAATCCGATAAAGATTCATTCATTCAAGACAGAAACATAATTCTGACCTCAGTAATCTCACTTACCAACTATAATATCCTCAACCATGCTCCCTGATCTCCCCCGAGCTCATTAGAGATAATCACAGATTTCGGAAATCGCAAATACTGTTTGTATCGGAGCTCATGAGCTTGAGGATATCTCACCGGATTGATTCCTCGCCCAGCGCCATTCATTCGAATTCAACCAGACTGTCCAAGCTTTGAAATTATCAAAAACCTAATCCGGATACAACCTCTAGAAGAAGACATACAAACTTCTCGTCAGCTGGCTGTTGTCATCTATTTCAGAATCAATTTTTTCGGTAATCTCTAAATGTCAATTTTCAACTAAGATTTGACTCACTCTAGAGAAAGAATTTCTCACTAAGTCACGAGCTAAGACACTACATGTTAAGAGCTTATAGCAAAATACAAAGAAAAATGATCTAAGTATGCATAATTACTTTCTTAAAATGAAAAGATTTGCTGAAAGTTTGTCTTCAAGTGGAATTATTATTTCTGATGAAGAACTGTTGAATTACATCTTAGATGGACTTGACTCTAATTATGATGTAGATGTGGTAAACATTACTGCTAGATTAGCATCTAGACTAGATCCTATTTCAGTTTAGGAAGCTCAAATAATTCTGCAAAAACTGGAACTTAGGTTAGAAAAGGCTAATAATGTACTTAACTCAGCTATACAGTCTGAATTTCATGGGATCTCTGCCAACGTTGCAAATCTGAGTATTGATAGTAACAAAAATAAATCACAATCAGATGTACATTGTTCATTTCTTACTAATGTATCCCAGTCTTCATCACATACAACCCCAACACCTTTATAGCAGCCACATAACCTAATGCCATCCTACTATACTGCAAATCAAAATTACCCTGTGTACCTAACTCCTCCTAATCAGTTTTATCCTTATCAACCTAGAAGTTTTACTGCAGTAAGAGGCCGTACTCTCTAGAACCTGAGTTGGCTTTCTCTGTCAATCGGTTGAGCCAATTTCTTCAAGCTCCTACAACTGCACATTGGATAGCCTAAAAAGAGTACTTTGGTACATTAAGGCACACTGTAGCATGAACTTTTATTCAAGAAAAATACAGACCTCATACTCGAAGGCTATTTAGATGCCGATTGGGCAAGTAATGTTAGCGACAAGCGTTCTACCAATGGATGTAGTGTCTTTCTGGAGGAACCTTAGTGTAGTGGAGTTCTCGAAAGTAGAAGGTGGTCTCTTTGTCCTCCACAGAAGCTGAATACAGGCCCTTGGTCAAGTAGCTACTGAACTGGTTTGGTTTAGCATTTGTTTCAAGAACTTGGCATTGGCATCACAAACTCTTTCTATGTGTGGATATGAGTGTGGCACTTCTCATCTAACGCTGTGTTCCATGCACGAACAAAGCACATAGAAATTGTGTTGCATTAGGTGAGAATTGGCTGCTGAAAGGAGATAGCTATTCAATATGTTAGTACAGATTATCAAATTGTGTCTGGGAGTCAATTTGAGTTCCAAAAGAGTAAGTTGCAAGTCACTTCTGAACTACAAAGTAATCCTAGCTCTAAATGCAGAATAATTGTTATCTACTCAATCAGGGAGAATAGAATCTACTTACAATAGTGCAGATACTAAGATTGAATAGTGCAGATTGGAGATATGTTTGTTATCTCTGGTGTTTCCCTTGGTTAAACTGAGAATTGAATCTGGATGAACGTAGATATGGAGACATATTAGTGTTTAGTTTAAGGGTGCCTATTGGTATAGAAGCATTGGTATGATACTGAGACTAAATAGTGCAGAGTTGGAGATATTGTTTGTTATCTGCTGGTGTTTCTCTTGGTTAAACTGCAGAGTTGAATCCTGGATGAACTGCAAAGTTGGAACATATCAGGGTTCAGTTTAAGGGTGCATATTGTTATAGAAGCATTGTTAATAATGTTCAACTTAAGGTGAATATTAACATAGAAGTATAGATTATCTACTATATGGTTTTGCTTAAGGGAGAATATTAGTTGAGTGGGGTGTCTTTGTATAAAAGAAACTACTCATGGTGCTTTTTGTAAAGATTCAAACTACATCAAAACATTGTGTTTTATATAATGGCTGCATATAAATTTGCCGCCAATTCTATAACTGATTCATTCATTCAATTCAGTGAGAATTTTCGTTTGATTCCTCTGTTTTTTTTTTCTTTTTTTTTTGTTTTTGTTTTCTTGAATCTGAAATCCTTCATTCAACTAGAACTCCATTTTGTTTTAGATATACAATTAACTTGAAACATTTTATTACTTTACATACACTAATATTCATTTTTTTGCTTTGTTTTTATTTGAAGAGGTTTATTATTTTAGTAACTTAATTTTTTTTCCTGCAACCTAAATTGCAGTAACCCAACCCCTCAAACCTCGATGCAACCAGTATTTTATCTCATGAATATCTCTGATACATGGATTGATTTTTAACTTCTTGGCATCATTTAACGTATTTTGGTTGCAAAATTTAAAGCTAGTGTTTTTTATGATTACACACTACTATTGAGGTAAGCTCACCTTTGGTTTTGAAATATTTATTTTTGTCAATTTATAATTGTGTTGTGTGCACAACATTATGTGTGCACACTTACTGCCAATCCTTTTATTTGGCTTGTCCCATCTGTTGTGTGTGTGCACATCAATTCTTAGTGTACAATTTGCTAGACATGTGTTGGCTTGTTTGTCTCGAGTGGTGTGGTACAATGGTATGTGCTTAACTCTCACTTCAGACTTTTGCAACCCGACAGGAGTTGCTGTTGATAAAGAGAAAAGATATGTTTATCTTTGTCTTTTGATATTTAGACTTTTTTAATGTGTCTATTTTCCTTAAGTGGTCCTAGGGAATAAGTTTCTTTCCCATTTGTTTTGTGGTTGTTAGGATTAGTTTCCCAATAGTCCACTATGATTTTAGTAACTGCAAGCACTTTAGCCTAGCCTTGCAATAGCAACTTGACTCACTGTATTGTGCTCATGCATATAACAGAGCTTGTAACTAATTTCTGTAACAATTTTAATCAATATAGATAAAGCTTAGTGTTCTTCTCTTTTCTTGTTTCTTTATCTCTCTCAAACCTATCTTCCACTTGGTATCAGAGCCGTTGACCAACATAACAATGGCTATTTTTCATCAAATTCTTCTCCACATCACAAATCCGATAAAGATTCAATTCATTCAAGACAAAACATAATTATGACTTTAATAATCTCACTTGCTCAACTACAATATCCTCAACTACGCTCCCTGTAATCTCCCCCAAGCCACTAGAGATAATCACGATTTGGAAATCGCAAATACTGTTTGTAGTTGGAGCTCATGAGCTTGAGGTCATCTCACTGGATTGATTCCTTGCCCAGAGCCATTCATTCGAATTCAACCGACGGCCCAAGCTCGGAAATTATAAAAAAAAACCTAATCTGAATGTTCTTACAATCATGGAGTTGGATCATCTTCTTCTTTAGCTCAGCCACCTTAAGGGGTGACCTACGTAACGTTAGAAGGAAACTCTCAAAATGTTCTAGTTGCTACACCTCAAGTCCTCACTGATCAAACTTGGTATGTAGACTCCGGGGCCACTAATCATATGATTGTTGATGCAACCAATTTGTTGCACAAAGACAACTATCAAGGAGGGTCTACTGTTCAGGTTGGGAATGGTCAGAATGTACTTGTCACTGATATAGTTGAGCTTTTAATCTCTTCTCCTACATGTCATAGGTTGCTGCATCTTAAGAAAATGCTATGTGTACTAGATATTGCAAAGAATCTATTGAGTATATCTCAAATAACCAGGGATAATAATGTTATTGTGGAATTTCATTGTGATTTTTGTCTTATAAAGGATAAGTTTACCAAGGATGTGCTACTCCAAGGATCTCTTAAGGATGGTCTATATCAGTTACAAGTGTCCTTACCTTCTGTTAGTACTGCTCTCATCTCACGATCTGATCAACAAGGTGGCTTGTTCTTTGCTGTTTCTGCTGCCTCTCTTGATACTACAATTACTGCTAGTAACCATAATAATACTACTAGATCTGCTGCTGTTGATTTGAGTACCAATATTGTTTCTTTTATTAAGTGTAATAGCAATAATCCTACAGTGCCAATTGGTTCAGCCTATTGTAGTGAAGCTGATGCAAAAATTAGGCTTACTAGTTTGTGGCATGCTAGGTTGGGTCATCCACATGAGAAGAATCTCAAAATTTTAATGAATAAAATACATGTAGCTGGATCATTTGGAAATAAAATGGCTATTTGTGAAGCCTGCCAATTTGGCAAAATGCAGCAAGCATCATTCCCTTTATCATCGTCTCATGCTAAGAGTCCTCTTGAGTTGGTATATTCTTATTTATGGGGTCTTGCACCCATTTGTTCATATGAAGGATTTAAGTACTACATGTTGTTTGTTGATGAATTCAATTTCAGTATGCTCAAATCCTCTCTCCACTACTGTCATATCAGGCTTAGGATTACAGTCTACATCTGCTATTGCCTCTTTAGGTTTTTCTTCCCAAAATAACACATCACCAGGTATTAAGCTAGATGTTGTCTTGCCTATTACTAAATCGAAGCCAATGCCCTCTGTCACTAATTGTCATCCTATGATAACTTGCTCTAAGAGTCAGCATCAATATCATACTATAGAATCTAGCGTACTAATTAGGAGCAAACTACTGCAGAATCGGGTGTACTGAATTAGGAGCAGAAGGCAGCTTATGCTTTCCTTTCTACTTGTCAAATTTTGTCTGAACCAAAGACTCCTTCAGAAGCTTTGAAAATACCTGAGTGGAGAGTAGCTATGGATGATGAATTTAAAGCTCTCTTGCGAAACAAAACCTGGGAACTAGTTCCCTATTCACCAAACATGAACATAGTTGGCTGTAAATGGGTTTTTAAAACCAAACTTAAAGCTGATGGGACACTACAAAAATATAAAGCAAGGTTAGTTGCTAAGGGGTGTCAACAAACTCCAAGCCTTGATTATCTTGATACATTCTCCCCTGTTGTTAAGGCTACCACCATTAGGATAATGCTCTCTTTGGTTGTTCACTATCAGTGGGAAATATAGCAAATTGACATTAATAACGCATTCCTAAATGGTGAGCTTATCGAAACAGTTTTCATGATGCAACTTGAGGGGTTTCATGATTCAGCCTTTCCTAAACAGGTTTGCAAGCTCAACAAGGCTTTGTATGGCCCAAAGCAAGCTCCTAAAGCTTGGTTTGAGAAATAAAAAACAACGTTAGTTACCTAGATATTCACTAACTCTGTCTCAGTCACTAGTCTTTTCTTTTTCAAACAAGGTAGTCAAGTTATCTGCTTACTAGTTTATGTGGATGATATACTCATCACAGGAACTGATCCCACTCTTATACTCAAATCATTGAAGATTTAAACAAAGCTTTTGCTCTTAAGCATCTCGGGTCTTTGCAATACTTCATAGGCTTTGAAGTCCAACGTAATACCTCAACCTTATTACTCACTCAAACCAAATATGCTCAAGACTTACTAACTTGAGCTGGTATGAGTGAATGTAAACCTTGTAACACGCCAATGGCTGTAGGTGTTAAATTGGGCAAAGAAGGCAATGCATTCTTTAAAGAACCATATCTCTACAGAAGTGTGGTAGGAGGCTTACAATATCTCGCACTCTGTAGACCTGACTGGGCGTTCCTCTTCAATTGGTTTGAGCCAATTTCTTCAAGCTCCTACAACTGCACATTGGAGCCTAAAAAGAGTCTTGGTACATTAAAGGCACACTGTAGCATGACTTTTATTCAAGAAAAATACAGACCTCATACTCGAAGGTTATTTAGATGCCGATTGGGCAAGTAATGTTAGTGACAACGTTCTACCATGGATGTAGTGTAGAACCCCTCCTAGCCGGGTATTTCCTAAGTATCCCTTGCCATTGAGAACCTAGAAAACGCACGCCTAGGAAAGAAGTTTTTTTAAAATCCTATTTAAGAATAAACTTGTAGTTTAAAATATATCTATTTTTAATTTAAAACATTTTATATCTAAACTATATTAAGTTCTTGTACAAGTAAAAATATAGTTTCCTTTCTTGGAGTATATTATGAAATCCATAGTAGTACTTACGAGAACATACATCTTTTACAAAATTTACTAGCAATTTGATTTCTTTTATTAATATAACATATTTACTCCATTATAGAACATGGACATAATTACTACATTATGATATGAACATAATTATTACAGTATAATAAGCAAAACCATTCATAGTCATCATTAAAGCATCCCCTCATGCTCATAGCGTCCCTTGGAATCCTCTCCCACTTCATGCCTTATCCGTACCTGCAAAACATTTTAAACATTTCGTGGGGTGAGCGCTAATCGCTCAGTAAGGAATATGGCCATTTATAACTATTAAGGTTCATTATACAAGTAAATCTTAGGACTTTACCTACCTACAAAACGATCCTTCATTCTTTGACATAACAAGTTCATAAAACTATCATACATTTTGGGACTTTTCTCATAAACATAGTCAAAACATAACCATACTAATATAACATAGAACATAAATGACTTATGAAATATTCATGTACATGGCATGCTTATTTGTTTTGTCTATATACTTGACAATTTCTTAGTCTTTGTTATCCGATCGTTCATTTGAACAATTACCTTGTTCTTGGTCGCACCTCAAAGGACTCATGGTTTCCATAAGAATTCCTTCCTCTGATCTTGGTTTATACCTTAAGAGATCATGGAATTCATTATTAACATTTCATAATTTTTTTCATAAGACAACTAAATAGCTATAGCATTACCTTATGATGCAAACATATGGACTAACATCTCCCATGCTCAATCATACTATATTCTCCTGCTAAACTTCTTAACTTATTCTTCAATTTCTCATACAATACAAGAATTTCAGTAGTAAGATTATTCGGTTTACTAGAATTAGAAACAAATGGGAATTTCCATTAAAGAGGTGGATGCCATACTCGTTTACTTTCAAGCATTTTTTCCATTATCTTCTAATTCGAATTTATTTTTGGCTAAACATAAACGTTTTAGGTCGTTTTCTCAATTTTTTAACACTTCAAGAATCAACTCAATCAGACTTCATAACTTCGTTATGACTGATTCAGTGAAGCATGTACAGTATAAGTCTAATACAGCCAAATTCGAATTCTATTCATTTTAACCATGTCACCTTCATTTGCACATTCATATCATTTGCCATTCATTCTTAGTAAAAAGGCCATAAAAACCTCCCTTTTACGAAGTAAAAAGTGCCAAAACATCGTCCAACTACAAATCTCTTAATTGGCATAATCATCCTCCTATGCACACATACACCAATCAACACACCCATTAAAACAACTCATAACCAAAACATAGCATCACACTCATATTAACATAAATAAATGTAAGTTTCATAAACCCTAGTGTTATCAATTGTAGTCATAAGGGAGATTTTTTCCTTACCTTAGTATTCAAAGCACAAAGGTACTCCTCCTTGGCTCCAAAGTTTCACCTTTTACCTTACACACACAACCACTTATGAATTTCTCTTTTAACCAAAAATTCAGAAAAATTAGGTTTTGAAACTCACCTTTAACCTTGAAATTGAAGTTCTTTAAGGGTGATGGTGGTCTCCTTTGAAAATCAACTTGAAATCCTAAGAAAATTTGAGAATAAACTTGGATTAGTGGCTTTTATGGTGGATTTGAGAGATGAAGAAGAAGATGATATATTTGGGGTCTCCAAGGCCGACTACTCTCTTTTTAAACCTTGTAATATTCATTCCATTGATCCTCTAATTGATTGGTCAATAAAAGTTGATAAAAGTCATTTGGCATAATTTTTCATATAAGGGCTTTTGGTCATTTCACCACAACATAAAGATAAGTACTCATTTAATGCCATTTGACTTCTTTGAAACACTTATCCATTAAGCAATCCCATTAGGTGAATGACTAATTTACCCTTGGTGCACTTTTATGGACACTTAATCATATGGTTTTGTATGAAAAGACCATTATACCCTTGGTTACCGTTTATGCCATTTAACCTTATCAATCAACTTTATAACCATTCTACCCTCATTTCTCTTCAATGACATCATCCTTTACACTTTATAACGGCCACATCTCGAAATACATGTAAATTGACCATTTTACCCTTCCATTCAAAAAAGAAAATTACTTGAAAATGTAAATTTCATACCTTAGGGCATCGGAATAATAACGTGGGGTTTACATGTAGTGTCTTTCTTGGAGGAAACTTAGTGCAGTGGAGTTCTCGAAAGCAGAAGGTGGTCTCTTTGTCCTCCACAGAAGTTGAATACTAGGCCCTTGGTCAAGTAGCTACTGAACTGGTTTGGATTTAGCATTTGTTTCAAGAACTTGGCATTGGCATCAACAAAACTCTTTTCCTATGGTGTGATAATATGAGTGCTGGCGTCTTCTCATCTAACCTTGTGTTCCATGCACGAACAAAGCACATAGAAATTGATGTGAATTATGTGAGGGAATTGGCTACTGAAAGGAGATTAGCTGTTCAATATGTTAGTACAAATTATCAAATTGATGATATCCTAATTAAGGCTTTGTCTGGGAGTCAATTTGAGTTCCTAAAGAGTAAGTTGCAAGTCACTTCTGAACTACAAAGTAATCCTAGCTCTGAAATGCAGAATAATTGTTACTTACTCAATTAGGGAGGAACATAATCTACTTACAATAGTGCAGATATTGAGATTGAATAGTGCAGAGTTGGAGATATTGTTTGTTATCTGCTGGTATTTCTCTTGGTTAAACTGCAGAATTGGATCTCGGATGAACTGTAGGGTTGGAGATATATCAATGTTTAGTTTAAGGGTGCATATTGGTATAGAAGCATTGGCATAGATACTGAGACTAAATAGTGCAGAGTTGGAGATATTGTTTGTTATCTGTTGGTGTTTCTCTTGGTTAAACTACAGAGTTGAATCTCGGATGAACTGTAGAGTTTGAGACATATCAGTGTTCAGTTTAAGGGTGCATATTGTTATAGAAGCATTGTTAATAATGTTCAACTTAAGGGTGAATATTAACATAGAAGTATAGATTAGTCTACTATATGGTTTTGCTTAAGGGAGAATATTAGTATGAGTGGGGTGTCTTTTGTAATAAAAAGAAACTACTCATGGGGTGCTTTTTGTAAAGATTCAAAACTACATCAAAACATTCTGTTTTGATATAATGGCTGTATATAAATTTGCCGCCAATTCTATAACTGATTCATTCATTCAATTCAGCTCAGAATTTTCGTTTGATTCCTCTGTTTTTTTTTTTTTTTTTTTTTTTTTTTTGTTTTCTTGAATCTTGAAATCCTTCACATCAACAAGAACTAACTCCATTTTGTTTTAAGATATACAATTAACTTGAAACATTTTATTACTTTACATACACTAATATTCATTTTGTTGCTTTGTTTTTATTTGAAGAGGGTTTATTATTTTAGTAACTTAATTTATTTTTCCTGCAACCTAAATTGCAGTAACCCAACCCCTCAAACCTCGATGCAACTAGTATTTTATTCTCATGAATATCCATGGATTGATTTTTAACTTCTTGGCATCATTTAACGTATTTTGGTTGCAAAATTTAAAGCTAGTGTTTTTTATGATTACACGACTACTATTGAGGTAAGCTCACCTTTGGTTTTGTAGAATATTTATTTTTGTCAAACTTATGAATTGTGTGTGTGTGCACACTTACTGCCAATCCTTTTATTTGGCTTGCCCATTTGTTGTGTGTGTGCACATCAATTCTTAGTGCACACAGTTTGCTAGACATGTGTCTTGGCTTGTTTCGTCTCGAGTGTGTGTGTACAATGGTATGTGCTTAACTCTCACTTCAGACTTTTTGCAACCCGACAGGAGTTGCATGTTTGATAAAGAGAAAAAGATTATGTTTATCTTTGTCTTTTGATATTTAGGACCTTTTTACATATGTCATATTTTCCTTAAGTGGTCCTGGGGAATAAAGTTATCTTTCCCAATTTGTTTTGTGGTTGTTAGGATTAGTTTCCCAAATAGTCCACTATGATTTTAGTAACTAGCAAGTAACTTTAGCCTAGCCTTGCTAATGAGCAACTTGACTCACGTGTATTGTGCTCATGCTATATAACAGAGCTTGTAACTAATTTCTGTAACAATTTTAATCAATATAGATAAAGCTTAGTGTTCTTCTCTTTTTCTTGTTTCTTTATCTCTCTCAAAACCTATCTGCAACTTGGTATCAGAGCCTTTGACCAAAGTCAACAATGGCTGATTTTTCATCAAATTCTTCTCCATATCATAAATCCGATAAAGATTCAATTCATTCAAGACAGAAACATAATTCTGACCTCAGTAATCTCACTTACTCAACTATAATATCCTCAACCATGCTCCCTGTAATCTCCCCCGAGCTCATTAGAGATAATCACAGATTTCGGAAATCGCAAATACTGTTTGTAGTCGGAGCTCATGAGCTTGAGGATCATCTCACCGGATTGATTCCTCGCCCAGCGCCATTCATTCGAATTCAACCAGACTGTCCAAGCTTTGAAATTATCAAAAAACCTAATCCGGAATACAACCTCTGGAAGAAGACATACAAACTTCTCGTCAGTTGGCTGTTGTCATCCATTTCAGAATCAATTTTTTTGGTAATCTCTAAATGTCAATTTTCAACTGAGATTTGGCTTACTCTAGAGAAAGAATTTCTCATTGAGTCACAACCTAAGACACTACATGTTAAGAGCTTACTGCAAAATACAAAGAAAAATTATCTAAATATGCATAATTACTTTCTTAAAATGAAAGGATTTGCTGAAAGTTTGTCTTCAAGTGGAATTATTATTTCTAACGAATAACTGTTGAATTACATCTTAGATGGACTTGACTTTGATTATGATGTAGTTGTGGTAAACATTGCTACTAGATTAGAGTCTAGACTACATCCTATTTCAGTTTAGGAAGCTCAAATAATTCTGCAAAAACTAGAACTTAGGTTAGAAAAGGCTAATAATGTACTTAACTCAACTATATAGTCTGAATTTCATGGGATCTCTGAAAATGTTGCAAATCTGAGTATTGATAGTAACAGAAATAAATCACAATTGGATGCAAATTGTTCATTTCTTACTAATGTATCCCAATCTTCATCACATACAACCCCAACACCTTTATAATAGCCACATAACCTGGTGCCATCCTACTATACTGCAAATCAAAATTACCCTATGTAGCTAACGCCTCCTAATTAGTTTTATCCTTATCAACTTGGAAGTTTTACTGGAGGAAGAGGCCGAGGCAGAGTAGGTGGTAGGAACAAATTTGTTTGCCAAGTATATAGGAAGACAGGACACCTAGCTTTGAAATGCTATCATAGATTTCATGTCCATTTTACTGGTAACAATACATTAGAGCAACAGACCATGTAACCTCTGATTTTGTACAATTAACAGTAAGCACTAGATACACTGGAAGTGAGCAGCTCCAAGTGGGAAATGGTGAGTTACTTTCAATCTCTCATATTGGTTCCTCTATGTTATCCGTCCTGGTAGAAATTTGCATCTTAGGAATGTTCTTTATGTTCCTAAAATTACAAAGAACCTGCTTAGCATATCCAAACTTACTAGAGATAATGAAGTGTTTGTTGAATTTTACTCTGGTTACGTGTGGTTAAGGACAAGTATTCCAAAGCAATTATTCTTCAAGGAATGCTTAAGGATGGCCTATACCGACTTCAGATTCCAATCTCTGCTTCTTTTCTTCCTACTGGAGCCTTGGCAGCTTTAGTTAATCTTGAACCTTATGACAATAATCTAGCCTCATCTTTCAGCACTTGTATTTTGCCTTTATCATCTACTAGTATCTCTAAGTGTCTATCAGGTTGTGCCTTGTCTGTTGGCCAACCATGTTTGAATTGTCATAATAAGTCTTCTGTTATAGACTATAACTCTATAATTTCTGTTACAGACTATAACTCGGAAAATGTATCTTCCTGTTGTGTTGCATCTGATATAAATAAAATGCATGATATTCAATCATTTCCTGCTCAAAGAACTGATGTTATGCTGTGGCATAAAAGATTAGGACATCCAAATAGTTATATTTTAACCAAGATCCTAACTGAACTCAAAATACCTCACTCATCCAAAGCTGATTACACCTTTTATCAAGCATGCCAGTTTGGTAAATTACACCAATCAATATATCCTAGGCCTTCTTCTCAGTAAGCTAAACCTGTTGATCTGATTTACTTACATCTTTGGGGACCATCACCTGTCTCTTCACCTGAGGGCTTTAGATATTACATCCAGTTCTTGGATGATCACAATCAATTTACCTGGATCTTCCCCTTGAAAAATAAGTCTAAAACTTACTCTATTTTCACAAGTTAGTAGAAAGACAGGTTAGTTCAACCTTGAAATGTGTTCAAATTGATTGGGGAGGAGAATTTAGAAGCTTTGTTCCCTACTTTGCTCAACATGGAATTTCCTTTAGGCATCCATGTCCACACACTCACCAACAAAATGGTAGAGTGGAGAGGAAACATAGACAAATTGTTGAGCAAGGTCTAACCTTGTTAGCTCAAGCTCACATGCCTCTCAAATTCTGGTGGCATGCCTTTCAAACTGCAGTGTATTTAACAAACAGACTTCCCTCTCCTGTGCTTTCCAGTCTCTCTCCTTTTCAAAAATTATTTCACTATCCACCAAACTACTCTATCATAAAGGTCTTTGGTTGTGCCATTTACCCATTTCTTAGACCTTATAACCATCATAAATTTGATTTTCATACCACTAAATGCACTTTTATTGGTCTCAGTTTGCAATACAAAAGATACAAATGTCTTGCTCCTAATGGTCGAATTTATATCTGTCAAAGTGTCAAATTTGATAAGATAGACTTTCCTTTCCAATCTCACAAAGTTTCCAATTCTTCAACCTCTTGTACAGAATCTATTTCTATAGAGTCTCCATATGTTCCTGTTTCTCATTCAACCTAGCATGTTCCTAACTCTGTGCCAACTTATTCCTCACATAACCTGTCCTCTTCTATATCTCTTATATCTTTTGATAACTCCATGAGTCATTCTCAGCCAACTCATACTTCAGAACCAATATCTGAACAACCTGTCTACACTCCACTAGCCGAAAAGTCACCATCCTTTTCCACTTGTCCTACTGCACCTAATCAAGTATTCAACAAGCATGATTTAACTCCAGTATATGACACTCCTATGTCTATTACTTCTCCTATAACCATTGCTTCTGATGCATCTTTTGACACTTGATTGTTGATTTATCCTTTCCTAAATCCAACACTTCTATCCAAAACACTCATCAAATGATAACTAGGTCCAAAGCCAAAGCTCACAATACTGCCCTCATTTCTACATCTCACCTTGATACCAAAGAACCAAACACTATTTTAGAAGCTCTTTCTCACCCCTCTTGGACAACTGCTATGCAATCAGAGTTTAATGCACTCTTAGCTAATCAAACTTGGGAACTAGTTCCACTTACTCTAGACATGCATCCAGTTGGCTGTAAATGGGTGTTTAAATTTAAACATAATGCTGATGGTTCTATCCAAAGGTTTAAAGCAAGATTAGTTGCAAAAGGGTTTTAGCAAACCCCTGGAATTGACTTCCTGGAAAGCTTCAGTCCAGTTATGAAATCACTAACTATTAGAGTTATTCTTAGTCTAGCCACGAGTCATCAATGGGACATACAACAGGTTGATATTAACAATGCATTTTTGAATGCTGAATTAGCTGAAATGTGTTTATGGTACAACCAGAAGGGTTTGTGGATTTTGCCAGTCCTCATCATGTATGCAGATTAAAAAAGGCACTCTATGGGTTAAAGCAGGTCCCAAAAGCTTGGTTTGACAAGCTTAAAACAACATTTTCTTGATTAGGGCTTTGTACATTCAGTGGCTTATCCAAGTTTGTTTATTTATCAGCATCAAGAGTAAATCATTTATGTTTTAGTCTATGTGGATGATATACTCTTGACAAGGAATACTCCTCAGTTGATTCAAGAAACTGCACAGAAGCTCAACACTCAATTTTCCTTGAAGATTCTTGTATCTTTAAAGTATTTTTTAGGCTTTGAAGTCACACGAAATGCATTTAGCCTATACATGAATCAAGAAAAGTATACAAAGGACATTCTAATCAAAACCAAAATGGTTGATTGTAAACCATGTTCTACACCAATGGCAGCAGGCACTAAATTGACCCCAAATGACAGTGAATTATTTGAAAATCCTGCACTTTATAGGAGTACCATTGGACCCTTACAATACCTTGTACTGTCCAGACTAGACATTGCCTATAACATAACTTGTAACTAATTTCTGTAACAATTTTAATCAATACAGATAAAGCTTAGTGTTCTTCTCTTTTCTTGTTTCTTTATCTCTCTCAAATCCTATCTTCAACTGTGGTCCAAACCAAAAGAAGGAATACTTTCCTTATTTGGAAAAATATGGGTCAGCTCCTTGTTGGCTGACGTGACATTGTATTGTTAAGCAAGAAATCCTTCATTATGTAATACTCTTTCTTGCGTGAATGAATCTATCCTTTTGATCTCTTATTTCATTTTACTCTAAATTTCTTAAGTATTCTTTCTCTTAAGGTTCAAGGTTCATTTTCCATTTTGTGGCAAAACTTCACAATATCAAAGATAGACTTGATGGCTTTTGGAACGTGGTTCCTCTGCTGATGCTGGTGCGTGGCATTGGTGCTTGAAGCTTGGTGGTTTACAAGCTATTTTTCGGTGTGTTCCCGACGAAAGGAAGCTCCAAGGAGTTGCTACACGTTAAGGATTCAGAGTGTGAAGCTAAGTGTAAAGTTGAACAGGGAGTTCTTTTTACTGTAACTTATATCAGCTTTAAACTATATATTGTAATGTGTTTTTAACTTAGTGGATTGCTTCGATCTGGACAAGGTCCCATGGATGTAGGCTAAAAGCGAATTTAGCCAAACTATGTATATGGTTGTGTTCTTTACTTTCTGCACGTGTGTTTGATATGGCTAAAACTTGAAAATGTCTTAATCTACTTGGTAAATATTATGCTGCACTTTAAAATGGGTAATCCAAAACCAAAATGGTTTAACCAATCCCCAACAAATTTAATTGTTCATAATTTTTATAAAGTGTAAAACTATTTGTATATAAAATACATATTTTGTACACTCATTCATTAAATATATACATTATCGAAATTCATTGAATGATTCTTTTTTAATTAGAAACTTTCCATAAAAAGTTTTGGTTTTTGTTGTATTTTCTCTTCATTAAGTTAAGCATCTATCTATATTCATTGTCTGTTTTGATAATGAAAAATTTTACATGAAATCAAAATTTAATTTTTAAATTTTGGGTCTACCTCAAAGATGAATGTTGGGAATAGTTTTTTTTTCTTTTTGGGCAGATAACTTTACTTATCATTCTTGAGTTATATATATAGCATTTCAAATTGTACATGTTATGTCTATATTTAAAGAAACCTTTTAGAATAAAAATTGATTTGAAATATTTAAATAGGAAAATAAGAATTATTACTTATCATTCTTTTTACTTAGTAGCTTATTTTTTATTTTATTTTTTCTACTTTTTCCAACCAACTTCAGTGTCTGGAAAATTCCTATAAACCTCAGTATGATGGAGTGATCATAAGAAACCCCAATTTGAATCTTGGATTGGAAGGGTGGTCTATATTTGGAAATGCGAAAATGAATATATACAATTAGGAGGAAACAATTTCATAGTGGCTTATAGCAGAAATCGACCACATGATGGTATCTCTCAAAAGCTTTACACATGCACTACATCTTTTCAGGTATTATTTATGTTCTATTACTCGTGCATGAACAAACGTTAATTATTAATTACTAAACTATAATCCCTAGTAAAATAATATATTTTAACTCCTTGTGTTAATGATAATGCATCTTGGTTCCAAATTTATCAAAACAAGTAGTGGTTACAAGTTTGCCGGTGCTGATTTTGCTAAGTCCAAATGTTGGTTCATGCTTAAAGGCGGCTTCACAGCGGATGAATCAGGTCCCGCTGAGCTCTATTTTGAGGTGCTTTCTTAATTTAAGATCAATGAAATATTTATCATGTAAACTTCGTTTTTCCAATTAATATATCTTTAGTTTGTTCCAATGCCGTTAACCTTCATCATTAACTTCATCATAGCAATAACACATCAGTCGAAATATGGGTGGATAGTGTCTCATTACAACCATTCACCCAAGAAGAGTGGATTTCCCATCAAGATCAAAGCATTGAGAAGGTAATGTGGTATAACATTTTGGTCCATTCAAATATATATGATGCTCTTACCACCAGTGGCGGAGCCAAAGATTCTAGAAAAAAAAAAAAGGTACTTTAAATTTTGTTCGTAATCATAAATATTAAAATTTAAACATTTATTGATAATATTTTTTGTTCTGTACAATTATAATTTACCTAATACAGTAAAACATCTCTATAGTGATACTTTATATAAGAATAAACTCTACATAGTTACAAAAAATTATATTCCCAATTCGGGATAATTATAAATAAGAATAAACTCCACATTGTAATAAGTTATAATTATTCTAATTCTCGTTTTAAGGAAAATTGCCTCCATATAGTAATAATTATCTGTATATTATAAAAAAATACATGCTGTGTTGCATTAAGGGTTTAAGATGAAATAAAATATTTATCTAAAGTTATTTAGGACAATGATTTATGTTTTAGAGTTGTTACTACATCTTTTAACTTGCGGGTACATTACTCTAATATATTTCTAGCTTTTCAAGTAAGTTTAGAGCTTCTTGACACAAACCTTTTTGTATTTCCGTTCTATCATCCTCATGATTATTTTCATTTTCTTTTTGTCTAATTGTAGTCTTCTCAGTTAAAGCATACATGACTTGTTGCTCATTTGGATGATTGAGGAAGACATTAATATCTATTCAATTAGTGTAGTATCGTTGCCAATTCTGATCACTCAATTCTACAATGACTTTTTGATTCTCTTTATCCACTTCATTTATAACTTGCAATTCATCGACACCGGGATTCCTAATTTTGTAATGCTTAAAACAATTAGCAATTGTCTATGGCTTCATATCAATTAACTATCCAATAACTGTATTTACAATTCTATTAAGGACACTTATCTTTGTTGGTTTTAAGACACGATCTTCTATCAGTTTCAAAAGTAGGCAATTGAAGCGCTAAATTGAAACCCTAATACTATTAAAACATCAATTGAAATCCTAATATTATACTACTAAAACATGAATTATGAAATAAGAAATTTTTGTAACTACACCTCTATTAAGTTATAACCTCCTCATAGTAATAAAATTAATTATTTCTACCATTATGATTATAGAGAGGTTTTACTGTATATGATAAATTATGCAAATAAAAGAATTCATTCAACATAAGAGAACTCATAAAATCCTTATTTTCAACATAAATTAAACTAAAGAAACTAAGTAGAATGTGATTCATAAGGTAATAAATAATTTTTCCTATATCAAAACTTAATTTAATAAGTTTGTACAAGTATTATTTATTTATTTATGATTCATAATATTATTGATTTTGTTTTTTAGCTTAACTATTGGATTGAGTAATTAATTTGTATATTATAGGCCTTATTTTAATCTAAAATTTTATTTAGTTTGTATTTAGACCTAATTATTATTATTATTTTTTTAAAAATATTTATACTTAATTATTGGATTGGGTAAAATTTTATTAAACATGTTGTTGTGTTTACTTATTTTAGGGGGTACTTGTAATTATATAAAACATTATGGGCCTAAGTAGAAAAAACAAATTTCTTTTAAAAACCCAGGCCGAGCGTTGGCCCACCCTAGGCATGCAATAGCTCCGCCACTGCTTACCATATACAACTCAAATGGAATAAAATTGTGATATGTACTTTCACCTTCAGTATATCTTTCTATAGATCTTCAAGGTTAATAACAAATTTTCAGCTTTAATTACATCCTCTATAATTTTACATTTGGCAGAAACATAAGAGAAGAGTAACGCTTCAAGCAGTTGATTCACGTGCGAGGCAGGCCCTTGAATAATGCAGAGCTTTCCATTGAGCAAAAGGTCTCATCAACAATGCCAACTGGATGTGCTACAAATAAGAACACCCTTAATAACAAGAGGTATCAAGACTGGTTCACTTCAAGATTCGGTTTAACAACATTTGAAAATGAATTGAAGTGGTATAGCACTGAACCATCCCAAGGAAAGGAGGACTATTCAGTAGCTAACGCCATGCTTCAATTCATGAAACAAAACCGTATTGCAGTTCTTGGTCACAACATCTTCTGGGATGATCCCAAATATCAACCCGGTTGGCTCAGTTCACTCTCACCATCAGCACTTCGTTTAGCTGCTGAGAAAAGGGCAAAATCCGTAGTTACAAGATGTAAAAGCCAACTTATTGCTTGGGACGTTATTAACGAAAACTTGCATTTTTCTTTCTTTGAAAACAAGATGGGAGCAGATGCATCCAAAATGGCTTTCAAGTATGCTAATCAATATGATCCATCAACTTTAATGTTTATGAATGATTATAATACAATAGAGGAGATGGGATCGGGTATCATCTTCTGCTAATTACCTTAAAAAGCTAAGAGAGATCCAAAGTTCTCTTGGTAAAGGTGCACGTGTGGCTATTGGACGGGAGTCTCATTTTCAGGTGCCAAACATCCCTTACATGAGAGCTTCTATTGATAAGCTTGCTGCATCAGGTGTTCCAATTTGGCTCACAGAAGTAGACGTTGAAAAAGGTCCTAACCAGGTAAAAACTCAACACTTCATAATTGCATTAAGCAACGTAACACGTACCATCGTCCTTAAAACCCAGACACAAGCAAAAAGAAAAGGTAGAAAAACAAAATTTTTATTAGAAATTATACTGACATGATTTTATTTCTTGGATGACTTATGTGGACAGGCATTGTATCTAGAACAAGTATTAAGGGAAGGGAATAGTAAGCCTAAAATCGGTGGAATAGTCATTTGGGCTGCATGGTCACCTCAAGGATGCAATCGGATGTGTTTAACAGATAATAGTTTTAACAATTTGCCAACTGGGAAAAGTTGTGGACAAACTATTGAATGAATGGGGAAGAGAAAACTTCAGGCTACAGCAGATAATAACGGCTTCTTTGAGGCCTCCCTTTTCCATGGAGATTACCAAGTGAAGGTAAATCACCCGACTATCCTCTTCCTCAGTTCACACGTTGAATATCGTGCCCTCAAGAAATTCCTCAATGGTGCTTCTTCAAGATTCTCCCTGAATTTAAGTTGTTTTACTTTGATTTTGCACTGATATTGTTGTTCCTGTAATAATTGAAGAATTAGGGTCTCAACTCTAAAAGAGCAGGAATACCTTTTCACTAATGTTCTTGAAGAAATAAAAAAAAAAAAGGCTCAAATTAGGCTAATCTTTACCTCAAATTACAAGTGTATTTTGAAAATTAGGTCAGTCTAAAGGTAAATAACTTTCTGATAACTAGATGTAAGACCATCTCCAACCACAAACACCAAATTGGTGCAAGTTTCATACCAAATTGACGTGACTTTTTGTGTATTTTACTATTGCATCCCCAATTCATTGCACCAAATATTACACGGAAAAGAATATTCTTTATTCCTTAGAATATTCTTTTTCTTTTTATTTCTATGTAATAATTAACAATTAATCTATTTTACTCATTATTTTTGTATATATTAATTAAATATTGGGAATGATATTTTTATTAAATAACAATTACTTTGAAAATTATACTAATTTAATAAAATTAAGCATTTATTTAATCAAATAAACATTACATTTAATATAGAAAAATATTACATCTAATATAAAATGATACCAAAAAAAAAAAAAAAAAAAAAAGACAACAACAACACAAAAGTAAAATTCCATATTGATAGTAATTTAATTTTTCGAGTTATTATAGTTTAATATTTGCATTGAATAAAGTTTTGTTTTTAATTTTTCATCATTTTTTGAATTATATAATTATTATGAATTTATTATTATAAATATTAATATAAATAATAATCAAATTAACATAAATATAAATAAAATAAAAAAATATATTTTTTATAGTATTTGAACAGTGTTTGAACAGTATCACACCATTTTAGTGCAGGTAAACAGTGTCACTCCAAATTAGTGTTTGATGTTGGGTTAGAGCATTTTTTTCACACCATTTTGGTATTTTGGCGCTGGATTAGAGATGCCCTAAACATAGTGACCCAAGAATATTAATTCCAGCTTTTTAATTTTCACACTTCCATGGTTTTTAGTAAGAATTGTGAAGGAATTGAAAGAAAAAACTAAAATTGAAGAATACTTTGGAGAGAATCTGTATTATTGAACTTAAGAGAGTGAGATTATACATTTGGGGCTTTATATACAAAACTGGAGAGACTGAGTAAGCTAAGTAAGCAAGCAAAGATAAGAGCTACTGAGTATACAAAAACGACACCGTTCTTTGTGAGGGAAACCAGAGAAATTATAAATTGATCCCTCAAGCGACTAAGGAGTCATTAATATTTTTATTTTATTTTATTTATTTATCTTTCAAGGCTTGATATAGGTGGCTTCACATTCAATATCTCTATAAAAATTAGCCTACTTCTTTTTTTATTGTTTTTTCTTTTTTAATTTTCAATATATGGATTTGGACAGTTACTTGTTCAGCTGGAATCTAATAAGATAAACATTTTTCGTATGGATTTCGTTCTTTTGTACATTAATTTGTTTGCCAAAACGGTTTGGTTTAATGTTTTGTAAAAAAAAGATAAAATAAAAAGTAACAACAGTAACATGTTGTTTAAGACTTTTTATTTCATTGTTTTATCAAGATTTAAATTATAACCCGAAAAATATGAATCTTAAGTTTTCGTAAGAAAATTGATCGAATATTTATTTCTATAATCTCTCTTAGCTTTTTCTGGTACAATGCCAATTGGTATAAGAGCATTGTTCAACGTTCGCTTTGCACTAAGAAAAATAAATAAATAAATAAATAAATAAATAAATCTTAGTCCCAGATCATATCATTACCCAGATCAGAGACAAGCCCAGAAAACAAGACCTAGAAATTTGATGCCAACACACTTATAATCACTGCATGCACCACCGTCAACTATCCCTTGCTAGCGACACCACCGCCACCACCAAAATCAAACATGGCCAATCTAGCATCTTCCTTAAAGGTGTTCTTCCAAATTCCACCTCCAGGATCATGCACGCATTGTCAAACACTAAATCCATCATTTCTCTCATAACGTTGTAAAACAAAAAAAAAAAAAAAAAAAAACTCAGAAGAGCTATGGTATTAATGGAGATCACTAGATGCAGCAGGAAAAAAAATACAGAAGAAACGGAATTTTTTATTTTTTTTTAATGAAACTTTCCCACTACTTTAGGAAGAACAGATGTGTCATTTACACCAAAGCAATATCACCTAAACTAGATAAGGACTAAAACAAGGATAGTTACATTATTTTGATAAAAACAGTCAATTTTATTATGACTGAAATAGTACACATTATACTGTTAAATAGAAATGATGATCCCACTAACTTTCTGAAGTAAAACAATATACCTATATACTGTTCAATATAATGAAGATCCTACTAATTTGATGACGTGAGACAAAACCATCATCTAACTTTATAGTGGCCTAGACTATACAATAGGCTTAAATCCAAATACAATTAACAATTAACAATTACTAGATACCATTTTGTGCGTATCTTCATTCCATGTCAACAAGTGATGATAATTGTTTTATACCAAAATTAATTGAAAAAACACACATGCAGAGCTAGTTACATTAACCATGCTATTTTATTTTTGCATATTGTATTATTATTAGTATTGTGGTTAAGAAAGGAAGACAAAATATAAATAATAATAATAAATTATTACATGTTGTTCAACCTAGTTTAATTTAATAGAAAAAAAAAAAAACTCTATATATTAATTAAATGGATGAAATTTTATCACTTTTTTAACCACTTTTTGTTAAAGTAGGGTTATTCATAAATGCTGGGAACATATTAAAGTTGATTTGGGTTTAAACTAGTAGATAATTAAAGAAAAGTGTAGTGAGCAAGAGCCAAGAGGAAGATTTAAACGAGAATACAAAAAGTCTTTCTATACAACATGTTATAATATAAAAAGTCAATGAAAGAATGCCACAATAGCACGAATGAAATATACTTGTTTTATTATTCGTTTATTATAGAAAGATTTTTTTTTTATTAATAAAGCGGTAGGGATGGGCATGTTCCCTGCCTTGTCTTAGCCCGAAAGGGGCGGAGATTCCCCAAATTGATTGGGGATTGGGCAGGGCTAAGGCCTAGAAGAAATCCCTGAATTTAGGGACAGGTCGAGACGGAGGTAGCCTCATACTTGGCCAGGCCTGACCCTGAATTTGCCCCATTCCGTCCCGTCCTGCCCAAGGTTTACACATACCCAAGGTTTATCATACCAACAGTGGTACCAAAAAGGTTTTAAAACGACAAATAGGTACCTTCTGTCATGTGCTGTTAGTGATTTCTGTTTGATAATCGTTAAAAGACTAGAATGCCCTTGAAAGTTTGATATTTTAGATTTTTGTAAATTCAAAAATTTCTAAAAAACCCCTTCAGTTTGCTAATTTAACTAAACACCCCAACATATAAAAATTTTGTAAACTAACAAAAACAGCCCCACCACCCGTAGTGCCAGATTCTGGCCACCACCGTCGGAATCTGACCGAAAAATTACGTTATGACACAGACCCGCGTTGATCTAGCTGAAAAAGGCCAGATCTACGTCTAGATCTGGCCGTAGATCTGGCCTTTTCCGACCAGATCCGCCATGGATCTGGCCGGGTCTGTGTTGTAATGTAATTTTTCGGCCACTGGCCGGAATCTGGCACTGCGGGTGATGGGAGTATTTTTTTCATTTTATAAAATTTTTATATATTCGGGAATTTAGTTAAATTAGTAAACTTAGGGGGTTTTTTAGAAAATTTTAAATTTATTAAAAACTAAAATATCAAACTTTCAATGTCATTTTAGTCTTTTCACTATTATCAAACGAAAATCACTAACAGCACATGACGAAAGGTACATATTTATCGTTTTAAAACTTTTTGGGTATCACTTTGTCGTTATAACAAATCTTGGGTATGTACAAGTCGTTTGGCCCAATAAATACAGACAAAATAAAGAATGTCTCGTCTGGTTCATTCACGCGCTGAGACAGGCGAGTGATAGAGTATAGCCAATGGTATTGGTTCTTTCAAAACAGATGGGGGATCATAGATGGAGAGAGTCGGACATGCGGCGGGGAGTTTAGGTGGGAAAGAAAGTACGACATCGTTTGTTGACGATACATTAGTCAGTTGCAATCTCCAGGTTCTCACTTAGTGGAATTGCTTGACCAATTGTGTTTTCAAGTGATTGGCTAGGCGTCGGAGTTCATTTATTAATTTGCTATTTTTAATATAATACAACCAGATTAGATTAGATATGATAAGATAAAAAATTGGAAAACTTAAAAAATTGCATGTTATTAATAATTTAAGCGATTGTTGGTCCACCAAAAGATGTAGGCCCCGTGTGGTTCACTCTTGAAAATAAAATTTACTTTTCCCGATAATGTTAAACTGTAAAATATGCCTTTGGTTCGCATATCTAATTTAAAACAATTCAAAATACTAATCATTTTACTTTTTAACCATTAGTGTGTAGTTTTTTTCATTAGCTTTTTTTTACTACCTTTTCCTACTCCTACTAACATTTATTTCATTTTCTTATCCTTATTTACTCTTCACATACCCTTCACCAGAGTACACCCGTGGTCGTGAATCCCTTCCTCTCTCTCCATTCGTCAAGCAAGCATAAAACATCCATTTTCTTCTCTTTTTCACTCAAAAGGCTTCTTGTACTTTTTCTCTTACACTTTAGACACCATTTTCCCTTCTTCACTTAAAGTTTCAGACTCGTAGAAAAACTTTTTTTGTTGTGATCTCTCTCTTCCTTCTTCTGGCAACAAAGCAATCTGCACCGATTGTGGGCTCTTCCTCACAACTTCGTCACTCCCGTGAAGGCCACCTTAGTTCTCTCTTGTGTGCTCTCTCTCCTTCCATCAAGAAACCTTCTTGCAATCATTTTTGTTTTAGATCCAGATACAACTGAGCTCAGTCGGCTAACATCTCTCCGATTTCGTCATCAGCATCTCAAATTTGACACACATACGTAAGCTTGTTAACCCTCTGTTTGTGTTTTTTATTATTTTTTTCTTTCATTTTTCCTTAGTATTTTTGCTATGTACATTAACACTGCCTACATACCCATATAACGGCAGCATTTTAATGAATTTGTAATGTTGTCTTGCAAAAACCAAGTAAAAAATATTAATAGTTGATTCTATCTTAATCATTTATATGAAGGTGTCTTCTGAGATATGCCATCAAACATGAATATGCTATAAATTATATTTTACACTGAAAATGACTAAGTTGTTACTTGTTTTTATATTTAGGAAGGAGTTAATTACAGAAGTTATCTAGGATGAATTAAGATTAACCCAAAGTAGAGCATCTTTAATTCGGCACTAACCGTTCATTTTCCATCTCTTGTATCATCTTTAACTTGTTAACTAATCTTTAATTTTTTTTTTTTTTGATACTTTTTCATAATCACATCTATTCATCAAGATGCTCTCTTAATTCTTATTAAATGCTTAATCAATGAAATTACTTATGGATTAATGTTTCTAGGAAACTCATGCATATCATTATGTCCTCCTATCGATTCATTACAAAGTGAATCAGAAGATTGCACATTAAAAATTGAGAAGACGGTGATTCAAACAAGGATTGTAGGATAAGACAACTAGATAGCAACCAAGACAATTTAAGTCCATATTGTTAAATACAACCAATGGAATCAAGGATATACAGAAAGCTGAAGCCTTAACTAAAGTCCACCCATAGGCCACATTTGTATGCAGCTATTCAATTTGTAATGTATTAGGGTGATTTACAATTACCAATAACCTTCTATTGGACTATTTGTCACATGATTTTGGGATTATGAAATTATCTTGAAAGTATTTGTCTAACTTATGTATTAATCATTTTGTAGGTTGACAACTTGAAGTTGATACGATGCTATGAACAAATGTACATATCACTCAGCCCACCAATGTATAATTGATTATTACTTTCGATAAAGGAGGGAGTTTCAATGTTTTTCCGCAATTGGGGTACATTGAAGACCTTGTTGGTCTACTTTGACCTTGTTTTTAATTAATCCCTTAAATTTTAATATATCACTAAAATACCCCCAAAAATTTTAAATAGTCCTTAAAATTTTTTTTTATTTCAAAATACCCAAAAAAAATTACAATTCATCTCTAAACTTTTGACATATCTCCAAAATACCCCTAAAAATTACAAATTAGTCACTATAAATTTAAAATATTATAAAACCCCATAAAACCTAAATCGGATTGGAGAAACTATCGGTCCTAGTTTGACTGACCAGTCTGATCCAAGTTTAAAACAGGCCACACATCCTACAGTCCACTTTTAATAAAAAAATATATCTTCTAGTGGGTCATTGGCAAAGCCATGTCTCAACAAACGTGTTCACCTTGACTTGAATTATACCAATACTTGTACCACAAGTTTCTAAGAATTAAATGAAAACTCTTAATGTTTCAACCATTTTCTAAAAGAATTTAAATCTTTATGTTAAGGAGATTTGATATATGAAGAAGGAAAGGATATTATAAGCATATCGCTCCCCATAATTTGCTATCAAAACTTCACTATTTCCAACAAGGCAAGCACTAGCACAAGCTGAACAACAGTCCGGCTTTCTACCAATATCCTTTGAAACCATAAAACAAATACAATTTTACAAGGCAAAAACTTCAGTACAATAGAATTCCAATTCTGCAGAGAGCAAAGTTCCAATTTCCTACTACAAGTTAAAAAAGAGAACAAAACGAGATAATTACGGCTCCGTTTGGTTCAAAATTTGGGGGTTTTGGGAAAAGTTTTTTGAAAAAAGTTAAAAAAAGTTGAATTGGGCGGGTATTACGATGTAGGATTTATAAATCAATAAAATACCCCATATGTTTGTTTTTTTACAAAATACCCCCTATAATAAAACATTAAAAGTTAACAAAAATACCCCTAACCCACCCTCAAACACCCCCAGTCGGCCACCACCACCGGAGGTGGCCGGAGTTGCCTTATGGGCGTATGATCGACTGGATCTTGCCGGTCATGCGCCGATATGGCCTTTTCCGGCCAGATCCATGGTGTATCTGGCCGGCAAAGGCCAGATCTGGCCGTCAACCGCCAGATCTGGCCGTATTTGCTCTCAACGACGGCACCTACTGTCACGGCCAAAGATCTGGTCGTCAACGGCCAGATCTTTGGCCTTAGATCTGGCCTTTTTCGGCCAGATCCACCGTGGATCTGGCCGGAAAAGGCTAAATCGGCGCACTACCGGCCAGATTCAGCCGGTAGTGCGCCATCCTACCAGATTCCGGCCATTTTCCGGTGGTGGTGGCCGGAATCTGGTAAATGTGGATTGTTGGAGTGTTTTTGTAATTTTAAAAAAAATATTTATGGGTATTTAATTAAATTAACAAATTTAGAGGGTTAAAAAAAATTGAATAATATTAAAAATAGTATTCCCAAAAATGAGAGTTTTTGGGTATTTTACTGTTTAACTTTTTTGAGAATACTACTTTTAATATTCCCAATCTTGAACCAAATGAAGCCTACTTTCTGCTCCTACTATTCAAAGGCCAAGCTGCAAGTTTGTGCTTGTACGGAACAAATTGGATCACAACCACCCAAGCATTAATGAAACTGTTGGAAAGAACAGACTGATGATGAACAGTTGTCTTGCATTAAAGGACAGATACAACAACAGAAATAAGCCAACGCTTTATTGTCAACAGTGTTGTGCTAATCTCATACTCATGGCTGCAGTTAATCAACAAAAACAACCCCCCAGTAGCACAAATAACAAGCATTTCATTAAGGCATCAGACCTTATGACTATTTTATAGAATTGATGAGTAGATAATTAAATTACTGCTAGACCTCTAGATGCACACTTTATATCAAAGAATTTTACATGAAATCTAGCAAATTACAAGATATGAACTGTTGCCTAGCTAGTAACTGAATCAATTATGAATGGAAAATGAAAAATGTATATCTCAATGGTATTATCTACGAACCCGATCCAATAGGCCCATATACTCATTCATGGGAATGTCTGGCACTCTTCAAATCCCATGCTTTGTAGAGAGATCCAGGCAGTGAAGAGTACATTTGGTTCTCATTATCCTCGGGCAAGTTACAAAATTTCATCTCATGGAGAAACACTGGGCAATAGGTTGGCCATGTTTAGAGCAAGTTCTCCAAATGCAAGAAACGAGAGATGATAATAAATAGTTGCAGCATCCCCAGGAATCAATATATACATTATAAATTAATAACCATCTCAGCACAGAGTGTAGACATTGGTGAAATAGAAGAACAATGGGAGAATCACATAACAGCAGAAGCAGTACGACGAAGCTCCATCATACCATTGTCAAGTTTTCCACCAGGCGACCTGCCTTTGAAACTGCCATATCTCCCAGGCTTTGGCTGAAAAAGAGAGGTTAGCATTCTCTCAAAATCCTGCATAGAATATTTTGCATACTTGCTGGAACTTGCATCTTGCTCAACCAAAGGAGGATTAGTGAATAGTTACAAAATGTATCAAACAAGAAACTGGAAGTGTCACAATTTTCTTCTAAGTACTTTTGCTTGCGATCAACATACAACTCTTGGTGTGCGCTAATGTAACATACGGGGTTTGGTTGGGATCATGAGTCCTAAACTCCAACATGTCCTAAAGAGATTTGGGAAGAATATGTAAAGGTAAACAGCATATATATTTTTTTCAATTCTTTTAACACAGTAGTTGGTATGCATTTTTTTTTTAGAAAATATGAATTAATGTATGTTTGTTTTCATTAACAGCAAAACCCTGGGGCGCTGCAGTTCCTACATAAGGGATTTGTTGATAGAGAGTTATATGAGGTCATATTCAAGAATCAAAATGCAATTAGCAGATTTGCTTACACATCTGCGTCTCAACCTGCAGCTAACATGGGTTTTCCCGATCCTGCCAAGGCAAACATGGATCCATATGACTTTGAACCTGATCCCGATAGATCAACTGGGGAAAAACGATCTAACATGTCTGAATCTAGCCAATTTGTAAATAGGAGGAGGAGGAGAGACGTGTAGGGAAACCCATTAATGGGTGTGATTGGTCAGTTGGCGGAAGCTATTTCCGATAGGACTATGGGATATGTGACATCAAATCGCGGTGTCAATGATGGGACCCAAGAGAACACAAATGTTGGGATGGATTGATATGTTAGAATAGATGCCTTAGAGCCAATCAATTATTGTAGAATTGACTCTTTGTAATAATGTTCATTAATCAATAATGAAAGGCATTTTATCCTATATCGCATAAATCATGATTATTGCAATATGTATTGATATATGTCCTTAGAATGGTAGAACTGTGACGAGGGTATCAAGTGTTTCAAATCTTGATAGTGAGAACCCTATGAGTACATATGGTGGCCATTCTAGAAACGTCCGTAGCCCTAGTACTATTCTAAAGTAAGGGCATAGATAATACGGTAAGGCTATCATAGTGTTGAATGACCTTGTCGAAAGACAGTGACTGATCTCACTTGTCAAGGTTGTTTGATGACAACCTGGTGCAACACATGGGTGCTTGTTGTAGGCGGATATACCGCAGCAAGTTCATTGGACTGACCCACCATAGGATTCCATATGGATGGTAACCCCAGTGTCTATGGAACAAATCCTCTAACGAATGGTGGTGCATGTGATCCTTAGACTTGAGATCACCGGAGCGTCTTGTGCACCGATTGGTACAGTTTGACACTAGCCTAACGCAGTTCTATTCAGAGCTGTCAGTACGGTGGTGATTGGCTATATCAAGGAGTGTATCAAGACTATGGTGGATTGACAGAGGATTCATCACTCCCGGGTACGGGAGAAGTTATCTCACGGCGCAATTCAGTATATGGCAATGACACTAAAACTGTGGCCACAGTGGGATTGAGTTGTTGCTCTATCCAGATTATAATACGGGTCATTGGTCCAGAAACTGAATATATAATATCGAGAGTAACCGAAGGTTGACACTATTTCTATGCCTTCGTCTCGTCGAGATAACGTATGATGAAAGGATCGTATTGTACGGTAACCATATCGTTGACAGGTAGCTACTTTGCTGAATCCGAATCTATCGGGTGGCCATGATGCCTTGCTAGGGGTCAATCTTGGTCTGTGTATAAGTGAGACGATTAATTGGTGTTAATCGCAATACTATACACTACCGGTATGATGAGGAGCCTATGGGTCACACACATAGAAGATAATTTAAGAGCCAAGAAGAAAGAAGGGCGTTTTCATCTTTTTGGGCGAAAAGGTATTTTGGTAATTTCATAGTGCAATTAAATTTGCTGAGGTCGTAGCCTTTATTTAATTTGTTAGAAAAATTAAATAAGTGAAATTCCGTTAAAATATTTGTTCGCATATATTTAAATAAATTATCATTATTGTTAAATGTTAATATATATATATTAAATATATATATTAATTGATTTTTAATTGAAATAACGATGAAATAAATAAAATATCTAATTTGGGAGTGTTTGGCAACATGGGGTGTTTGGGCTGGAGCCCAAGCCCATCCCATGTGGGAATAGGGTATTAAGGTTTTACTATAAAAGAAAAATGTTCATTTGTAAAACCTTAACCTTTTAGCTCATTTATGATTGTAAAACAAAAACACAGCAGCCCCATTTTTACTCTCACTCCCACGCCACTCTCACCATTTTGATTGAAAAATCAAATACTTCTTTTCTTCTTGATTTCTTAAGGCCAAGGAGGATCTAGCAAATCCCTCCTTGGTTCTTGGTGGTTGTCTTCGTGTGGACTTCTTGGTTCGATCCTATGCTTGGATCGGTAGCAAACACGTTCAAAGACAATATTGGTGGAGCCTCCAATGTGGGTATGAATCTAAACTTTATATTTATTTTATTTTCTGCAGACTCTTGATATTATACATAAACCGTAAAATTTGTGCCTTGATTTTGGGCTTTAAGGAACGATCTACGGTTGTATAAAATTTTTGTTTTCTGCTGTGCAACCGGGTCGTTTCCTAACATGATATTACTTGGAAAATTGTCAAGCAATTTTGGAAAGCATGCAACTTCCACCGCAGCTATATTTAGATGTTGTGAAGTACTTAATTGCCAACCCAGAGTGGCGTTAGCTATTGGTGAACATGTCACCAGAGATAAGGGAATTTTGGGTTTATAGTGACTTCTGTAGTATGTAGATGACGATGTTTGACTTCCTTGTTGAACTTGTATTTTTCACTTGTTAGTCTTTATTTATTCCTTTGACATTTGAGATATTTTATAGTTACTTCCTTCATATTAAAGACTTAACTTGCTTTGTTATAAGAACCAATACACCATGTGTTGTTGTGCAATGTTTCATATATGTTGGATATGGTCAACTGATTTTAAAATTGAATATTATTTATACTTAGGTTAGTATTAAAAAAGTATGAACTAATGAACAAATTGTTACAAATGGATAGGTATAGATGGCATCGTCTAGCCATACAAACCGTAATCGAGATAATGAAGGTCAAGATGTAGATTTATATGTACATGCTACATGTAACAACTGCTGTAAACTAGTACAATGCATGCATAATAATAATAGAAAATGGGCCCAAAACTTTTCTTTTTATTATATGTAATAAGTCTTTTATACACAAAGAGCATTATTTACAAAATGCCATTTAAAAAGACAAAAACAGGGGAAACAGTGTAGCTATTGCTTCTCGCTTGCCGACGCCCCTCCGACTGCATCATCACCTAGATCCTACATTCACAAAGGAAAATGACGGGGTGAGTACAAAATAATGCTCAGTAAGCAAACCCTCTATTTGTCTATCCCCGTATGTATTTCTCTTAATTCTTTCCTCACACTTCCTTTCTATTGTTTTCTACTAAATGTCATGGCCTCATCTTACTGGAGGTACGGTCGGATGGTGTTCACACAACACCATCTCACTCTTCATGACTGTCGGGTGGAGTTCACACAGTACTAACCCGCTTTTAGTGACTACCGAGTGGGGATCACAAAGCACTTACCTGGTTGTCATAACCATCGGGTGGAGACCACAAAGCACCTACTCGTGTCTCATGACTTTCGGGTGACAATCGCAAAGCATCAACCCATTTCTATTTACTATCGGGTGACGATCACAAAGCATCAACCCGTTTCTGTAAGGGCTATTCGGGTGACGATCACAAAGCATCAACCCGTTTCTGATAACCATCGGGTGACGATCACAAAGCATCAACCCGTTTCTAATGCTCTTCTCATTCACTCTACTCTAGCACTTCTCATTCTCTCTACTCATAGAGCAAGTGCATACACAAAGTTTTCTACTCTTTCTTAAGTCATTTTTCAATGCACAATTAATGCCTATGGATGGTTCATCTCCACTAATGCACTTATGAAATGCCAACATGCAATGTTGCGAGAATTAAGGTTTACTATTCATACTCAACCCTCTATTAGTCATTTCATCAAACAACTCAAGTGCATAATAAAACTCTACTATAACAATAATTCTATGTCTTTCTCTAACCATCCAAAATGGGATAAAACTCCCTCACATAGCCATAATTCCTGCCATAGAATAACACTTCTAAAAAGGATTTCTCAATATTCTTCAATTCCATCTCAAACTACATTTCCAACCCACATCTCACTTCTCATGATTGAAGTGCATGAACAACCACAAGCAATAATAATCTCCATTTAAAACTCAATAACATAGCATATAGCATGTATATAACATACATACATAATTGCTATTAAAATTCTAATCAAGAAAATTCTCAAATCTCAACTTGTATTGGAATTTACTTATCTTGTGAAGGAGAGGTCTCACTAGCACTTCATTTCTCTTGGTTTGCTTGACTTTTCTAAACCCTTTAAACAATTCAACCAAAAGCCCCCAATATTCAAATATACTCAAAATCTCACAAAACTTCACATCCAAAGCAAGAATCCTTACCTTAGGATACCTTAGATTGATTTTCTACCCCAAATCACTCCAAAAGCCCTCTAAAATCCTTGAACAAAAGAAAGAGAAATTGAGAGGAAGTAAGAAAGGAGAGTGGCGGTGGAGAAGAAGAATGAAGGGTTTCCAATGACTTAATTCCTTTTAACATAATATATGCACAAGCATTCCCATTTTGCCCTTACTCTTCCTTAGGAATTCCATCTATATCCTTTGATTCATTACAAACACACCCCCACTTTTCCTACTAATTAGGGGTAGAATGGTCAAATTGCCCTTAGGGAAGAAAATATCTAAAACTTAACAAACATTGGTCGGAATGTCGCCGCGGCGAAGAAGCTTCTGTTGCCGCGGCGAAACTGTCTAGCAGCTTCCCCGTGGCTTCAACACCTCTTCGCTGCGGCGAAGATTCCTCTTCGCCCCAGCGAAGCCTGAAACACCAAACTTCCTCTATTTTCAACCAATTTTAAGGCAAGTATTCAACATACCACTCAATCAAAGGCCAACTAAACAATAATACTAATAAACCGACTCAAATAAGAGCAAAAGAAGAAACATTAGCTACGTACCTCGAGTGGGGCATTACACTACAGCTGCATTGTGTGGGCCTATTGCATATGAAACGGACTTTAGCATGCAAGGACACCAACCTAGACATATATCTGCATTAAATGGTCATGATTATATAGTGGAACTTCTAAATGGTCATCCTACAAGAATATACAATAAGTGTCACATGGGCAAACGATGTTTTCAGACCTTGTGCTATATATTGGCACAACAAGGCAAAGTGCAAGTAACCAGGCGCATAAGTATTGAAGAGCAAGTAATGATATTTTTGACAATAGTTGGGAAAAATGCGTCAAATATTGATTGTATGGAGGATTACCAACATTCTGGTGAGAAAATTTCTAGATATGTCTATACAGTTTGTGATGCGATATTGGAGTTGAAGTAAGATTTTATCAAGCCACCTGACTTCAATGATGTTCCATTGGAGATATCGACCAACCCAAACTATTACCCATTCTTTAAGGTACTTAATTATTTTTAATTAGTTGGTAGTTAAGTTCATTGTTTTATAAATGTTGTTAGTCTTCAGATATTATTAAAATGCAATTTTGTCGATAGGACTGTATTGGAGCGATTGATGGTACACATGTACATGCATGGGCACTAGCTGAGATTGCCGGTACGTACAAAATGTGATGGCTGTCTACAACTTCAATATGTTGTTCACATACGTCGTCACCGGCTAAAAATGATCTACCCATGACACAAGGATTTTAAATTCAGTTCTAGATAATCCTGTTCGGGTTTCCCACATCCTCCTCTAGGTATAACTAACTTCTTTATGTATTCTAGCTAAACTGTAAACATTTTTTTTTTTTTTTAAGATTCTACAAATAACGTTCAGTATTTCATTATAGGAAAATATTACTAGTAGATGCGGGTTATACGAACAGAGGTGGGTTCCTCGCTCCACATAGACGGGTTCCTTACTATGTTCCCTACGCGCGTTGTAACCTTTTTGGATCCCTATAGTTGTTTAATTACAAACATGCATCGCTTCGGAATGTTGTGAAGAGGACAAACGTTCCGCATTCTTGATGGCATGAACAATTACCCATTGGAGAAGCAAGCTAAAATTGCTATGGCATGTTGTGTAATTAATAATTTTCTCAGAAGGTTCAATATGAACAACCCTATCTTCCAAAAGTTTAATTCCGATGGAGTTTATGAGGAAGGGAATAGGGCGGGTTCGAATCAACTGAATCAACATAATATAAACGACATGGAAGCTCTGAGGGATAGCATAACTACTACTATGTGGGTAGAACATAAGTCTTTCTCATAATTGTTAATTGAATATAGGGGTACGAGGGATTCTAAGGAATGATTATTAGTAGTTTTGTATTATTAATTTAGATATGAATTAATGTCTTTTTTTTTTAAATGATATATTAGTAGTTGAACTTATTATGGAGAATTTGTTTTTGATTCACTGATAAAAGAATTACCAAAAACTAATTAATATTATTTAAATGTAAATTGAAAAGTTCAATAAGTCAAATAATAAAAAAATTTAATAAAATGCATAAAAATATACTAAACAATTTATTTAATTCTAATATAATATTTAAATAGTGTACCAAACATATATTCAAATTCAAATCCCATTTCATTTAATATAACTCAACAACTTTTTTCGAAAGACTATTCTAAAAAGTGCCAAAATAGTGAACCAATCGGAACCACAATCATTAGAATCTTAGTGTCCAATGCGCACCATATTTTCACCAAAAGGAAGCTTTTTTATTTTCTATGTGAATTAGATATAAATTTCGTATTTATTTTTCCATATCTATATACAAGCAACATCGTAATTGTTCAAACCGAAAGGATTGACAAATAAAAGAAAAAAGCTAACTTTATTCATTTACGAACATGAAGACTGATTTGCAAGGAAAGTGTTGATGGCACTCGCTTGGGGAAATAAGGAGGTCGGGATGATGTAACCTCACCTTGTAATCTCCATGGAAAATGGAGGTCTCAAAATTCCCATTCTTGTCTGTTTTACCTTCCAACTTTTTGGAGCTCCAATAGTCACAAAACAGTCTGTCCACAGCGTCCCCAGTCGGCAAGTTGTTGAAATCTCTATCAGTTAAACACATACCACCGTAGCATTCCAGCGACCATGGAGCCCAAAGTATAATTCCCTCCACATTAGGGTGACTATGCGCCTCCTTTAAAATCTGCTCCAGGTATTCTGCCTGCCAACATTAGTCATCCAAGAAATATAAAAACATGTCAGCATAATATTTGCTCAATCTGTTTGTTTCTTCGGGTTCTGTTGAAGGACATTGTTAAAGAAACTCTTAACAATGAGTTTTAGAGAATCAAACTAAAATTGACTGTATCCAATGGATTGATACAATCTTTATATAATAAATCAGTACAGTTAAATTCATGTTCTATGGGTTTATTTGTTACGACATCTTCAAGTAAAGCTTATAAAAGAAGAATTTTAAAGTAGAGTTCATAAAATTTGAGCTTTTGTGAAAAAAATTGTTAGTTATTTGGTTAAGAAAATGTAAACAGTTTTCTAGTATTAATTTATGAAAAGGAAATTTTATATGCAACAATAAATAAAGTTGAACTTATAAAATAGAATAGAGATATTTGTGAAGTTACACTTTAAATAGTCTCTAAATATTAAAAAGACAATTAAACTAGAAAACTCTCAACTTTCAAGTCCTAAGAATTAGGGCAATATATCTTTCAAAACTAGGTGAATTACCATATCTCATGGATCTATATACGTAAGTCCTCTATCTATTAATATAATTAGGTTTATATAATTTATGAAACTCTCAGTAATATCTTTTTTTTTTTTTTTTTTTTTTTTTTTTTTATTTTGGGTACTATGTTGGGTGTTAATTAAGTAGCATAATGCAATTAATTAAATATTTACCTGGTTGATGCCACTTGGAACATCCAATTCTGTGAGCCAAATGGGAACGCCAGCTAAAGCAAGAGTATCAATTGCAGCTCTCATGTAAGGGAGATTGGGAACATCAAAATGAGACTGGAGCCCAATAGCCATTCCCGAACCTTTTCCAATATAGCTTTGGATCTCTTTCAGCTTTTTAATGTATTTAGAGGGAGTTGATGCCTGATCTCGAAGATTCTCTGTTGTATTAAACTCATTCATAACAAAAAAGTTGATGGATCATTTTGACTAACGTTCTTGTAAATATATCCGGATGCATTTTCCCCCATCATTTCTTCAAAGTAAGAATAATGCAAGTTTTCATTAACAACATCCCAACCAATAAGTTGGCCTTTATGGAAGATAGCCTTTTTCCAATAGCCGGACTCTTACTTGCTGTCCATGAGAACCAACTGGGTAGGTATTTCGGATCATCGGTGAATATGTTGTGACCATGAACTAAAATCTTGTTTTGTTTCATTAATTGAAGCATGGAATCAGGTACTGAATAATTCTCTATATCAGGGGACGGTTCAGTGTTGTACCACTTCATTTCATTTGCAAATGTTGTTAAGCCAAAACTTGAAGTGAACCATTGCTTATACTTTTCGTTTTCCAGGATGAGCTTGCTTGTAGCACAACCAATTGGTAGTCTTGATGCAGGATTTTGCTCAATGGTGACATTTACATTAACCACGGGATAGCCATTATCGTCGACTGTTTGAATCCTTACTCTACTCTTATGTTTCTGCCAAAAAAAAAAAAAAAAAAAAATTCAACACTTCATTTGGCGGCATGAGGTGATTGAAGCTTTCGCCCTTTATGTGACCAAAATCGGTGTCAAATCCAACTTTTCAAGCGGATTCCGATAAATCGGAATGTTTCGATTTTGATAGTATCGAAGGTGACGTGTTGACCAACGGTTAATTGCCATTGACCGACGGTCAACCAGTCACTATATTTTTTAATTTTTTAAATGATTAATTAATTAATAATTTATGTAATATAAATTATGATAATAAATTTTTTAAATATTTATTAAATACTTTTCAAAATACAAATTTAAACTTAAAAAATATTTTGATAAATAAAATGTCTTTTTTGGTCATTATCAGTGTAAGATTATCAAGTGTTTCTGCTTTGAGAGAATGTCTTACATTTAATAAAGGAGAAACATGCCTTAATTACAACATTGGTGAAACCAAAAAGATAAACCCATGACTAACAACTCCTAATTTCATGAGATTCTTCTAAGGAAACGTTCAAACACTAATCTAGTTTCCTCAATAAGAGGGATCATTTAACTAAAGCAAAAAAAATATTGAAACAAATATCTTCACATCCTCCCTTAAACTGAATCAAATTAAGTACTCAATTTACACATGAACTTGAACAAACTCCAAGCAGATTGCACATCTTCAGAAACGCTTCCAATTTTAGTGGTTTTGTGAATATATCAGCAAGTTGCTCGACTTTCGCAAGGACTTAGCTTTACCACTCCTTCCTTGGTGAGATTATGAAGAAAATGAAATCGGATATCTATGTGTTTGCTCCTTCCATGCATTATAGGATTCTTGGACAACTTAATTGTTGAACTGTTATCACAGAAAATTTGAGTAACTTCATGTTGAGGACAACATAACTCTTTAGTTAATCTCCTCATCCAAACTACCTAACATGCACAGGAAGCTGTAGCTATAAACTATACTTTAGTGGTTGATAAATTGACCATAGGTTGCTTTTTTGATAACCAAGCCACAGCCGCTGAACTGAACATAAAAGCATACCCTAAAGTACTCTTTTGATCCTCCAAGTCACCACCATAGTCACTGTCATTGTATCCCCACCAAATTTGCTTCTAATTTTCTTTTATAGATTAGTTCAAAATCGACAATCCCCTTTAGATAACGCGGATCTCTTTTTGCTACTTGGAAATGTAGCTCTGTAGGTGACTCCATAAATCTTCTAATGAGGCTCACTACAAACATTAAATCAGGTCGTGTGGTTGTTAGATACATTAAGCTCCCCACAATATGTTTGAAGTGAGTGCTATCAACCTTTATCCCTTCAACATCTTTGGTGAGCTTGGTTCCTCGCATAATCAAAGTTTGGATAGAATTGCAATTGCCCATTTGGAATCTCTGAAGCACTTCCTAAGTATACTGCTTTTGCCCAATGAAGATCCCACTCGCTGTTTGCTACACTTCAATACCTAGGAAGTAATGCATATTCCCTAGGTCTATCATCACAAATTCAATCATCATAGAGTTCTTAAATTCATCACACATTTCCTCATCATTTCCAGTATATATAAGATCATCCACATAAAGACATATCATCAAGATTTTACCTCTTTTTCCATGCTAGGTGAACAAGGTGTGTTCATATGGACACGTCTTGGAACCCGCCTTCGAGAAGTAAGTTTCTATACAGCTATACCAAGCTCTAGGAGCTTATTTCAATCCATATAAAGCCCTTTTTAATCTGAATACCTTCTGTTCTTTTCCCTTCTGTACATATCTTAGAGGTTGATCTACAAACACCTGCTCATTCAATTATCCATGCAGGATAGCTGATTTTATGTCGAGTTGGTAGATAGGCCAATTGTTTTAAGCTGCCAAGGATATCACCAATCGAATTGTATCGTGTCTTGCTACACGTGCAAACACCTTTGCATACTCTACTCCATACTTTTGTGTGTAGCCCTTAGCCACCAATTTGGCTTTGTACTTGTCTATCCCTCCATTTTGTTTGAGCTTTGACTTTTATATCCATTTCACTTCAATGGTTTTTTCCCCTGCTGGCAAATCAGTAAGTTCCCAAGTATAGTTCTTCTCAATTGCTGCAATTTATGAATCCATGGCCCTCCTCCATTTTGAGCTTCTCACAGCATCATTAAAGGTGATCAGATCATTGTCAGCAAACAAAGTGAGTTGAGCAGAATTTCCATCATCAAATAATTTACATAATCTATCAACCATGTTGGAGTTCTCCTTAATCTTGGCTCTGTGGTTATGTACTCGCTTCACTTGTCTTTAGATTACTCAATTTTTGACTATATGTTTGCTAAAGACTCATTTTCTAATGAAGCACTTTCTGATGCTTCAGATACGATGTCTTCAACTGATTTTTTTTTAGTAGAATCAAAATCAACAACAATCTTTTTTCCTCCATCTATCCAGTCCCAACATTTCTCTTCATCGAAGACCACATCTTGACTAATTACAATCCTTTTTGTAACTAGATTATATAGCCTATAAGCCTTGGACTCCTTACTAATTCCAAGCATGACACATTTTATGCTCTTGTTATCAAGTTTGCTCCGTAAATTATCATTCACATGAGCATATGCTAAGCAACCAAATACTTTGAAATGAACAACCCCTGGTTTGTTCCCACTACATGCCTCTTCCAGAGTGACATCTTTCACAGCAAAAGTTAGGCATCTATTTAGAATGTGAACACTCCAATTCACTACTTCTGGCCAAGATGTTTCTGGCACTTTCATCCATGCAAGCATGCAACGTACCATATTCATAATGATGTGATTTTTCCTCTCTGAAATTTAACTGCCTATAAATACCATTCACTTCACAAAAATTAATGAATTCTTGTGAAGTGAACTCTCTTCCACAATCAGTGTGAAATGCTTTAATAAAAACCCCAGATTGTTTCTCAACAATAGCTTTAAACTTCTCAAAACAAGTTATAGCTTCAGACTTCTTAGATAAAAAAATACACCCAAGCCTTTCTACTAAAATCATCAATAAAGTTTATGAAGTCCCTCTTGTCGCTGTTGGATATGGGTTTAACAGGTCCACAAATATCCAAGTGAACCAACTGAAGTTTATGAGAGATCCTCCAAGTGCTCTTCTAAGGAAATGTTTCTCAATGTTACTTTCCGATCATACATTCTTCACAGACCTCTGACAGAGCTTCCAACTGAGGTAGTCCAGTCACCATGTCTTTCTGTTTCAAGGTCTTTAATCCAATGAAATTCAAATGTCCATACCTATAGTGCCACAGCCAACTATCATCTTGAATGGTTGATTTGAGGCATTTTGCATTATCACATGAGTGTTTTGCTTGCAATGGAAACATACGATTTGATATCATCTCAACTTTCATAAGTGGACCCTTCGCAGGATAATAAATTAATTTGACATGTGTTCTTTTGTATGAGAACAACAAATCCTTTTTCTTGTAATTGGTCAAGGCTAATGAGATTGCTCTTCAAATCTGGTACATAAAACACTTCAGAGATATAGTACACAACTCCATTCACTTTAATCTTGATGTCTCCTTTTCCTTTGACACCTAAACTAGAATTGTTCCCTAATTTCACTTTTTCTCTAAATGTTTCATCAAGATTTGAAAACAATGTTTTATCTCCACTCATGTGGTTATTGCAACTAGAATCAAGATAATATAATTTGTTAGAGTGGTCATCTTTTATGTTTACATAAGACATCAACAACATTTCTTATTCAGCTTCACTGAAATTTGCCTTGGTGTCCTTCTTTTGAGGGCATTCATAAGCAAAATGCCCCAGCTCATGACAATTGTAGCACTCAACAGTAGCCTTATCAATTCTTCCTCTTCCACGTCCTCTATATCCTCCTCGGCCTCGACCTCGCCCAAGTGAGTGATTCTCTATACTTACTATCAAGGTGTGTTCTTCCATTACATCACCCATAATTCTTTGCTCATGCACAAGCAAACTGCTTTGCAATTCATCAATCGAAAGATCATCGATCTCATTTGATTCCTCGATAAAGCAAACCACATAATCATACTTAGGTGTCATTGACCTCAAAATCTTCTCAATGACCACCACATTTCCCATCTATTCTCCATGATTGTTAGTGTTCTTGCAAAATAGTCATTGACTAATTCTCCCATCTTCATGTGGAGCAATTCAAACTCTTTATGAAGAGCCTGCAATTGTGCACGCTTGACCCGAGTCGTGCCTTGGAACTTTTTTTTCATCGAATCCCAAATGTCTTTTGCTGAGTCCTTCAAAATAGTCTCCAATATGGCTCGATCTATAGCTTGAAACAGATAATTATTGGTCTTCAAGTCTTTCAACTTCTGTTCTTCTAGAGCTTTGGTTTGGACATCAATTAAGACAATTCCGTCAGGATATTGTGTGATCCCACTCTCTATGAGACTCCAATACTCCTTAGATTTCAAGAGATTCTCCATCAGCGTGCTTCAATGGCCATCATGGCCATCAAATCGTGGGATAGCCAGTTGTATGAAGTTACTTCACTCTCTTGCCATTGGTGCTTACTGCTTCTTTCTTGGTCAGGTCCCGTGTAGAAGCTCTGATACCAAATGTAAGATAATCAAGTGTTTCTGCTTTGAGAGAATGTCTTACATTTAATAAAGGAGAAACATGGCTTAAATAGGCTATACAACATTGGTGAAAATAGAAAGATAAATCCATGACTAACAACTCCTAATTTCATGGGATTCTTCTAAGGAAACGTTCAAACACAAAGACTTGTTCAAACACTTATCTAGTTTCCTCAATAAGAGGGATTATTCAACTGAAGCAAACAAACTACTGAAACAAATATCTTCACGATCAATGCCACAATTATTTCAAAATTTATTCTTCCAAATATAACATTATAGATTTTGTATACCAAAGCAATTTCAAGATTATGTTTTATGAAACACATCCCAAAATATTTTCAAAGTTGATTCAAATCTAGACTACAAGGAAAAACACCAAAAGCTATGAAGTTAGAAACAATACAAAGAATATTGTCACACTACCACCTATAACACGACACGGCCTGTCATCGTATGTGGTTTAATATGAACGACACAGTTGGCATCATTCAACATCCGTGTGGCGATGGATGGTCATATCGTTTTCTACTCATGATTTGGCGTAGAAATGACATGAACAAGGCATTGTTGATTTTGATTTGAAGCTATACGATGCAGGGTTTTGCCATATTAGTTGTTGTTCATCAATTGACGCAATTTCAGCACCGTATTCAGAAAAACAGAGATGTTGTGTGGCGTATTTGTTTCATCGCTTTTACGTTATTTAAAATAGCCATTTTCCAATTAGTTGTAACCAATTTCCCAAGGTATACGTGCACTTACTGAAATGTTTTATGATTATTTGAATTTTAAATTGTTAAAATTGAATTTAAGTTTATCTTTGTTATACTAGAAACAATGATGAACGGTTTTTCAATAAAATTTCTTGAGGGTTTGTTTCATTATGGATTTGGCATCTTCTCGTGGATATGAGATTTAGACGTGTTCGTGGATTCGGACGTATTCGTGGATTCAAGCCACTACACTAGAGCATATCTATTGCCTATTGGAATTGGCGACCACTTCAACAATAAGGGGTTCGCTTATAAGGGGCGACACACACGAGGGTCCCAGTCCCTAGTGAGTGGGCTATAAATGGTTTGGGTTAATACCATGAATAGCCCCATTTTAGGATTCTCTAAGGAATAGAACTCCTAATAGAGTTTGGCTTAAGAATAAGAATCCTAGTAGTTTTAGGTTTCTCTTAATAAACCTAATATATAAGGACATTATTCTCTTGTATGAGTGAAATAAAAAATTATAGCAAATACATTCATTGTAACGAGAGAGGTGAGGAAATATTACAATAATATTGACTCTGCTAGACGTAGCCCAGTTTTGGGTGAACCAAGATAAATTGTATGTGTTTCTTTCTCTTTACTTGTTGCGTTATTTGTGTGGTTAGTTTTATTTTGATTCCAAACGCTCTTTATTTTTTTCGGTGCCTATCCAAATTATGTTGCATCAATCAATATTAAAATAATTAGTCATAACATGACGCGGTGCTTGCAATAATGACCTTAGCTCACTGAAGGTTGTGCATTAAAGTCACTAAAGTATAGTCCTTGTGGTTCAGTTCATAGTCGAACTTGAACTGACTGAAGGAGTCATTGAGTGACACAAGGACCTTATCAATCCTAGTCTCTTGGTCTATAATAGAACTAAGTATCTCTGCCTCATTCAGACAGGCCATCACGTTCAACATGTGCTCCTGAACGAGCTGCGAGGCACCCTACTTAGATTGATAAATCTCTGGATAGCCTCTCTCCTAGCTTGCCTACCTTGATCACCAACATCTTATGTGGGGTTTTCAAGATCTCGATAGCATTAGGAATTGACTGAAATCGTTTTTTCAAAACATCAGTCATGGAAGCTATCATATAAGTCCTAACGGTCTCATCTGCTTCCCTCCAAGACACCCAATACGCTTTGGTTGTCTCATTAGACTCCTCTGTCGGAGGATTAGGGACGGGAACGCTTAACACCCACTTGATCTTATCATAAGCCAACACAAGATCTAGTTTTAATGTCCAGTTTACATAGTTCTTTCCATTTAGCATGTTCTCATGCAATATAGAAGCAATAGGATTCATTTTTCTGAAAATAAGCAATAAACCATCCATCAATGATCATATTATAACATAATAAACTTTAGAGTAAAATACATGATGCATATGCAGTTACCCAAAATAATATGCATTTACTCAATGATGCTTTAATTATAAAGTTAAAGAAACCTTTAGGGATAACGATTAACAATCCAATTAAATTAGAACATTTCTAATCATTATTACTCCCACAACATCTCATATTGCAATAATAATAATCATCATTTTATTTTGCCCTTGATTAATAAAATTCATCCTTTAGGGCATCATTTCAGAAAACAAGTTAAGTGAGTGACCATTGTTTTAATTAGTTGATAAGCCCAAACTGAACATAACCTCTTTAGGAGGAAAATGCCAAAATGAAACTCAAAAACCGTCTTATCCTTTCGGAGATTCAATCTCAGAAACTAATCGACATCACCCTCTTTTAGGCAGCAAGGCCCTAAAACGGACCCAGGCGAGGTAAATGCCAATCCAACTGAATGAATTCACAATAGAGGCCTTGGGATTACGGAATAATCTCTCTCCCATTTAAACTTTTAGTTTGAATTCATTAATCCAATTAATGAAAACATTAAACACTTTAATGTTGCAGGTAATCATATTAAACGCATTTACATGTTATAATGTGTGATGTGGCATCCTTAATCTACATGGCATGTGACATATTTATTAACCATCCATATCAGCATTTAACAATTAAATAGAATATGGAAAAAAAATAAATTAATAACTTATTGCTTTACATTTGGCCTTTTCCTAAGAATTGAAATATAAACAATTTACGAAGTAATTTCTTTCCAGTCGCTGTGTCTTTCGGTGTGTGTCGAAAATTGTATTGATTCAATGGGAACATTCCAAAATTTCAACAATGGAAATTAGTAATGTGTATAGTGTAATAAATCTGCAAAATCTCATATTCCAGAGTTTTACATCTACAACCCTGTGCCCAAGTCTGCACAGTTTTGAAAACTTACATTTTCACCCCTGCCGCTAGTCATTTACACGCATGGTTTTATTCCCATTTGTGCAATTTAAACACTAACAATTTTTGAAAATATTTAGTGCATTCTGGTGGGTCAACCTTACAGCATTTCAACATCCATTCAACCACAAAAATAACATATATTTTTAGTTGAAATAAAAGTGAAAACATGGAATGTGTTTAGTGATTTGTGATGGCAAGTTTTGGTTAACTCTTGGACCTAATATGCACTAATGCATGCTCCCATTTTTAACCAACAATTTATCCAAATAATGCAGTATATCTAGTACTCATCTTATGCATCAAAACATGCATGAAACAGTCCACCATTTATGTCAACATGATCACTAACTATCAAATATATGTTAGCATAATCACTAACTATCCAACACATGCATTGCATCAACAAACATGTTTTTCATCAACCAAAACAATTTTGAACATTTCCAAATCATTTCAGCCAAGCCAAACAGTCCAAAACAGCAAGCAAAACACACCAAACACATCATTGCACTCGGTTTACCTTTTTGGCTACAATTTCCACAATTCCTTAATTCTTTGCTCCATTTTCTTCGTCCATCTTCTTTACAAGATATTGTACATTACAAATACAAGTAAATGGATCAAAATGAAATGAAATGGATTAGGGAAACATAGCAGTTCACAGCCACCCCTATCCTTACAAACCAAATGAACCAAAATTGAATTACAACAAAAAATCTAGGCCAAAGTTTAAGCTTATCACTTCTACCATCGTCCATTCATCTCCATAACATCATTCTCACAAGTAAACATGGTAATACATATGTAATTCATATTTACACAAAATAAAATCAACATGCAAACACAGAGCATACTTCGGCCGAACACATACACGCCCATTTTCACATCTCTCCGCATCAATCAAACATGCATGCAAATATTTGATGTCACATCCATAAACATGCTACAAATTGATCATACATCAATCATCTACTCATTTTGGAAGCATGCTCTGATACCACTTTGAACAATCATCTACTCATTTTGGAAGCATGCTCTGATACCACTTTGAAGGGGTCGAAAACAAGGAGTTGTCAAACACACACAACATGCAAAATTCAGCCAACTCTAAACTATGCCCGAACATCAACTAAAATGAGTTATTTAAACTAGATATGTAAATATTTGTTACCTTCCAATGAAGTTTCAGCAACAATGAACATTCCTAAGGTATATCCAAAGCTTCCTAGATGTAACGAGTGGGCGTCAATGCTCCTGGAACACTTTCCAAGCTAGTATGTGTGAATCATTTACTAACTTGTGTTTAAAACTAAATTTTAACAGAAAAATTCAAAAGGAATATTAGGAAGAAGGTTTGGCCGAGAGAAGTGAGAATTTTAGATCTAAAACCAAAAGTTGCATGTAATTATGACCTTGGCTTCTTTTCATAGTTAGTGGAATTGGACAATATCATTTTAGTCCAAAACTTTACATGACATTCATGAAGTATTCCTCCACCAGTCCTATTTCTTTTAGCCCACTATTATCTCATACTTGACATGACAATCATATAAGTCTTTCTCCACAAATATATTAAATTATTTAATGCATGTCTCCAAAAACCTTCCGTAACTTGTTTAATTTAATTTCGCAGACTATTCTAAATAGTTCAAATTAAATTAAAATAATTTATTTTTCACACATATTGTCCAGGATCTCTTTTATTGGCTACCTAGGGGACCCATATGGAAATGTTTAATAACAGACTTCAAAGTATTCGATTGTGTACCCCTTTATCTCATAAACCTAAGGAACCAAATGTGTTATCGTTGTCGTGCACTCCTGAATGAAACATTTTGTTACTCAGAAACTTTAATAATTTAATCCGATTAAATTATATCATAAAAGTTTATCCATTTAGCGATAGCTACACATATACCCTCATGGAACACCGATAATTGAAACTAGGTCGATATACCCTTCCAGTGACATCTTTTCCTTGCGTCCAGTTTTACATCCACTTGATGATAAATGTTTAATAAACCCTTCATTAAATGCTTGGCCAAGTCTCATCACTCAAGTCCTTGTAAAACCCACAAGATGATATCTCTTAAACCTTTCAGAGTTATGAATTCTATATGTATGGAATAGTGTTCTTAGACCCATAGAACTACAATCCCAATCAACCCGGGTATTGTTCTGTTAAACAACAGAATCTCACCTTCTAGTCTAGTCAAGGACTACAGTCTACAAATCAAAGGTACACTAGCCACTCAGGATTAAGGTACACATGCCAAAGTTGCTACGATGTGAAGTTTATGTTTTCTATTACGGTAGTTACATAGAATTATAAACTTCACTTGGTCCAATTCAATGCATCTAGAATGCATAAGTGTCTCTACCCTAAAGATTCAAGATTCATCAGCCCCACGGAGGCAGACAACACAACAACCTTATTAAAACTAAGTGCCCAACCCGTGTTTCATGGTTGTGAACATAATTGTGAGCTACGATAAAATCTCATATCTCCCATATACGATAGCTTCATATAAAAGAGGATTTTATCTTACTCAATAGCTCAGGAACCTTTGACCTTGATGTACATACATATACACATGTATTATAAAGGAGATATAAGATGGTAATAAAACATTTCTATTTATTTAACAATCGTTTACAATCTCTAAGAAAAAAAACATTGTACTTTAAGGGCATAACCCAACAATGTTCCCAGTTGAAGTTTAGCGAAATGTTAAGTTAATACCCCTGGTTTCATTTATTCTAGATTTTCACCCTTAAAGTAACACTGTTTGCTTTACTTTAACAGTTGAAAGCTAAAATGGTATTTTCTTATTTTCTCTCTCTTCTCTTCCTAGCCACCACCACCACCACCACCTTTCATCACCATCATCGCCCCCAACACCACAAAAACACTCCCCTCAACCTCTAACAAAATCCATTTCACCCACCCCCCCATTGTTTGCCCCGCCAATTACCGACAATGGCCCAACTTTTCTCCCAACTTTTTACTATATCGCGACTCATATTAGCATGCTAAAGTGTGTCGATGCTTTCTTTGGCAGGAGGCTCATTCATGTTAGCAGAGTCTAAGCTGGCAATTTTTGGGTTTTTTCGGTCGATTTTGAAGTCCAAAATCACTTCCGAGATCATTGTTGGACTCCCTATAACCTCCTCTACAAAATGCATACCTTTACTTGTCGACCTCACTCACCGTTTCAAACCATCTCCATTCTTGCCACCATGTGAGACTAGGTTACTTCTCAAGCTTTTTCCGATCAATTTGGGTACAATTGACCTCTCAAGACTTCACCACCAGCTTCTCCGCCATCAATTGATTGTGGTGATGTGTTTTTTGGCCATTGGTGACTTCTTAATTGCTGAAAATCGAAGCCCAAAGAAGTGCCCATAACCTGCTCAATTACCATCCTTACCAATTACTGCTTAGAAGCCAACCTCATCACCACCAAATTACTCCTGGCACTTCACACACCAAAACGCCTCAAACAATTCACCTGATTAACCCTCAAATCGCTGACCGTCTCCATTTTTCGTTCATGCGCACCCAACCCTTATTTATGGTTTGAAATCATGCTTGGGTTGTTGAAGTTGCTAAAATTGGCTATTGATTGGTGTTGACGATCAATCCTCGGTGGTTGTCTTGTTGATTGTGTGTGTTTTCTGGTAGCCAATCAACCCCAATTGCAAGATATCTTCATCTTCGAAGGTTGGCGGTGGTGGTTTGAAATGGGATGGCTTTTGTCAAAGGTTTAAGGGAAGTTTAGTAATAACACCCTCTATATCTAGGTCAGAATTTATTAGTAATTAATAATGTTACTTTAAGGATAGGAATCTAGAATAAAAGAAATTAGGGGTATCAACTTGCCATTTCGCTAAACCTCAAGTGGAAACATGTCGTTTACTCTTAAAACAATAACCCAAACCTACCCCATTTTTAGAATGGATAATGTGGCGGATTTGGGTATACATATAAGAGGTGGGCATGGGCATAGATTTCTTAGTATCCAAACCAACCCACCCCATTGACATCTCTAGTATTTGTAAGGACAAAGGAAATAAAATCGGGAAATAAAGGAAAACTTAATATAGGTATAAGTTTGGTATCAAATTATGTTTTTATTCAATTGATGCTATTTTTTACTTCTATTTTACTTTCGTGTAGATTTTAGTGTGGAGTGGATCTATGGCACCAATTAATAGACAAAGAAGGCCCATTTTCTAATGAATTTTATAATGACAAATTTACTCCTATATTAAATTATTAAAATTAACTTTAATTTTCTATCATTAAAAATACTTTCAACACCCAATTATTATTTTACAAACCCTAATTTTTTTTATTTTATTTTTTTTTTTATGATAATGAATAATTAAGTTAGGATTTGAAATAGAGTGGTGTTACTTAAACCCAGCCCAAACTCTTTCTATGCCCCAAAATCAATTAAATTTAAATTTATTAACTTATCTACTTTCCTAATAGTTTAAATTTATCTTCTTACTTAATCCTTTTAACTTCTCATTTATTTAATCATAATTAATAAACAATAAATTTGTTCCAAGAAAATGCTTCTTGAATTTATCCTCTTTTTTATTTGTTTATTTTTTTGGAAGTGAATAAAATTTTACTCAAATACACTTGTGATTTAGAAAAAGTTATGAAAAGCCATAAAAACAAACAAACAAAAAGGTTGGAAATTTGTTTTGGTTTGGTTTTATGGTTTTCAGTAACTGTATCTAAATCATGAGATTTTAAGAAATAAAAGAAGTTTAAAAAGATTGGGAAATTACAGAAGTTAAAAAACATTAGAAAAAGGGCAATCTTGGAATAAATAAAAATTGATTTTTTTTCTAATTGATTTTGGGACTTAGCTAGAAAGAGATAGAGTGGGGCTTAAATGACACCCTCGAGATTTTATTTAAATTGGATCGGATTGGATTAAAAAATTTAATATATACTTCGGATTGAAATCAATCAATGTCTTGGTTTTAATAAACGAACATCCCTTAATAAGTCTATACTGTAAATCTCTATTTGTAAAAATTACATAGTATAGCCTTTTTATTATACAGACTTTCAACGTTAAACGTTAGATTTTTTAAATGGTTGAGATTCATTTACACAATTTAACTTTCTAGATTTTTTAAATGGTTGAGATTCATTTACACAATTTAACTTTCTCTAACCTTTGCCATTACACTTTCGCCCTCTAACGGACCCTTTTAACTAGACCTGGCTAAACGGGTTTAGACCCGCGGGTCGGTCCATATTCGGGTAAAAAATATAGGGTACGGGTCCAATATATTAAACCCGTTTTTTTGGACCCATACCCGTACCCGGCCCGTATATTGACGGGTTATATGGGTGAACCCGTGGGCACCCGCGGGTACCCGTTTTTCAAATCCCTAACCCTAACCCCCTAAGTCTAACTCAGTAACTCTCTATGCCGCCTCTCATCTCTGTCAATCTTCAACATAACAATTCATCCTCTCAATCTCAATCTCTTTGCCATCTTCTTCGTACCTCCCTCTTTGCCATCTTCTTCGTACCTCAACTCCCTCTTCGATTAATCGTCACTCGTCAGTCATCAGTACCTCACCTAATTCATTCATCCAGTCTGTCATTCCCATTCCCAGTACCACAGTCGCCGGTTGCCCTCGCTCATCCTCGTCGGCTGGTCATCTCCTCTCTCTTACATCGTCGGGACTGGGGCATCGGCTCGTCGTCTCCTAAACTCCAGTTCTTGGAGCTCTTATTACCTTAGTAAGCTCATTTTCTCTTGAATGTGTTTCAGCTCGTAGATCTGTGACGAGAATATGTTTCTACACATTTCCTGTATTTTGCCTTGGTTTTTCCGTTTTTTCTTTCAAATTTTGTGTGTTTGTTTTTGTTTTTTTGACACATTTTGTGTTTTCTTTTTTGTTTGAACGGTTAATGTAGGTTACTGCATATTTTTGCTCTCATTTGATTTTGTATTTATTGAAGAATTGGATGCTAAAAGTTGAAGAATTGTTCTATTTATTGATTTTGTATTTTAATTTTGTTTGTGAGATTAAAATTGTTTACACTTATATTGTTGTTTGGTTGAGCTTTCCCTGTACATCGATCTGTGTAGAGTTGTTTTCGTTGAGTGTGTTTGTGTTGGGCTGCATTTGCAGGTGTGGAATACCGGTGTGCATTCGTTGAGTTTCTTGAATGTGTTTCAGCTCGTAGATCTGTGTAATGATTATCTGATAGCAATTTTTTTCTCAACTCATGATATTTTATTATGCCTGTTTTGGTAAAATCATGAAATAATTTCCTCAAAAGAACTTGCTAAGATAGTATGATATTTCATTATATAAGTTTGCTTATTTTAAGTCTTGGCTAGAGTGGAAATACTATATTAAGAACTTAAAGCTTACATTTTTGTCTTTCTTCAAACACATTGTGCTAGTATAGAGCAAGAGGGTAGTTTCATGTTTGCTTAGCTTATTATTATATCATGCTTTCTTACTTAAAATTAGCAAGTTCGTTTTCCCTGTTAAGTTGTTTTTAATGTGCAATAATCCGATTTGTTTTTCTACCAGCATTGGCGGGACTTCTTTGCTGTCATGTGTAGCAGGTTCAGATGAAAGATTGTGTCCTGCTTTAGTCTGTGACCATAAACTCTTCATTAGCATGTAAATTGCCCACAAATGCTTTGAGCCTAAAGCAATAGGCAAATTATTCTGTAATGAGTTATGTTGTACACGGTTCATCAGGTTTTTCTCCAAGTTCTGCTTATCCTGAAGCTCAGTCTCTTGATTTGTAGATTATTTGTTTTTAAATTGCATTATTGATTGACTTACTGAATGTTTATCCATATATAAATGCCTGCAAGTTATCTCTGAAGCGACCTTAATTCCTCCATATTTTTATTGGTTCTTGAATATATTTGAAGTTAGATCAGGAACATCATATTTGCTCATCATTGTCAAGTATACTTGTACTGTTTGCTTGCAATATAAATAATAACAATGTGCCCATCTTTTACATCCTTTTTTTTGCCTACATTTTTAACAAGTATACTTGTATTGTATCTGACTGTGATGTTTGCGGTTGTATTTATGATTCTTTGGTGTATTTCTTCTTTAGGCAGTAATGATTATCTGAAAGCAATTTTTTTCTCAACTCATGATATTTATTATGCTTGTTTTGGTAAAATCATGAAATAATTTCCTCAAAGAACTTGCTGAGATAGTATGATTTATTGCTGTTTTTTAGATTTCGTGACAAAAATTAAAGCCGAGAATTAGAGACCAACTGCAAATAGACATGGGATTTGCTGTTTTTTTTTTTTTTTTTTTTTTTGCAGATTCAAGCATGTAACAATAGCTATTTTTGGTGGCAAAAATTTGAAGTAATGCGAGAGTTTAAAAACAAATGACAAATCTCCTTTGAAGCAGAGTAGTGAAAATTTTACAGAGGCGATTTTTGTTGTTATGTTGAGTGTACATACGTCATCAGCTCCAGTGGCAGATATACGTTGCATTTGATTTGTGTATGACATAAGGTACACTACCCACAAGAACAAGAAAAACAGTAGAAAAAGCTTGGCATATCTGGGTGTGGTGGGGATGGAATTTTGTGCACATGTGCAGAGAAAAAGCCAAAGAGGAAGTTGCCTTATCTTGTTTTCTCTTTTGACATTTAATATTCCAATGTAAACATTTAATCTCATTTCCTAGTTGATCACAATGTAATTATCAACATCCATCTCATAGCTTGTGTAAATATTTCTGTACAGTACATTGGTTTTTATACAGAAGGAAACAAGCAACCCTTTTGGTTGTAGTTGTACCTTCTAGTAAGCTGCTTTGGAGGTAAAGGCTGCATCAGATTCATGTTCCTTGCCACCATCTCATTTGGCCTAGAGGCTACCGTTTCTAATTTATTTGAAAACTGTTTTGCAGCAACAAGATTACTATTATTCTGGCTTGCTGAAGGTGGCAAATTCAATTCAACTTGCTTTGAGACCTTATTTTGTATTTTGTATTCAATTCAACTGATTAGTGATTTTATATTTGTTTATTTTGGTTGGTATTTATAGTTTTGTATTATACGTTATTGTTTGTTTATGTGTTATTTGTTTATTTTGGTTCCTATTTGTTTATATTTTAAATTGAATTAAATTTATAGTAGTTGATTTAGGGGGTGTAAATGTAAAAAATTAAAACTGCAGGAATTTTGGGGGTGTAACTGTCATAATTGAAAACTGTTAGGGGTGAAAGAAAAAACTAAAATCTGGAGAGAGAAAAAACGGGTCCACCCGCGAGTCCACCCATACCCGTATAGGGTAGGGCACGGGTCCAATATTTTGGACCCGTATAGGGTAGGGCACAGGTCCAATATTTTGGACCCGTATAAGGACTTGTACCCGTTTGACCCGTACTCGTTTGATCCGGCTCGTACCCAGCCCACCCACCCATTTTGCCAGGTCTACTTTTAACTATTTTCATGTTATCATTTAAATTTTTTACAACTCTTATATAGTGCGTCCAGGGGCGGATGCAAAGTAAGCTGACGATGGGCCAAATTTTTCTAAAAAACATTAATATGTTAAATATCTCGCGAGATTTGATTTGACTCACCTTTAATTTATTCTTTTAAATATTAATATATTTGATAAAATCTGACCTACTCTCAACTTTTATATTAAAAAATCATGACCCATCTTCCATTTTATAACAAAATTTGAGAAATCTCACATATTCCTCTACAAACTCTCACGTCTTTCTCTGTATAATCTTCCAGACTTCAACAAAATTATATCAGTTATTTCACATTTTCACTCAGGGGCTTAATCAAAAGATTTTTTTTTTTTGTGAGTAATACTTTTCTTTCATTTTTGTGTATTACCATCGAATTTTTTATTGAGAAAATTTTTAGGAAAAAGGGAGAAGTTTTTAGATTTCAATATTTTGTGATAAGTAAATGATTGTGGGCCCAAAATTTGGAAGAAAAATAATATATAGATACTATAAATATAGAATCAAGGAGGCAACTAGAGTTGGGCATTTGGGACCAGGCCCAAAAGCCCAGCTCGAAAACCAGGTCCTAGGACCGGTCCTCGAGAGGACCAGACCTAGGAGGCCTGGTCCCAAAACGGGACCAGGCCTAAGGAGGAAGGCTCGGGCCCTCCACTGGGTCCCAGCCTGGGCCAAAAAAAATTTATATTTTTTCAATATAGTCCCCTGCCAAATTATTAAAACCCCCTGTTAATTTGAAAATAAATATAAATCAAGAGGGCTAAAATGAAATTTTATAAAATTTATAAAAAAAAAAATCTTCTAGGTCTAAAAAATTTATAAATTTTACCCCTAAAAAAATACTAAAAACCCCCCATAAAATTTCATTTTGCCCCCAAAATATAAAAAAAATTGAGGGGAGAAAATTAATTATCCAAGTCCCATGGGACTGGTCCTAGGATCGGTCCTGGGCCCATAGGACCAGTCCCTACCAGGCCTAAGGCTTGGTCCGGGTCCTAATTTTTCTCATGGGCCTGGGACCGGTCCTAGGCCCATGAGTGACTGGTCCCATTTGGGACCAGTCCCAAACGGGCCCAAGCCTGGGCCTGCTTGGGACCGGTCCCTGCCCACCTCTAGAGGCAACAATACTCAAATCGTGGCTTCACTTTGACCCCAATTTGTTTGAGGATTGAGGTAATTATTATTTTTTTTAATTTCTTTTATGGCTCTAATTTGAATTGATGAATTTTTTTAATTTGTTTTATGGTTTTAATTTGAATTGATGAATTTTGTTAAATGAATTTTCTAATAAAGTTGATAAAATGCTAATAGCATGGGTAGCTTAAAGATTTTGAGTTTGGTCTAAATTAATAGAACATTAAGAAGTGACATAATTGTGATTGATTATTTAAGACCAATAATTATTTAGATGAATACTATGGAAAAGGTAAAGAATAGTTGGAAAATTTAGTGCGTTTGGTTCAATATTTGTACCTATATTCTCAATCATATTCCCCAAATATTGTTTGGCACATTATTTGAGAAATAGTAGTGTATTTTTTTAATTACTTTTAGACTCCTTAAGTTTATTAATTTCATTAAATACCCCCAGAAAAAATAGTTTAAAAATTAGCAAAAACACCCCCACCCACCCATACTTGCCAGATTCCGGCAACCACCGTCGATGGTAGCCGAAATCTGTCACAACGGCTTACACCATGACCGAAAATTGTCGGTTATTCACCGATCTGGCCTTTTCCGGCCAGATCCAGATTTGGCCATCGTTGACCGTCAATGACGACCATTTCTTTGGCCGTCACTGACGGCCAAAGATGGACCTTTGCGGCAATCGACTACCACATCTGGCTATAGATCTGGCCTTTTTCGGCCAGATCCGTGGTGGATCTGGCCGGAAAAGGCATATCGACGCTTTACGACACAAATCCGACTGGTTTGTGTTGTAACGCAATTTTTCGGCTAGATTCTGACAGTGGTGGCCGAAATCTGGCACTGCGGGTGGTGGGGGTGTTTTTGTCATTTTACACAATTTTTATATATTGGGATGTTTAATTAAATTAGCAAACCTATGGGGTTTTTTAGAAATTTTTAAATTTTACCTCGTAATGCTCCCCTATTCAACTACCTAATATTATTCCCAAAATCCTATCCAAAATAATAAACCATAGTTTTTATAGAATTCAATTCGTGAGTTAATTTATTTCTTTGTGTTTAGATATGGAAAAATATTTTAAAAGAAAATCAATTGCTGAGACATCTCAACTTTCTTCTGGTGTCAATGATGATGAAAACCAAGCTTCTTCAAAGAAAAATTGCTTCGAAGTTGACTTGGAAAATATTCCTTCTGATTCTGGATTTCGACCAAGAATTACATTTTATCATCCAAATGTTTGAGATCAAGTTAGAATGTGTTATCTACAAAAGGGTCCTTGTCAACTTCGCGACCATAAGTTTCCCAAATCAAAATTTGGTGATCATGAACAGAGTTTCCAACGTTTGACAAATATCCTTACTGGTTGGAATATAGTGTTGAGAATGATGCTGAATATTGTTTATGTTGTTATCTTTTCAAACTAGATAAAGGAGAGCAAAGTGGCGGTGGTTCCTTTGTTCTTGATGAGTTTCACAACTGGAAGAGACTTGAAAATTTTAAATATCATATTAGAGGTCCTAATAGCTATCATAACCAAGCTTTGAAAAATTGTCAAGCTCTGATGAACCAAAAGCAACATGTGAGTACAATTATTAATAAGAAATCTTACCAACAGCAAGAAGATTATCATATTCGGTTGAAATGATCAATTTCTGCTAGCTGGTTTCTTCTTCGGCAAGGATTGCCTTTTCGTGGCCATGATGAGTCTGATAATTCAATGAATCAGGGAAACTTTTTTTGAACTTTTACACTATACAGTTGAGCAAAATGAAGAATATAGATTAGTAGCATTGGAGAATGCTCCTGAACATGATAAATTGATTGCTTCTAGTATCCAAAAAGACATAATCAATGCATTTGCAGTTGAAACCATCAACAAATTAATTAGCGATCTTGGAGGTGCTTTTTTTTTTTCTATATTAGTTGATGAAGCTCGCAATGAATCCAACAAAGAACATATGGCAATTATCTTACGTTATGTAAATAAAAGAGGATGTATTATTGAGCTTCTATTGAGCATTATGCATGTCACGATTACGACTTTATCACTAAAGATGGGAATCGAAACATTGTTCTCTAAATACAATTTGAGCATCTCAAGATTATGTGGACAAGATTATGATGGTGCGAGTAATATGTGAGGTCAGTTTAATGGATTAAAAGCACTTATATTGAAAGATAATGAATATTCCTTCTATGTTCATTGTTTTGTTCACCAACATCAACTAGCACTTGTAGTTGTGGCAAAGAAGGATACAACTATTGACAGACTTTTTTTGATGCTCACCTAGATGTTAGGATCTTCTTAATGAGAAACAAGCTTTGAAGGTGAAAAAAGCTATTGAAAGTGGCAAGCTTTCAACAGGGCAAGGCCTTAATCAAGATACTAGTCTTAAGCGGTCAGGGGAAACATAGTGGGGTTCACATTATCAATGGCGAATTTAATTAATGATGAGTGGAGACCACGGCCCCACTCAAACTTTAAAAAATTTCAGATTATATATATATATTTATATTTATTTGTATTTTGCCCCTATAGAACTTTGATATTTTGGGAAAGGAATGGGATTTTGTTTTTAATTTTTGGACTCTTACCAGAACAGCAATGCATGCCGTACGAACCCAGAACCTCTCTTGCCTCTTTCTCTCATGGTGCAGGTGCTCTAAACTCTCAAGTCTCTTTCACCGAACTCTCCTTCCAAGTCTCAATCGGCACTATTTTTCAATTTTCATCAATTTATCAAAAGGTAATGTCCCTAACCCTAAATCCCTAATTTTCTCTATTCAATTGATGTTTTGTTGTTGCATTCTTCCAATAAAATAGAGATTCGCTATCGTTCTACTTGTATTATTTATTGAGAATTTGAGATTTTAGTAATAGTTGTGTGTATGCTGTAAAATTTCATATAACCATCTTTTTAGAGTTTCTATGTTTGTATCTGCAAGAAAGAAAACAGTTAATTAAAATAATGATCTTGTTAACTTAAATTTTAAATTTTAATTTAGAAGCTTATACAAGTAAATGATATATTTGGCTTTTGTTTATGAGAATAGAAATAATATATTCATTTGAAGACCGTAGTTTTGAGTTTATCCAATGCTGGGCTGCTGCAATGTTTTCTTTTAAATGAATTCATATTTATTGGCAGAGTTGTGATAAAGATCTGAATGTTGACTGGAAAGGTGGAGAAAGTTATGAGATGTTTGAAGGGTGGACCCACTTTTACATACCTTAGTTTCTTTTGTTTCAAGATTTTCCTTTTTTTTTTTTTTTTTTTTTTTGTGGTTCTTTGCAAACTTGCAGTCATTGTTTCTGTGTTGTTTCTGGACTCTTTGACTCTTATAAGCAATAAAGAGGTCCTTTTTGCTGAAAAAAGAAATATTCAGATGATCATTTTCATTACTATGTTTAATGTCATTATTATTATTAATAGCAATAATGGTATCAAGAAATAATTGAATGATTTTAAGAGATAATGTTATCCATAAATCAAATTGATAATTTAGTGATGATATCTTTATGTTGATGAGATAACAATAAATTATGTGGTTGTTTATTTTATAATTAGGTTGTTTGTTGTTGATTATTGTTTATGTTTAGTAAAAAAACACTGATGTAATTTTTCACAAATTCTTGGCATTCCCTAGTTTCTTCCATCTCAATCTCTTGGTGCTACACAAAATTAAAAACAAAAAGCAAAATACAAAAAAACCTATCATTGTTGTAGCAAATAAATTATAAGTTATAAAAAATTATAAGTTATGTGGTTTGTGGTCGCTTGATGTTTGTGCTTTGTGGTGCCTTGATGTTTTCTTTATTGCTTCTCTCATGTTTGTAATGCGATCACATGTTTATTGTTAAACAAAGTACAAACCAGTTTCAAATCTTTTTTTCTTGTTGTAGGGAGATCTTTGTCTATTCTTGAAAAGAAAATGAGCATTGAAACAATTGACAGCTGTGAGAATATTTGATACATATACTCAGAACATTGGTACAAATAAATACAAATATGATCCAGGAACCACAAAGCACAAAAATGGCAAAAGGCTATTGGCTTGCATTAAATAAACTACATAAGATTTTTTCAAAACCTCAATGCTCTCTTTTGCCTTGTTTTTCTCCTTGAACTCAAAGCAAATATGCAATTGAAAGTTATACCAAAAGATGCAACAATTATAACAAGTTTAGGTTACAAAAACTTATTATCAACATAAACAACAAAAACTTATTATCAACATAAACAGCTAATTATTACTGAAACTTATTATCAACATAAACAAAACAAAAAAACTTATTACAAAAACTTAAAAGATGCATATTTAAGATTTTTAATCAAGCACAATGAAAAAAGGACAAAAAATATTAGTTATTTGATAACAAGTTTGTTGACAATACCAAAAACTTTTTAAACTTTATCAACATAAACAATTAATTATTTATTGTTTGTAAAGATTAGCTTGAGCAATCAATTTTTATATATCTTTTCTTTCATCCTCATTAAATTACTTGACTAAATCAAATTTTATAAACATTTTCTATGAATTTTTTTTTTTTTTTTCCCTATTCTTCAAGAATTATAAAATGACATGCATAAATCAAGAATTATTTGCTTTTATGTTCAGTAAGTAATTACACCTAAATTTTTATCATTTATAATTTATTCATCTTTTTTTTTTTTTTGGGACATTTTAAAAAGAGTTGACTTCTTTTTTCTATAAATATACATGATTCATGTTAAATAAGTCTAAAAAGAATTTCAAACCCACTAAATATTTTTATTCTTATTGTCTTTCCATTACTATGTATGTAAATCACTATGGGTTACAATGTATGTCTTATTGTCTTTCCATTACTATGTATGTAAATCACTATGGGTTAAAATTCTTGTACAATTTCTTATTGTTTTATTTGTTTAAAACTTCTTATTAGGTATGCAATATGGATAAATTTCTCAAAAGAAAATTAGCAATAGACCAATCATCCTCATCAGTCCAAGAAAATAAAGCCAATGATAAAGAAAATGATCCATTAAAAGAAAGTCATGTAGAACTAGAAGCCATCTTAAAAGATCTTCCGTGTGATCCAGCTCTACAGCTTAAAATCAATCATTATCATCCTAATTATAGGATGCAATTCGAAGATTTTACTTGCAAAAGAGTTGTTGCCAACCTCAAAGTCATGCATTTCCATTGACAAGATTTGGAAAAGGATATCGTTGATTTAATCCTGCTTGGTTTGATGTGTATGGCGATTGGCTTGAGTATAGTGTGATCAAAGATATTGCATTCTGCTTGTATTGTTATCTTTTTAGACTGCCATTATAAGTCAAGCTGGTAGTAACGCTTTCGTTAGTGAGGGATTTTGTAATTGGAAGAAATCAGAACGCTTTCAAATTCATGTTGGCCAGCCAAATAGTGCTCATAACCAAGCACGACGGAGTTGTGTGGAGTTAATGAATCAAAAGCAACATATCAAAGTGGCTTTGTCTAAGCAATCAGATCAAGTTAGGATTGAATACCGAACTCGCTTGGCTGCATCCATTGTTTTTATTAGATTTCTTTTGCGTCAAGGGTTGGCATTTCGTGGTCATGATGAAACTGAAGACTCGAAGAACCAAGGTAACTTTCTCAGACTTCTTCATTTTCTAGCTCAGCGCAATGAACATTTTAAGAGTATTGTTTTGAAGAATGCTCCTGGGAATCTTAAATTGATAGCACTAGTGATTCAAAAAGATATTGTGAATGTTCCGACAAATGAAACCGCAAAGGCTATCATTAGTGATCTTGGAGATGACATATTTTCAGTTTTGATTGATGAGTCTCGTGATGTGTCAATTAAAGAACAAATAACTATAGCCATACGTTATGTAGATAAAAAGGGTCATGTGCTTGAGCAATTTCTTGGCATTGTAAATGTTAGTGACACAACAGTAGTATCACTTAAGATGGCGCTTGAGTCATTATTTTGTAAGCATGGATTGAGTTTGTCAAGATTACGTGGACAAGGTTATGACGGGGCAAGTAATATGCAAGGAGAATTTAATGGTCTGAAAAGTTTGATTTTGAGGGAGAATGAATATGTTTATTATGTTCACTATTTTGCTCATCAACTTCAATTGACACTAGTAGCCATTGCAAAAAATCACATTTCTGTTGCTTCGCTTTTCAACTTGGTTACTAATTTGACAAATGTTGGTGGAGGTTCATGCAAGCGTTAAGACATGCTTCGGGAGAGCCAAGTTAGTAAACTTGTTGAAGCACTAGAAATTGGTGAAGTTAGCAAGGGACGAGGTTTGAATCAAGAGATAGGTCTAAAACTAGCTGGTAATACACGTTGGGGCTCGTATTATTATGCACTGATCAACTTAATCCTTTTGTTATCCACCATGGGCGATGTGCTTGAGGTTATTGAAGAAGATGGTTCAAATCCTGAACAAAGGGGTGAAGCATGTAATCTATTAGATTTAATCTATTCCTTTGATTTTACATTTAACTTGCATATGATGAAAAATATATTGGCAACTACTAACAAGTTGTCACAAACATTGTAGAGAAAAGATCAAGACATCGTAAATGCTATGGCCCTAGTCAAAGTTTCCAAACAACGGTTACAATTGTTGAGAGATGAAGGATGAGAATCTTTGTTGAGTGAAGTTTCTTCATTTTGCCAAAAGCATGATATTGTCATTTTGAATATGGATGATATGTTTGCAATTCAAGGGAAGCCAGGATGGAAAGTTGAGCACATGAGAAATTTGCATCACTATCAAGTTGAATTGTTTTATATTGTGATAGATATGCAACTTCAAGAACTTAACACTCATTTCACTGAGGTTAGTACTAAGCTGCTTCTTTGTATGGCATGTTTAGATCCAAGTAATTCATTCTCTACTTTTGACAAGCATGAGTTGATCTGTTTTGCCCAGTTTTATCCATCTGATTTTTTGCACTTGAGTTGATGGTACTTGAGAACCAGACTGAGACTTATGTTATTAACATGCATTCTTGTGATGGACTTGCTGAGTTACAAGGAATTCATGATTTGGCTAAGAATTTAATTCGGTATAAAAAAAAACATTTTGTATCCGTTGGTGTATAAGCTTGTAAAAGTTGTATTAGTTTTATTAGTTGTGACTATAACCATTGAAAGGGCTTTTTCTGCAATGAATCTTGTCAAAAGTCAACTACGCAATCGAATGGGAGATCAATGGATGAATGATTGCTTGGTCACCTATATTGACAAAGATGTATTTGATACAATTGACAATGAGATGATTATCCAACGTTTTCAGAATATGAAAACTCATCGAAGACAATTGTATAAAAATTAGTTTATTTTTACGAAAATTGTGTTTTTTGAAGATATTTATTTGTATTTTGTAACTTTTTGTTGAATCTCATCCTAATAAAAAAAAAAAAAAAAAGTATGGTAATGATTGGTTTTAATTTTTTTTTTTTTTTTTTTTTTTTTTTTGCCCCCATCAAGTGAAATTTCTAGATCCGCCACTGCACATTATGGGACTTTACTTAGCTTGATTAATTTGTTTTCATTTGTTATTGAAGTGCTTGAGGATCTTATTGAAACTTATGATAATAGAGTTTAAGCAAGTGATTTGGTGGATTATATGACTTCTTTTGATTTTGCTTTTAACCTACATATGATGAAAACATTTTGGGATTCACATTTGAACTTCACAAGCATTGCAAAGAAACGATCAAGATATTATAAATGTTATGTCTTTGGTTCACTTGTTGATAAGAAATAATGGATGGGATAATTTACTTGATGTTTCTCATTTTTGCATTACTCATAATATAAATGTGCCAAATATGGAAGAGAAATTTGTTGCACAAGGGAGATCGTGATGTAATGTTCAAGAGATGACAAATTTATTTCATTATCGTGTCTAGTTGTTCTATGTCATAATAAATTTGCAACTATCTAAGCTTAACGGTCATTTTAATGAAGGTAACACAGAATTGCTTATTTGCATTGCCTCCCTAAATCCTGTTAGAGTAGGTGCCCTAGTCAATCAATTATTGAAAGATTGACTATGTAATCAAAGTTTATTTATCAATAAAAGGAATATTCTACTATATCACGTAAATCATATTATATGTATTGATATATGTCCTTAGGATGGTAGAACCGTGACGAGGGCATCAAGTGTTTCAAATCTTGATAGTGAGAACCCTATGATCACATATGGTAGCCATTCTGGAAACATCCATAGCCCTAGTATTATTCTGACCAAGGACACAGATAATGCGGTAAGGCTATCATAGTGTTGAACGATCCTGTCGAAAGGCAGTGACTGATCTCACTTGTCAAGGTTGTTTGCTGACAACCTGGTACAACGCATGAGTGCTTGCTAGAGGCAAGTTCACTTGACAGACCCACCAGATGATTCCATATGGATGGTAACCCCAGTGTCTATGGAATAAATCCTTTAACGGATGGTGGTGCATGTGATCCTTAGACTTGAGATCATCAGAGCACCTTGTGCACCAATTGATGTAGTTTTACACTAACCCAACGTAGTTCTATTCAGAGCTATCAATACGGTAGTGATTGGCTACATTGAGAAGTGTATCGAGACTATGGTGGATCGACAAATAATTCATCACTCCCGGGTACGGGAGAAGTTATCTCATTGGGTAATTCAATAAATGGCAATCATACTAAATCTGTGGCCGTAGTGGGATTGAGTTTATGCTCAATCCAATTTAATATTCCTGTCATTAGTCTAGTAACTGAATACAAACATGTCGAGGATATCTGAGGTTGATACTATTTATGTACCTCAGTTTCGATGAAATAACAGTTAATGAAAGGATTTGATTGCACGGTAACCAAACCGTTGATAGGCCGCGGTTTCGCTGAATTCGAATCTATCGGGTGGCCACGATGTCTTGCTAGAGGTCAATCTTGGTCTGTGTGTAGCGAAACGATTAATTAGTGTTAATCGCGATACTACTCACTGCCAATATGATAAGGAGCCTACGGGTCACACACTTAGAAAATAATTTAATAATCAATTTGTGAGAAAGATATTTTTGTCTTTCAGGACGAAATGTTATTTTATTAATCTCACAGTGCAATTAAATTTGCTGAGGTTGTTGCCTATATTTAATTTTAATATTAAAATTAAATTAGTGAGATTATATTTAAATATATCTATTTATATATTTAAATGAATTATTATTATTAATTGAATGTTAATATATTATTATATATTAATTTATTTTAATTATAATAATAATTAATTAATTAAAATACCATAAAGAGTGTGTTTGGTTGCAAAGGTGAACTATGGTTGGAACACAAGGCTTTTCCTAAGTGGAATAGGGTTTTAATTGTTGCACTATATAAGTGCAACTTAAAAATTAAAACATATGGGAATTATTCATTCAATTAAAACCCTAGCCACCCTATCTCTCTCTCTCTCTCTCAAAAAGAAAACTTTTCTGGTTCTTCTTTCTTGATTCTTAAAGCCCTTGATTGTTCTAGCAAAATAATCAAGGATTTAGCGGATTATCTTCGTGTGGACTTCCGTGAGTGCAATCCTACTTTGGATCGATTGGCAAAAAACCACGTGAACAGTAGACGATGAACAGTAACCGTGAACAGTGTTCCTATCCGAAATCAGAGATATTCGAAGAAGCCTCCAAACGTACATAAGTATTCTAATCCTTGAATGGATTTACTTTATACATATTTTTGTTTATAAACATGTAAACGGTATAATCTATACTCGAATCTAGGCAAAGAAAGGTAATTGATTTACCGATTGAATTTTTGTTTTCCACTGCGTATGGTAGATCAATTACTTACAAATCCAAGTGATTGCTTTCAAGCATTTGATAAGGGAAAATTGGTTCATTTTTGCTCAATTTTGTCCACTTGAATTTTCTTCTACTGATCTTATGGCACTTGAACTTCAACTTGATAATTACATTGATGATATGCACTTGAATAATGATTTTTCATGAATAAACATATTACCAATCTTGCTCTAAAAATGGTTGAAAAGACAAAGCATCTTATTTACTCATTGATATATTTGCTCATCACATTGGCCTTAACCTTACTAGTTGCAACTGCAAGTGTAGAAAGGGCATTTCTGCTATGAAAATTGTGAAGACTCATTTAGGCAAATGGATGAGAGATCAATTCTTGAATGATAGCCTAATTCCATATGTTGAGAAAGATATATATGACAGTGTTGATAAGGAGATGGTCATACAACGGTTCCTCAATATGAAGCCCCGCCGAGGACAATAGTAAATGTAATTTTTTTTTTTTTTTTTTTTTTTGGTGACAATTTTAACTAGAAAAACAGAATATGAATGTTATGTGAATTAGTTTTTATTTTGGCCCACCCTAACAAAAATTTATGAATCCGCCTCTAAGTGTGTCTTTTAAATTTGGAATAAATCACAACCAATAAAAACATTTAATGGCTAAAATAGAAAGTCCGCATAATAAAAATTATCAAAATGTTTGATAAGAGAAAAAAAAAAAACATGAGAGAGAGAGAGAGAGAGAGAGAGCTAAATGTACAAACTAATGTATTTAAATGTGATTGGATAATTTTAAATTAAAGTAAATAATATGTCAAACATGCGAAGTTACCATAACAATTTGTAGGAAAGTGTATAATTAGTTTGTATATACAATGTTGATTCTATATATAAAGTCAAATTTATAAATAGTATGAGGATATTTTTTAAATTTTGAATATGTTTTGATAGGCTTATCCACTGGCCAATAATAAGCTTTCTTTTTTGCCAATAAATGAGCCCAACCAAACAAACCATTTCTTTATAGTAAGATTTACTATAAAGAACAATATCATGCCTCCTCTGGTGTCTTCTTCTGCAAGGCCTCTCCTGAAGCTGCATCCACCATCGTCTGCACATTACCCATCAAACCATTACAAAATGTTTGGACTTGAAGCCAAACTGGCAAACCATGGTGTGGACACTTCCTCATTAACTCCTTGTATCTCTCCCAAGCCTCATATAATGACTCAGACTCTTCTTGTAGAAATGATGTGATATCATTTCTCAATTTCGTTGATTTAGCTGGAGGAAAGAACTTGGTCAAGAGTTTCTGTGCTAGATCATTCCACGTTGTTATTGTTCCCGGTGGTAATGCCATTAACCACCCCTTGGCTTTATCTCCAAATGAGAATGGGAATAACCGCAGCCTAATAGCATCATCCGACACTCCATTTGACTTGAAGGTGTCACAAATTTCTAGGAAATTTGCAATGTACTGATTCGGATCTTCCTTCAAGTCACCGTTGAATATAACCGACTGCTGGATCATCTGGATGATTACCGGCTTGATCTCGAAATTGTTTGCTTGCACTGTAGGTCTAGTGATACTCGACCCACTACCATTCACTGTGGGAACTGAGAATTCCCTCAGTGTCTTGTTTTCTTGTTCAGCCATTTCAACAACTACTTCTTCAGATTCTAAAGCAAGATTCTCTCTTTCTCTTCTCTCTCTATTACGTCTTCTCACGGTTCTCTCAAGCTCCAGGTCAACAGGAACCACTGGTTGACGTCTTGCTCTTCACATAAACTGAAACGAACAAAAGTGAAGAAAAGTGAGATCACAATTCTAATGAAAATTAAAAACAAAAAATAAAAACTTCAATCTAGCTAACTAAAGAAAAACTCAATGTTAACTTAAAACAGTCCCCGGAAACGGCGCCAAAAACTTGATGCGTGTTTCTTACAACATGCAAAATGTAGCAAGTATACTAGTCACTCAAGTAATAAAATGATGAGTAGAGTATCGTTCCCATGAGGATTGTTAGCAAAGCACTGAGTTTCCTAATGTTATCAAGTTGAAGCAATCGAATTCTTTGGATTGGTGGGAGCAAATTCTTGGTGGTCCCGTGATCTAGGAGAAAAACTGGAACTTTTAGGTTAGAATTATTTTAGAGATGTCTAATTTTTTAAGGAGATTAGGAAGTAGCAGTAGACGAGATGATAGTAGTAGCAATAACGCTATTAGAATTAATAATCAACAACAAAGTACAAACAATAATCAAGAATTAATGAAGTCTATTAACACTCAAGAAATTAATATGGCAAAAATCGATCAACACTTACATAACTGGAACATACTATCAGTTTAAAAAGACACAATATATCAAATAGGTAGTTTTGAATTTATGTTAGTTTACTCTATTAAAACTACATAAGATACAATAATGATAACCGAAGAAAGGGTTGAAGAAATTCAACTTCTTTCTGAAGAAGCAATACACAAACACAGACAAAACAATTATAAATTTTTACACATAGGATTAGTACAAGTAGCAGTAAAACCATTATTTAGATTAGGACAAAACAGTCCAATATTAGTAATGTTAAGAGATGTTAAGAGATGCAAGAAATTTAAACTTCAATAACTCTTTATTAGTAGTATTAAATTCTAATTTAGAAAGTGGTCCAGTATATTTTGATTGTTATCCAAACTCTACAGTAGGTTTATATGATCCAACAATACTGTCTGCATTAACTATTAATTTAAAAGCTTCTAATCTTACTTATCAAGATAAAGCACAACCTGTAGCATTAATATATAGGATTTATTATAAAGTTATGAATACCACAATCAGTCCAAGAGCCATTAGGATGTCCCCACAAGACACACGGTTATTATGGAAGCTGATAAAACAAAACATAAAACTTTTACACCAAAAAGATTAGCTTGGGATGAAATTATTAAACAAACAGATTGGAAATTAGAAAAATTATGCCCTCCAAAACCTTTACATGATCAAACTGAATCTGATATACAACAAATAATACAAGAACCAGATGGTACAATAAGATTAAAATTTAAAGAAACTCCCATGGAACAAAATCAACCTATCATTACTAACAAAAATCATCCCAACCCTAGGATTGAAGAAATTATTACACCTAGGCCTTCATCAGCTTCAACAAGTAAATTATTAGGAGTAAATTATTCCCCTCCTGCACCAAAACCTGCATATGAAAACACAGCTCCTAGTTCACCAACAAAATCAGAAGTATTAAGAAATTATAGTCAAATCAACACAATAACAAAACCCTTTGAAATTAACAAAGAATTATTAAAACAAGAATTTCTACAAAATTATAATAAAGAAAACGACAAAGATTCTTTACAACATTTAAACCAGAAGAACAAAATACTCTTAGAATTGAATGGTAAAACACCAAAAAAAAAAAAAAAAAAATTAAAACAAAATATTTATTTCTTTAATTGGTTAGAAAATAAAAAATATTATCAAGATTTAAGTGAAAAGAAAACTATTTTCGTAACCACTAATGCGACAAAAATTTGGCAAACATCAACAAATAAAACCATTACATTTGTACATCCACCTTTAGAAGAAATTAAAATAGAACATCAACAAGCAGAAATAATAGCATCACCATTTAAAAAAATTAATAAAATAGATGATGATAAAAAACAACCAACTTTAAGAGACATAAAAAATATTCAACATCGTAAAAATTACTCTAATCAAATTCTCCACACTATTAGTCAACAAATGAATAGGATAGAAGATAATACTACTCACATAATCACAAAAATTTCAAAAGCCCCCGGAAAGGAGATAGCAGAAATAGGAAATTCAACATCAACTTTAACATCTAATTCAACACCCCTTTATTCACAAAAAGATGTAAAACCATTTTTTTAACCCTTTGACATTCCAAAAGAAGAAATTGTTAAATTTAATAATCACAACACTATTTTAGAAAATATTAGTTAAAAACTTAATGAATTAGCACCCTCAAAATCAAACATTAATGTCCTTTCAAACTCAACTCCAATCAAAGAACAAAATTATAGGAAAAGAAATCGTTCTTATTACAATAATAAAAGAAAAAAATGTTGGAAATGCAAACAAGAAGGACACGATGCTTTTAAATGTCCAACTTAAAAACAAAATAAAAACTTAACATTAGAATCCTAACATAATCTAACATCAAAAGTATCATTTGAAATTCTACCACCTCAACAGCCCGTTACCCCACAATCGTTAAACTTTATTCAAAATAACTTTAATAACAAATTTAGTCATTTATCTGTGGAAAACTCGCTAGACATTAAAAATAAATCTTTACAAAATCCTAATAGTTTAATGAAATCGATAAATATGATATCAACATCTAGACCCAAGTCAATAAATGTTATCACTAAATCAAAATAATTTTTATTAGATATTATTGAAAAAATTTAGGATGAAGATATTAAAAGAGAATATTTATTAAAACTTAAAGAATTAATTTTATCAGAAGAAAAACAAAAAGATGTAGATTCTTATAACTTAAAAGACATATTAAAAAGATTTCACAAACCCACACAAGTTACTATAAGTGACTTGCAAGAAGAAATCAATATTCTGAAAAATCAAGTTAAAGAATTACAAAACGATAATATTAAAATTAAAACAGATTTATTGTGTCTAAAAGCTTCTAAAGAAATGGTAGGACAACCATCAACCTCAAAATCAGAATTGCAAATTAAAGAAACCGAAGAATCATTCATTAATGAAATCTCTAGAATTCAATTTCAAAAATGGCATGTTTACATTAGGATCAATATTAATCATGAGTTAGATATTATTACACAAGCCTTAGTAGACACTGGAGCAGATCAAAATTGTATCAGAGAAGGATTAATTCCGACAAAATATTATGAAAAAACAAAAGAAAGATTATATGGAGCAAATGGTCAACAATTAAACATTAATTATAAACTATCCAAAGCCCATGTATGTATACAAAATTTTTGTATTAAAAGTATCTTTATTCTAGCAAAAGATTTAGATTAAGATGTGATATTAGGTACCCCCTTTATTACTCAAAATTACCCTTTTATAGTAAACGATAAAGGAATTACAACAAATATTTTAGGAAAAGATGTCACATTTGAATTTGTAAATCCTCCATTAATGAAAGATATTAGTAATTTAAAAAATATTTCAATATCTAAGATAAATACTATTACTAAATTAGAAAGTCTAGAAATTGTCCCTACAAAAGAATGGCTTGATTACCACAAAATTTTGGACGCTTGCATTACAAAAACTTGTTTTCAACTTTTTGCATTAAGATTTCAAAAGTTTCGAAAGTATGTTTTCAATAAAATGCAAGAGTCAAAAGTTTTTTACTCTAATAGTCTCTCTCATAATAACTTTCAGGACGAACCTTTTTTGAGAGAAAGTGAGAGAAAGATGGGCACTCCCATAAAAAACAATAATTCTCATAAAGAAAAAAATCTTAACCGATTTTCAAAAATTAAAAAATCTTTTTACTATTGTCCAAAATCGTCATCTTTCCCAAAAGAAAAATACTCACAGAAAATTTCAAAAAATTATTCTTTCAAATGATCCTTTACTTGCATTTTCTAGTAATTTCTTACTTGCGTGGATAATGAGTTGGCAATTTCATATCACGACACCTCCTCTTCCAAAATTCAAAGAACTACAAAGAAAATTCCTTGTTAAATGGTGGCCTAGCTTTTCCATCCAAAATGTTAGCCCACCAGCTGTGCAGATATAGATTTCTCAACACCCTTAGTTATGTCAGCCGCAACAACAATCAACAGTTCTAACACAAAAATCAAAACTTCTAGCTGAATGCCAAACCCCTCAAGATATGGACAAAATTATTATGGCCATTGGATCTTCCTCTTCTCAAAAGGCAGATTCGCACAACACCAAATCACCGAGCAATCAAGATAAGGATGATTATTTTGTAATGTTCCAAAACCAAATCAATTATGAGTTCAATAAAAGACAATGACTCAGCATCACCTTTTTCCGATTTTCAAAGTTTGCAGTTAATGAGCAAGACCTTTCAAGCTTCTCCTTATCAATACAACACTTTTCAAGAAGATTTTCCTCGACCTCTTTTATCACATGCCTACAACAATGAAGAATTTTCAAAGTTCTCCTTTCAAGACTGTCAAGTTTCTCTGCAAGATTTGACAATTTTCAAGACATCAAGACTTGTATCTTTTCACAATGAAAAATTTTCAAGCCCCTCTAACAACTATCAAGATTTTCAAACTTTCATTTAATGAACATTATCCTTTTGTCAGTCAATATCAGAACAAGTCCTCAATAATTCAAGACACGTATTCAGGACAGCTCATTACCTTATCAACAACTTTATCTTTCATTCTGTATTGTAATAATGTAACGGATTCAAATGTTTTTGAAATCCGGTCAGTTGTAGTATAAATTTGTATTCCATCATTTGTAATCGACACACTTAAAAACTTTAAGACTTTAGAATTCAAAAATTAGAGAGAGCCAAAATTTATAGTCCTTTGTAAACTTCATCAAAGCAACAAACGTTTCTTCATCAAATATCTTCTGTAAGTCATCACTCATTATTTTATTTGTTTTCAAGTCTTTTATATTATTCAAATTCTTTAAATAATCAAACTTTTATTACTATTCTTTGTCAAGTCTTTTACAATATTTGATTTAGATTACTTGATTCATATTACATGATTTTTATTACATACAATTTTTTTTAAGATTTAACGATCCTGCACTATATGGTATCAGAGCCAAGTAGAGCCAAGTAGAGTCAATAGAAGTAACGGATTAGGAATTAAAAACTGCACAAAACAACATCCATATACGTAGTTACTGTACATCACTGTAGCAGTTACTGTTCACACACTGTAGTAGTTACTGTAGATTACTGTTCATCTGTAGCACTGTTCATTCTTGATTAAATTAAGGGTTAGATAAACCTAGAAGGTTTTAATCTAGAAGAACTCTAGAATTGATTCTAGGTTGCGTTTGGTCAGCCTAGAGGGTGCGTTGGTCAACTTGTAACCGTTGGTCAACCGTGTTAGGTGGTCTCGGAGGAGGTCCTGTACCTTGGTGGTCCCGTGATCTAGGAGAGAAACTGGAACTTTTAGGTTAGAATTATTTTAGAGATGTCTAATTTTTTAAAGAGATTAGTGTGGATTAAAGTGTCAGAATTCAGAAGTTAAGGGCTTAGCAAATATTTAACTAAGCAAACACAAAAAACCTGTCGTTTTGTGTTTCTCTCTTAAAGAGAACGAATGTCTGTATTTTTCACTTTCCTTTTCTCTTCACACTCTCTTTGCTACTAACTCACTTAAGTAGCAAATCCTTACTGTATTATTGATTCATTCAATCAAATACACAAATTGAAGCTTTAATTTCTTTTAGTTTTTCTCTCAATTTACGATTTTTACTTGGTATCAGAGCCAACGACTAACGTTAATGGTGAACATCTCAAGCTCAAATCAGTCTAGCACAAGTCTTGAGAAAATGATTCTCAACTCTTCTAACTCAATCAACTCAGCGTTTCCATCAAGTCTTCAAGTTGTTACTCTGAAGTTGACCAGAGACAACTACCGCGACAATTATCGATTCTGGAAGTCAAAAATCTTGTCTACGGTGGGAGCTCACAATCTTGAAGATCACCTCACAGGTCTTGTCCCTTGTCCTCAACCTTTAATTATTGTAGATCTTGAATCTTTGAATGAGTTAGGAGAAACTAGATCAAAGGAGAAAGTGAACCCTAGCTATATTTCTTTGAAAAGAACTGACAAATTTCTAGTAACTTGGCTATTAGTGTCGATCTCAGAATGTATGTTTACTTCTGTGTCAAAATATCAGTCATCCACATCAATTTGGCTAACCCTAGAAGGTGAGTTCTTAAATGACTCTAAATCCAGAGCACTTCACCTAAAAACCTTTCCAAACCACTCAAAAAGGAAACCTAAGCATTAGTGATTATGTTAAAAAGATGAAAGGAATAGCCGAAAGTTTGTGAGCTAGTGGCCAAGTAATATCTAATGAAGATTTACTATAGTTTATTTTAGATGGACTAGGCCCTGAATTTGATACAGTAGTCGTTAATCTTACATTGAGAATTGAGTCCAAGTTCGACTTAGTAACCTTACAAGAAGCATAATATTTGCTTCAGAAGTATGAAATGAGAATAGAGAAGTTCAATTCTGCAGATTTTCTCAATAGTTCTGTCAATATGGCTGCTATAAGTACTCCAAGGTCTCACACATCCACAAATATACCAATGATGTCTACTGGTACTTTTCCTGTGGCACATAATTTTCCCTCTGTCCGAACTACTTCTGGTTGGTTCACAAATGTATAACCAATATCCTGCTCATGTCAACTATTCAGTTCCTCATGCAAATGCTTTAAGTGATCAGTTTAATGCATTAGCCAATATTGGGCAATATGGAGTTCCTATGCAAAACTATAGACCACCTAGCATTCCTCCTTTTGGTAGAGGCAGAGGAAGGGGAAATCCTAAAGGTAAACCCATTTGTCAAGTTTGTAACAAAATGGGTCACACTGCTATGCAGTGTTATCATCGATATAATTCCACCTACAATGGAACCCCTCCACATTTTGGGAGTACAAACTATGGCAGTAATCAAGTTGGTATCGGTTCTTCACCATGAAACCAACAAATTCATTCTCTTGCCTATGGTCCTAACATGCCTTACCATGGAAATCAAAGATTCCAGCTTGTTTATTTTTCAAGAAGGTGATCAAAAGACATATCTTCTTATCTATGTCGATGATATCTTGATAACTGGAGGGAACACAACTTTTATCCACACTTTGATCAAAGATCTTAATGCTCAATTCCCACTTAAAACACTTGGATCAGTCTACTATTTTCTTGGTATAGAAGCTGTTAAAACTGATAAGGGTATGCATCTTAAACAAACTAAATATATTCTTGATTTGTTGGTGAAAACAAGAATGGCAGATGCACACCCTTTTCTACACCACTAGCAGTAGGTACCAAGCTGTTTGCAGAGGATAATGAATGCTTTAAGGATCCAACTTTGTATAGAAGTACAGTGGGAGCATTGCAATATCTCACACTCACTAGACTTGATATCAACTTCATAGTTAACAAACTAAGTCAATACTTGCAAGCTCCTACTGAAATACAATGGCAAGCATGCAAAAGGGTTCTTCGATATCTCAAAGGAACTTAGAATCATGGCCTTCAATTTAGACCAGCAGCTTCTTTGAACATTGAGTGTTATGCTGATGCGGATTGAGGCAGCAATCTTGATGATAAAAGGTCTACTAGTGGATATTGTATCTTCTTAGGTCCCAATCTGATTCAATGGAGCTCTAGGAAACAAAAGGTAGTTGCTTTGTCCTCTACCGAGGCTGAATATAGGGCACTAGCTCACACAGCAACTGAAGTTGCATGGTTGAAGAATATTTTTTCATAATTAGGCCTAATTTTTCCTCAGGCACCAGTTATATGGTGTGACAACCTTAGTGCAGGGGCCTTGGCTGCCAATCCTGTATTTCATGCCAGAACCAAGCATATTGAGATTGATGCACACTACATAAGAGATCAAGTCTTGGCTAAGCATTTGTTGGTTCAATACGTTCCTACAAAGTTACAAATTGCTGATATATTAAAAAAGGCACTCTCTACAGTTCAGTTTCAATAATTGAAGGAAAAACTTACTATGATTCAGTTACCTTATTCCAGCTAAATGCCCTACTGTATTATCTTCTACTGCAATGTCTGATTGAAATCAGTGGTCTGCTGGAATGTTTCTAAATGCAATCTGGAATTTCTAGAATTTGTATTTTTTTTTTTTTTTTTTTTTGATGAAATCTGCAGTGATTGCTGAAGTTTTGTGTGGTTTATGAATCAATTTGGATGGTTTTGTGGAATTTGATCTGCTACAATAATTGTTGCAGTTTGTGTGAATTTTGTGAAATCTGCAGATGTGCCATAATGGTTGATGAAGTCTGCAGTGATTACTGAAGTTTTGTGTGGTTTATGAATCAGTTTGTATGGTTTTATGGAATCTGATATGCTACAATGATTCTTGCAGTTTGTGTTTTGTTTGTGAAATCTGCAGATGTGCTACAATGGATGATGAAGTTTGCAATGAATTCTGAAGTTTGTATGTGTTTTTACTTTGATGCAGTCTTGAGTTCAGTTGCAGTGACTACTGGATGATGAATTTTGGTGCAGTTGTTCATGTGACTTTTACTGGTGTTCTGCTGTAATGTTCTGATGCAATTTGTGTGGTTTAGTTGCAATGAATACTGGATGATAAATCTGTTGTAATGTTCTGATGTAGTTTGTGTGGTTCAGTTGTAGTGAATACTGGATGATGAATTCTGGTGCAGCCTTTCATGTGACTTTTACTGGTGTTCTGCTGAATTTAGTTTGGCGAAGAATGAAGTCTTGGGTTCAGTTGTAATGGACATTGGATGTTGAATTTTATTGATTACTGCTGAATGTAGTTTGGTGAAGAATGAAGTTTTGGGTTCAGTTGCAGTGGACATTGGATGTTGAATTTCATTGATTACTGCTGAATGTAGTTTGGTGAAGACTTGCTAATGTTTTTTTTTTTTTTCCTTTTTATTTTTGGAGGCAATTTGTTTTGAGTGGGCATGTGGATTAAAATGCTAGGATTTGGAAACCTGGACTAGGGAGTTAGATTTGAGTGGGCATATGGATTAAAGTGTCAGAATTCAGAAGTTAAGGGCTTAGCAAATATTTAACTAAGCAAACACAAGAACGATGTCGTTTTGTGTTTCTTTCTTAAAGAGAACGAATGTTTGTATTTTTCACTTTCCTTTACTCTTCACACTCTCTTAGCTACTGACTCACTTAAGTAGCAAATCCTTACTGTATTATTGATTCATTCAATCAAATACGAAAATTGAAGCTTTAATTTCTTTTAGTTTTTCTCTCAATTTACGATTTTCACTATTAGGAAGTAACAGTAGGCGAGGTGATAGTAGTAGCAGTAACGCTATTAGAATTAATAATCAACAACAAAGTACAAACAATAATCAAGAATTAATGAAGTCTATTAACACTCAAGAAATTAATATGGCAAAAATCGATCAATTAAATTTTTTTTGTTTGGAATCCGATATCTAATCCATTGTAATACCTTATTTAATGGTTTATAATTAATTACTCATCTTGGGACTCCTCTTTCCTTTTCTGCTGCATTATTAACATAAAAGGCAAAACAACTCCATGGAGATTTACTTGGTCTAATTAATTTTTTATCTTGTAAGTCTTTGATTTCTTTATGACAGTGTTCAAGTAATTCTTTATTCATTTGTATGGGTCTAGCTTTTGTTGGTATGTTTTTCTCATCAAAATTCTTGATATAGGGAAGACAAACTACGTGTTGTTTTCTATTTCAAAAGGCATTTGGAATTGTTGAGCATATGTCTTGTGAAAATCGCTTTTCTAAATTTTTAATAATTTCTTGAATTTTTGGAGTTTCTAATTGTTGCTTTATTCTTTCATGTTTCAGTTCTTCTTTTAAAAAATTAATTGGTCTTTTCTTATTATTAATAAGATTTATTTTTGATGTTGATTAGTCTTTTAAATTATTGATATCTTTTACTAATGGTGGATTAACAAATTCAAATGTGACATCTTGTCCTAAAATATTTGCTGTAATTCCTTTATCATTTACTGTGAAAGGGTAGATTTGAGTAATAAAAGGAGTACCTAGAATAACATCTTGATCTAAATCTCTTGCTAGAATAAAAGTACTTTTAATACAAAAATTTTGTATACATACATGTGCATTAAATAATTTATAATTAATGTTTAAATGTTGACCGTTAACTCCATATAATCTTTCTTTTGTTTTTTCATAATATTTTATTGGAATTAATCCTTCTCTTATACAATTTTGATCTGCTCTAGTGTCTACTAAAGTTTGTGTAATAATATTTAACTCATGATTAATATTGATCCTAATGTAAGCATGCCATTTTTGAAATTGAATTCTAGAGATTTCATTCATGAATGATTCTTCGGTTTCTTTAATTTGTAATTCTGATTTTGAGGTTGATGGTTTTCCTACCGTTTCTTTAGAAGCTTTTAGACACAACAAATCTGTTTTAATTTCAATATTATCGTTTTGTAATTCTTTAACTTGATTTTTCAGAATATTGATTTCTTCTTGCAAGTCACTTATAGTAACTTGTGTGGGTTTGTCAAATCTTCTTAATATGTCTTTTAAGTTATAAGAATCTACATCTTTTTGTTTTTCTTCTAATAAAATTAATTCTTTAAGTTTAAATAAATATTCTCTTTTAATATCTTCATCCTGAATTTTGTCAATAATATCTAATAGAAATTCTTTTGATTTAGTGATAACATTTATTGACTTGGGTCTAGATGTTGATATCATATTTATCGATTTCATTAAACTATTAGGATTTTGTAGAGATTTATTTTTAATGTCTAGCGAGTTTTCCACAGATAAATGACTAAATTTGTTATTAAAGTTATTTTGAATAAAGTTTAACAATTGTGGAGTAACAGGTTGTTGAGGTGGTAGAATTTCAAATGATACTTTTGATGTTAGATTATGTTGGGATTCTAATGTTAAGTTTTTATTTTGTTTTTTAGTTGGACATTTAAAAGCATCGTGTCCTTCTTGTTTGCATTTCCAACATTTTTTTCTTTTATTATTGTAATAAGAACGATTTCTTTTCCTATAATTTTGTTCTTTGATTGGGGTTGAGTTTGAAAGGACATTAATGTTTGATTTTGAAGGTGCTAATTCATTAAGTTTTTTACTAATATTTTCTAAAATAGTGTTGTGATTATTAAATTTAACAATTTCTTCTTTTGGAATGTCAAAGGGTTCAAAAAATGGTTTTACATCTTTTTGTGAATAAAGGGGTGTTGAATTAGATGTTAAAGTTGATGTTGAATTTCCTATTTCTGCTATCTCCTTCTCGGGGCCTTTTGAAATTTTTGTGATTATGTGAGTAGTATTATCTTCTATCCTATTCATTTGTTGACTAATAGTGTGGAGAATTTGGTTAGAGTAATTTTTTTGATGTTGAATATTTTTTATGTCTCTTAAATTTGATTGCTTTTTATCATCATCTATTTTATTAATTTTTTTTATGGGTGATGCTATTATTTCTGCTTGTTGATGTTCTATTTTAATTTCTTCTAAAGGTGGATGTACAGATGTAATGGTTTTATTTGTTGATGTTTGCCAATTTTTTGTCGCATTAGTGGTTACAAAAATAGTTTTCTTTTCACTTAAATCTTGATAATATTTTTGATTTTCTAACCAATTAAAGAAATAAATATTTTGTTTTAATTTTTTGTGTGTGTTGTACCATTAAGTTCTAAGAGTATTTTGTTCTTTCGGTTTAAATGTTGTAAAGAATCTTTGTCGTTTTTCTTGATTATAATTTTTTAGGAATTCTTGTTTTAATAATTCTTTGTTAATTTCAAAGGGTTTTGTTATTGTATTGATTTGACCATAATTTCTTAATACTTCTGATTGTGTTGGTGAACTAGGTGGACTAGTTGTGTTTTCATATGCTGGTTTTGGTACAGGAGGGGAATAATTGACTCCTACTAATTTACTTGTTGAAGCTGATGAAGGCCTAAGTGTAATAATTTCTTCAATCCTAGGGTTGTGATGATTTTTGTTAGTAATGATATGTAATACCCAAGATGTCAAAGGTATGTTCCTAACTCAAAATAGTCCTTTAGATGTTAATTTTATGTTAAAAAACATAAAATCTAACTAAGGGCAAAATAGTCGATTCATTTGGAACGGTATGAATCAATTATCCATAGAAAGGCATTAGGGGTGAAATGGTCATTCTGCCTATGGATAAGCATTGAAAAAGTCAAGGATGAGTAGGCTTCATTGCATTTAATGACATTAATTAAGTAATAATTATGTCTAGTGTGAAATGACCAAAATGCCCTTATATGAAGAATTAAGGACTTATGAGTTATACAATTAAAATAATTGGGCCAATTGCATAATTTTGGAAAATAAATGAAATATTTTCCTATAAATGAGATGAAATTCGTTCAAGCCAAAGGAGAGAGCCTTTCTTCAACATTTCTTCCATTTTCTCTCAAATCTTCCATGAAACAAGCTTTCTTTCTCTAGGTTTTCAAGGAGTTTTGCATAATTTTTCAAGGAGAACAAGATAGGAGCCTTGGATCTTCAATTTGAAGGGTTTAAGGTAAGGATTAAAAACTTTAGTTTTGATGTGATTTGAAGATTTGAGGTAGATGTTGAGGTATAATGTTATATATGTAGGATTAAGGTGTAAAAGAAGTCAAAGGCAAAGGATTTGTTGGAGGAAGTCTTTAAAAAGGTAAGGAAGAACCTCCCATGACTTTAGGGTTTATGCTAGGGTTTGTAGATTTTTATGAAACCTTAAATTAAGGCTTTAAGGCATAGAATTAGTTGATGGCAAGTGTAGTTGAACTCATTTATTCTACTTATTGCCTTGAATTCATTATACATGAAGTTATTGCTCTTTATGTTTTATGAGTTGTTATGTTTGATTGAAGAAAATGAAGTGTGGATACTGATTGTGGCAAAAATTGTAGTATTGGAGGCCACATGGTGTTGAATGGTTGCTATTAGAAGTGTTGATGTGTTGTTTGCATTAGCTTACAATGTTATAGCAATAATGGATGATTATGGAAATGAGATTTTACACTTCCTTTAAGATGTTAAAGACTATTAAGGGGAGGTTTATTTGATCCATAAGTTAACCTATTGGTTAATGTCAATAGGAATTGATGTGGCATAGTTAATATGAAAATTCGGATTTAATGGGCTTAGGGGTTTTGTTAACCCTGCTTCTGTATTTCGACCATAACTTGAGTTATAAAAATCGAAATGAGATGATTCTTGAAGCATTAGAAAGCTAAGACACAGACCTATAACTTTTATGTTTATGCCAAGAGCCAATTCGTTTGAGAAAAGGATGGAAAATGGCCTGAAGCATAAACTGGTTATTAAAGTTTAAGATTTAACATAATCAATTCTTATGATTATGAATTGATTATTAATGTATTATTGTAATTATGCCATGTACTAATGTTTACCCATTAGTTAGATGATCTTTGAAAGATATACATGGTCATGATGTCAATGCATGATTAATGTTATGAAATGGCATGAAGATGCAATGTAATACATGTTTTAAGATGATGTATGTGAGCAAGAGGTAATGTAAATGGATTGATAATCCATAGATGAATTAAAAGTATTAAGCTCACCAAAATATGTATTTACATGCCATAAGATGTTAGAGATGCAAATAGACATGATAGATATGCATATAGACATGATGGAAAACGCGTAAGCATATCCTCGTATACCGGTTGAGGAAAGATGAATATATGCTTTAGATGCTAAATAACGCGTAAGCATGCCTCTCGATGATATGAGCTCTAGATGAATTTGAGGCTAGATGATATGAAGTGCTTAAGATGCTAAGAAAAGTCCGATCGGCTAGACATTAAATGGTTCATATGCGTTTAGTAGCATTACATGAGTTATGATGTTATTTACATTATGTGATGATTTATGCTCATGTTAGATGATTTTAGATGTTATGTCATGACATGTGATGTGCGTGTACTATGTTACATACTTATTTGTATGTGTACACATTGATGTTATATAGCCATGGGATAAAATGATGAAAGACATATGAAATATAAAAAAAATATATATATATAAAATAAAAGGGGAAGTATCCCTAGATGTAAAAGATAAGTGATGTGTTAACAAATATGTTTAAATAAAGATCAAATAGCACATTTAGAATGAAACGGATCATTCCTTACTGAGGGATTAGTGCTTACCCTTTTATTGTTGATTTCATTGCAGGTAGACTAAAAGCGAGGGATGCTAGAGACAGCGGGGCTACACGTGAGGGGAGATGATTTATTGTCATCTTGATGTTTTTATCTTGGTGTAAATAATGTAAATGATAAATATTTGTGAAACACCTTTTGGAATAGTCCACCCTATAAATAGGTTTCGAATGTGTATTTTATGGATAAATTCTTAAAGTTTTGAAATTATATGTTTGGATCCTGCATGACATTTTATATGCATGTATTGGATATTACTATTATTATCCTTACACATATATTTTTTCTAAATACAACTCGTTTTCCATACATGTATCCTCGAGATTCTCATTGAGGGATATTTAGAGGATACCTGACTAGAGGGGGGTTTACATGATAGGTTGATTTTGTTCTATGGGAGTTTCTTTAAATTTTAATCTTATTGTATCATCTCGTTCTTGTATTATTTGTTGTATCTCAGATTCAGTTTGATCATGTAAAGGTTTTGGAGGGCATAATTTTTCTAATTTCCAGTCTGTTTGTTTAATAATTTCATCCCAAGCTAATCTTTTTGGTGTAAAAGTTTTATGTTTTGTTTTATCGGCTTCCATAATAATTCTGTGTCCTGGTGGGGACATCCTAATGGCTCTTGGACTAATTGTGCTATTCATAACTTTATAACAAATCCTATATATTAATGCTACAGGTTGTGCTTTATCTTGATAAGTAAGATTAGAAGCTTTTAAATTAATAGTTAATGCAGACAGTATTGTTGGATCATATAAACCTACTGTAAAGTTTGGATAACAATCAAACTATACTGGACCATTTTCTAAATTAGAATTTAATACTGTTAATAAAGAGTTATTGAAGTTTAAATTTCTTGCATCTCTTAACATTACTAATATTGGAATGTTTTGTCCTAATCTAAAGAATGGTTTTATGGCTACTTGTACTAATCCTATGTGTAAAAATTTATAATTGTTTTGTCTATGTTTGTGTAATGCTTCTTCATAAAGAAGTTGAATTTCTTCAACCCTTTCTTCGATTATCATTATTGTATCTTCTGTTGTTTTAATGGAGTAATCTGACATAAATTCAAAAACTACCTATCTGATATATTATGTCTTTTTTAACTGGTGGTATGTTCCAGTTATGTAAGTGTTGATTGATTTTTGCCATATTAATTTCTTCAGTGTTAATAGACTTCATTAATTCTTGATTATTGTTTGTACTTTGTTGTTGATTATTAATTCTAATAGCGTTACTGCTACTACTATCATCTCGCCTACTGCTACTTCCTAATCTCCTTAAAAAATTAGACATCTCTAAAATAATTCTAACTCAAAAGTTTCAGTTTTTCTCCTAGATCACGGGACCACCTTCGGGACCACCTAACACGGCTGACCAACGCACCCTCCAGGCTGACCAAATGAAACCTATAATCAATTCTAGAGTTCTTCTAGATTAAAACCTTCTAAGTTTATCTAACCCTTAATTTAATCAAGAAATGGACAGTGCTATGGATGAACAGTAATCTACAGTGTGTTAACAGTAATTGTGAACAGTGTTTTGAACAGTAATTGTTGCAGTGATGTACAGTAACTACGTTTATGGATGTTGTTTTGTACAGTTTTTAATTCCTAATCCCTTACTTCTATTGACTCTACTTGGCTCGACTTGGCTCTGATACCATATAGTGCAGGATCGTTAAATCTTAAAAAAAAACTGAATGTAATAAAAATCATGTAATGTGAATCAAGTAATATAAATCAAATATTGTACAAGACTTGACAAAGAATAGTAATAAAAGATTGATTATTTAAAGAATTTGAATAATATAAAAGACTTGAAAACAAATAAAATAATGAGTGATGACTTACAGAAGATATTTGATGAAGAAACGTTTATTGCTTTGATGACATTAATGTTCTATTTCTCCATTCTGCTACACCATTCTGAGATGGTGTGCCAGGCAAGGTATATTGAGCCACAATACCTTGCTCTTGAAAAAATTTAGCAAATAGACCAAGTGCTTGTCTTGTACCAGTGTATCTGCTATAATATTCAACACCTCTATCAGATCTCACAATCTCAATTTGTTTTGCATATTGTTACTCTTCTCTATTTGATATGTTTTGAAAGCACCCAACACTTCATCCTTGTGATGAAGCAAGTAGAGATACATGTATCGTGAGTGATCATCAATAAAAGTGATGAAATTTTTCTGATTGTTGGAGCTCATGCCAGGGCAACAAATATCTGTGTGTATGATTTCCAAAAGTTCAGAACTCTTCCTGGTACTTTTCTTGGATTTGTTAGTCTGCTTTCCCTTAATACAGTCTATACAAGTATCAAAGTCAGCAAAGTCAAGAGTTTCAAGAACTCCAACATTTACCAACCTTTTTATCCTATCAATGGAGATGTATCCTAGTCTCTGATGCCACTAAAAAGAAGAGTTTTCACTTATAACAGTATGTTTAATACCAATACTAGCATGTGAAGGCATCAAACTATAAGGAATAATATCACTTAAATGAATTATAAACAAACCATCAACAATAGTACCATTTCCAACAATAGATGAGTTCTTAATTAAATTAAAAGAACTACCATAAAAGGTGAAAGAGTATTCACAAGCTACAAGTTTAGAAACTGAAATCAAATTCCTAGAAAAACTAGTAAAATAAAAGGTTCGTTCCAAATCCAAAATAAAATTAGTACTTAAACAAGTATAAATGTTCCAATAGCTTCAACACGTGAAGGCATTCTGTTTCTTTAATAGGTGTTGCATTCACTTCCTATTGGTTTCCTTTGATCCAGAAAACCTTGATGGTATTAAAAACATGGATTGTAGAACCAGAATCAATCCACCAATCATTATGAGAAAGACAAACCATATTAGATTCATAACACACAAGAGATGTGAGATTAATTACCTTTCTTGTCAAGCCAGGCCTTTCTTTTAGGACAATCCTTCTTCATATGTCCCTTCTTTTTACAGAAGAAACACTTGGTGTCATTTTTTTTTCCTTTGCTTGTAACCTCGTGCAGCATGCATTTTCCTTCCACTTTTTATTCCTACTAGAAGTGAACTTGACAGTTCATGTGACCAAATGTGCAATTTCATTCACTATACCCGATAAGACTAAAAGATGATCTTTTAGGATACCATAAACCAATGTTTGGAGTTCCTTTCAAGTACCTAAGAATTATTTTGACAACATTCAAATGAGATTCCTTAGGACATGTTCAGAAACGTGCACACATGCATACACTAAACAATATGTCCGACCTAGATGTAGTTAAATACAAAAGTGCACCTATCATGCCTCTATAGAACTTAGTATCAAAACTTGTACCTCCCTTATCAACTTCCAATTTAAGTAATGTGCTCATTGGAGTAGGTTGATCTTTTGCCTCATTCATCTTGAAATGCTTAAGGAGATCATGAATGTAGTTAGATTGATTCAACAAGATCCCTTCCTTTTGTTGCTTGATTTGTAATCCGAGAAAGTAATTAAGTTCTCCCATCATGCTCATCTCAAATTCACCTTGCATCTTCTTAGAAAATTCCTTACAAAGGATTTCATTTGTAGCACCAAAGATGATGTCATCATCATATATTTGAACTACTAAAATGTCATGCTTATGCCTTTTAGTAAACAAGGTAGTATCCACATTTCCTTTTGAAAAATCATTTTGAACAAAAAAACTACTCAAATGCACTTTTGAGAGTTTAAAAACATAAACTTCTTCTTGTATGAAACCATTTAGAAATGCACTTTTGACATCCATTTGAAAAAGCTTGAAATTTAAATGGCATGCATAAGCAAGTAACATTCTAATGGATTCTAATCTAGCAATGGGGCATAGGTTTCATCGAAATAAATACCTTCCTCTTGAGAGCAGTCTTGGGCAACTAAACTTGCTTTGTTTCTTACCACAATACCTTGCTCATCCATCTTGTTCTAGACTCTAGACTACCCATTTGGTTCCAATGATTGGATGATCTTTAGGTCTTGGTACAAGCTCCCATACTTTGCTTCTCTCAAATTGATTTAGCTCCTCTTTCGTTGCATGAGCCCAACTTTCATCATTAAGTGCTTCATCCACTTTATTAGGTTCAACTTGAGACAAGAATGCTACGAATTGGCATGTATTCCTCATTAATGCTATTGTTCTAACTCCTTGAGTGGGATCACCAATGATTTGTGCATCTTTCACTTTATTTCTCGCTCTTAGAAAAGAAATCTCCCTTGTTGTTCCTTGAGGTTATATGAAGGTGTTATCTTCATTTTCAACCTCTTCTTGATGTTTTTCTTCTTTGTTGAGATTTTATTGTTCTAACTCCTTGAGTGGGATCACCAATGAATGGATTAGATTACATACCAATGTTTGGAGGCTCCTTCATGTTTAATTTTTGGTATTGTTCATGGCATTATTCACAATCACTGTTCACCGTCATTATTTACAAGTACTGTTCACAGGCAATGTTCACCATCACTATTCATAGTCACTATTCACCGATGCTGTTCATGGGCATTGTTCATCAGAACATGATTTATTTGCTATCCAATTCAAGAGTAGAATCACGCTTTAGTATCTACATAGAGAGCCTTGCAAATTAATCAAAGAAAATCCCAATTGCTAGAAAGGGAGTGAATGGTGGCCAGGGTTTTTCTCTTTAAAAAATTCTCTCAATTTTTGATTGAATGAAATATCCACTTAAACCTAATTTTAAGTTGTCTTATATAGACAACTTAAAACTCTATTCCAATTTGGAATAGGATACTATTCCTTTCCATGTTTGGTTTTAATCCTAAACCAAATAAGAATAGTATTAATTGGGTTTCCTAATAGCAATAATATATTAAATATATTACTCAACTAATTAGGAATTTTATTTTTCAATTGATATTAAATATAAGTATTTAATATTAATTAGGGTAATTTAATTAATACATTTAATACTAATATATTTAATAAATATATTAAATATTAATTAGGTAATTTATTTATTACACAATAGGCCCCTACCCATGTAGAATTACCGAATTACCCTTGTCTTTGTGAAAAGACCAAAATACACTTTAACCGATCTTTGATTAAATATACATTCCGTAATCAACTCTCCTTATGTGTGTGATGCATTAGGCTCCCTATCATGTTAGTAGTAAGCAATATCGTAATTAACCACCAATTAATCGTCTCATTATTCACAAACCAAGATTGGTCTCTAGCAAGGCATCATGGCCACCCTACAAGTAGAGATCAACGAAGAACTGATGTCTATCAATGGTATGATTATGGTGCAATACAAATTCTTTCATCTACTATTATCCCATCAGGCTGAAGCATAGAAATAGTGTCAACTTCAGGTGTTATCCTGATTTGTTAATATCTGGTTATCGGATCAACGACCGAATTAAAATTGGATTGAGCGACGACTCAATCCCACTATGGCCATAGATTTATGTGTCATGTCCACTTAATCAAACTGCATAGTGGGATTACTCTCTCATGTACCCAGTAGTGATGAATTCTATATTGATCCACCATAGCCTCAATATACTTCTCAATGTAGCCAATCACTACCGTACTGATAGTCCTAAATATGACTATGTTAGGCTAGTGTCAAACTACACCAATAGGTACACAAGACACTCCAGTGATCTCAAGTCTAAAGATCATATGCACCACCATCCTTAGAGGATTTGTTCCATATATGGACACTGGGGTTACCATCCATATGGAATCCTCTAGTGGGTCAGTCCAATGAACTTGCAAATAACAAACACCCATACATTGCACCAAGTTGTCACCAAACAACTTTGACATGTGAGATTTGTCACTACCTTTCGGTAGGGTTGTTCAACGCTATGATAACCTTACTGTATTATCTGTGTTGTAGGTTAGAATAATACTAAGGTTATGGACGTTTCTAGAATGGCCACCATACATGATCTGATAAGAGCTTGAAAATACACATTTCCTTAGTGGTTTATGGGGATCATTTGTGAGACATTAGGCTTAAATTAGTAAATTTGCTTAATATTTTCATAATTGTCTTTTATGGGATTACGGGTGTGTTTAAGTGTTTTCAGATTATTAATGCTAAATGTTACCCTTGGATCAAGAATCATGTCAGCAATGGCATGAGTGACAAGTATAAATAAATGAATCAAGAATCAGAGTTGAATTGAAGAAGTTCTGGAGTTTTGAAGTTAAAGAGAAGATCTAGATTACACTCTAGTCTAAACATGCTTTGGTATTTCTACAATAACTAGAGATGTAGACATCTGATTGAGACGATTCTTGGATTGTTGGAAATATTATTTGAAGAGCTACATTTCATATGTTACTACTTAGCCAGATTTGAATGTTATCATGCTCAAATATCACCATCTTTTCAAAGCCGCAACATAATGCCAAGGCACAATAGATTTTGGATAATTTAAGAGATTTAGGGTAGAACCATCAATGCCTACGTATAATTCCGTGGCACAGCCATGATTTCTAGAAAACTCTGCATCTATTTTATGATGTGTATTTTGGGAATTAGGAGTTCTAAACTAAATAGAAAAGGGGGAAACATAACCCTAATACCCTAGGAGTATAAATATAAGTCTTTAGCTAATTTTAAGGGGATTCTTGGAGACAAATAGAGGAGAACCAATGGCTAGAGAATAAAAAGCAATAGATTTTCTAAGCTTTTGGAGTCACATCAAAGAGAAGTTCTTCTTATTTCTTATTTTAATAAAGATTATTGTTTCTTTCATAGCTACTGTGAACTAATTTTATTTCCTAGGGCTAAGATGTAGCCTAATCTCTTGATCATGTGTTGATTTATTTATGTTGATTTTTATTAAAGTAAGAAGAGAGAAGACGAGACTATGGCATTGGTTTTCACCAAATCGATAAAGAGCGAACTCAGGTGCGCCATACACCGACGCTATGGCAGGAGTTTGAGCTCCGCGAAAGGTATGCTTCCAATTGAGCTTGTTTAGAAATGTACTTTTTCATGATACAAAACTCAGGATTTGGTTCTAAACCATATATATATATATAAATAATATAATCAAGGTGAAGACGTTGATTCACCTTCAGTAGAAGGCAACCTTTATCAGCATGTGCGGGCTGTGAAATGGAAGCTCAGTATCGTCGTAAATAATGATCTAGCCATAGACGAGAAGATAGAGTCTTGGCATCCGAAATCCAAGTTTTATTATCATGCCTGATGCTTTTGATTCTTAAGGATCCAAGAATTGAATGAATTAATGGACTAGGTTGAGATGGAGAGATGATACTTAGTTGGCCTACAATAGTAAAACCATAGGTTCAGCTAACACCAAAGATAGGTTAGTGCGATTTGTGAAGTTTTGGTAAACTTCATAGAGCGTAATGATCTCTAATTGCTTAAATCTAATTAGAGATAATTTGTGTTAGTAATTAGAAGTTAATTTGATAATTGTTCGAGAGAAAATTATTGGAAATTTAGGGAATTTGACCTGTAGGAAGAGCTTAATGAAATTAGCATAAGTTGTCAATACATATGAATAAGAGTTGGTGTGAAATCTATGCCCTAGGTCTAGTCATCTTGCATTAAAACCAAAGATTTATTTAGTTGTTTTCTTTTCAGTTTTTTTATTTAGATTTTTTTTTGATGAAATTTTGATTAATCAAATCGTAATATGATAGTTTATTTTGGTAACTGATAGTAGTAATTCCTTTAAGGAATTGATCTACCCAACGCAGCGGAAAAACAAAAATTTAAAGGATAAATTGATTCTGCTAAAAACCAAGATTAGAGTACAAATTATATAGTTAATACGTTAAATCAAAATTTTGCAGAAAATATAAATGATTCAGAAAAAGATCAGAGATCTTATGCACGTTTGGAGTCTCCTTCACTTTGTCTCTGACTTGGATTTGCTATCGATTCAAAATAGAATCAAACTAGCGGTGATCCACACGAAGACAATCCGAAGAACCAAAGAGGGATTTGCTAGATTCTCTTTGGCTTCAAGAATTAACCTAAATCAAAACAAAATTTTGATTCAAGAACCCAAGGGTGGCGTGAGAGAATAAAAGGGAGAGAGTGCAGCCCTTGCTTTCTCAATGATTGAATAATAATGGAGATACTACTTTTTCTCGCAACACACATGCACTTATATAGTGCAAGTGTGAAACCTTAATTCCCTTAGGGATGAGAATGGGCTTCAACCCTCATTAACCTTGTGTCCAAACACTCTCAATTTGTATTGTATTTTAATTATTATTATTGTAATTAAAATCAATTAATATATTTATAAAATATATTAACATTTAATAATAATAATAATAATTCATTTAAATATTTGCGTACATATATTTAAATATAATCTCATTGATTTGATTTAATTTTAAATCCTGGCAACAACCTCGGCAAATTTAATTGCACTATGAGATTACCAAAATACACTTTTGTCCAAAAGGTAAAAATACCTTTTGCACAAACTGATTCTCAAATTATCTTCTATGTGTCTGACCCGTTGGCTCCTCATCATACTGATAGTGAGTAGTATTGCGATTAACACCAATTATTCGTCTCACTACACAAAGACCAAGATTGGCCCCTAGCAAGGCATCATGGCCATCTGATAGATTCGGATTCAGCGAAATAGCTACCTATCAACGATATGGTTATCGTGCAATCAAATCCTTTCTCTATCTATTATCTCATTGAGACTGAGGTATAGAAATAATGTTAACCTCAGTTACTCTCGATATGTTTGTATTAAGTTACTGGACTAATGATCGGAATAGTAAATTAGATTGAGCAATAACTCAATCACAATGTGGCCACAACTTTAGTGTCATTGTCATTTACTGAATTGTGTAGTGAGATCACTTCTCCCGTACCCGAGAGTGATGAATCCTCTATCGATCCACCATAGTCTCGATACACTCATCGATGCAGCCAATCACTACTGTATTGACACTTTGAATAGAATTGCATTGGGCTAGTGTCAAACTACACCAATCGATGCACAAGGCACTCCGATGATCTCAAGTCTAAGGATCACATGCACCACCATTCGTTAGAGGATTTACTCCATAGATCCTAGGGTTACCATCTATATGGAATCCTCTAGTGGGTCAGTCCAATGAACTTGCCTACAGCAAGCGCCCATGTGTTGCACCAGGTTGTCGGCAAAAAACCTTGACAAGTGAGATCAGTCATTGCCTTTTGAACGGGTCGTTCAACACTATGATAGCCTTACCGTGTTATCTGTGTCCTTGGTCAAAATAATACTAGGGCTACGGACATTTCTAGAATGGCCACCATATGTGATCATAGGGTTCTCACTAGCAAGATTTTAAACACTTGATACCCTCATCACGGTTCTACCATCCTAAAGACATATATCAATATGATTTACACAATATAGAATAAAATTCCTTTTATTGATCAATGAACATTATTACAAAGAGTCAATTCTACAATAATTGATTGGCCCTAGGGCACCTACTCTAACAATTCCCTTGGGTTCAACATCCATAATCGTACACTTTATTACTTACACAATTTCGTACACTTGCGAATAGCTTGCCAAGTTTTTTACACCATTGTCGGGGAGTTATTTTTTCTTATCAATATCATTACAAGCTATTTAGTTGCTATTTTTTTTCTTTTTTTGGTTTGGTTTTTAGATCTTAGAGAGCTTACGTTCTAAAGGTGCTAATCTTAATCCTTTCGATTTTGAGATTGAAAGAACAACTAGAAAGTTGAGAAAAGAAAAGAGGCAAGCCAACTCACAAAAATCAATTGAAATGGCTAGAAAGGGAACTCTAAATCAAAATGTGAATACTCAAGAGAACGAGAATGAGGGTGAGGAAATTCTAGAGGGCAATGAAATTGGTGGAGCGGTAGTTATTCAAAGAGCATTGAAGGACTACTCTAGTCCTGCTATTGAAGGGTGTTATTCTAGCATTAGGAGACCACCAGTTCAAGTGAATAATTTTGAAATAAAGCCAGCCATTATTCAGATGATACAACATTCGGTACAATTCGCAGGGTTGTCTAGTGATAATCTTAACTTGCATATCGCCAATTTTCTGGAGCTATACGACACATTCACACATAATGGGGTATCTGATGATGCAATTAGGCTAAGGCTTTTCCCATTTTCTTTTTGCGATAAAGCTAAGGCTTGGTTGATTTCTCTACCACCTGGAAGTGCCATGATTTGGAATGAGTTAGTTTAGACATTCCTTATAAAATATTTTCCACCTGTTAAGTCTACCAAGATGAGAAGTGACATTACAAATTTTACTAGCAAGATATGGAGTCACTTTATGAATCTTGGGAAAGGTACAAAGATCTCTTACGAAAGTGTCCTCACCATGGGATGCCAATATGGTCACAAGTACAGACATTTTACAATGATAGATGTTGCAAGTAGGGGAGCTTTGAATAACAAAATACTGGAGGAAGCCTATAATTTGATTGAAGTGATGGCGAGCAATAACTAAATGAGGCATTCTGAGAGAAATTTAACAAAGAAAGCAACTGGAGTGCACGAAGTGGATAGCTACATTGCATTGGCTACTCAACTTTCAACCATCCAAAAGCAATTGGGAGTTGCCCTAAAGGTAAATTCTATTGAATCTTCTTCTCTAACTTGTGAACTTTGTGCAAGGAATCACTTGTCAAAGGATTTTGAAGAAGGGAATCCGTTTGCTCAATCGGAACAAGCTAACTATGTCAACAGTTTTCAATAAGGGCAAGGGAATCCGTACTCTAGCAAATAATTCTAGCATGGCGCAATCATCCAAACTTTTCATGGAACAACAATGAGCACAAACCACCACTGGGCTTCCGACCTTAAGAGAAGAAATCCAACATGGAGAATGTGCTCACTAAATTCATGGAGGAGTTGAGTAAGAGATTTGACAAGAATTAAGTACTTTTGTAAAATTAGTCCACATCCATAAGAAATCATGGGACACAAATTGGTCAAATTTACAATATTTTAGTGGAAAGAGTTCAAGGAACGTTGCCAAGTGATACCAAGAAGATTCCAAAAGAGCAACTCCATGCCAGCATGTTGAGAAGTGGTAAGGAGCTAAAAGAATCAAGAAAATCTAAAGAAACTAAGGAAAAAGCTGAAGACACGAACGACATAGTGCCTAGGAATAGAATCAATAATAAGGAATGTTGTAGCATGGTGCCTAGGCACAGAAGCAGAAATTGAGAAAAAAAGCCCAAGATACGAAGAAAAACGAAGCATCTCTTCCGTATCCTCATAGACCACAAAAGCAGAGATTAGACAAGCAATTTGGTAAGTTCATGGATATGTTTAGAAGCTTACATATAAATATTCCTTCTATAGATATGTTGGAGCAAATGTCGAAGTATGCCAAGTTCTTAAAGAAGATCCTTACACACAAAAAGAGGTTTGAAGAACATGAGACGGTTATGCTTACTGAAGAGTGTAGGACATTACTTTTGAAGAAACTACCACCAAGACTCAGAGATCTAGGCAGTTTTATGATTCCATGCACTATTAGAAGTTTACATTTTGGTAAGGTTTTATGCGATCTAGAAGCTAGTGTGAATTTGATGCCTTTTTCTATTTATAGGAAACTTGGCTTAGGAGAAGTGAAACCGACCATAGTTCACCTTCAATTAGTAGATAGGTCCATAAATATCCAAGGGGACTAGTAGAAGATGTCTTAATAAAAGTAGAAAAACTAATTTTCTTGGTAGATTTTATTGTATTAGATATGCAAGAAGATTGGGAGGTGCCTCTAATTTTAGGGAGACCTTTTCTAGCTACGGGTAGAATGTTGAAAGATTTTCATCAAGGAAAACTGATCTTGAGGGTAGAGGATGAACAAGTAGAATTTAATATGTTTGATGCTCTGAAATACCCATCTGAGGTAGAGTCTTGTTTTAAGATTAACATTGTTGATGAGACAGTGGGTGAACCATTAGAAGAAAACTACCCAAGTCCACCCATAGAAAATTGTTTAGCCGACTCTAGGATTATGGAGGCCAAAATTGTGAATGAGAAGGTGCGTGGTCAGCTATTAAAATGTTATGAAGATGGTGGATTTGAAGATGAATGGGTTACGATTCTCCTTGAATATCCAGATTGAAGAGAATAAAGAGTCAAGCTTACGACTTTAACCAAGTGCTTTTGGAAGGCAACCCAAGTTGTTTTTTTAATTTTATGAGAATGTTCTTTGATTTTATAAGACTCTTCTCTCTCATTTTGCATAAAAAACATTGAGTTTTTATAACCCTAAAAAGATTAGCCATTGTTGCATTAAATGCAGTTCTAATAAGTCTAGAAAACCCAGAGGAACAGTCATATTATCTCATATCTAAGTTTATTGGAATGATCATTTCACCATGCCATATGATCGTGTAAAGACATCACACAGTCATTCCACCACGTGGAACGGTCTCACCCAAATGCTCTTCAAAATCTACCAAATTTTGTAGAAGCATGCATGGCTTCTTCATAAATGAACGGTTGTTCCACCATAAGGAATGGTCATTCCATTTTTGAACTTTGAGTTTTACTTTGACCTTTGAAAAGATGCCAAAAGCGCGAAGGATTCTGAATTTGAATTATCTTGACTTATTGACATAAGCGAATGGTTGTGCGAGTGCCACTCATTTGGCAGAATTATAATCACTATGAGGAATGATGTTGTGCAATACAACACACTCATCTATGCAGTTTTCTTCTATGGAACGGTTATGCCTTACTTGTGCATGGTCGTACCACTATAGAAATTTGTTTATGCATGGCCATACCACTTGATAAACTTGTTTTGGTTTAGTTATGACTTGTGCCATACCTTAGCATGTTTTGGTTAGTGTTCAATCAACTTTTTTGATAGTTTTGGCATATCAAAACACATGAGAGGCTAACAAACACATCAAACTCTCCTGAAACTCAAGCGAGTGTGCCAACATTTGCATTTGATGTGAACACAACTACAGCTCAACAAGGATCAGTTTCTCAAAGTGATGAACTTGAACTAATTGTTGATTTACCTGTTGAGATCACTCCGAGAAAGACTTCCACAAGGAAAGGACCACCCTTATGGATTAAAAAAGCTCATCCACCATCTATTATGATTGGAAATCCCGAAGAGGTAATGCTTACTAGAAGGAGAAGTTTAAGTGAAATTAACCACTTGTGCTACTGAAATAAGCTCTTCAAGTATATCCTAACCCTCGAATAACCTAGAATAAGCTCTCTAAGTTTAATTCAATGGCAGTCTTAAGAATTAGGAAAATAGATCAATCTAAGCAACAATCACACAAGCTCAGATTATTTAACTTAGGCTATGTTATTCAAGATGACAAAATGAAAACTTGTCCATAATCATCTATCATCATGTGTTACCCATTGAATAGAAAAAGGACAATTACGGATCACAATTCCTAATTCTAACAGATAAAATTCCGATAAAATAATTCAGCAGGCCATTACTAAATCACTCAAACAGAAAATTATAAACAATTAAAATAGAATAACATAAACAATTTCAATAAAAACGAGATTAAGAACAATGTTACTGAAGTTAGGTTACACCAATGACATGAATTTAGGCTTCAAAATCCCTTTAAACTGACGAAGAAAGATCAGCCTCACATCTTGACGTAGAAAGTAAAAGAAAACCAAAAAAACTCCAAAACCTACTGCTGTCTCTTCTTCCCCCCTTTTTAACCTAACAACTCATCAATAAATAACATGTTTTTTCCTTAATTCTACCCCAAGAATCACGGAATTTCTTTCCTAGACGTTTCCTAGAAGATAGACTTCTAGATTTGTCAAAATCTTATCAGATATGGAAAACAGAATTCGTCTCCAGCTTGCACCAGGATTCTCGCAATGGAAAAGACATTTTCTGGGCTTGGTCACTTCATAAAAGTTGTATTCCAGGATGTTTAGATGAATTTGGGCTTTTGAATCACCAGCTTTCAATATCTGACGCTCCAGTTAGGCCCATTCGAAGATTCAATACTCAGCCAGGAAATCCTTCCGCGACTAGGATTCCAGGTCCGGTTTTGCAACAACTAATGAAGACACAAACGAACTCGGATTCTCCCCCATAATACCTTCCTGGAAAGTTTGATTCGTCAACTTTACTTTTTCTCAAGAACACTTTTGCAATCGAGAAATCTAACTCCATGAAAAACCTAAAAAACGCAGCACTGGTCAAAATAACAAAAATTCTGGAATTTCCTAATCTTTTATCACTTATTTCCTAAAGTCTATCCAACCATGCCAAACTCACAAAATAAACTCTAATAAACTCAAATAGGCATAAAACATAACAAAAAACATAACATGGAAGGAATAAAAATATATAAATTACACGCTTATCAATAGGAAAATAGTTCCAACGGTGAATATTCAGGTATGAATTAATTTAATTTTGCATCAATGATCAGTTGTAAGATTCCGATGGTGGATGTTGACTGAGACTAAGTTTCGTTATATTAATTGATTTCGATTTGAATTGTTTTTGTTTTGATTTTTGCTAAGATTGTTTTCTGTTTTACTTAAAACCCCCCAGCCTTGTTCACATCATCGAAAATTCGGCTAGACACTCTTCGTGGGATCGACCCTTGCTTAC